>NC_137329.1:118763874-119497453 GCF_965287045.1 Carcharhinus amblyrhynchos
AATGGTTTCATGGCCATCAGTAGATTTTTAATTCCAGATGTTTTTTATTGAATTGAAATTCCACCACTTGCTCTATGTGGTGAGATTCGAACCCGGGTCCCCAGAACATTTGCTGCGTTTCACAGTTCATAGTTAACGGCTAATGGAGGCGATGGCCTAGTGGTTTTATCGCTAGATTATTAATTCAGTGGCGTATTTCTGTGGAATTTGATTCCAAGGATTGGCCAGGACAAGGAGAGGGTTTGGCACATTCTTCCCAACAAAACAATGTCTCCTTTCAGTTGTAGGCAGCGCCTCTGTGACACTCAACACAAACAAGGGTCGGGACTCGCACACTTCCAACGCTGCCAACACCCTCGGGACACCTGGTATGCAGGCGATAGATTGCTCTTATGAAAGATACTGAGTTGAGTGGAGTAACTGTGGAGAGATACAAAAGTCTGAGGTCACGCACCAACTGATTCAAGAACAGCTCCTTCCCTGCTGCCATCAGACTTTTGAATGAACCTACCTCACACTAAGTTGATCTTCCTTTACACCCTAGCTATGGCTGTAACACTACATTCTGCACCCTATCCTTTCTTTCTCTATGAACGGTATGCTTTATCTGTATAGCGCGCAAGAACCAATGCTTTTCACTGTATGCTAATACATGTGGCAATAATAAATCAAATCAAAAAGATTTTGGTCAGAATTTTACCGTGCCACCTGCCAGGGTAATCGGAGCGGGCGAGGAGTGGAGCATGGGGAGCACGGGAAGGCCCTTTGACCTCAGGCAGGATTGTACAGTTTTGGGATGAGTGAGGCTGTAAAATCCTGCCCTATATCTCCCTGGCTAGCCTAGTCTCCCTGAGTGGCATAGGAGCATAAAGTGGACCCTCAGCCTGAATCACCCGGAAATTGGGGATGTTGAGATTCGGGTTCGCTGAAGACCCACGCTCAACTCTCTTGCGCGTGCCGCCATTGTGGAAGGATCTGTACCAACCCAGCCTTGTGAAATTTGCTCTACGCAAAAGTCTCCCATTAAAAGCCACAGTTCATGCCCCACTCAACGATGCTAAAGTTTTTACAGTTTGTTTATTCGTCACAAGCAGGCTTACATTAACACTGCAATGAAGTTACTGTGAAAATCCCCTAGTCGCCACACTCCGGCACCTGTTTGGGTAACACTGAGGGAGAACTTAGCACGGCCAATGCACCTACCCAGCACATCTTTCAGAATATGGGAGGAAACCAGGGCACCCGGAGGAAACCCACGCAGACACAGGGAGAACGTGCAAACTCTGCACCGACAGTCGTTAGTGTACGCTTAAACTGGACCAGCTGATGGGCAACACGACAGCTCAGTGACTATCACTGTTTGCTGTGCAGATACATGGATTTGGGCCAGTATCTGTGGGAGTTTGCGCATTCTCCCCATGCTTGCGTGGGTTTTCTCCGGGTGCTCCGGTTTCCTCCCACACCCCAAAGATGTGCTCTTAGGCTGATTGGCGTAACAAATTGTCCTCCCCTCAATCTGGTTTCCAATGTGGAATGCTATAAGCGTAGACAAGGGTCACGGGTGGAAGAGGGAACTCACAGTGTTAAAATGGCGGGCTCGTTGGTCCGAAGGGCCTGTTTCCCGTGCTGTGTTGTTCTTTGTTCTTTGACAGTGACCCAAGCCAGGAATCGAACCTGGGTCCCTGGCGCTGTGAAGCAGCAGTGCTAACCACTGTGTCACCGTTTGTCCTCCTCCTTCGTCACCCTTTCACTGTCCATTTGACGGAACCCCCAAGGTCCATTCCTCACCTCTCCCGTGAACTAAATAAATGTGAAATTTTAAAAAAGAAAGTTCTGGAAAAGCTCAGCAGGCCTGGCAGCGTCGGTGAAGAGAGAGGAATGGAGCTTAATGTTCTGTGCCCAACATAACTCTTCTGAACAACTTTTGAGGAAGAGTCAGATTGGATTCAAAACTCTGTTTTTCTCGCTGCACAGATGTTGCCAGAAATCTTCTAGAACTTTCTGATGTTCTTTCTTATCTCCAACATCTGCAGTAATATGCCCTCAAGAAAGCAAATGTGTTGCCGGTAATGTCGCTAATACGTGGAACAGATTTCTGTGAAGTGAAATGATTTGGGGTCAACCGGTGTCTTTGAAAGGAGTTGGCAGTAGGGGTGAGGTGGGAGAAATTCGACCCACGTCTCTGCTGCGATCTCAGGCCGCCCGCCATGGGAATCGGAGCAGGCGAGGGGCGGAGTATGGGAAGGTCTGCTGACCTTGGGTGGCTTCAGGATGACTGAGGCCATAAACTCCCACCTGTAGGATACACAACAAAATGGAAATCTTTATTTTCTTGCGTTTTGTACAGTGATACAGAAGAAGGGGGATGAACATCAAGGATCACATTGGTTCCAGTTCCCTGGATAGATATTGGGGAAATGGAAACCCATTGGTTGACATTGAGAATTGGTAGGTTTAGGGGACGGAAGAGGAGACAGGAAGGGGAGCATTGCTCTGTGACAGTGTAGGTGTCTGACTTGAACTGTTACTCATTGAGTAGCTGTCACCTCAGGCAATCCATTGGCCCATTGTCTCTCCATTTCTGACTGAGAGCTACACCCATTTTGCTTTTTCTCTTCACATGAAATATCTTCACAAACCTGCCTTTGGCAAAATATCAGTAGCCTTCAGGAAGTTACAATAATGTGCAAACACTTCAAAATGGAGCACGGAGTGAGTTGGACTGTAGCACAGTTCATTTTGCACATCATAGAGGTGGTTTTCCACTTGGGACTCTCCCCGCACATTCCAGCAATGTGTTACGGACCCATCAAAACCCACCCATCCTTACTGGTTGGGAAATCCTGGATTGGGAGTGCTCGGTTAACCAACATGCACCCCTAAGGGCACCAAAGTGATAACTCATCTTCCCCCCTCCCCCGTATCTGGTTCATTAATGTCCTTTAGGGAAGGAAATCTGCCGTCATTACCCTGACTTTTTTTTTTAACTAGTGCCACAAGTAGGTTTACATTAACACTGCAATGAAGTTACTGTGATAATCCCCTAGGCGCCACACTCTGGCACCTGTTCGGGTACACCGAGGGAGAATTTAGCATGGCCAGTGCGCCCTAAACAGCATGTCTTTCAGACTGTGGGAGGAAACCCGTGCAGACATGGGGAGAAGGTGCAGACTCCACACAGACAGTGACCCAAGCTGGGAATCGAACCCGGGTCCCTGGAGAGTCGTCCTTGAGAAAAATTGTGGTTTGCCCCCTTCTTGAACCGCTGCAGTTTATGTGATGCAGGTACACCCACAGTGGTGTTAGGGAGGGAGTTCCAGGATTTCGACCCAGCCGCAGCGAAAGAATGGCGATATAAGTTTATTTATTGGTGTTACAAGGAGGCTTGGGTAACGTTGCAGACTGTGACCCAAGCCTGGCATTGAAGCTGGGACCCTGGCGCTGTGAGGCCGCGGTGCTAACCACCGTGTCACCCTGGGCCTATCAGTGAGTCCAGACCCATAACAACATGGCTGACTCCAAAATGGCTGAAAAGCCACTCAGTCCAAGGGGCAATTGGAGATGAGCGATGACTTGCCAGGAACACACACACATCCCGTAAAAGAACTAAAATAAACCTTTTGAGGAGGAAACCTTGCTGGTTAGTCATCTTTAGTTTTAGTTTAGAAATTCTCATCTGAAGGGTTGTGTAAGAAACTATGCGGGGGAACCAGATTGGTCAGCTGAAGTTGCGAAATCAGGTGGCGTTGCTCACTTTTCATTGGATGGATGGTGCCTCACTAACCTCTCCAAAGAGTCATTATCACCATGACAAATATTTTTCTTTGGCTAATCCGAGTGTGCAGTTGAAGAGATCGTGTTCTGGATTCCAGAGCAATTTACAATCGTAACCCCAGCCGTAACGTTTGCATTTTCACTGAGATTTATTCCCCTGCACCCAGCACAGTGCCCTTGGTCAAAACCCCGGAGCTGCTTCTCACTCTCAAGGCACGGTGGCACAGTGGTTGGCACAGCTGCCTCACAGCGCCAAGGACCCGGGTTCGATTCTGGCCTCGGGCCACTGTCTGAGTGGAGTCTGCACAATCTCCCCGTGTCTGCGTGGGTTTACTCCAGTTTCCTCCCACGGTCCAAAGATGTGCTGGTTAGGTTGATTGGCCATGCTATATTGACCCTAATGTTGGGGGGATCAGCGGGATAAATGGTTGGAGCTCTGGGCGGGATAGGGCCTGGGTGGGATTGTGGTTGGTGCAGACTCACTGGGCTGAATGACCTCCTTCTGCACTGTAGGAATTCTATGACTCCTTCGGACATCTGATAGGAATAAAAATGGAGCCAGTTGGGTGCCTGAAGGATTGGGAATTGAAGGACAATCCATCAGCATCCCCTGGCTGCCTCCATCCACCAATTGGGCTTTGGGGATCCCGTCTGCCATCCGGGGAAGTCTCCCTCAGTTGGCACGTTGATTGGATTTACTGGCTACCCTTCGCTGGTGGGCAGGTGGGTTGCCATCTAACCCCACCCCCTCCTCCACCCCACCAGAAGCAGCGCCATTGCAAGCAGGGTGGCATTGGGAGCAAGCTGGTGAACTGACCATGTTGGCCAGTCGTTCGAACGTTCCAGCGCACCCCGTCACCCCAAACCTTCACGGGAATGAATAATCTGGCCCCGTGTGTCTGGGTTAATTGATATTTTTTGGGAAAGCTTTCTAAGGTTCATGGAATCAATGTGGATAAGTGGATTTGAGGTATAGATGAGCTGTATTCTTGTCCAATGGTGTAACAGGCTTGAGGGGCTGAATGGCCTCACAGAATTATAAGAATTCTGCAGTGAAGAAGGAGGCCATTCAGCCCATCGAGTCTGTCCCAGCCATAATCCCACCCAGACCCTATCCCCATAACCCCATACATTTCCCCCAGCTGGTTGCCCTGAAACTAAGAGGCAATTTAGCGTGGCCAATCCACCTAACTCACACATCTTTGGAAATCCATATGGCTCGTCCTACTCTAAAGCTCCAAAATTGGTGGTTAGCACTGCTGCCTCACAATGCCAGGGACCCGGGTTCAATTCCAGCCCCGGCTCACCGTCTGTGTGGGAGTCTGCACGTTCTCCCCATGTCTGTGTGGGTTTCCTCCGGGTTCTCCGGTTTCCTCCCACACCCCAAAGACGTGGAAGTTGGATGGATTGGCCGTTGCTAAATGAGCAGGGCTATTGGGCTAAGGCGGAGGGTTAGTGCAGACTTGATGGGCTGAATGGCCTCCTTCTGCACTGTAAGGCCTGCATGGATGAATTACAATCCTGATGATATTGTGGGTTCATGGAATCCCTAAGGAGGCCATTTGGCCCATTGATTCTGCACCCACCACAATCCCACCCAGGCCCTATCCCCATAACCCCACATATTTATCCCGCTAATCCCCTAATACTACGGACAATTTAGTACGGCCAATTAACCTAACCCACACATCTTGTGGGAGGAAACCGGAGCACCTGGAGGAAACCCACGCAGACACAAAGTGAACGTACAAACTCCACACAGACAGTGTATGGGAAATTAGA
This sequence comes from Carcharhinus amblyrhynchos, assembly GCF_965287045.1. Taxonomy (NCBI): domain Eukaryota; kingdom Metazoa; phylum Chordata; class Chondrichthyes; order Carcharhiniformes; family Carcharhinidae; genus Carcharhinus; species Carcharhinus amblyrhynchos. The sequence continues at coordinate 118,769,431 of NC_137329.1, forward strand.
AAGAGTGCAGAAAAGATTTACTAAGATGCTACTGGGACTTGATGGTTTGGGTTATAAGGAGAGGCTAGACAGACTGGGATTTTTTTCTCTGGAGCGTAGCAGGCTAAGGGATAATCTTATAGAGGTCTATAAAATAATGAGGGGCATAGATCAGCCAGATAGTCAGTATCTTTTCCCAAAGTTAGGGGAGTTTAAAACTAGAGGGCATAGGTTTAAGGTGAGAGGGGAGAGATACAAAAGGGTCCAGAGGGGCAATTTTTTCACACAGAGGGTGATGAGTATCTGGAACAAGCTGCCAGAGGTAGTATTAGAGGGGTGTAGAATTTTGCCTTTTAAATAGCATTTAGACAGTTACATGGGTAAGATGGGTATAGAGGGATAGGGGCCAAACGTGGGGAATTGTGATGAATTTAATGGTAAAAATTGGGTGGCATGGACAAGTTGGGCCGAATGGCCAGTTTCCGTGCTGTAAATCTCTCTGACTCAGAAGGTGCTCCAGAATAACCGCAGGCTCACGAAATCAGCATCGCACGGCCCAGTACAAACCCAACCAACACTTAGTAGTAAGTTACAATCTAAATGTGTAACCAATTTTGCAATGTAACCAGTCCATAGGCTCCCCCACCCAATAGGGAACCAAGGGTTATGGGGATCATGCGGGAAAGTGATCTCATTGGATGGTGGAGCAGGCTCGCTGAGCGAATGGCCTACTTCTGCTCTTACATCTTACGTTCTCATCTGCAGTACAAAGTAAGCAACCTGCTTTACACCAGGGGATGTTAGTACACAATATCTTTTTCTGTTTTAGTGGAAATTTATAATCATTTACTTGGAGTGGACTCCTGTTGCTACTGAAGGAGCAGAGAGGAGTTATCGAGAACACATGAATCTTATCAGATTCCTTCCTATTCCGTGTGATCAGGGCAACATTTGCTTATAAGCAAATTTCCAGTGGCAGCAATGACAATATTGTTTTTAATCTGGAGAAGGTTAGAACATAATAATCAACTACTGACCCTGAATCAACCTACCATGTTTTCTGCTTCCTGCTATCAGTTACTTTGTCTGATTTTTGCATACAGCTTTTTTTTTCCTTCCATTTGTCACTATCCTGAACTCTTCCTTCATTCCTTCTCTGATAAGCCTGATGGTATATGGCTTTTTAACCACTCGCTGTGTGAATCTGCCTCCACCATACTCTCAGACAGTACATTCCAGATCCTAACCACTCGCTGTGTGAATCTGCCTCCACCGCACTCTCAGACAGTGCATTCCAGATCCTAACCACTCGCTGTGTGAATCTGTCTCTACCATACCCTCAGACAGTGCATTCCAGATCCTAACCACTCGCTGTGTGAATCTGTCTCCACCGCACTCTCAGACAGTGCATTCCAGATCCTAACCACTCACTGTATGAAACTGTCTCCACCACACTCTCAGACAGTACATTCCAGGTCCTAACCACTCGCTGTGTGAATCTGTCTCCACCACACTGTCAGACAGTGCATTCCAGATCCTAACCACTCGCTGTGTGAATCTGTCTCTACCATACCCTCAGACAGTGCATTCCAGATCCTAACCACTCGCTGTGTGAATCTGTCTCCACCACACTCTCAGACAGCACATTCCAGATCCCAACCGCTCACTGAGTAAATCTGTCTCCACTACACCCTTAGTGCATTCCAGATCCTAACCACTCGCTGTGTGAATCTGTCTCCACCACACTCTCGGACAGTGCATTCCAGATCCTAACCACTCGCTATGCAAAGATAAATTGTTTTTCCTCATGTTGCCTCTGGTTCTTTCACCTATCACCTTATATCTGTATCCTTTGGTTCCCAACCCTTCCACAATGGGAACACTTCTTCCCAATGTAGGCTGTCCATGATCTCTAAGGTTGTGCCTTTAGAGTCAAATACCATACAGAATGTGGATTGAAAGGCGCATCCTGTTAGTGGAAAACACCACTCATGTTGTCACTGCAAATACGCAGCATGTTACAGCTGGCTACTCCTGTTGCTCTGTTTCGGTTAGATAATTTGTAATTGTGATTTTGTGATTAGGAAGTACTTGCTGAACAATTCTGAGTGTGTTCAGAATTACACTAACAGACAACATAAAGATTCTCAGTAAGGCTCATAATCTCTTTAGCTTAAGGGATGGCATGGTGGCACAGTGGTTAGCACTGCTGCCTCACAGTGCCAGGGACCTGGGTTCGATTCCCGGCTTGGGTCACCGTGTGGAGTTTGCATATTCTCCCAGTGTCGGTGTGGGTTTCCCCTAGGTGCTTCGGTTTCCTCCCACTGTCTGAAAGATGTGCTGGTTAGGTGCATTGACCCAAACAGGCGCCATAGTGTGACGACTAGGGGAATTTCACACTAACTTCATGGCAGTGTATTAACACTTACCTGTGACTAAATAAACTTTTCTTACAAAACGGAAACTACACATCTTCATTCACAGAGCTGTGTCCTCTGCAGGCAAAAGGAACATGTCGAGGCATTGCACCTTTTTAGAATAGCAAAAGAAACAAATGATGCATGGAAATATCTCAGCACTCTTTTTCCTATGTACTGTCAATTGCTGTTCCCTTTGAAATTTGGTATTCTTATATTTGTCCTGATGAGTGCATGATGAAAAGCTTTGGTAGCATGTCTCTTTTCTCAGCAAGAGGGAGGCAAGTTCTGTACTGCCAAGTGACTGTTCATGCATATGTGTTAATCAGATAGATTCACAGATAAACTTGCAAAGCCCTAACTGATGTTGAGGCTGCCCCACTCTGCATACATCATTGATGCTTTATTGACTGATGTTGTGGTTTAACTCCAAACTGTACAAGAAAAATCTCTCTGCTCCTGAACTGGACAAGAACGTACTCGGTTGGTGACAGATATTTGGAATATAAAGAATGACAGACCAGGTCACAAAACTCGATCAAGGATCTCAATGATAATGTTTTGGAATTGGGCAACAGCCCAACTTGGGTGAACGAAGAGTGTTGGGGATCTGTAATCTTGCGGAGAGAAGTTCCAATTAAAAAGTATTCAGCCAGAGCATGAGGGGGAAGGTTAGAAGTCAACAGAGACTGTGCACATTGTATCTTAACTACCAACTCCTGTTCACCCATTGTTCCCTGACCTACTTATAGTGACACCCCCTCACCAAAAAAAATCACAATCTTTTCAACTCCCTCCATAGCCTTTCCCCTCTCTCTCCCCCTGTAGCCCCGCATCCATTTCGGGTCTCTGTAGAAATGCAAACAGCCACCACTAACAGGCAATGTAATCCAGTGCTTTGGGTGCAGGCAGAATGGATGAATTTACTGCTTAATCTCACTGCCAGATGGTCCATTATTCATGCTGTTAGACAACTTAGTTTCGCCGTTCCACAAAATATTATTTTGGTGTTGCTGGCTGGACCAGCATTTTTACTTGACACAGTTGCTGTGTAACTAATTAGGAAGTGAAAGCTACAGGTCAAAGGGCTTTAATACAGACAGGCATGTCAAGGAGTCTGGTTTTAGTTTAAGCTTATATATTACTGTCACAAGTAGGCTTACGTTAACACTGCAATGAAGTTACTGTGAAAATCCCCTAGTCGCCACACTCCAGTGCCTGTTCGGGTAGACTGAGGGAGAATTTAGCATTCGGAATGCACTTAACCAGCACGTCTTTCAGACTGTGGGAGGAACCCGGAGCACCTGGAGGAAACCCACCCAGACACAGCGAGAATGTGCAAACTCCACACGGACAGTGACTCAAGCCCAGAATCGAACCCAGGTTCATGGTGCTGGGAAACAGCAGTGCCACTGTACTCCACTGAGATAAACAAAGGTCCGTGGGTAAACAAGAATGGCTTTTGCAAAGAACAGCCAATGGTAGCACTCTTAGGTTAATAGGAAACCCTAAAGAACATAAGAAATAGGAGCAGGAGTAGGCCATTTAACCCTTCGAGCCTGCCCCGCCATTCAATAAGATCATGGCTGATCTAATAAGATCATCACATCTAGACCCAGATCCCGAGGCAGAACAATGGAAAGATTTGAAAACAAGGATAAGGCATCATCTAAGTGGGAGCCATGGAGTGTAAATCAGTGAATACAGGAATGGTGGGTGAACAGGGCCTGGCATGTGAGAGTTCGGACATTTACCGCAGACTTTTACATAATCTCAAGTTTACGGAAGATAAACAGGACCATAACTTCATGGCTCTCCAACATCGCATCTGGGGAACACTCCAATAATGCGCTGGGGAACACCCCAGTGATGCACAGGGGAACACGCCAATGATGCGCTGGGGAACACCCCAGTGATGCACAGGGGAACACCCCAATGATGCGCTGGGGAACACCCCAGTGATGCACAGGGGAACACCCCAATGATGCGCTGGGGAATACCCCAGTGATGCACAGGGGAACACCCCAATGATGCGCTGGGGAACACCCCAGTGATGCACAGGGGAACACGCCAATGATGATGGGCCCAGCCAGCAACATCCACCAGGATGTTACTGGCTGGGCCAGCATTCATTGGCCATCCATGCCATCTATTTCAGAGTCACATGTAGGCCAGACCCAGGTAAGGACAGCAGATTTCCTTCCTTAAAGGGCATAAACCAAATTGGTTTTTAACCACAGTGGTTTCATGGTCATCGTTTTAATTCCAAATTTTTCTTAATCAAATTAAAATTTCACCAAATACTGCGGTGGGAGTTGATCCTGAGCTTCCAGGTCTATGTCCTGGATTACTAGCCCAATGACAATACCATTATGCCACTGGCTCCTCGTTGCCAGTGAGGGAGTTAAAATCAGTGCCTGGGGAACTGGTGGGGATTGCAGACAGTGGCTTTGATCAGTCTCTGGCCCTGACCAAGTCTGCAAGAAACTACAGAGGGTTGTGAATGTAACGGATAGGAGAGTTGGAGGTAAGGGTAGGGACTCTGGGCTGGTGTGTTGCCTACCAGGGGCTGGGGTCCAGGATGTATCGGACAGAGTATTCAGGACTCTTAGGGGAGAGGGAGATCAACCCCAAGTTATAGTTCATGTGGGGACACATGACATAGGGAGATTAAGGGAAGGGGATATTAAGCAAAGATTTATGGAGTTGGGGTGGAAACTCAAGGCGAAGTCAGAAAGAGTAGTTATATCTGGACTCTTGCCTGTGCCACGGGATAGATTAGAGAGGAATAGGGAGAGGGAAAGTTTGAACTCGTGGCTGAGGGGATGGTGCAGGAGGGAGGGGTTCAGGTACTTGAGCAATTGGGGCTCATTCTGGGGAAGGTGGGACCTCTATAAGAGGGATGGTCTACACCTGAACCAGAGGGGAATCAATATCCTGGGGGGTAAATTTGCAAAAGCGATGCAGGAAGGTTTAAACTGATTCGGAGGGGGGGAGGGATAGTGAGGAAAGGGGGTGAAAGTGAGGGGGGCATAGTTGGGGAATGCAAGGCACGGCATAGTGGGGGTGGGGCGGAGCAGGGTTTGAAATGCGTGTACTTTAATGCGAGGAGTATTCGCAATAAAGTGGATGAACTTGCAGCGTGGATCAGTACCTGGGACTTTGATGTTGTGGCCATTTCTGAGACTTGGATAGAGCAGGGTCAGGAATGGATGTTGCAGGTTCCGGGGTACAAATGCTTTAGTCGGAGTAGAGAAGAAGGTAGAAGGGGGGGTGGGGTAGCATTGCTAGTCAAGGACTGTATCACAGTGTCGGAGAGAAAGTTTGATGAGGACTTGTCAGTTGAGGTCGTATGGGCGGAGATTAGAAATAGGAGAGGAGAGGTCACCCTGTTGGGAGTCTTTTATAGACCTCCTAAAAGTTCTAGAGAGGTTGAGGAAAGGATTGCGGAGACAATCCTGGTTAGGAGTGAAAGTAATAGGGTAATTGTTATGGGGGACTTTAACTTTACGAATATTGATTGGAGTTGCTATAGTTCTAGCTCGCTAGAGGGGTCAGTGTTTGTACAAAGCGTGCAAGAAGGTTTTTTGTCTCAGTATGTAGACAGGCCAACTAGAGGTGAGGCTATATTGGATTTGGTGCTGGGAAATGAGCCAGACCAGGTGCTAGACTTGGAAGTTGGTGTGCATTTTGGTGATAGTGACCACAATTCGGTTACGTTCACCTTAGTGATGGGAAGAGATAGGCATGAACCTCGGGTCAGCAATTTTAGTTGGGGTAAGGGCGATTATGAGGCTATCAGGAGTGAATTAGGAAGCATGGATTGGATTAGGGGATTACAGGGACTGGGAACGTCTGAAATGTGGAGTTTTTTCAAGGAGCAGCTACTGCGAGTCCTTGATAGGTATGTCCCGGTCAGGCATGGTGGATTTGGTAGATCTAGGGAACCGTGGTGCACTAAAAGAGTTGAGTCGATGGTTAAAAAGAAAAAGGAGGCTTATGTTAGGATGAGATTGGAGGGCTCAGATAGTGCACTAGAAAGCTTTAGATTGGCTAGGAGGGAGTTGAAGAGTGAGTTGAGAAGGGCTAAAAGAGGACATGAGAAGACTTTGGCTGTTAGGATTAAGGAGAATCCTAAGGCGTTCTATAGGTATGTCAAGAACAGAAGGTTGGTCAGGGCAAGATTAGGGCCAGTTACAGACAGCAGGGGGAAGTTGTGTGTGGAACCGGAGGAGATTGGAGAAGTATTGAACCAATATTTCTCTTCGGTGTTCACGCAGGGGGACATGAATATAGCTGAGGAGGACATTGGGTTGCAGGGGTGTAAAATAGACAGTATTACGGTTGATAAACAGGATGTGCTGGAAATTCTTGAGGGGCTGAAAATAGATAAGTCCCCTGGTCCGGATGGGATCTACCCTAGGATTCTCTGGGAGGCTAGAGAGGTGATTGCAGAGCCTCTGGCTCAGATCTTCAGGTCGTCATTGGTCTCTGGTGTAGTCCCGGAGGATTGGAGGATAGCGAATGTTGTCCCATTGTTTAAGAAGGGGAACAGAGACTTTGCCGGGAATTATAGACCGGTGAGTCTTACTTCTGTTGTGGGCAAGGTTTTAGAAAAAATTATTAGGGATAGGATTTATAGTTATTTGGAGTGTAATGAATTGATTAGAAATAGTCAACATGGTTTTGTAGCGGGTAGGTCGTGCCTTACTAACCTTATTGAGTTTTTTGAGAAGGTGACCAAAGAGGTGGATGGGGGTAAGGCAGTTGACGTGGTATACATGGATTTTAGTAAGGCGTTCGATAAGGTTCACCATGGTAGGCTTCTGCAGAAAATGCAGATGTATGGGATTGTGGGTAATCTAGGAAGTTGGATCAGGAATTGGCTATCAGATAGGAGACAGAGGGTGGTGGTGGATGGTAAATATTCATCATGGAGTACAGTTACGAGTGGTGTGCCTCAGGGATCTGTTTTGGGGCCACTGTTGTTTGTAATTTTTATTAATGATCTGGATGAGGGTATAGTTGGGTGGATTAGTAAATTTGCTGATGACACCAAAATTGGAGGTGTGGTAGATTGTGAGGAAGGGTGTCATAGTCTGCAGGGAGACTTAGATAGGTTGCAGAGCTGGGCCGAGAGGTGGCGGATGGAATTTAATGCGGAGAAGTGTGAGGTAATTCACTTTGGTAGGAGCAACAGATGTGTCGAGTATAGGGCTAACGGGAGGACTTTGAATAGTGTGGATGATCAGAGGGATCTAGGTGTGTGTGTACATAGATCCCTGAAAGTTGGGAATCAAGTAGATAAGGTTGTTAAGAAGGCGTACGGTGTCTTGGCGTTTATTGGTAGGGGGATTGAATTTAGGAGTCGCAGTGTAATGTTGCAACTGTACACTACTCTAGTGCGGCCGCACTTGGAGTACTGTGTGCAGTTCTGGTCCCCGCATTACAAGAAGGATGTGGAGGCGTTGGAGAGGGTGCAGAGGAGGTTTACTAGGATGGTGCCTGGTATGGTGGGGAGGTCCTATGAGGAGAGACTGAGGGATTTAGGGTTGTTTTCGTTGGAAAGAAGGCGGCTAAGAGGGGATCTTATTGAAACATATAAGATGATTAGAGGTTTAGATAGGGTGGATAGTGATAGCCTTTTTCCTCGGATGGAGAAAGCTAGCACGAGGGGGCATGGCTTTAAATTAAGGGGGGGTAGCTACAGGACGGATGTCAGGGGTAGGTTCTTTACCCAGCGGGTGGTGAGGGATTGGAATGCCCTGCCTGCTGCAGTTGTAAATGCGCCTAGTTTGGGGGCGTTTAAGAGATCTCTGGATAGGTTTATGGACGAAAAGGGATTGGTATAGGCTAGTGGGTCATTGTTTTTGTAACTGGTCGGCGCAACATCGTGGGCCGAAGGGCCTGTTCTGCGCTGTAATGTTCTATGTTCTATGTTCTATGTTCTAACCCAATCCATCACGCAAACCAGCCTCCCATCCATTGGCTCTGTCCACACTTCCCACTACCTCGGAAAAGCAGCCAGCTTAATTAAGGACCCCACGCACCCTGGACATTCTCTCTTCCACCTTCTTCCGTCGGGAAAAAGATACAAAAGTCTGCGGTCACGTACCGACCGATTCAAGAACAGCTTCTTCCCTGCGACCATCAGATTTTTGAATGGACTTACCTCGCATTAAGTTGATCTTTCTCTACACCCTAGCTCTGACTGTAACACTACATTCTGCACTCTCTCCTTTCCTTCTCTATGAACAGTATGCTTTGTCTGTATAACATATGAGAAATAATATTTTTCACTATATGCTAATACATGTGACAGTAATAAACTAAATTAAATTAAAATCTTGTTTTTTTAATTCAAGGAAATTTTTGCAAATCCAATGTGGGCTCTTGCAGACAGTCTGACCATTTCAAACACGGTGAAAGTACTTTATTAGTTGTGAAGCGCTCTTTGAAACTTTTCTTCCAGACAGTATGAAATGTCTAAATGTACAATTCGAGGTTTCTTTAATGCTCATTTAAAAACAACACAAGGGGGCGCCACATGTCTGTAACGGAGAAATCTCATTGCCAAACCAGGGGTTGATTTGCGTTAAAGTAACATTTCACTGTGTGGGGGATTTAGTGGTTTGGGGTGGGAGGGCGGGGAGGATGGTCACAGTGGCACAGTAGTTAGCACTGCTGCCTCACAGTGCCAGGGACCTGGGTTCAATTCCTGGCTCGGCTCACTGTCTGTGTGGAATTTGCATGTTCTCCCCGTATCTGCGTGGGTTTCCTCCCACAGCCCAAACATGTGCGGGTTAGGTTGATTGGCCAAAGTAAATTGCCCCTTAGTGTCAGGCAGAATTAGCAGGGTATATATATGTGGGGTTATGGGGATAGGGCCTGGATGGGATTGTGGTCGGTGCAGGCTTGATGGGCCAAATGGCCTCCTGCACTGTAATGATTCTCTGCTGCGTTAACAGTCTATTTGTAGTCTTGTGAAGTCAACTTTTCCATCTACAATTCAGCAGCTTTTGAAAAAGAATGGGCAAAAACCCGGCTGGATTTTTCTGACCCCACCCACTGCCGGGATTATCCAGTCCCGCCGATGGTGAATGGAGCTTTGGGTGGACTGTCAACCAAACCCACCCCCCCCCACCTCGGCCCTTTTGAATTCAGGACATCATGAAGAAGCTCACGGCCAACTGAGGGGTCATCACTGTTTCAATGCAGGAAAGAGAGCAGCCAATTTCTGCACAGCAAGATCCCACAAACAGCCATGCATCAATGAAACAACGTTGGGTGGGAGGGTGAGCTGTGAGGAGGATGCAGAGATGCTTCAGTGTGACTTGGACAGGCTAAATGTGAGGGCATACGGATGGCAGATGCAGTATAATGTGGATAAACGTGAGGTTATCCACTTCGGTAGCAATAATAGGGATTCAGATTATTACTTGAATGGGTGTAAATTGAGAGAGATGGATACTCATCAAAACTTTAGAATCTTCATTCATAGGTTGCTGAAAGTTAGCGCGCAGGTACAGCAGGGAGTAAAGAAGGCAAATGGTATGTTCTTAGAATCATAGAACTCTACAGTGCAGAAAGAGGCCCTTCGGCCCATCGAGTCTGCACCAAACACAATCCCACTGAGGCCCTACCCCAATATCCCTCTATATTATACCCACTAATCCCTCTAACCTACGCATCCCTGGACACTAAGGGGCAATTTCTTAGCATGGCCAATCAACCTAACCTGCACATCTTTGGACTGTGGGAGGAAACCGGAGTACCCAGACACAAGGAGAACGTGCAAACTCCACACAGACAGTGACCCGAGCCGGGAATCAAACCCAGGACGATGGAGCTGTGAAGCAGCAGTGCTAACCACTGTGCTACTGTGCCGTATGTTGGCCTTCATAGCGAGAGGATTTGAATATAGTGATTGAGATGTTTTGCTGCAACTGTACAGGGCGTTGGTGAGGCCACACCTGGAGTATCGCGTGCAATTTTGGTGTCCTTATCTGAGGAAGGATGTCCTCTCTATAGAAGGAGTACGGTGAAGGTTTACCTGGCTGATTCCTGGGATGGCAGGTCTGTCATGTGAGGAGAGACTAAATTGGTTAGGATTATATTCACTGGAATTTAGAAGAGTGAGAAGGAATCTCATAGAAACTTATAAAATTCTAACAGGGTTAGACAAGGTAGATTCGGAAGGAATGTTCCCAATGGTGCGGAATTCCAGAACTAGGGATCATAGTTTGAGGATAAGAGATAAACCTTTCAGAACTGAGGTGAGGAGAAATGTCTTCACCCAGAGGATGGTGAATCGTGGAATTCACTACCACAGAAAGTAGTTGAGGCCAAAACGTTGTGTGATTTCAAGAAGAAATTAGATATAGCTCTTGGGCTAAAGGGATCAAGGGATTGGAGGGCAGGGGGTGCGGACGGGGGGAAGGGGGATCAGGATATTGATGATCAGTCATGATCAAAATGAATGGCGGAACAGTCTCGAAGGGCCGAATGGCCTACTCCTGCTTCTAGTTTCTATGTTTCTCTGTAAATAACCAGACCGCCTGATATTAGTGATGCTAACTGAGGGATGAACATTGACCAGGACACTGGGGAAAACTCTTCTGTGTGTCTTCAAAATAGTCAGAGAGTCTTAAATTACAGAAAGAGGCCTTTTGGCCCATCCTGTTTGTGCTGGCCAACAAGCACTTCTCCATTCTAACCCCATTTTCCAGCACTTGGTCCGTAGCCTTGTTTGCTGTCGTATTTCAAGAGTTCGTCTAAATGTTTCTTGAATGTTGTGAGGGTTCCTGTCTCTACCGCCCTCTCAGGCAGTGAGTTCCAGTTTCCCACCACCATCTGGTTGAAAAAACATTTCCTCAAATCCCCTCTAAATCTCCAGCGCCTTACCTTAAGTTTATGCCCCCTGGTTATTGACCCGTCTGCTAAGTGGAAAAGCATCGATGCCCCTCGTAATTTTGTACACCTCAATCAGGCCCCCCTTCAGCCTTCTCTCTGCTCCAAGGAAAACCACCCCAGCCTAACCAGCCTCTCTTCATAGCTGGAACGCTCCAGCCTAGGCAACATCCTGGTCAATCTCCTCTGCACCCCTGTCTCAGGCAACCGCATCCATGGGATCATTGGAGTCCACCTGAAAAGAAGGCAGGCCTTAGCATCTCATCTGAAGCGGATACTTGAGAATCCCTGTGGTGCAGAAGAGGCCATTCGGCCCATCGAGCCTACAGCAACAACAATCCCACTCAGGCCCTATCCCCATAACACTACATATTTACCCTACTAATCCCCCTGACACTAAGGGGCAACTCAGCATGGCCAATCCACCTAACCTGTTCATCTTTGGGCTGTAGGAGGAAACCAGAGTGTCTGGCAGAAACCCATAGACGGGGAGGATGTGCAAACTCCACACAGACAATGGCCCCAAGGCCAGAATTGAACGCGGGTCCCTGGTGCTATGATGCAGCAATGCTAACTACTGTGCCACCGTGTCGTTCCTTCCAACAGTGCAGCACTCCCGCAGCAGAGCTTTCACTATCAGATCTCCAGGGTGGGAGTCAGCTGTCTGACTTGACATGTGGGTAGTGCTCTCCCAGGGTCGTTTTGTGTTCTATACAAGGCCTGTAAGTCTGACAGAGTCGCACATCTCCCTTAGGAAGAGATTTTAGCTTGAGGCTGTACGTGTTAGATGAGGTGGAAGTGCGAGGTCCCCTGGCAGGTTGGCATGTTTAACATCAATGATCGATGATCGGTGTAAGAACCAGGGCTCAACTCTCGAACAAAAACCAGTCATTTTCTTCCCTCCAAGAGAAAAGGACAGTTAATTCCCAGAGCGATTGTCACCACGACCTCAAAAAGCTTCCAAGCTGTTAAAAGCCTTACTTCATCCTTTTACTGTTGGCCTAGCAACCAGTTCGTCCTCTAATTTGAGCGCTCCTGGAGATTTCTTAGCAACTGATTGCTTACTTAGCCTCTTCCTGTCATTTCCAAATGAGTTAATCCTTCACGGAAGCATCTGGATGATGTCCAACTGACAAACCAAAATGCAGCCCATGGGAGTTGGGCCCTCAGTCTGTTGGGTGTCTTTGAAAAGCCTGACTCTGGGGCCGTTCTACTGCAACGGAATTCCCGCCTTGTTTCCGAATCCCCCGCGTGTTGACGTGGCCACTTGTACGGCGAACACTTCCGGCAGGAAAGGCTCCATACCGGCGACGCAGTGCCAGAATATTCTGTCAGAAAGCCGGTGCAGACTCGATGGGCCGAATGGGCTTCCTTCTGCACTGCGGTGGTTCTATGATAATATTACCCCCTTGAAGAGCTTGTGTCACTTTGGGGCAAATTAGATTATCTACCCCCCTCCAACTCCCCAATTAAACCCCAGTTATGTGGAGATGCCGGCTGGGGTAGACACAGTAAGGAATCTCCCAACACCAGGTTAAAGTCCAACAGGTTTATTTGGAATCACGAGCTTTCGGAGCACTGCTCCTTCATCAGGTGAGTCCCATCACCTGATGAAGGGGCAACGCTCCTAAAGCTCGTGATTCCAAATAAACCTGTTTGGCTTTAACCTGATGTAAGCATCCTCTGGTTCTTATCTTAGACTCTTCCCCAAATGCTTTTAACACCTGGATTAGATGGATTAGTGCTATTATCACTCGACTATTCATCCAGAAACTCAACTAATGTTCTGGGGACCCGGGTTCGAATCCCACCATGGCAGACAGTGGAATTTAAATTCAATAAAAAATATCTGGAGTTAAGAATCTACTGATGATCATGAAACCATTGTCGGAAAACCTCATCTGGTTCACTAATGCCCTTTAGGGAAGGGAATCTGCCACCCTTACCCGGTCTGGCCTACATGTGACTCCAGGTCCACAGCTATGGCATTGACTCTCAACTGCCCTTCAAGGGCAATTAAGGATGGGCAATAATTGCTGGCTGGCCAGCGATATCCATGTCCCACGAATGAATGTAAACACATTACTCTTTGGGTCACTGTCCCAAATCCACAAAATGATTCACCGGCCAAGGCAGTTCCTTGACCAGAGGAAGCTGAGTGAACCCAGTGCCAGGTCATGTCTCCTTGGCTGGTGCATCGTACGTTGTGGACGTGAATCGCTGATACAGAGTTTATCTGAAATGTCATCTTGATTCCCTCAGGCAAGTCGAGATAAGCCACAGTGCACCAAATAATCAAATAAGGAAGTAATTGTTGCAGCGGCTGTCACTGCAGTTTTGTGGGGCTTGTGATCACGTTGTCCACTCTGAACGTGTTTGGCACCAGTCCTGTGAGCGAACAGTGTGACGGGGGGGGTGCTGGGGGAGGGGGGGTGCGGGGAGTGGGGGAGGTGGTGCACTGTCGGATTCTATGATGTGGATTTTAAGCCATTTCATTTTCAGTTTCCACCGTCCCCGCAGTGGACCCAGACGCCTTTTGGATTTTTTTGGATAACTCAGGCAGAAGCTCTGAAGAAGAGGCACCCGAATTTGGAAACATTAACTCAGTTTCTCTCTCTGGAGACCGGCTGAGTTTTGTTCCCACATTTTCAGTTTCCTTTTTGGATTGTTTGGCTGGCTTCGTGCAGCCTGCAAGCTTATAACTTCCTGCCACTTTCCGTGACAAAGAACAAAGTTAAAGTTTATTTATTAATGTCACAAGTAAGGCTTACGTTAACAACGCAATGAAGTTACTGTGAAAATCCCCTAGTCGCCACACTCCGGCGCCTGTTGGGGTACGCCGAGGGAGAATTTAGCACGGCCAATGCATCTAACCAGCGCGTCTTTCAGACTGTGGGATGAAACTGGAGCACCTGAGGAAACCCACGCAGACACAGGAAGAATGTGCAGACTCCGCACAGACAGTGACCCAAGCTGGGAATCGAACCCAGGTCCCACCATACAGCACAGGAAGAGGCCTTTGAGCCTGTGCCGGTCAAAATGCCCCAACTAAGCTAAGAAAAACCTTCTGCCTTTACTTTGTCCGTATCCCTCTACTCCTTCTCTAGTCATGTACCCCATCCAGTTGCCATTTAAATGTTGCTAATGTGCCTCCTTCCCCTGCCTCCTCTGGCAGCGCGGTCCCCTCACCCACCGCTCACTGCGTGAAAAACTTCTCCCGCACATCTCCCTGAAACTTCCCGCTCTCACCTCGAACCTGTGTCCCCTGGTAATTGACACTTCCACCCTGGGAAAAAGCCTCTGACTATCCACCCGCCCGTCTCGGCCTCTCGTAATCAACAGTGGAACTGTAAAAAACCAAACACGTACAAATACACTGCTGCAACTAAAACAACAACAACTTATATTGATATAGCAGCTTTAACATAACAAGGTGCCCAAAACATGTCACCAGAACAAAGATGATACTGAGCCACATCTGGAGATGCTTAGTCAGGTGACCAGTAGCTTGGTCAGGTGACCAGTAGCTTGGTCCGGTGACCAGTAGCTTGGTCAGGTGACCAGTAGCTTAGTCAGGTGACCAGTAGCTTGGTCAGGTGACCAGTAGCTTGGTCCGGTGACCAGTAGCTTGGTCAGGTGACCAGTAGCTTGGTCCAGTGACCAGTAGCTTGGTCAGGTGACCAATAGCTTGGTCCGGTGACCAGTAGCTTGGTCAGGTGACCAGTAGCTTGGTCCGGTGACCAATAGCTTGGTCCGGTGACCAGTAGCTTGGTCAGGTGACCAATAGCTTGGTCCGGTGACCAGTAGCTTGGTCCGGTGACCAGTAGCTTGGTCAGGTGACCAGTAGCTTGGTCAGGTGACCAGTAGCTTGGTCCAGTGACCAGTAGCTTGGTCAGGTGACCAATAGCTTGGTCCGGTGACCAGTAGCTTGGTCAGGTGACCAATAGCTTGGTCAAAGAGGTCAGTTTGAAGGAGAATCTTAAAGGGGGACAGTGAGTTAGAGCGGTTTAGGGAAGGAATTCCAGAACTTAGGGCATAAACACCCAAAAGCATGTCCACCAGTGATGGAGTGGTTACAATCTGTGATGCTCCAAAGGTCCGAATTGGACTTGTGCAGATATGTAGCAGGGTGGTAGAGGAGATTAATGTTTATTTATTAGTGTTACAAATAGGCTTACTGATTAACATTGCAGTGAAGTTACTGTGAAAAGCAACCAATGGAAACCCATGCAGACACGGGGAGGATGCGCACACTCTGCACAGACAGTGATCCAAGCCAGGAATCAAACCCAGGTCCCTGGCGCTGGAATGCACATTCTGAGAGTGTGGTGCAAACAGATTCACACAGCGAGTGGTTGGGATAGGGAATGCACTGTCTGAGAGTGTGGTGGAGATAGATTCACACAGCGAGTGGTTAGGATTGGGAGTGCACTGTCTGAGAGTGTGGTGGAGACAGATTCACACAACGAGTGGTTAGGACCTGGAATGCACTGTCTGAGAGTGTGGTGGAGACAGATTCACACAGCGAGTGGTTAGGATCTGGAATGCACTGTCTGAGAGTGTGGTGGAGACAGATGCACACAGCGAGTGGTTAGGATCTGGAATGTACTGTCGGAGAGTGTGGTGGAGACAGATTCACACAGCGAGTGGTTAGAATCTGGAATGCACTGTCTGAGAGTGTGGCGGAGACAGATTCACACAGCGAGTGGTTAGGATCTGGAATGTACTGTCGGAGAGTGTAGTGGAGACAGATTCACACAGTGAGTGGTTAGAATCTGGAATGCACTGTCTGAGAGTGCGGTGGAGACAGATTCAGTTGCAGCATTCAAACTGGATTATCTAATTTGAAAATCTGCTTGGCTAAAGAGAGTGTAATCAGTTGAAATGCTCCTTTAAGGTTTTTTCATTTGTTAATCACAAGTAGGTTTACATTCACACAGTGGTGAAGTTGCTGTAAAAATCCCCTAGTTGCCACACTCTGGCTCCTGTTCAGGTACACTAAGGAAAAATTTACCATGGCCAATGCACCTCACCAGCACGTCTTTCAGACAGTGGGAGAAGACCGGAGCACCCAGAGGAAACTCACACAGACACAGAGAGAATGTGCAAACAGACAATGACCGAAGCCAGGAATCGAACCCGGGTCCTTGGCGCTGTGAGGCAGCACTGTGCCACCGTGCTTTAGAGAAGCAACACGAATGTGGAGGGCCACATGGTCTCCTTTTGTGTTGTAACCATTCTACAATTCTATTATTTTCTGTGTCAAGAGAGAGAGGTCCAGCCTGCAAGTGCCTGATGGAAGGCATTACGAGGTCCCACATGTGACCCCCGCGTAGCAGAATATTTCAACACAGAACAAGCATCCTGCCACATGTAGAGGGGCCTTTATCATTGATGAAAATTGCTGGTGCAAAGATAATCTCTTCATCGTTTTCCACGGCACGATAGCATCACTTATCTAAATCAGTGCTGGTTTGCAGGAAAAAGGATTAGAAAGAAATCCAATCGGATCTTTCAGCGGAACCCATGAATCGGAAGCTAAAATCTGGAGCAGTTTGTTTCCTGATTGAATTAGAGTTCTGTAAATCTTTCTTCCCAGCTGTGTTTCTATCGTGCAGCCATGATTTACAATTTCACAAGAGGCTGGGGATCTGATCATCAGAGAAAATTTTTATCATAGAATCTTGGCGGTGCAGGAAACCATTCGGCCCATCGAGTCTGTACCGACTTTCTGACAAAGTATCTTACCCAGACCCTCTCCCCCACCCTATCTGAGTAACCCATAATTTAGCATGGCTAATCCACCTAACCTATACATTTGGGATACTAAGGGGCAATTTAGCATGGCCAATCCACCTAGCCTACGCATCTTTGGACACTAAGGGGCAATTTAGCATGGTCAATCCGCCTAACCTATACATCTTTGGACACTAGGGTCAATTTAGCATGGCCGATCCAACTAAACTGCACATCTTTGGACACTAAGGGGCAATTTAGCATGACCAATCCACCTAACTAAGCACCTTGGGACTAAGGGGCAATTTAGCATGGCTGATCCACCTAACCTTGGGATGCTAAGGAGCAATTTAACATGGCCAATCCACCTAACCTACGCATCTTTGGACACTAAGGGGCAATTTAGCATGGCCAATCCACCTAACCTACGCATCTTTGGACAGTAAGGGGCAATTTAGCATGGCCAATCCACCTAACCTACGCATCTTTGGACACTAAGGGGCAATTTAGCATGGCCAATCCACCTGACCTACGCATCTTTGGACACTAAGGGGCAATTTAGCATGGCCAATCCACCTAACTACGCACTTTGGGACTAAGGGGCAATTTAGCATGGCCAATCCACCTAACTACGCACTTTGGGACTAAGGGGCAATTTAGCATGGCTGATCCACCTAACTTACAATTCTTGGGACACCAAGGGACAATTTCACATAGCCAATCCACCTAACCATCACATCATTGGACACTAAGGGGCAATTTAACATGCCTGGTCCACCCTACCACATGTTTGGACTGCGGGAGGAAACCGGAGCATCCAGAGGAAACCCATACGAACACGGGGAGAACGTGCAAACTCCACCCAGACAGTGACCCAAGGTTGGAATCGAACCCGGGTCCTTGGCGCTGTGAGGCAGCAGCGCTAACCAGCGTGCCACCGTGCCACACATGGGCACAAAGACTTTGAGACATCCGGAAGCTTTAAGCAATTAGCTGGTTGGTATTTCCAGCAAAAGGCATCCTCCGGAAAGGATTGCATGCGACCTGTAAACTAATGGAGCAGCGGGTGATTGATAGAGTGCTCTTGCATCAAGCATACAACGTGCATTTTATTTGAATAGATGTGGACCGTGCTGTTTGATTTGTACCTTGTTCCGTGCTGCAAAAGACCCCCAAGCAGGATTGCTACTGAAATAGCATTTGAAATTCAAATATTATAGCAACAGAATGAAAAGGAAAGGCAAATACCCACTTAGCGACTGCCGCTGGTTTCTCTGAACAAACAGGCTGGTGAAGCCTGCAGAGGAGCTGGGTAGTAAGTAACACGACGGGATTTGTTGGGCTTTGGCCAAAGCTCAGTCAGAGCCTTGCGCTGCCCCTGTGACAAGTTCGCTGTCATAATGATGCTGAGTCAGCCAACATTCGAGTGACTCCCCTCGCCCGAGAGGGAGACTTTTCCCTGACATTCGGAATGTCAGGATGGGAATAGCTATTTGCAAACTGTCGAACAACATCACATTGCAGATGATAAGGAGAAAATCTTCAGGTAGGGAGGGTGGGAGTTGAGGGGGGGGGTTGGTTTGCGGGGGGGTGGTGGGAGGCGGTGGGAGAAGTGCCTTTTTCTTTAAATATCTATAGGAAAAATCCTACAGGAAGGATGCTATTAAACTGGAAAGGGTGCAAAAAAATATATTAGCAAGGACGTTACTGGGACTGGAAGGTTTGTAAGGAATTGCAACTAACCATTAAGTGAATTATAAGGAGAGGCTGGGAAGGCTGGGACCTTTTTTCCACTGGAGCGTTAAGAGTATGAGGGGTGATCTTATAGAGGCTTACAAAATCGCGGGGGGCTTGGGTAAGGTGAATAGCTGAGGCCTTTTCCCCAGGGTAGGGGGGACTTCCCAATACTAGAGGGTGTAGGTGAGAGGGGAAAAGGGAACCTGAGGGGCAAACTCTTCACAAAGAGGATGGTGAGTGTATGGAATGAGCTGCCAGAGGAGGCGGTAGAGGAATAATTGGACAGGTACATGGATGGGAAAGGTTTTGAGGGATATGCAGACAAGTGGGACTGGCTCAGATTCGGAAGCTCGGTCAGTATGGACAAGTTGGGCCAAAGGGCCTGTTTCCGTGCTCCGTGACCCTGCCTGACGGGACTGAGTGAGATTTAAAGATCTTTTCTGTACATGCTCTGCCTCATGTACCCGGGTCTGTTGTTGTAACAGACAACAGTCTCACTGCTGTAATTGTGCTGGAGGCTTAGCGGATTTCATTAAGCTCTGCCGATGCTAATCTCTCTCGGACTCTCTGCCGGTTAGCTATAGAACTGGCCAACTTGCGGCCGATGCTCGCTTTGCAAAACTGGCCACTGCGTCCAGCAGCTGGAGGGGGCAGCAAGTGTGAGTGCAGCATTTTCATTCACAGCGAGATTACACATTAACCCCCTGCTGAAACCACCATTGTAAAAGTTTTGCCGGTCATCTCTTTATCTCCGCCCCTCTGTGAAATTCAGTTTCTTTCAAACTGTCCTAACCTACACAGGGATATTTCAATGTCCGTTGCAGCTCAGTAAGCTGCTTAATACAAAATGGAAAGCATCTTCCCTTTTAAGGTGCAGAGCCATCCCACTGGCACTGTGTTGGTTTCCTGGTTTATGTTATTATTGGAACATTTGTTTTCTTCTCTTCATCAGAACTCTCGGCGTCCGGCTCATAGTGCAGAGAAGGCCCTTCGGCCCATCGAGTCTGCACTGACTCTCCCAACAGAGCATATTACCCAGGCTCTAACCCTGCAACTCCACATATCAAAGGATAATAGAATCTTACAGTGAAGAAGAGGCCCTTTGGCCCATCCAGTCAGCACCCACCCATAAGAAACACCTGAACTCCCACCTAATCCTATCTGCCAGCACTTGGCCAATAGCCTTGAATGCTATGGCGTGCCAACTACTTTGTAAAGGATGTGAGGCATCCCACCTCCATCACCCTCCTAGATAGCGCATTCCAGACTGTCACCATCCCCCTGAGTAAAAAAAAAAGTTTCCTCACATCTTCCTTCAACATCCTGTCCCTCACCTGGAACCTCTGCCCCCCCTCCCCCCCAAGACTGACCCTTCAACTAAGGGGAACAACTGCTCCTTATCCACTCTGTCCACGTCCCTCATAATCTTGTACACCTCGCTCGGGTCACCCCTCAGTCTTCCCAAGCTTATCCAACCTCTCTTCATAACTTATATGTTCCATCCCAAGGCAGCATCCTGGTGATTTATTTGGTTTTTTTTGATTTGATTTATTATTGTCACATGTATTAGTATACAGTGAAAAGTATTGTTTCCTGCGCACTATACGGACAAAGCATACCGCTCATAGAGAAGGAAACAATGCAGTGTGGAATGTAGTGTTACAGTCATAGCTAGAGAAAGAACATAAGAACATAAGAACATAAGAAATAGGAGCAGGAGTAGGCCATCTAGCCCTTCGAGCCTGCCCCGCCATTCAATAAGATCATGGCTGATCTGTCGCTGCTCAGTTCCACTTTCCCGCTTTCTCCCCATAACCCTTAATCCCCTCTCTTATCAAAAACCCATCAACCCGCGTCTTAAAAATATTTAGCGAGGTAGCCTCCACCACTTCAACGGGCAGAGAATTCCAGAGATTCACCACCCTTTGAGTGAAGAAGTTTCTCCTCAACTCCGTTCTAAACCACCCCCCTTTTATCTTGAGGCTGTGCCCCCTAGTCCTACTGTCTTTTTTGAGCGGGAAGAGTCTCTCCACTTCTATCCTATCCATCCCATTCATCATCTTATACGTCTCAATGAGATCTCCCCTCATTCTTCTAAACTCTAACGAGTACAAGCCCAGTTTATTCAGCCTCTCCTCATAGCTCAACCCCCTCAACTCCAGTATCAGCCTAGTAAACCTCCTCTGCACTCCCTCCAAGGCCAAAATATCTTTGCGCAGGTGCGGCGCCCAAAACTGCACACAGTACTCCAGCTGCGGCCTCACCAATGCCCTATACAGCTGCAGCAAGACCTCCCTACTTTTATATTCAATCCCCTTCGCTATGAAGGCCAGCATCCCATTCGCCTTCCTGACCACCTGCTGCACCTGCAAGCTGGGTTTTTGCGACTCATGCACAAGGACCCCGAGGTCCCTCTGCACCGTCGCATGCTGCAGTTTTTCGCCCCGTAAGTAATAGTCCTTCCTACCATTATTCCTACCAAAGTGGACCAAGATCAACTTAATGCAAGGTAGGTCCGTTCAAAAGTCTGACAGCAGCAGGAAAGAAGCTGTTCTTGAATCAGTTGGTACGTGGCCTCAGTCTTTTGTATCTTTTTCCTGACAGAAGAAGGTGGAAGAGAAAATATTGAGGGTACTTGGAGTCCTTAATTACGCTAGCTGCTTTTCCGAGGCAGTGTAGACAGAGTCAATGGATGGGAGGCTGGTTTGCGTGATGGATTGGGCTACATTCACAGCCTTTTGTAGTTCCTTGGGTCTTGGGCAGAGCAGGAGACATGCTAAGCTGTGATAGAACCAGAAAGAATGCTTTCTATGGTGCATCTGTAAACATTGCTGTGAGCTATAGCTGACATGCCAAATTTCCTTCGTCTCCTGAGAAAGTAGAGGCGTTGGTAAATCTTGGGACACTGAAGGGCAATTTAGCAGTATCAACCCACTTAACCTGCACAACTTTGGACTGTGGGAGGAAACCGAAGCACCCGGAGGAAACCCACGCAGACACCAGGAAGATGTGCAAAGACAGTCACCCGAAGCTGGAATCAAACCTGGGACCCTGGCGCTGTGAGGCAGCAGTACTAACCACTGTGCCACCATGCCACCCCTCATGGTCACACTCTCACCTCTGAGGCTGTAGCCCTGGGCTACGAGCCCCACATTTGAGGCTGTAGGGCTTAATCCAGGTTGATGCCCCCAGTGCAGTGCTGAGGGAGTGCTACACTGTCAGGCGATGTTATCTTTTGGGTTGGACGCTAAAACAAGACCCCATCTGTCCTCATCAGTAAAATATCCCTTGGCCCTATTTGCAGGGGGGTGGGGGGCAGGGGAACTTCAGTGTGTGGGAGACATACATCCCATAATCCAACATTCATGACATGGACCATCAGGCCATTAATCTGTCCATGGGAGCTTGCTGTGCACAAAATGGCTGCCACATTTCCTCATGTTACAACAGCAACTGCACCTTGAAAGTATTTAATTGGCTGTGAGGTGCCCTTTTCTTCCATGTTTTGTTTTGTCCCTGGAGTTGCCTGCTTTGCGTAACCGTTCCTGTTAGAAAAACACATCGGGTAGAATGTTCTCCGAAGGGGGGGGTTTTCTTGCCCGTCTTTTTCAGTGAGGTAACAGAGGTTGGAATATGAACCTTGCCCATAGGGATTTGGAGTCTCAGCATGCCTGTGAGGTTGGCTGCTGAGCTCTAGGGGCGCCATTGCACCTGCGTACTGTGTACACAGTATACTGCGAGATTTGTGACCCCTCTGTTCTCCCCCCAGATCGCCACCCTGGCCGATTGCCCTCATCCCTGATGGCTGCCCCATCCGAGTACACTCCCTCCGATCGCTGCCCTGAACATACCCCCCCACCCCTCGATTGCACCCCCCACAATTGCTGCCCAGCCAGTCAGTCATCCCCCACACCACTCACCTCGTGTCCTGTGCCTGCCCCAATCAGGCCCTGCCTCCCATCAGGCCCTGTCCCTCTAGGCACTGGTTGGTGCCTGGTGGGCGGTGTCAGGATGCCAGGCTGGCAGTGCTCATGTGCACTGTCCAGCCCTGCCCCCAACCACCCAGGGGGAATTTCTTGGATCTCACTGACATCGTGTGGATCTTGCCCAGGAGAAGTTTCCTGAGAACTGCCGTGGTGTACGCTGGAACATAGCACTGCTGCCTCACAGCACCAGGGACCCGGGTTCGATTCCCAGTTTGGGTCATTGTCTGTGTGGAGTTTGCACATTCTCCCCGTGTCTTTGGATGCTCCGGTTTCCCACAGTCCAAAGATATGCTGGTTAAATGGATTGAGCATGCTAAATTGACCCTTAGTTTCAAGGGAACCAGCTAGGATAAATGTATGGGGATAGGGGCCTGGGTGGGATTGTGGTTGGTGCAGACTTGATGGGCTGAATGGCCTCCTTCTGCACTATGACCCACTTCAGATCAGCCATGATCTTATTGAATGGCGGGGCAGGCTCGAAGGGCTAGATGGCCTACTCCTGCTCCTATTTCTTGTGTTCTTATGACTCTATGATTGTATAACATGAGGAAGTCAATGAAAAGAACAGGGGGTGGGGGGTGTGTGGGGGGTGCTGAGGAATGTTTGAAGCCCTCAATCCATAATGTGTGCACCTCTAGCCCAAAGTGGTTAAAACAATGCGGCAGTGGAGAAAACTTTGTCCTTTGAAACAACAGTTTCTAATATCATATTAAAAAATTGATATAAAATCTTGACTTCAAAACCAGCATTTCATTCACCTGTTGCCTGTCTAGACTCGAGGCCACACACATTAAGCTTGATTTGACCGTTGTGACAAGTCCTCTGTTTCTGGGAATGGTGAACACCGCGGGAATATTTCTACCGTGTCCCATTAAATCCCTCACCATAGGGTCCATTCATTCCTTTGAACAGACGGAGACAGCACTGGTCAGATATTGAAATGAATTAATGGCACATGCTGTCTCTAACTCGGAGGAACCGGCCTCACAGATGTTGTTTATGAAAAGCTTTGCTTGGTTTATTAAAAAGCCTGTTTTTGCTGGCATTGTACTTTTCAAAAACGCAGTCAATTTCTCGCTAACCCAGCATGCCTTCTGAGTTTCAAAATGTAGTCAAGTTAAAACTGGGGTAGTTAATTTTTTTAAGCTTTGCAGAGTTAGTTACAGAGACAGAATTATCTTGAAGTAAAGTCTTTGTTTCAATGAAGCAATCCATACACAGGCTCAAGACTTGACAAAATGTTATCTGTACAAATGAAATGAAGCGGACACAACTGATGGGGAAATGAGATTGTAAACATGAGGAGCTGTTTGGGAATTAATGCTAAAGTCACCTTGGCTGCACTCCAGCCCTGCCCAAAACTGCAAGAAACTATGAAAGGTCGTGAATGTATCACACAAACCAGCCTCCCATCCATTGACTCTGTCTACACTTCCCACTGCCTCGGTAAAGCAGCCAGCATAATTAAGGACCCCACACACCCCGGACATTCTCTCTTCCACCTTCTCCTGTCAGGAAAAGGATAGAAGAGTCTGAGGACATGTACCAACCGATTCAAGAACAGCTTCTTCCCTGCTGCTGTTGAATAGACCTACGTTGCACTAAGTTGATCTTTCTCTACTCCCTAGCTATGACTGTAACCCCACGTTCTGCAGTCTCTCCTTTCCTTCTCTATGAACAGTATGCTTTAGAATCATTAAAAACCCTACAGTGCAGAAGGAGGCCATTCGGCCCATCAAGTCTGCACTGACCACAATTCCACCCAGGCCTTACCCCCATATCCCTATACATTTACCCACTAATCCCTTTAACCTACACATCTCAGGACACTAAGGGGCAATTTTAGCATGGCCAATCAATCTAACCCACACATCTTTGGACTGTGGGAGGAAACCAGAATACCCAGAGGGAGCCCACGCAGACACAGGGAGAATGTGCAAACTTCACACAGACAATGACCCAAGCCAGGAATCAAACCCAGGACCCTGGAGCTGTGAAGCAGCAGTGCTAACCACTGTGCTACCGTGCCACTCTGTGGGCAGAGTGCACAAGAGACAATACTTTTCACTGTATGCTATACATTTAACAATAATAAATCAAATCAAATAGTTTTGGGACATCAGTCACTACTGGGGCCTGACACCTCTTTCTACAGATGGTAACCAAATACTTTTCTGACTTGCGGACAGGGCCATATAAACTGGATTGTGTATTACTGGGTCAGTTAATGCATTCGATTCTCACCATCCGTTGCTGAGTTGCAGCAGACTAATTTGAGCTGTTTGTGTTTGCTTTCTCCAGACTGCAAGTATACCTGTCACACACACTGTCGACACTTAGTGCAACTGGACTGCCAATACAACAATAAACCGGTGGACCCTACGTCCCAATCGGGTAACATGGTGCAGCCACCCCTCGGAAGTGGAGAGGTACAATTTTTGTTCATTTGTTTTCAGTTAGAATTGAATGTACAAGGTTCCAGTGCGCCTCTTACCTCAAGCGCCTTCTCTCCTGTCGGAGGAAGACATCATCGAACGTACCGCAGCCATAAACCATCAAGTCCTGGGTTCTGTTTCTTTGCTCTACCTCATCGTGTTTTCAACTGTCTGGTTGGGTGGCACAGTGGTTGGCACTGCTGCCTCACGGTGCCAGGAACCTGGGTTTGATTCCAGCCTCGGCCTCTGTGGAGTCTGCACGTTCTCCCCGTGTCTGCGTGGGTTTCCTCCGAGTGCACCAGTTTCCTCCCACAGTCCGAAAGACGTGCTGGTTGGGTGTATAGGCCATGCTAAATTCTCCCTCAGTGTAACCAAACAAGTGGTGGAGTGTGGCAACGAGGGGGCTTTCGCAGTAACTTCACTGCAGCGTTAATGTAAGCCTAATTGTGACACTAATAAATAAATTTTAAAACTGGTTCTTTACAGTTTCTCCCCACCATTTCTTCCCCTATATTCAGCTTATCTCAATCACGTTGTCCCACCAAATTCCTGTTCACAATCTTCCTATTTGCCCCACACTACACCCTGCACTTCCTTCACTCCAGTTCTCTCCACAACCCCACTGCTCCCTATTTCCTAAGAGACAATATCAAGAATTTTATCCTTGTTTCGTCAATCCTAAATGGCCCTGGAGCATGGCAATCTTGTGAGCTGTTCCCAACACATCTTCGAATTCGATCTCTTACCCTCATTCCGTGCTTCTAAAACTTTATTCTAACTCTTTTAAACTCTCTAACAATCCTTTAATTCAATCTCTTGCAGATTTGGTGACTTTTGAATAGATTTACCTTGCATTAAGTTTTTCGCTACACCCTAGTTATGACTGTAACACTACACTCTGCACTCTCCCCTTTCCTTCTCTATGAACGGTATGCTTTGTCTGTATAGCGCTCAAGAAACAATACTTTTTACTGTATGTTAGTACATGTGACAATAATAAATCAAATCTAATCAAAGCACCCCATAACTGTTCAGGGCTCATTAGTTACATTTTTGAAAAACGTTGTCCAAAATCTTCCAGTCCCGCCCGCAGTGGGAATCATTGTGGGCAGGACAGGGATTTTGACGGATAAGCTTTAAAGTTTATTTATTAGTGTCATAAGTAGGCTTACGTTACACTGCAATGAAGTTACTGTGAAAATCCCCTAGTCGGCACACTACAGCGGCTGTTTGCGTACACTGAGGGAGAATTTGGCATAGCCAACCAGCAGGTCCTTCAGGCTGTGGGAGGAAACTGAAGCACCCGGAGGAAACCCACACAGACGCGGGGAGAATGTGCAGACTCCACACAGACCGTGACCCAAGCCTGGAATTGAACCCGGGTCCCTGGCACTGTGAGGCCGCAGTGCTAACCACAGTGCCACCGTGGTGCTCATGGACCTCAGGCGGGAATTTACAGTCCCAGGGACGGTGGGACGAGAAAACCCTGGAATTCTCTGCCCGTTGAAGTGGTGGAGGCTGCCTCGCTAAATATTTTTAAGACGCGGGTTGATGGGTTTTTGATAAGAGAGGGGATTAAGGGTTATGGGGAGAGGGCGGGAAAGTGGAACTGAGCAGCGACAGATCAGCCATGATCTTATCGAATGGCGGGGCAGGCTCGAAGGGCTAGATGGCCTACTCCTGCTCCTAATTCTTATGTTCTTATGTAAAACCCTGGTCATAATCTCCATTGTGATATAGGCAAACGCTGCCAGCTAATTTGTGCACGCTATCATCCCACGCGCAGTGATTCATTTTGTTTGATGGTGTTCGCTGATGAATAAAGTACTGGCAAAGAAAACAAGACAACTTTCATGGTCCGTGTCAAAACAGTGACATGGAACCTGTTATGTCTGGCTGAGTCAATGGACTAGACCTCAGTTTAATGTCTCGTGTTGTAGAGGGATGGGTTAGTGGTTATCTTAATTAGACAATGACGTTATTGATAATGTTAGTGATATCAGCGTCAGATGATCAAGAATCCCCAAGGGAACAAGACGCAGAACAATCCAACAACTTGTCCTGGTCCCTCCACACCGATGCTGCAGTTAAGAAAGCCCACCAACACCAACCTTTCTTAACAGGCTAAGGAAATTTGGCATATCTGCTACCACTCTCACCACTGGACCACAAAAAGTAGAGGTGGGCTTTCTGAACTATAGCGTTGGCATGGAGGGACCAGGACAGGTTGTTCAGACGCCTAGAAACTTGAATCTTTCGACCATTTCCTCTTTGTCCCTGCTGACGTAGACAGGGGCATGTCCTCCACAACGCTTTCTGAAGTCGATGACAATCTCCTTCGTTTTGTTGACATTGAGGGAGAATGAGTAAAATATAATGAATAAAAGAATGTATGGGTTGGTGAGTGGGAACTTGGGAATCAGTTGTTTTGGTCTCTCTGGAGGACAAGTAATTGTGTCTAAAATTATGAAAGCGAGGTCATTTCTTCACCATGTGTTTTGAGGGTTAAACTCCAATATACAAGGTCCTCAAAACAAAGGTAATTGCATTAAGAACCAGAAGGTGGCAGAACATTCTGGAATCTGGCCACAGCAGGGAACTCAAGTAACAACACGCTGCTGTGGAGTTTAAAACCTATTTTCCTCGACTCACTTCTTTCGGTTAAGATGAAGAATAGCTGCATTTCAGTCATAATCTCATGTTATCTGCAAAGTCAGATCCAATAATTCTCCATCCTTTGAAGATCTTGAAAGCAGTGAGGCCTAACTGGGCCCAATCCAGACATTTAAAGTTTACTTATTAGTCACAAGTAGTTTTTACATTAACACTGCAATGAAGTTACTGTGAAATTCCCCTAGTTGCCACACTCCGGCGCCTGTTCGGGTCAATGCGCCTAACCGGCACGTCTTTCCGAATGTGGGAGGAAACCCACGCAGACACGGGGAGAATGTGCAAACTCCGCACGGACGGTGACCCACGCAGGGAATCGAACCCGGGTCCCTGGCGCTGTGGGGCAACAGTGCTAATCACTGTGCCACTGTGCCAACATTTTTTCACGAAACAATGTACCAAAGCCATCTAAATATTATTGGTACATAGGAACAAGAGTAGGCCATTCAGCCCTTCAAAGCTGCTCCATCATTCGATATCTGTGGCGGCGTGGTGGCACAGTGGTTAGCATTGCTGCCTGGCAGCGCCAGGGGGTCCCAGATTCAATTCCAGCCTTGGGTGACTGTCTGTGTGGAGTTTGCACGTTCTCCCCATGTCTGCGTGGGTTTCCGCCAAGTGCTCCAATTTCCTTCCACATTCTAAAGATGTGTGGGTTAGGTTGATTGGCCAGGCTAAATTGCCCCTTGGTGTCAGGGGGATTAGCAGGGTAAATGTGTGGGGTTGTGGGGATGGGGCCTGGGTGGTCGGTGCAGACTTAATGGGCTGAATGGCCTCCTTCCGTACCAAAGGGACCTCTGTGATTATCATGGCTGATCATCCTATTCTTGGGGTGCCACCTTGAGCCCGTAATCGCGGATCCCACCAGCGAGGCCGCGATCTTGGATCTCCCCGCCCTTTGCTGGTGAGGTCATCAAGTTCAAGGCCATAATGAACCTGCTTTACATGAATTTCAATATGTTTTAATATCATTAACCCACTTCCCTTGTCGGTTGTGTACCCCGTGCTGGATACTGACACCGTGTCAAGGTGACGTCACGTCGACATGGTTACAACAGGTTTACCCAGAAAAAGGTAAGTTTTGTTTGTTTATTAGAGTCACAAGTAGGCTTACATTAACACTGCAATGAAGTTACTGTGAGAATCAGTGTAACCTGGGGGAGAGTGACATAGGCAGACAGTGTCCTTGCAATGGGCCTGGCATTGCCCCTTGGCACAGGCTGGAACTGCCAGGGTGGCATCATTTGATTTGATTTGTTATTGTCACATGTATTAGTATACAGTGAAAAGTATTGTTTCTTGCATGCATACAGATGAAGCATACCATTCATAGAGAAGGAAACAAGAGGGTGCAGAGTGTAGGGTTACAGTCATAGCTAGGGTGTAGAGAAAGATCAACTTAATACTGGATTGGTCCATTCAAGAGTCTGATGGCAGCAGGGAAGAAGCTGTTCTTGAGTCGGTTGGTAAGTGACCTCAGACTTTTGTATCTTTTTCCCGATGGAAGAAGGTGGAAAAGAGAATGTCCGGGGTGCGTGGGGTCCTTAATTATATTGGCTGCCTTTCCCTGAGTTACCGGATGGGAGGTTGGTTTGAATAATGGACTGGGGCTCGTTCATGCCTCTTTGTAATTTTTTGCAGTCTTGGTGCCAACCTGTGTCTTAGAGTGGGCGTCAGTGGGAGTCTCATGGGGACGGGTGGTGCCTGGAGCAGATGGTGAAGCAGGGAGTGCCAACAATGCCCGTTGGAGGGATGGAGGGTGCAGGGGGCGAGGCAGACGCCGGCTTCAACTTTAGGGCAGGGTGTTAAATGTTGGGGGGTGGGGGGTTGGTCGTGGGAAAAGAGACTGATGATCAGGGGGGGCGGGAGGGGAGAAGGGACAGATGATCGGGGGGGGGGGGCGGTGGGGGGAGAAGAGGCCAATGATCGGGGCGGGGGGGGGAGGGAGGGTGGGGGAGATGGAGCTGAAGTTCGGGGGTGGGGGAGGAGGGGCCAGTGATCGTGGGGGGGGGGGTGTGGGGGGGGAGGAGGGGGAGAAGGGGCTGGCGATTGGGTTGGGGTTGGGGGTAGAGAAGCACCGACATTGAGCAGGGGTGGGGAGTGGAGCCGCAGAGACCTCCACGGTGAGCTGGGGGGAGGTTCACTGAGGTTCAGATTGGGGTGCCCTTTAAAGCTGGCGCCCCGATCTCTGTGCAGCCGGGGTTTGCTGGGGTGTTGAGCCAACAAAACCCCATGGCGCCGTGAAACACGCACCCTCGATTCTTTTTGGCACAGTGTGGTAAGATCTGGAGAGAAAACCGACTGTTTTTTTGCCTAGAAACAACACCCTGCCAACTCTTGGGTAAGAGTTCCACTCCCTACCCTGTCGATATAACTAGAAAAGACTCACTCAATATGATTTCTGTGTTTGCGATTCTGTTGAAAATAGTGGCGTGATCGTCAGGGGCAGGATTTTCTGGGCACTCTTGCCCCGAAACTGGAAAATCCCACCTGAGATCAAAGGACTTTACTCAACGTGCAGTCTAACCCAAAGTTCTATTCTATAATATCCTGGCACGGTTCAACTAATATAGAATCATCGAATCCCTACAGCACAGGAGGCCATTCAGTCCATCGAGCCTGCTAAACAATAATCCCACCCAAGCCCTATCCCTACATGTTGACCCCGCTAATCCCCCTGACACTAGGGTCAATTTAGTGTGGCCAATCCACCTAACCTGCACATCTTTCGGGGCGTGGGAGGAAACTGGAGTACCCGGAGGAAACCCGTGCAGACACGGGGAGACTGTACCCAGAGAGTCACCCGTGGCAGGAACTGAACCCAGATCCCTGGCGCTGCGAGGCAGCCGTGCTAACCACTGTGCCACTGTGCTGCCCTATATGGAATATGTAATGAAGATGCAGAGATCTGTAAGACACGCTCTTTGTTTGAACGCATCGTACTGTCTTCAGGAGACGGCCCAAGAGAGCAAATCATGTGATATTGTATTACTTTGTGTTGTGACATACACCTGTATCTGATCAGCATATGAAGTGGTTAAATCCAAGCCAGTACACTATGATCATCAGCTGACTGACATGGACTTGCCAACGTAATGGCATTTAGGACTAGACGTTCCCTCACTGTTGGCATCAGTATAATGCCAGAATTGCTGCAGCTAATTTGACACAGCAAAAAAAACAGCTTCCCAAAATATTTTCCAGTGGGAATATTCCCATTTAATACTTCAACATTAACCAGACACCAATGAGAGCGCAACCTTAATAAAGCAACGCAGTGACATTCACTTTGTAATTATTAAAGTGCAGATATTATTTATTTATTAGTGTCACAAGTCGGCTTACATTAACACTGCGTTGAAGTTACGGTGAAAATCCACACTCTGGTGCCTGTTCGGGGACACTGAGGGAGAATTTAGCACGGCCAATGCACCTAACCAGCACGTCTTTTGGACAATGGGAGGAAACCGGAGCATCCGGGGGAAACCCACGCAGACACGGGGAGAATGTGCAGACTTCGCACAGACAGTGACCCGAGCCGGGAATCGAACCCGGATCCCTGACGCTGTGAGGCAGCAGTGCTAACTGCTGTGTCACCGTGCTGCCCATACTATACAATAATACAATATGATATGATTATAGATTGACATGTAACGTATCATTAAAATATAAAAATCTGTTTTTAAAATACTTTATTGAAATGTTGTTATTTTATGTACTCATCAGTCCATTACTTCATCAGAACCACTCCAGCTCATGGGCCCTGCAAGGAAGCAATGGGGGCCCAAGTTGAGGGTCCACAAAAGATTGTGAATGTAGCCCAATCCATCACGCAAACCAGCCTCCCATCCATTGACTCTGTCTACATTTCCCGCTGCCTCCGTAAAGCAGCCAGCATAATTAAGGACCCCACGCGCCCCGGACATTCTCTCTTCCACCTTTTTCTGTCGGGAAAAAGATACAAAAGTCTGAGGTCACGTACCAACCGACTCAAGGACAGCTCCTTTCCTTCTGCTGTCAGACTTTTGAATGGACCTACCTCGCATTAAGTTGATCTTTCTCTGCACCCTAGTTATGACTGTAACACCACATTCTGCACTCTCTCGCTTCTTTCCCTGTGAACAGTATGTTTTGTCTGTACGGTGTGCAAGAAACAACATTTTT
Organism: Carcharhinus amblyrhynchos; assembly: GCF_965287045.1. NCBI lineage: Eukaryota > Metazoa > Chordata > Chondrichthyes > Carcharhiniformes > Carcharhinidae > Carcharhinus > Carcharhinus amblyrhynchos. The sequence goes on from NC_137329.1 coordinate 118,801,462, forward strand.
CACTACGTTAGTACATGCGACAATAATAAATCAAACCAAATTGAGGTTGTTAATGATGGGACCCAGTTTGTTCTGCTGCATCATGGGTAATGGGGTTGACCTCTGATTGGCCACAGTTCGGCATTGCTGTGAGCCTTACGCTTTGGGTCTGGCATTGAGCCAAACCCGGACAGGAGGCCATGGCCTGAAGAAAGAGAGCAAGAGACGAGAAGGGCGAGTGTAGGCCTGGACGGCAGCTGGGCCTGGGTGCCACAGGGGCCTATGGTCTCTGAGAAAGGGGGCGCTCGGCCTGGGGATGGGATCTGAGCCTTTTTGCCACTTTGGTGCAATGTAGCATCACACCCGGCCTTTAATCTTTTGGCCTTTTACCTTTCTGAAATCGTGCTGTCTCTCTCTCTGAATTCTCACACGTCTGAACACCTTCCGTGTGAATGACAAGTACTCAATCATTAGGCAACTCCCTTTTGTTTGGCTACAGACATAATCAGGGGAAAGAAAACCTGCAATGCACAGAAATTTCTGGTGACCTGAGTTCCTGTTTCTCACAGTTTGGGAGGCCCTGTCTGAGATAAGCTCTGTTTGTAGTGAAATAGATGCAGAATACCTCAGATGCTGGAAATCAGAAATAAAATCAGAAGCAGGCCTCGCAGTGTCTGCGCAGAGAGGGAAACAGAGTTTTGAGTTTAACGTGACTCAACTTCAGTTCTGAATTCATCGTCAACTCGAAACATAAACATTACTCAAAAGACAACAGAGTTAGAAGGATATTCATTGCCACAGAAGGCTGTGGAGGTCAGTTCATTGGGTGTATTTGAGACAGAGATAGATTGATTTGTAAGGGGGTCAAAGATTATGGGGAAAAGGCAGGAGAATGGGGTTGTAAAACTTATCAGCCATGATGGCATGGCAGAGCAGATTTAATGGGCTGAATGGCCTAATTCTGCTCCAATATATCTCATGGTCATGTGGTCTATAAATATTGGCCAGGGAGAGTTCTGCCTTTCTATAAATAGTGCCGCAAGATATTTCACACCCAGGAAGCAATGGCCTAGTGGTATTATCGCTAGATTATTAATTCAGAAACTCAGCTAATGTTCTGGGAACCTGGGTTCGAATCCTGCCATGGCAAATGGTGGAATTTGAATTCAACTAAAAAATATTTGGAATTAAGAATCTAACCATTGTCGATTGTCAGGAAAATACCCAACTGGTTCCATTAGGGAAGGAAATCTGCTGTCCTTACCTGGTCTGGCCTACATGTGACTCCAGAGCCAAAGCAATGTGGTTGACGTGATGGTACATGCGCTCAGCACTGCTGCCTCACAGTGCCAGGGACCCGGGTTCAGTTCCTGACTTGGATCACTTTCTGCGCAGTGTCTGCACAGTCTCTCTGTGTTTGTGTCGGTTTCCTCTGGGTGCTCCGGTTTCCTTCCATGGTCTGAAAGTGCTGGTTAGGGTGCCTTATAAGAAGTCTCACAACATTGGGTTAAAGTCCAACAGTTTATTTGGTAGCAAACGCCACTAGCTTTCTGAGCTCTGCTCCTTTGTCAGGTGAGTGAACATTGGCCATGCTAAATTCTCCCTCAGTGCACCCGAACAGGCGCCGGAGTGTAGCGACCAGGGGATTTTCACAGTAACTTCATTGCAGTATTAATGTAAGCCTCCTTATGACACTAATAAATAAAAAGAGGGCAACTTGGGATGGGCAATAAATGCTGGCCAGCCAGCGAAGCCCATGTCCCATGAATGAATACGGAAAAAGCCTGAGGGGCGGCACTGTGGTTAGCACTGTTGCTATACAGCACCAGAGACCTGGGTTCGATTCCCGGTTTGGGTCACTGTCTGTGTGGCGTTTGCACGCTCTCCCCGTGTCTGCGTAGTTTCCTCTCACAGTCTGAAAGATGTGCTGGTTAGGTGCATTGACCCGAACAGGAGTGTGGCGACTAGGGGCAATTTCACAATAACTTCATTGCAGTGTTAATGTGAGCCTTGCTTGTGACATTAATAAAATAAGCTTTTTTTACTTTACAAAACGAAAGACCAGGAATCAAGAGAGAAAATGTTGGAAAATCTCAGTAGGTCTGGCAGCATCTGTAAGGAGAGAAAAGAGCTGATGTTACGAGTCTAGATGAGCCTTTGTCAAAGCTGGGAAAGAGCGAGAATGTACAGCTAGATTTCGTAATCGTGCCTCTGGAGTGGGGGGCCTGAATCCACAAAGCCTCTGACTCTGAGGCGCATCAGGCTATCCCAAAATTTACAGTTAAATGTAGCAAGACATCCATTGCGGGTTCTGTCTAACCAGAACTGTTGATGGTTAGTCCTGTTTCACTTCAGTGTCCAGCTGTAAACAGCAGGGACAAATTGACTGTGTTGAGGTGGTAACTTATTGACTTGGACCAGTTACACACAGAACACCTTGTTAGACACAGCACTCATTGTTCCAACTGGTATTGCCTGTTTTTATTGCTCTTGTGCACAGTAGCCAGAAGCAAACTTGCAGATAGATTCTTCTCTCCGTCTAATTACATTGTTGTTACAAAGTGTTATCTACTTGTGATCGTTCATCAGAACCTGGAGCTAAGTTGCTGCCTGTGGGTTTACTGGCATTAATTGAGCTTGCTGTAGACAAGATGAGCAGTGTTTCACCACGTTTACTATTGCAGAATCCCTGCAGTGCTGAAGGAGGCCATTTGGCCCATCAAGTCTGCACCATCCCACCCAGGCCCTATCCCAGTATCTCCGCATGTCGACCCTGATTTGTTTTGATTTGATTTATTACTATCACATAGAGGTCACAGAGATCATAGAGGCTTGTCATTAATAATGGATGGGATCCCGGCCCAGTGTCGTGGTGTGTGTGAATCCTGCCCTGGTTTAATCTACCAAAATTCATTACCTCGCATTTGTCTAAGTTAAAATCCATGTTTTCGTATACAGTGAGACATATTGTTTCTTGCACGCTATACAGCCAAAGCATACCGTTCATACAGAAGGAAAGGAGAGGGTGCAGAATGTAGTGTTGCAGTGATAGCTAGGGTGTAGAGAAAGATCAACTTAATATATGGCAGGTCCATTCGAAAGTCTGACGGCAGCAGGGAAGAAGCTGTTCTTGAATCAGTTGGTATGTGACCTCAGACTTCTGTATCTTTATACCGACGGAAGAAGGTGGAAGAGAGAATGTCCAGGGGTGTGTGGGGTCCTTAATTATGGTGGCTGCTTTGCCAAGCAGAGGGAAGTGTAGACAGAGTCAATGGATGGGAGAAACTTTGTAGTTTCTTGCGGTCGTGGGCAGAGCAGGAGCCATACCAAGCCGTGATACACCCGGAAAGGATGCTTACTATGGCGCATCTGTAAAAATTGGTGGGAGGGCCTTTGACCGTGCCTTTCCCCTTGGAGCTTTGACAGTGGCTGCCCCGAGATTTAATTTGCCCGTCAACGAGTAGTCCTGAGTGTTGGGATGTGCTAATCTGCAGCACTCAATCATGGACTGCCTTCTGTACTTCAAGACCAGCAGGTTTCTCAGTGAAACAAGTAGCGCACAGAACTGAACGCAACCCCCCCCACACCCCCACCCCACATCCCTCCACCCCCCACCCCCACATCCTATTCCAGTTGTGCAGGAAGGGCTAACCGGCAATGTTCTTTTCAAACCAGCGTGATGTCAAGCTTCCTGAGTGCGGGATATGTCCAGGTCTCGCTGGGCAATTGTGCAGCTCCTATTTTCTCACCTTTCCCCCCCTCCCTCCCCGTCTCCATCTGTGAGAGCTCGGCCGCAGTCTGTCTCACCGATTCCTTTGAGTTTTTTACTTTGATTCATAGATTTACCCACAGGATGTAAAGTCACACACCCTCACAAACAACCGTCGCTGAATGTCACACCGTCTCTGTTCTTCCGTCGAAGAAACTCTGAGACGGGTGAACTTGAATTAAATTTTATTGGGCACAGCTGTTGTCTCGCGAACCGTGCAGAATGGGATATTCGTGGAGGAACCATTGCTGGTCATTTATATTCATTGTGGAAATACAAAAGAACTTGCTCTTATCTCATGCCTGTCATGACCTCAGGGTGTTTTCAAGCGCCTAATGAACTAATCAGGTTTAAATGTAGAATCATACAGTGTGGAAGAGGCCCGTCAGCCCCTTGGGTCCGCACTGACACATTACAAACACCTGAACTTCCACCTAATCAGGGGGTGGCTTGGTGGCACAGTGTTTGGCACTGCTGCCTCACAGCGCTAAAGACTCGGGTTCGATTCCCGGCTTGGGTCACTGTCTGCGCGGAGTCTGCACCCTCTCCCCATGTCTGCGTGGGTTTCCTTTGGATACGCTGGTTTCCTCCCATAGTCCGAAAGACGTGCTGGTTAGGTGCATCAGCCCTGCTAAATTGGGATTTTCACAGTAACTTCATTGCAGTGTTAATGTAATGTACTTGTAATGTAATGTACAGTGTAATGTAATGTACTTGTGACTTATAAATAAAGTTTAACTTTAATCCCATCTGCCAGCACTTGGCCCATAGCCCGAATGTTATGACGTGCCAAGGGCTCATCCAGATACTTTCTAAAGGATGTGAACCAACCTGCTCTACCACGCTGCCAGGCAGCACATTCCAGACTGTCACCACCCTCTGGGTAAAAATCCTTTTCCTCATATCCTCCCTAAACCTCCTGTCCCTCACCTTGAACCTGTGTCCTCTTATGACTGACCCTTCATCTAAGGAGAACTGCAGCTCCTTATCCACTCTGTCCATGTCTTGCAACCTTGTACACCTCAATCAGATTGCCCCCTCAGTCTTCTCTGCTCCAACAAAAACAAAAATTCACCTGACGAAGGGGCTAACCCCGAAAGCTTGTGAGTATATTATCAAATAAATAGGTTGGACTAAAACCTGGTGTTGTCAGACTTTTTACTGTGTTTACGCCCGTCCAACGCCGGCATACCCACATCATGCCAACAAAAACAACCCAAGCCTACTCAACCTCTCTGCATAACTTAAATGTTCCATCCCAGGCAGCATCCTGGTGAATCTCCTCTGCACCCCCTTCCAGGGCAATCACACCCTTCCGATAATGTAGCAACCAGAACTGCACACACTACCCCAACTGTGGCCTCACCAAAGTTCTATACAATTCCAGCGTGACCCCTCTGCGAGAGTCAACTTTTGTACGTTATCAGCACGTTGATAATCACCTCATATTCTGCTGTAGTGAAAGCAAAACAGAAAATGCTGGAAAATCTCGGCAGGTCTGGCAGCATCTGTAAGGAGAGAAAAGAGCTGGCGTTTCGAGCCCAGGTGACCCTTTGTCAAAGCCAAAAGGCAGAGGAAGAGGGAGATATTTGTACTGCAGGGTAAGGGAATGAAAGATGAGTCAGAGCCACAAAAACAGGGGAAAGACTGCTAATAGTTGTCCACAGAGAGAATAATGCCATTCACACCGTTTACTCTCTCTATGGGCTGCCATTAGCAGTCTTTCCCCTGGTTTCTATGGCTATGACTCATCTTTCATTCCCTCTCCCTGTAGTATAAATATTTTGATTTGATTTGGTTTATTATTGTCACATGTATTAGTATACAGCAAAAAGTATTGTTTCTTGCGCGCTATACAGGCAAAGCATACTGTTCATAGAGAAGGAAACGAGAGGTGGCAGAATGTAGTGTTCCTGACATAGCTAGGGTGTAGAGAAAGATCAACTTAACCCAAGATAGGTCCATTCAAAAGTCTGACAGCAACAGGGAAGAAGCTGTTCTTGAGTCGGTTGGCACGTGATCTCAAACTTTTGTGTCTTTTTCTCAAAGGAAGATGGTGGAAGAGAAAGTGTTAGGAGTGCGTGGGGTCCTTAGTTACACTGGCTGCTTTGCCGAGGCAGCGGGAAGTGTAGACAGAGTCAGTAGGTGGGAGGCTGGTTTGCGTGATGGATTGGGCTACATTCACGATCTTTTGTAGTTTCTTGCAATCTTGGGCAGAGCAGGAGCCCAAACCAAGCTGTGATACAACCAGAAAGAATGCTTTCTGTGGTGCATCTGTAAAAGCTGGTGAGAGTTATAGCGGATATGCCAAATTTCCTTAGTCTTCTGAGAAAGTCCCATTTTCTATCTCCCACTTTCTATGCCTTTTGGCTTTGACAAAGGATCATCTGGACTCGAAACGTCAGCTGTTTTCTCTCCTTACAGATGCTCCCAGACCTGCTGAGATTTTCCAGCATTTTCCCTTTTGGTTTCAGATTCCAGCATCAGCAATAATTTGCTTTTATTCTGCTGCAGTGGAGTTAGTTTGGGGTAAATACGAGCCAGGCTGCCTGGGAAGAGGGGGAGTTTCTCAGTTTGTCTTCAGGATCGTGCCTGTGTGATTTTATCTTTGTATGCATCTCAGAAGGCAAACGGGCCTTGGTGCAAAGCCTCATCTTGAAAGACAAGTTCCAACAGTGCGGAGCTCCCTTGCCACCGGGTTGAGTTGTCCCAATTATGTGCTCAGATTTCCGGTTGTGGGATTTGAACCAATGCTCCCTCTAATCTGTGCAGCCATCGGGAATGTGCAGGGAAGATACAGGCTGTGTACAGGCAACCTTCCATTTAAGATCAGCAGCTATGAGGTCATCCCAAAGGGATTGTGCTGTGCCACATTCCAGCCTTGAACAGGGAATAGAAGTTAGAAAGAACATTGACTTGATCTTCTCGTGGAATCATTGAATCCCTGTGGTGCAGAAAGAGTAAAAAGTCTGACAACACCAGGTTTTAGTCCAACCTATTTATTTGATAATATACTCACAAGCTTTCGAGGGACACCCTCTTCGTCAGGTGAATGGAGAGTTCTGGCCTCAGACAGAACATATAAAGCACAGACAGTTTAGAGATTACTGATTAGAATGCGAATTCAAGAAAGAGGCCATTCGACCCAGTGAGCCTGCACCGACTCTCCAAAACAGCCTCCCACCTAGGCCTTCCCCATCACCCTATCCCCATAACTTGTCATGGTCAATTCCCCTAACCTCCACATCTTGGGATATTAATGGACAATTTATCATGGCCAGTCAACCTAACTCACATCTTTGGACTGTGGGAGGAAACCAGAGCACCCGGAGGAAGCCCACGCAGACACGGGGAGAATGTGTAAACACCACACAGACAGTCACATAACGCTAGAATCGAACCCGGGTTAATAACGCCAAGAGGCAGCGGTGCTAACCACCGTGTCAATAGCCACTGTGTTACCCACCAAATTAACTTGCGACCTCTACTGTCTAGAATGACAAGGGCAGCAGGCACATGGGAACACCATCATCCTTACTTGGAAATAAATTGCCATTCTTTCGCAGCGGCTGGGTCTAAATCCCTGGAACTCCCTCCCTAACAGCTCTGTGGGTGTACCTACACAGTAAAAAGTCTGACAACACCAGGTTTTAGTCCAACCGATTTATTTGATAGTAAACGCACAAGCTTTCGAGGTTTCCCTCTTCGTCAGGTGAATGGGGAGTTCTGGCCTCGGACAGAGCATATAAAGCACAGACAGTTTTGAGATTACTGATTAGAATGCGAATCTTTACACCTAACCTGCTGTTCAAGTCCTAAAGTGGCTGACAATGCCTGTGTGTGGAAGGAGCACTGATCACAGGTTAAAGAGATGTGTATTGTCTCCAGACAGCACAGCGAGTGAGGTTTTGCAAACCCAGGCAAGTCACGGGGGTTACAGATAGTGCGACATGAACCCAAGATCCCTGTTGAGACCGTCCTCATGTGTGCGGAACTTGGCTATCAGTCTCTGCTCAGCGACTCTGCGCTGTCGTGTCGGTGTACCTACACCACATGGACTGCAGCGATTCCAGAAGGCAACTCTTCCCTCTCCTGTTTTAACAGGAGGCGTTAATGCAGCAAGATTGAGTGTAATGGAGGGACTCCAGAATCATTCCTGTTCTCCTCTCTGCACCTTGACTGAGCCAGCAAGAAGCTCATTCCAGGCCAGGTTTTGACGCGCACTGGCTGCAGTGTAAATACAAAGAGGTGGCTGCTATTCCTGCACTGACGTTGACCTTGAGAGAGTCACTGAGATGGTTTATAATCAGCTCTGACTGGCGTGTAAACAATGTTTTAACAGCACGTACTTTAATCTCTGGCTCTCCAAGATTATGTTGCTGACACAGAGAGCTGGGATAAACTGTAGCTTGGGGCTGCTGCCTCTTGGCAGGGCGGTGCTAATTGAAGCCTTCTGAACTCTCTGTTTTTGCAGAATTAGCAGACTGTCCATTCACATTCTAATGGCAGGGAGGTTGTTGTCTGCCTGGCAACAGCGTGAGCCACAGTCTTCCATCTACAACAACAACAACTTCTATTTATATAGCACCATTAATATAATCCCAAGATGCTTCGCAGGAGCATTATAGGATCCCTACAGTGCAGAAGGAGGCCATTCAGTCCATCGAGTCCACACCAATAACAATCCCACCCAGGCCCTATTCGCGTAACTCCATATATTGACCTGTAAAATGTTAGAATCCGTCATTAAGGAGGAAATTACGAGGCATCTTGAAGGGAATTGCTTGATAGGGCGGACGCAACACGGTTTCATTAAAGGGAAGTCGTGTCTGACAAATTTACTGGAGTTCTATGAGGATGTGTCTAGGGCAGTGGATAGAGGAGAGCCGGTGGATGTGGTCTTTCTGGATTTTCAGAAGGCGTTTGACAAGGTACCTCACAAGAGGTTATTGCAGAAGGTCAGGGGACATGGAGTTGGGGGTAGGGTGTTAGCGTGGATAGAGGATTGGTTGTCAAATAGGAGGCAGAGAGTGGGGGTCAATGGGTGCTATTCGGATTGGCGGTTGGTGACTAGTGGGGTGCCCCAGGGGTCGGTGCTGGGGCCTCAGCTATTTACCATTTATATAGATGATCTGGAGGAGGGAACCGAGTGCAGGGTGTCGAAATTTGCTGATGACACCAAGATTGGGGGAAAGGCAAATTGTGTGGAGGGTGTGGAGAGTCTGCAGAAGGATCTAGATAGGCTGGGCGAATGGGCCAGGAAATGGCAAATGGAATTTAATGTTGGCAAGTGTGAGGTGGTCCACTTTGGTAGGAAGAATGGTAGGAAGGACTATTACTTACGGGGCTAAAAACTGCAGCAGGCGACGGTGCAGAGGGACCTCGGGGTCCTTGTGCATGAGTCGCAAAAACCCAGCTTGCAGGTGCAGCAGGTGGTCAGGAAGGCGAATGGGATGCTGGCCTTCATAGCGAGGGGGATTGAATATAAAAGTAGGGAGGTCTTGCTGCAGCTGTATAGGGCATTGGTGAGGCCGCAGCTGGAGTACTGTGTGCAGTTTTGGGCGCCGCACCTGCGCAAGGATATTTTGGCCCTGGAGGGAGTGCAGAGGAGGTTTACTAGGCTGATACCGGAGTTGAGGGGATTGAGCTATGAGGAGAGGCTGAATAAACTAGGCTTGTACTCGTTAGAGTTTAGAAGAATGAGGGGAGATCTCATTGAGATGTATAAGATGATGAATGGGATGGATAGGATAGAGGTGGAGAGACTCTTCCCGCTCAAAAAAGACAGTAGGACTAGGGGGCACAGCCTCAAGATAAAGGGGAGGCGGTTTAGAACGGAGTTGAGGAGGAACTTCTTCACTCAAAGGGTGGTGAATCTCTGGAATTCTCTGCCCGTTGAAGTGGTGGAGGCTGCCTCGCTAAATATTTTTAAGAAGCGGGTTGATGGGTTCTTGATAAGAGAGGGGATTAAGGGTTATGGGGAGAGGGCGGGAAAGTGGAACTGAGCCACGACAGATCAGCCATGATCTTATTGAATGGCGGGGCAGGCTCGAAGGGCTAGATGGCCTACTCCTGCTCCTATTTCTTATGTTCTTATGTTCTTATGACCTGCTAATCCCCCCCCGATAATAAGGGGCAAATCCACCTAACCTGCAGATCTTTGGAGTGTGGGAGGAAACCGGAGCACCCGGAGGAAACCCATGGGGAGAATGTGCAAACTTCACACAGACAGTGACCCAAGCCGGGAATCAAACCTGGGTCCCTGGCGCTGTGAGACAGCAGTGTTATGCATCCTCGTGGAATGCATCCCAGTCCTGAACTGTCAGTCCTGATGGAATGCATCCCAAGGTACTAAAAGAGATGGCGAGAGAAATAGCAAATGCACTGGTGGTAATTTACCAAAATCCGCTGGTCTCTGGGGTGGTTCCCGCAGATTCGAAAATAGCACCTAGACAAGAGACTGAGTATACTCATGGGAATTCAGAAGAATGAGGGGAGATCTTATAGAAACATATAAGATTATGAAGGGAATAGATAAGATAGAAGCAGGGAAGTTGTTTCCACTGGCGGGTGAAACTAGAACTAGGGGGCATAGCCTCATAATAAAAGGGGAAGCAGATTTAGGACTGAGTTGAGGAGAAATTTCTTCACACAAAGGGTTGTGAATCTGTGGAATTCCCTGCCCAGTTGAGGCTCCCTCATTGAATGTTTTTAAGGCAAGGATAGATAACTTTTTGAACTGTAAAGGAATTAAGCGTGATGGTGAGTGGGTGGGTAAGTGGAGCTGAGTCCACGAAAAGATCAGCCATGATCTTATTGGATGGCGGACAGGCTCGAGGGGCCAGATGGCCTACTCCTGCTCCTAGTTCTTATGTGCCGCCCATAAAACATCCTGATGGAACTCAAGGCTTTCCAAGGATTTATCTGTCTGACCACATTGCCTGCAGGCTCCACAGAGCTGCCGACCCTCCAGGTTGGCACTGGCATCTCCAGGGATTAAGGAATCATCTCCAGAGCTCCGAGTAAACTCGAGGGTAAACCATTCGAGGCGTGATTGATTAGAGTTGAGAGAGAGGGGGGCAGGAAAGAGAAAGTGTTTGACTGACAGTCCAGAATCGTCCAATCAAGTAAGGAAGAGTCTGCCAGCTTTCTAATTGACCAATGGAAGGAGAGGAACCATGACGATAACTGTGCTGGTGACCAATGGGTGTAAGGGTAGTGCTGAGGTCATGTGGTGAATCTTTTTTTATTAACTCAAAGTATCTAGGCTTTGATTGCGAGGCTAGAATTACTTACCCACCGTTAAGTCCTCCTGGAATCCTGGAGTTGGCAGCTCTAAATCTTAGTTCCAGCTTGTTTCAGGGTCAGTTTAGGCTTTGTCACTGAGTTGCATTCCAGTCAAGGTTGGCACTGGTGGCACAGTGGTTGGCACTGCTGCCTCACAGCATCAGGAACCCGGACGTGATTGCAACCTTGGGTGACTCTCTGTGTGGAGAATGCATGCTCTCCCCATGAGATTCCTCCGGGTGCTCTGGTTTCCTCCCACGGTCTAAAGATTGGCCGTGCTAAATTGCCCCTTAAGTGGCAGGGGCACTAGCTATGGTAAATACATGGGGGTATGGGGATAGGGTCTGGGTGGGATTGTGGTCGGTGCAGATTCGATGGGCTGAATGGTCCCCATCTGCACTGTAGAATTCTATGATTGTATGATGGTACACATCCGGATATTAGGAGCGTGGCGACTGGGAGAGTTTCAGAGTAACTTCGTTGCAGTGTTAATGTAAGCCTACTTGTGACACTAATAAGTAAACTGAAAATGTTCCTGCTGTTTACCAGGAGAATGTTGCACGCCATCACTGAGAGAAGAAATGCTATTTATTGAGAGGGTTGCTGCGTGAAAACAGGAGGGAGTGTTGAGAGGCCGAGATTAATGCCATTTAAAAGGGGAGCTGGATAAAAGACACAATTAGCGTTCATTTCTTGGGCTAGTAACTTGGTCAGTTAGGGCCAGCCCTGAGAGGGGGTGCTCAGACCCTGAGAATGAATGAAAGCGAGTGTGAATGTGGTTGAAGGGGTGAGCTGGGAGGCTTCCTACCACGTAAGGCACCTGGCATTTAGCCAACTGGATCCATCCGAGATACCTGCCCATTGGTTGATTCCAAAGGGGGACCAAAATTGTGGGCAGCGTGCCAGCGATTATCTGATGATCACACACGAGATCTTGACAATTAGGGTTGGCACGGTGGTTAGCACTGCTGCCTCACAGCACCAGGGACCCGGGTTCAATTCCGGCCTCGGGTCGCTGTCTGTGTGGAGTTTGCACATTCTCCCCAGCTCTGCATGGGTTTCCTCTGGAAGCTCCAGTTTCCTCCCACAGTCCAGAGATATGCGGGTTAGGTGGATTGGCTATGCTAAATTGCTCCTTAGTTTCAGGGAGACTAGCAGGAATAGGGCCTGGGTGGGATTGTTGTCGGTGCAGACTCAATGGGCTGAATGCCCTCCTTCTGCACTGTAGCAACTCTATGATTCTATAATCACAATATTTAGCCACTTCAAACTTTATGTTTAATTTATTATTGAGGCTTACATTAACAGGGCAATGAAGTTACTGTGAAAAACCTAACTCTAACCCTAACCCTAATCCTAACCCTAACCCTAATCAGCACCTGTGCGGGTACACTGAGGGAGGATTTGACGTGGCCATTGCACCTCGCCAGCACGTCTTTCAGACTGTGGGAGGAAACCAGGGCACCTGGAGGAAACCCATGCAGACACGGGGAGAACGTGCAGACTCCACACACGCAGTGGGAATTGAACCCGGTCCCCTGGCACGGTGAGGCAGCCGTGCTAACCACTGTGCCGCCCTCTGCTTTGGATTAGGGTGACCTGCGTAGAACTTTAGAAATGGCTGGATGGTTTGTGGGGGTTGTCTTTTTCAATGTTGCTTGAGGTTGTTGCAAATATCTGCTGCTTTCCTGTACCTGACAGGCTTACTGTGTCAATAGGTAGTATTTGGGGGAAAAAAGGCTGAGTCACGCAGGCAAAGTAAATAGTATCTTTTGATAATTTTGATTTGTTTGTTTTAATTGCGACGTCTGGGAGTCCGTTTTGTGAAGCAATTCTCTTTTGATTACAGTTTAGGTGCTCTGTTTTTCCCCTGGCTCAGTGTGGGTTCAAGTGTAGAAAGTGTGAGGCTTCTTTTCTCCCAGGAGTTGAGGTCCCCAGTCAAAAGAGAACATCTTCAACCTGCAGCTTAATGGGATAAGCATTAATGGATACTGGAATCCCAATCTATCAAGCAGCTTTACTGCCTAAAGCTGGCAGGAATGTCTGGCAGTTTGGCTGAATGGTATAGAAGGAGGCCATTCAGCCCATCAGGTCTGCACCGACTCTCTGACACAGTATCTTACTCAGGCCCTCCCCCACTCTATCCCTGTAACCCGACACATTCACCATGGCCAATCCACCTAACCTGCACGTCACTGGACCGTGGGAGGAAACCGGAGCACCGGGAGGAAACCCACGCAGGCACGGTGAGAATGGGCAAACTCCAAACAGACAGTGACCCGAGGCTGGAATCGAACCCAGGCCCCCTGGCGCTGTGAAGCAGCAAGGCTAACCACTGTGCGACTGTGCCGCTGGAATGGGAAAGCTTGGCAAGGACAGTTGGTTAATGGAGTGCAAGTCGTGGCAGATGGGTGGAGACTGGGAGCGAAGAGGTTTCAGTTTGGTGGGGGCAGGGGAGGGGGGAGGAAATGTGACTGGTGAGAAATCTAACACAGACACTGATAACAGAGGGGAATTCCAACTGGCAAGTGGAGAGTATTCCCGAAGAATTGGATCGAAAACTGGATTAACACACACTTACACACACACACACACACACACACACACACACACACACACACACACACTTACACACACTCACACACACACACACACACACACACTCACACATATACACACTCACACTCACACACACATACACACACACACACACTCACGCATACACTCTGACATTCACACACTTACAGACACACACACACACACACACAACAGGTATTATACGTACTTTAGTGGAGAATGAAATTGGGTGAAGCATTCTGCCTGAACCTGTTGGTTTTCTGTGGGGTGGAGTGGGTTAAAATTACACCCAGTCTCAGACACTGAGTGCACATGTCTGGATGCCGCCTGTATAGAGAACTTCTGAAACTAGAGGCTGCAGACTGTAGCAACTTGGCGAAACAATGTGAATGTACTTACTGAGCAAGGTGGGCCTTACAGCTGGGTGAAGTGGCACAGCTGTAAGTGTAAGCTATGTGCCATCACCATATGTGGATTGAAGAGATGATTTGATTTGATTTATTATTATCACATGTATTGGGATACAGTGAAAAATATTATTTCTTATTCTCTACCTGAAAGGGTGGTAGAGGCAGGGACCCTGGAACACCCAGATAACAAAGACACCTTTGTCAGACTCCTATTTATTGACTACAGCTCAGCCTTCAACACAATTATTCCCACAAAACCCATCTCTAAACTCCGTGGCCTGGGGCTCGGCACCTCCCTCTGGGACTGCAACTTCCTAATCCACAGGCCACAATCAGTAAAGGTACAAAACAACACCTCCTCCATGATCATCCTCAATATCGGTGCCCCACAAGGCTGCGTTCTCAGCCTCCTACTATACTCCTTATACACCTATGACTGTGTGGCCAAATTCCCCTCCAATTCCATTTTCAGATTTGCTGACGACATCACCGTAGTGGGTCGGATCTCAAACAATGACAAGACAAGAGTACAGGAATGAGATAGAGAATCTGGTGAACTGGTGCAGCAACAATAATCTCTCCCTCAATGTCAACAAAACGAAGGAGATTGTCATCGACTTCAGGAAGTGTAGTGGAAAACATGGGGACGTAGTAGAAATGGTTGAGAACTTCAAGATTTTTGGTGTCTAGATCACCAACAACCCGCCCTGGTCCCTCTATGCGGACACTATAGTTAAAAAAAAGCCCACCAACGCCTCTACTTTCTCAGAGAACTGAGGAAATTTGGCACGTCAGCTACGACTCTCACCACCTTTTACAGATGCACCATAGAAAGCATTCTTTCTGGTTGTATCACAGCTTGGTATGGGCTCCTGCTCTGCCCAAGACCGCAAGGAACTACAAATGGCTGTGAATGTAGCCCAATCCATCACGCAAACCAGCCTCCCTTCCATTGGCTCTGTCTATATTTCTCGCTGCCTTGTCAAAGCAGCCAGTATAATTAAGGACCTCACACACATCGGACCTTCTCTCTTCCACCTTATTTCGTCGGGAAAAGACTCTGAGGTCACGTACCAACCAACTCAAGAACAACTTCTTCCCTGCTGCCATCAGACTTTTGAATGGACTTACCTTGCATTAAGCTGATCTTTCTCTACACCCTAGCTGTGACTGTAACACTACAATCTGCACTCTCGCCTTCCCTTTTCTATGAACAGTATGCGTTGTTCACAAGAAACAATACTTTTCACCTAATACGAATACATATGACAATAAATCAAATCCTCACAATGTTTAAGAAGCACTTGAAACTCCACAGTGCACAAGGCTATGGACCAAGTGCTGGAAAATAGGCTTAGAATAGAAACCCATAGAATCCCTGCAGTACAGAAGGAGGCCATTCAAATGGCCCATCGAGTCTGCAGTGACAACAATCCCATCCAGGCTCTATCCCCATAACCCCACGTATTTACCACACGAATCCCTTTAACCTACGCATCCCGGGACACTGAGGGAGAATTTAGCTTGGCCAATGCACCTAACCGGCACATCTTTCAGACTGCAGAGGAAACTGGAGCGCCTGGAGGAAACCCACACAGAGACGGGGAGAACGTGCAGACTCCGCGCAGACAGTCACCCAAGCCGGGAATCGAACCCGGGTCCCTGGCGCTGTGAGGCAGACACGTGACTAACCTGGTGAAATGTCCCAGCAAAATGTAAGCCTTGCGCCCTGCATTGTTTAAGGAGAAACACTCCTCCCGTCCAAGCCATTCTCCGCGGTAGGACCGCTTGCCAAGATTTGTCTATCAGTGCCGGTGGAGAGGGAGTGAGAGACGTTTGTAAATCAACAAACCCGTCTTGTTTCATCATGCTAGCTCTGCATTTCTTCACCATTTACAGCTGGCAGCAGCCATTGGCTGAAACATGTCTCCGAGTCCCTGGCCAGCACTAAACACACTAAACGTTTGGGCTTGCGACCCTGTCAGTCCCTGGCGAAAGGAATGCCTAGCTCGAGTTACCTTGGTTAAAGCACCGGGCCTGTGATAACCCACTGTGGTTCCGGCTCTTTCTCACTGGAACCAGTTTTTCTTTCTATTCCAGGAAGGAAATTAGCCACGCGTGGCAGAAGTGAAAACTAAACCATTGTGGTAAATGAAGCCTGATCAATTCCCAGCCATAGCTGCAAACAAATCATAGAATCCCTGCAGTACAGAAGGAGGCCATTCAGCCCATCAAGTCTGTACCAACCTCATCCCCATCAGACCATAAGACATAGGAGCAGAATTAGGCCAATCGGTCCATCAAGTCTCTGCCAATCAATCATGGCTAATTTTTTTCTCATCCCCATTCTCCTGCCTTTTCCCATAACCCCTCATCCCCTTATTAATCAAGAACCTATCCATCTCTGTCTTAAAGACACTCAATGACCTGGCCTCCTCTGCGGCAAAGAGTTCCACAGATTCACCACTCTCTGGCTGACCTCCTCATCTCTGTTTTAAAGGATCGTCTCTTTAGCCTGAGGTTGTGCCCTCGAGTTCTAGCTTTTCCTACTAGTGGAAACATCCTCTCCACGTCCACTCTATCCAGGCCTTGCAGGATTCTGTAAGTTTCAGTAAGATTCCCCCCTCATCCTTCTAAACTCCAACGAATACAGACCCAGAGTCCTCAACTGTTCCTCATACGACAAGCTCTTCATTCCAGAGATCATCCTTGTGATCATCCTCTGGACTCTTTCCAAGGCCAGCACATCCTTCCTTTGATATGAGGCCAAAAACTGCTCGGAATACTGAAAAATATATTCCAAAATCCCACGCATTTATCCTACTAATCCCCCTGACACTAAGGGGTAATTTAGCACGGCCGATCCACCTAATGCCCACATCTTTGGACTGTGGGAGGAAACCAGAGCAAACCCGCACAGACATGGGGAGAATGTGCAAACTCCCCACAGTGACCCAAGCTGGGGATTGAACCTGGGACCCTGGCGCTGTGAGGTAGTAGGTGCTAACCACTGTGCCACCGGGATTTTCCATTTTTTTTGTTTAAGCAAAGTGTCAGTTCAGGAGGGTAAAGCCCAGGGTGTAGCCCGTCACTCCACTGCTGACTTTTCCCGTCATACTTTTTGGCACTTTGCCAAAACACAATCCAGGAGGCAGATGCCATGATGCCACACTGGCAGCAGGGCGGGCTCTGAATAAACCCACGCCACCAGCAATGTTGGCCTTCAAGGGATGGCGGCACTCTTTTTAAAGGCTTTCCCAATCTAAATAAAAATAGGGAAGCGAGTCCCCTCACAGACACGGAAACACTACCCCCCCCTCCATACATACTGCCCCCTGCTGTTGGGGATGCTCCCCCATTCCTGTGGATGAGGGGAGTTGCCCCTGTCACCATGCACACGGAGAACCCCCTCCCAAGTACATAGGGATTCCCCACTGAGACACGGAATAGCCCGTCCCACAAGCATTGGAAAAAAAGGGGGAAAGTTTAAAGGAGATGTGAGAGGCATGTTTTTTACATAGAGGGTGCTGAATGCCTGGAATGCGCTGCCAGAGGAGGTGGTAGAAGCAGATACAGCAGCAACGTTTAAGAGGCACCTTGACAGATACATGAACAGGCCGGGAACAGGGGGAGACAGACCATGTAGAGGCAAAAGGCCTTCAATTTAGAAAGGCATCGTGTGTCAGCACAGGCTTGGTGGGCCGAAGGGCCTCTTCCTGTGCTATATTGTTCTTTGGAAACCCCCTCCCAGTGGTGGGGGGATGGGGTGGGGTGGGGTGGGGTGAGGGCTCATACAACTGGGAGATGCGCTAATTATATTCAGGTTTTTGTCAGTGCATGGTGAGGTCCCTGTTAAACCATTGGCGGCTGTGGGGACATTCAAGAGTTCCAAAAACTAAGGACTTCTCGAGAGAAAAGGCTTCCCTCCCATCTCCGTTCCGATTATGTGAATCCTTATCTTTCACGACCCTCGGTATAATCGAGGCTCAAACAACTTCATTCTTGCACAGGGTTCCTGCTTCTCTTTGGAAAGCGAATAGCACCGCAAACCCAAAACAAACAGATTGCAAATTTCCATCTGGGTAGCGTAGCGATTGAAATAATTTTGATTTGAGGAATGGCTCAGAGATTCAAGTGGGGGGTGAAACCTATTTAAGGTTCTCAGCCAGGCTCACAATGTGGTACACTTACGCTTGCCAGAATCTACAGATATTCATACACAGGTACCTGATTTCTGCAGGCAAAAGGAACATGTCCAGGCATGGTGTGTTTCTTTAATTTAAACAAAAGGGCGGCATGATAGCGCAATGGTTAGCGCTGTTGCCGCACAGTGCTGGGATCCCGGCTTGGGTCACTGTCTGTGTGGAGTTTGCACGTTCCCTCCATGTCTGCATGGGTTTCCTCCGGGTGCTCCAGGTTCCTCCCACAGTCCAAAGATGTGTGGGTTAGGTGGATTGGCCGTGCTAAATTGCCCCTTCGTGTCAGGGAGACTAGCTAGGGTAAATGCATGGGGTTATGGGGATAGGACCTGCATGGGATTGTGGTGGGTGCAGACTTGATGGGCCTCCTTCTGCACTGTTGGGATTCTATGACTCTATGAAAAGCATGGAAGGAAGACAATAGTTCCCTGGTGCAACAAATGGGAGTCAATTGCCAACCAATCAGCACCCTTTTCTCATGCGGCATAAATTGCTGCTCCCTTTGAAATTTGGCATCCTTCCATCTGTCCTGATGAGTGGAGGGGGGAAAACTTCTGCAGCATGTCTTATTTTTCAACACTGCTCGAGATAGGAGAGATCTAAGCCAGAGGGAGATTCTGAAGTGTTGGAAAGTAAGATCTGTGACGGAGAATGAACAGCTGACAAGATGGGAATTGTGAACTGATTTGCCGTAACAATAATAACAGCACATCAGCCAGGCGTGGGTAGCCTCCAAGTGAGGCCTCAGTGAGGCTGCAGGTAGAGACATGAACTCAACACAAAACACAGGGCAAAGGGCCAAAAGCAACTGAGCTTTCAAAACATATATCTATATTTATTTATTTTTTGGATATTATAAGGGTAAAACGCTGGTCAGCCACAGAAAATATGACTAAAATTGCCAAAAAAAGACTGGGTGTTGCCAAAGAAAACTGCGGCGGATAACAAAGAACAAAGAAAATTACAGCACAGGAACAGGCCCTTCGGCCCTCCAAGCCTGTACCGACCATGCTGCCCGACTTAAACAAAACCCCCTACCCTTCCGGGGACCACATCCCTCCATTCCCATCCCATTCATGTATTTGTCCAGATGACCCTTGAGATCTTGGGACAATACTGCACAGGAAACCATTCAGCCCATTGCATCGGTGCTAGCTCTTTGAAAGATCTATCCAGTTACTCCCACTTATTTTTTTAACTCGTAGGCCAGGATTTTATTTCCACTTCAAGCATTTATCCATTTTCTTCTGAATTTTTTTTACTTTCAAGCGCAAGGGTTGCGCCAAAATGGGTAGGCCCTCAACACACCCCTGCTTCATTGTCTTGGGTTTGTCAGAGATCATTATCATAGAATCCCTACAGTATATAACAATCCCACCCAGGCTCTATCCCCGTAACCCCCCCGTGCAGTTACTCCGCCAATCCCCCCCCGATACTAGGGGACAATTTTAGCATGGCCAATTCACCAACCCACACATTTTTGGACACTAAGGGGCAATGGAGTTACTGTGAAAATCCCTGAGTCGCCACACTCCAGCGCCTGTTCGGCTACACTGAGGGAGAATTTAGCACGGCCAATGCACCCTAACCAACACGCCTTTGGGAGGAAACTGGAACACCCGGAGGAAACCCACTCAGACACGGGAAAAATGTGGAGACTCCGCACAGTCACCCAAGGCCGGAATCGAACTCGGATCCCTGGCGCTGTGAGGCAGCAGTGCTAATCACTGTGCCACCGTGCCACCCACATTGTCCACAGCCAGAGGGATTCATTCCTTGCATTCAGCCCCCTCAGAGCAGAGAACCTTTGATAGCCCCTCTCAAATGGATGTCTACCACACTGCAGGATGAGGGTCAAGGGGCATGGGAACGTCATCACTTCCAGGTCACACACCATCATCCTTGACTTGGACACAATGTGGAAAGACTTGGGGGTGGGGGGGAGGGGGAGGGGGTGTAATCGGATAGCTCCGTCAACCATCACAGGCACCGTAGGCTTAATTACTTCCTTCTGCACTGTGTCGTTCCACGATTCTGTTCTTTCAGTGGGTCAAAATCCTGGAGGTCTCCACCCAACTGTACGCAACTGTGTCACCTCCAGCAGCTCAGCAAGAGAGCCCCAACACCAACTGTTCAAGAGCAACTCCATGATTCCCGTATCCTGAGAATAAATGGAAGAAAAGGGCCGGACACCAAACTGCCACAAGCATTCGATAAAGCGGCGTCAATATTTTTACACAACTTTAGATGAGCTGTTAGTGGACAGTGCCTCCAATGACAACAACTGCTGCGATCCTCCCAAAGGACTGCACTAGTGTAGCCTCGAGGCAACTGAAAATAATCGATTCCACCAATAAAGATGAATTTAGATGTCACCAGGCAAAGTAGAACCATAGAATCTGTACAGTGCAGAAGGAGGCCTGTCGGCCCATCGAGTCTACACCGACTCTGATGGAGCATTTTACCCAGGCCCTATCCCCGTAACCCCATGTATTAATTCCACTAATTCCCCTCTTCTGCACATCTTTGGACAGTAAGGGGCAAGTTACCATGGCTAATCCACCTAATTTACACATCTTGGGACAATAAGGGCAATTTGGCATGGCCAATCCTTCTAACTTGCATATCTTTGGACACTAAGGGGCAATTTAGCTTGGCTAATCCACCTAACCTACACATCCTGGGACACTAAGGGGCAATTTACCATGGCCAATCCACCTAACCTACACATCCTGGGAAACTAAAGGACAATTATGGCTAATCCACCTAACCTACACATCCTGGGACACTAAGGGGCAATTTACCATGGCCAATCCACCTAACCTACACATCCTGGGAAACTAAAGGACAATTATGGCTAATCCACCTAATCTACACACCCTGGAACACTAAGGGGCAATTTAGCTAGGCCAATCCACCTAACCTACACATCCTGGGACACCAAGGGGCAATTTACCATGGCTAATCCATCTAACCTGCACATCTTTGGACACTTTGGGGCAATTTAGCATGGCCAATCCGCCTAACCTACACATCCTGGGACACTAAGAGGCAATTTACCTTGGCCAATCCATCTAACCTACACATCCTGGGACACTAAGGGGCAATTTAGCTTGGCCAATCCACCTAACCTACACATCCTGGGACACTAAGGGGCAATTTAGCTTGGCCAATCCACCTAACCTACACATCCTAGGACACTAAGGCACAATTTAGCACGGCCAATCCACCTAATCCGCACATCTTCGGGACTGTGGGAGGAAACTGGAGCACCTGGAGGAAACCCGTGCAGACATGGGGAGAATGTGCAGACTCCACACAGACAGTCACCCAAGGCCGGAATCGAACCCGGGTCCCTGGCGCTGTGCGTGCTAACTACCATGCCGCTGTGCCACCCCAGTGTACTTCAGATCTATCCCTCTAAAACTGAGTTTGAGCAATGGGGTGGCACAGTGGTTAGCACTGCTGCCTCACAGCGCCAGGGACGCGGGTTCGATTCTGGTTTTAGGTGACAGTCAGAGTGGAGTTTGCATATTCTCCCCGTGGATAGAGGTGGTGGGCTATGGAGAGTGAGCCAATGAATCTTTTGCAAGTTTTGATAATGCAAAGCCACTATTTCAACTGAAGAATCCACCAGCAGAATAATCGAAACATCATTTACAGATCGGTGGGTGGGGGGGGAGAGTGAGTTCGGGGAGGAAGGCGATTGGACAGTGAAACCCAAGAGGGGTCAGAGGTGTTTATAAATATGGGAACAATTACACAGCAGCAGCCTCCAGCTAGGTACATTTTTATCTCAATCACGGGCTAAAGACATCCCACAAAGACTTTACATTCATCGTTCAGTCAAACGTTCTTTCTTTAATTAACCTTTCCGGTCACGCTGTTTATTTTTCAAGACAGACACAGTGGGTTTACAGAGAAGGCCAATATGATCCGGAGAATTCTGTTTATCTGGAGGAAAGTGTGTGCCTCTTTCTTTGCTGGGCATGCTCATGTGATCAAGGCAGAGTTTTTTGCCTGATTAAATTACACTCTGCGGCCCTGTTCCGAATCGGTTAAAGAACAGCAAGTGTATCGACCAAGGCAGATGTTCCAGTCTGGGAAAGTGCTTCAGAGTTGGCCGACTGACAATGGTGTGTCTGTAATTGTAGAATCCTCGGATCCCTACAGCGCAGAAAGAAGCCATTCGGCCCATCGAGTCTGCACCAACCACAATCCCACCTAGGCCCCGTTCCCATAACACCTCCTAATCCCCCGGACACTAAGGGGCAGTTTAGCACGGCCAATCCATCTAACCCGCACATCTTTCGGACTGTGGGAGGAAACCAGAGCACCCGGAGGAAATCCACGCAGACACAGGGAGAACGTGCAAACTCCACACAGACAGTGACGCAAGCTGGGAATTGAACCCAGGTCCCTGGCACTATGAGGCAGCAGTGCTAACCCCCGTGCCACCGTGTCGCCCCAAAACTGTTGCGCTTTCAGGGGACGTAATCTATGCTTTGCTCCTGAAGGGGTTGTATGTGGTCGCAAACCTTTTCGATGTTGAATAGTAAGGCACCATGGTTGGAATTATGGGGTAAAACCCATATGGGCCAAACGGCCTTGTTTCCTCATAGACTTTTACAGTACAAAATGAGGCCTGGTATGGAGGGTATTAGCTATGAGGAGAGGTTGGAGAAACTTGGTTTGTTCTCACCGGAACAATGGACGTTGACGGGGGGGGTGCGACCTGATAGAAGTCAACAAGATTATGAGAGGCGTGGACAGAGTGGATAGTCAGAAACCTTTTCCCAGGGTGGAAGAGTCAATTACTAGGGGGCACAGGTTTAAGGTGCCAGGGGCAAAGCTTAAAGGAGATGTACGAGGAAAGTTGTTTACACAGTGGGTGGTGGGTGTCTGGAACTCGCTGCCGGGGGAGGTAGTGGAAGCAGATGCAATAGTGACTTTTAAGGGGCGTCTTGGCAAATACATGAATAGGATGGAAATAGAGGGATATGGTCCCTGGAAGGGTAGGAGGTTTTAATCCAATCGGGCAGCATGGTCAGTGCAGGGTTGGCGGGCCGAAGGGCCTGTTCCTGTGCTGTAATTCTCTTTGTTCTTTATACTCTTTCTTCAGAGGAGGTGAGGAAGGTCAGTGAGGAATGGCCGTAGAAAGCCCAGCATTCACACAGCGCCTCTCACAAGCTCAGGATATTTTCCCACCTTGGGGGGGACAGAATGGTGGTGTCATCACTGGATTAGTAAACTAGGGAGCTGGGTTCGGTGCATTGGTGGTGCTAAATTGTCCCTTAGTGTCCCTGGATGCGGAGGTTAGAAGAATTAGTGGGGTAAATATGTGGGGTTATGGGGAGAGGGCCTGGGTGGGATTGTCTTCTGTGCAGATTCGATGGGCCGAATGGCCTCCCTCTGCACTGTAGGGATTTCTATGATGCCATGATACTGGAGTCCAGATCGGCAGTCAGTGTGGGTCAGCGAGCACATGGAGGAGGGGGCAGGATGGTCCTGCTTTGGTAAGGAAAGGTTCAGGATAGATGGGATTGTGTGTGGAAGGTGCTGAGGGTCTGGGGGGAGTGGGAGGGAATGGGGGGAACGGGGATTGGGGGGGAGGGTTTGAGGGGGGCTGATAATGCCGTTGTGATAGTTTCAGAGTCAGAAACAAGCTAGCCACTTGTTTATGCTTGTGTGTGTGTGTGTGTGTGTGTGTCATTGTTTTACTTTCAGTCTGAGTATAATAACCAGCAGCGGAGGCGGGATGAGGTGTGAGGGGGGGTTTTGCTGCTGGAACGTTAGGTGATTCATGTCAAGTTGCAGCAAACTTTGAAGGTGACGTGAAAGTCACTTCAGACTCCCAAGGAAAGCAGCTTGTATAATGCACAAGAACAATGCTGGAAAATCTCAGCAGGTCTGACAGCATAAGAACATAAGAACATAAGAACATAAGAAATAGGAGCAGGAGTAGGCCATCTGGCCCTTCGAGCCTGCCCCGCCATTCAATAAGATCATGGCTGATCTGTCGTGGCTCAGTTCCACTTTCCCGCCCTCTCCCCATAACCCTTAATCCCCTCTCTTATCAAAAACCCATCAACCCGCTTCTTAAAAATATTTAGCGAGGCAGCCTCCACCACTTCAACGGGCAGAGAATTCCAGAGATTCACCACCCTTTGAGTGAAGAAGTTCCTCCTCAACTCCGTTCTGAACCGCCCCCCCTTTATCTTGAGGCTGTGCCCCCTAGTCCTACTGTCTTTTTTGAGCGGGAAGAGTCTTTCCACCTCTATCCTATCCATCCCATTCATCATCTTATACGTCTCAATGAGATCTCCCCTCATTCTTCTAAACTCTAACGAGTACAAGCCTAGTTTATTCAGCCTCTCCTCATAGCTCAACCCCCTCAACTCCGGTATCAGCCTAGTAAACCTCCTCTGCACTCCCTCCAAGGCCAAAATATCCTTGCGCAGGTGCGGCGCCCAAAACTGCACACAGTACTCCAGCTGCGGCCTCACCAATGCCCTATACAGCTGCAGCAAGACCTCCCTACTTTTATATTCAATCCCCCTCGCTATGAAGGCCAGCATCCCATTCGCCTTCCTGACCACCTGCTGCACCTGCAGGCTGGGTTTTTGCGACTCATGCACAAGGACCCCGAGGTCCCTCTGCACCGTCGCCTGCTGCAGTTTTTCGCCACGTAAGTAATAGTCCTTCCTACCATTC
This sequence comes from Carcharhinus amblyrhynchos, assembly GCF_965287045.1. Taxonomy (NCBI): domain Eukaryota; kingdom Metazoa; phylum Chordata; class Chondrichthyes; order Carcharhiniformes; family Carcharhinidae; genus Carcharhinus; species Carcharhinus amblyrhynchos. The sequence continues at coordinate 118,826,397 of NC_137329.1, forward strand.
TTCCTACCAAAGTGGACCACCTCACACTTGCCAACATTAAATTCCATTTGCCATTTCCTGGCCCATTCGCCCAGCCTATCTAGATCCTTCTGCAGACTCTCCACACCCTCCGCACAATTTGCCTTTCCCCCAATCTTGGTGTCATCAGCAAATTTCGACACCCTACACTCGGTTCCCTCCTCCAGATCATCTATATAAATGGTAAATAGCTGAGGCCCCAGCACCGACCCCTGGGGCACCCCACTAGTCACCAACCGCCAATCCGAATAGCACCCATTGACCCCCACTCTCTGCCTCCTATTTGACAACCAATCCTCTATCCACGCTAACACCCTACCCCCAACTCCATGTCCTCTGACCTTCTGCAGTAACCTCTTGTGAGGTACCTTATCAAACGCCTTCTGAAAATCCAGAAAGACCACATCCACCGGCTCTCCTCTATCCACCGCCCTAGACACATCCTCATAGAACTCCAGTAAATTTGTCAGACACGACTTCCCTTTAATGAAACCGTGTTGCGTCTGCCCTATCAAGCAATTCCCTTCAAGATGCCTCGCAATTTCCTCCTTAATGACGGATTCTAACATTTTACCTACCACAGACGTTAAACTAACCGGCCTGTAATTCCCCGCCTTTTGCCTGGCACCCTTCTTAAACAACGGCGTAACATTAGCCGTTTTCCAATCCTCCGGCACTTCCCCGGAATCCAGCGACGTCTGGAAAATAACCACCAAGGCATCCACTATCACCTCCGCCATTTCTTTCAGAACCCTCGGATGCATTCCATCCGGTCCTGGGGACTTGTCCACAATCAGCCCCTCCAGTCTGTCGCGCACCACCTCTCTAGTAACAGTAATGTCATTAAGACCCTCCAGTCCTACCACCTTTCCATCGCTAACACCCGGCAAATTATTCACGTCCTCCTCCGTGAAGACAGAAACAAAAAAGTTATTCAAGACCTTAGCCATATCCCCATCCCCTACCACTAGGTCCCCTTTCTCATCCGCTAAGGGACCAACGTTCACCCTAGCCAGCCTCTTCCTTTTTATATATTTATAAAAACTCTTGCTATCCTTTTTTATATTAAGTGCTAGCCCAGCTTCATAGCTTCTTCTACCCTCCTTTATCAACTTTTTTGTCAATCTTTGTTGACATTTAAACCTTTCCCAATCCTCTTCTCGCCCACTGCTCTTAGCTACTCTAAATTCCTCCGCTTTTAATTTAACACTTTCCTTCACCTCCTTCGTTATCCACGGCTTATTACCTCTCTTCCTACTGTCCTTTTTAACCATCGGAATAAATTTCTGCTGAGCACCAAGAAAGATCTCCTTAAAGATCCTCCACTGCTCCTCAGCAGACCTACCTTCCAACGCGCTCCCCCAGTCCACATTCGCCAATTCTTCTCTCATCCTACCATACTCCCCTCTATTCAAACAAAGGACACGTGTCCGGGAACCCACTTTCTCCTCCTCCATCTGCAACAGAAACTCCACCATACAATGATCACTCTCTCCAAGAGGCATCTGTGGAGAGAGAATAGAACCAGTGTCTCCACCTGTGTGACCCTTCATCAGAGCTTATATGGTATTCCAAGTGCTACAGAGTTAAAGTTGGATTTGATTTTACTGTCACATGTATAAGAGTAAAGTGAAAAGTATTGCTTCTTGCGCGCGATACAGACAAAGCATACCATTCATAGAGAAGGAAACAAGAGAGTGCAGAATGTAGTGTTACAGCTAGGGTGTGGAGAAAGATCAACTTAATGCAAGGTAGGTCCATTCAAAAGTCTGACAGCAGCAGGGAAGAAGCTGTTCTTGACTCGGTTAGTACGTGACCTCAGATTTTTGTATCTTTTTCCCGACGGAAGACGCAGAAGAGAGAATGTCCGGGGTGCGTGGGGTCCTTAATTAAGCTGGCTGCTTTTCTGAAGCAGCGGGAAGTGTGTGGAGGTCCAGTTGCCCTAATGACTGGCTAGCTGGGAAACCCAATAGAACAATGGCCTGGGTACGATACTCTGTCAGAGAATTGGTATAGCTCGGATAGGCCAAATGGCTTCCTTCTTCTCTGTAGAGACTCTGTGGTCATGCTGGATTCAGAGACAATGTTCCTGATGGTAGGGGAGTCCAGAACTAGGGGTCATAGTTTGAGGATAAAACCTTTTAAAACTGAGGTGAGGAGAAATTTTTTCACCCAGAGGGTGGTGAACGTGTGGAATTCCCTACTGCAGAAAGTAGTTGAGATCAACACATGATGGCACAGTGGTTAGCACTGCTGCCTCATGGCTCTAGGGACCTAGGTTCAATTCCTGGCTTGGGTCACTGTCTGTGTGGAGTCTGCATGTTCTCCCTGTGTTTCCCCTGGGTACTCTGGTTTCCTCCCACAGTCCAAAGATGTGTGGGTTAGATGCATTGGCCATGCTAAATTGCCCCTTAGTGTCCTGGGATGTGTAGGCTAGAGGGATTAGCAAGGTAAAGATTTGGGGCTAGGGCTTGGATGGGTTTGCTGTCAGTGTAGACTTGATGGGCCAAATGGCCTCTCTTCTGCCCTGTAGGTTTCTATGATTCTAAGAAATTGGATATAGCTTTTGGGGCTAAAGAGATATGGGAGGACGGGGTTAAAGTTTGTTTTATTAGTCACAAGTAAGGCTTGCATTAACACTGCAATGAAGTTACTGTGATCAGGATATTGAATTTGATGATCATAATGAATGGTAGACCAGACTGGAAGGGCTGAATGGCCTCCTGTTCCTGGTGTACTGGCTTAATCTAAAGTAAAAGTTTAACTTTTACTTGAATTTTTACTAGGTTCCTGTAACCTAGTAATGAGCTCTGTCGAATATTATCAGTGACATTGTGACTCAGTCCAAGTTTTACAGTCTGCACCTATTCTCTGTTCCCTCCTTTTGTTTCGGTCCACACACGCATTGGGCCTTGAGAAACACAAATCCATCTTCACACCCTGTTATCTCCTGATTAAAATCTGGTTGTTGGAGTTTGACCGGTGTAAAGTTGGGCAGGAAATGCTGGCTAATTGCAGGAGGGAGGGAGGGCTGAACAGAAATGACTTCATCGCTCCGTGTAGATGTGGGTGTGAGTTGCAGGATTAGCAACATCTGATTTACAAAGCACAGTTCTGAACAGCCAGCAGCTAACCTGCACTCTGACTCCTGTCTCTCTCTCTCTCTCGCTCTGTTTTACGAAGTGAGACTTGTGGCACTGTTGTTTAGTTTCGCCTGTATAGAGTTTCACAGACTAGAATCTGGGGGAGCAGCGCAGACAGAGAGGGAGAGAGGGAAAAAAAAAGGGCAGGGAGGGGTTTCACATACAATGTCAACACTTAACAGCTCGCTGGCTGCCACAGGACTGTTCTCCTTGGAGTGAAGGGAGCTGCAAGTTCCAGTTTAGAAAGAAAGGGGGTTCTGAGACTGCAGCAGCAATCGCCCCAGTCCCTACCTCGGCTCCGAATACTGTACATTGTTGTGCTGACTGCGGCTGTGTGTTTGCTGGAGGGAGCCCTGTGCAGATGACCTGGACTAGCACTATGAGCAGTGGTTACAGCAGTTTGGAAGAGGACTCCGAGGAGTATTTCTTCACTGCCAGAACTTCCTTCTTCAAGAAACCTCAACCCAAAGTCAAAGCTGATCGAGTAAGTTGCATTTTTTTCCCCCTTAGCCTCTCTCTCTCTCTCTCCCTTTGGTGACAGTGTTTTATGAAATCAAGGGGTCCAAATGGTATTAATCAGACTAAAACCAGCGAGGAGACAGGGAAACAATTGGTGGAAAGGATAAAGTATCCAATTTCTGTCAAAGTCATGCAGAAGGACACAGTAACTGTGTGTGTAAAGCTTCTGATCTGTACCGCTCCTCTCCATAGCCCGGCTTTTGTACCTTCCTGGCATCGGTCCATATTTCGGTGTACAACTTTTTAAATATTTATATATATCATCTGACATTGTGGTGCTCAGCTTTGAGGAAGCGAAGTGTGTGTAATGTGTTGTCAGACACACACACACACTCCCCCACACACACACACAATTCTCAGACACACACGCACACAGCGCTGTTCCTTCATCAGGGTCCACTCACCATGTGAAGGAGCAGCGCTCCGAAAGCTCGTGATTCCAAATAAACCTGTTGAACTTTAACCTGGTGTTGGGAGACTACTTCCTTGTTAAAACCTGATAAGCCACAAGTTAAACAACACATCTTCCCTCTTCTCTGGAGAGGGGGGAGGAAGGTGGCTCTGTTTTCTTCCTATGAACATGGATTCGATGGGCCGATTGGCCACTTTCTGTCTCTACCTCTCCCTGAAGGGGAGCTGATTTTCCTGTTAGGATGGGCAGCACAGTGGTCAGCACCGCTGCCTCACAGCGCCAGGGACCGGGGTTCGATTCCCGGCTTGAGTCGCTGTCTGTGCAGAGTCTGCACGTTCTCCCCATGTCTGTGTGGGTTTTCTCCAGGGTGCTCTGGTTTCCTCCCACAGTCCAAAAGACGTGCTGGTTAGATATGTTGGCCATGCTAAATTCTTCCTCAGTGTACCCGGAGAATGGCAACTGGGGATTTTTTTTACAGTGATTTCATTGCAGTGTTAATGTTGGCCTACTTGTGACATTAATAAAATAAATCTAAAACTTACAGTTCCCACATCCCTCTTAATTGCCTGCAACTTGTTTGGTGAGTCCACAACAGCCAGTAGGTTACTTGACTGGGTTAGTTGACCACTCAGCTCCTCAGGCATGTTCTACCATTCAATGAGGTCATCATCTTGAAGGACAGTTGAAAGGAACATTTGAAAAGGCACAGTGGTTAGCACTGCTGTCTCTCAGTGCCAGGGACCCGGGTTCGATTCCCGGTTTGGGTCACTGTGTATGCACGTTCTCCCTGTGTCTGCGTGGGTTTCCACCGGGGGCCCCAGTTTCCTCCCATATTCCGAAAAGACGTGCGGGTTAGGTTGATTGGCCGTGCTGAATTGACCCTTCATGTTCCAGGATATGTAGGTTAGCGGGGTATAATAGGTGGGGTTACAGGGTAAGGTCCTGTAGAGTTGGAGAGTCGGTGTAGCCTCGATGGGCTGAACGGCCTTGTTCTGCACTGTAGTGATTCTCTGATAATCCTACCACTCTTAGTTTCATTGTGATACTCCAGAAGAATGCACCAATTTGCAGAGGATAAGTACGCAACCCCACGAGGGAAATGAATGGATGGCTGGGTGATAGACGGGATGGACTTCAGATAGAAAGATTCCTCCTGTGATTTAATAGCTTTCACCATCTAGGCTGGTGGATATGGAATGGTCTCTGCAGTACAGGGGTTACCCACAGGCATCTTGTTCCTGTTAAAATGGAATACCCTCAGGGAAAGTCTGGATAAAATTGGAGGGGGTGGGAGGGGAGGTGCCTTCATACCCAAATAGAATGCGCTTTGTGTCGCACCAAATTCTAATCGAACCTATTAACTTCCATTTTAAATGGTCAAATATCACATTTTCCACACGAGTGCCCACCTTGTTTTCGGCCTGTGTTGAGCGTTTCAGTAAACGTTACGGATTAACAGCGTCGTTTCATCAGGGCGCCAACCAGATTTTCAACTGCCTGTGTCACAGCTTTGGTTTCAAGGCCAGCGGAAAGGTCGCTGCTCTCTTAGAGAAGGAAGATGCCACATTGTCCCTCACACATCTCCTGTCATTGTCTATAGAAACTCTACAGTGCAGAGGGAGGCCATTCAGTCCATCTAGCATCCACCAACTCTCGGTCAGAGAATCTAATGGAGGCCGCTGTCCTCCCCACCCTGCCCTATCCCCTTAACCCCGTGCATTTATCGTGGCCAATCCACCTAAACCTAAGGTTTATGCTCCATTGTAGAAACTGTGATCTAGATGTTGTTGCCCTGTACTGTTGAGGGTGGGAATGTTGCTTTTCACCCTTCCCGAAATGGGGGGCATTGGAAAACCAAGGCAGGAAAGGATTAAGCACTTTAAACAAAGTTTATTTGGTTGTGTCACAAGTAGGCTTATATTAACACTGCAATGAAGTCACTGTGAAAATCCCCCAGTCACCACACTCCTGCACCTGTTCAGGTACACTCGGGGAGAATTTAGCACAGCCAATGCATCTAACCAGCACGTCTTTCAGACTGTGGGGGGGAAACCGGAGCACCCGGAGGAAACCCACGCAGACACGAGGAGAATGTGCAAACTCTACGCAGACAGTAACCCAAGCCCGGAATCGACCCTGTGTCCCTGGCGTTGTGAGGCAGCAGTGCTAACCACCGCGCTGCCTCACAGCTCTTGGACAAAACTCAAAAGCTCTTCACATTGGGTAAACTACTGAGTGGCATCCCGTACACAGTAAGATCCCACAAAGAGCTGCAACGCATTTCTGGTCATCCTTTTTTTTTGTTCTGGCAGTGTTGGCTAAGGGAGGGATTGTTGCTCAACAAACCGAGAGGTTTTCTGACGACCGTGGGGTCTTTAATATCCAATGAGAACAGCAGGATGGGCCCCTCACTTCAGTGTCCCAGTGAGGGCTGCACCTGTGGCAATGCGGCACCCCCCCCACAGCACAGCAGCGAAGTGTGGAATCAAATCTGGATAATGGAACTCCAAATTGTAACCCAGCGATTGCTAATCTTAAATTGACTTCCCGTAATGCAATTTCTCGATTTTTAAAAAAAAAACTCATCCTTGTTTCGAAATCCCTGTGTGACCTTGTCCCTCCCTATCTTTCTAAACTCTTATCAAGTCCACAAATCTTTGAGCTACCTGTGCAACACCAGTTCCAGCTCCTGAGCAACCTCAGTTTTAATAACTTCATTGTTGTTTGTTGTGTTTTCGGTTACCTAGGCTCTGGAATTCCCTTCCTAATCTACTCTGCCTCTCTCTACCTGTCTATCCCCTATTAAGGTGCTTTTTAAAACCCATAAGTTTGACTCAGCTATTAATCATCTGCCTGAATAACTCAGTATCTCACAATTTATAGAACCTTATAGCGCCTTCATAGAACCTTAGTTGCAACTTTATAGAACCTGAGTTAGGCCGCACTTGGAATATTGCGTTCAATTCTGGTCGCCACACTACCAGAAGGGTGTGGAGGCTTTGGAGAGGGTACAGAAAAGATTTACCAGGATGTTGCCTGGTATGGAGGGCATTAGCTATGCGGAGAGGTTGGAGAAACTTGGTTTGTTCTCACTGGAGCGAGGGAGGTTGAGGGGAGACCTGATAGAAGTCTACCAGATTATGAGGGGCATGGACAGAATGGGTAGTCGGGAGTTTTTTCCCAGGGCAGAAGAGTCAATTCTAGGGGGCACAGGTTTAAGGTGCGAGGGACAAGGTTTAAAGGAGATGGGCAAAGTAAGTTTTTTTACACAGAGGTGGGGGGTGCCTGAAACTTGTTATCGGGGGGCGTTAGTGGAAGCGGATACAACAGTGACTTTTAAGAGGCATCTTGACAAGTACATGAATAGGATGGGAATAGAGGGATATGGTTGCTGGAAGGGTAGGGGGTTTTAATTCAGTCGGGCAGCAGGGTCAGTGCAGGCTTGGAGGGCCGAAGGGCCTGTTCCTGTGCTGTAATTTTCTTTGTTCTTTTTTCTTTGTAATTTCAAATTCTGTTGGATTAAGCTCCTGTGTGAGGTACTTTGAGATGTGTTGTTCAAGGCGCTACATAAATTCAGTTGTTTAAATCTGAAATTGAAACAAACTGAAAGCACTCAGCAAGTCAGGTAGCATTTTTTTTGTTGCAAAGAATATACTTTATTCAAAAAATACCTGAAAGAAAATGACCAACATTTCAAAATAGCCACCACACGAAGGACAACAACATTCTGGTTCTTCACCTACATCCTGTTGCTCTCTTGAGATATTTCAATGCAGTCAGAGAAACATCTGTAGAGAGAAATAGAATTTGAGGTCCAAGATCTTTCATCAGAAGCGTTGTGGCGCAGTGACACAGTGGTTAGACTGCTGCCTCACAGCATCATGGACCTGGGTTTGATTCCTGGCTTGAGTCATTGTCTATGTGGCATCTACACGTTCTCCCCATGTCTGCGTGGGTTTCCTCAGGGTGCTCCGGTTTCCTCCCACATTCCTTAGATGTGCGGGTTGGGTGGATTGGTTACGGTCAATTGCCCCTTCATGTCAAGGGGGGGACAAGCAGGGTAAATAGAAAATGCTGGAAAACCTCAGCAGGACTGACAGCACCTGTGGGGAGAGAATAGAGCCAACGTTTTGAGTTTGGATGACCCTTTGTCAGAGCTGTTGTTGAGCTCTGATGAAGAGCCACTCAGACTCGAACGGTTGGCTCTATTCTCTCCCCACAGGTGCTGTCAGACCTGCTGAGGTTTTCCAGCACTTTTCAGTTTTTCTTTCAGATTTCCAGCATTTTGCTTTGACAAATATGTGAGCAGTTTTGGGCCCCATATCTAAGGAAGGATGTGCTGGAAAGGATCCAGAGGAGATTCACAAGAATGATCCCCAGAATGAAGAGCTTGTTGTATGAGGAACAGTTGAGGACTCTGGGGTCTGTACTCGTTAGAGTTTAGAAGGATGAGGGGAGACTTTATTGAAACTTACTGGATACTACGAGGCCTGGATAGAATGGATGTGGAGAGGATGTTTCCACCAGTAGAAAAAACTAGAACCAGAGGGCACAACCTCACGCTAAAGGGATGATTCTTTAAAACTGAGATGAGGAGGAATTTCTTCATCCACAGATTCATCACTCTGTGGAACTCTTTGCCACAGAAGGCTGTGGAAGTAGGACATTGAGTGACAGAGTTAGTTAGGTTCTTGATTAATAAGGGGATCAGGGGTTATGGGGAAAAGGCAGGAGAATGGGGATGAGAAAAATATCGGCCATGATTGAGTCTGCTCCGCCTTTCAATGGGCCGAGTGGCCTAATTCTGTTCCTATATCTTATGGTGTTATGGAGATAGGGCCTGAATGCGATTATTATCGGAGCAGGTTTGAATGGCTAGATGGCTTTGTTCTGCAGTGTAGGGATTCTATGAGAATTGAAAAAAGATAGAAATGAAGGGATTGTATAGCAGTTGGATGGGAGGGTGGGGGAGGGTGATGGAGGAGTTGAGGGAAACCAAAAGGATTGTGATGGGGTGGAGGGCAGGAGAGCTTAAATAACAAAAGAGATTTTGTGATGCCAAAGTCAAAAAGAGTGGTAATAGGTGCTGTCAGGAAAACAGTGATTGTGTAGAGATGAGGTGTTAATGGCTGCATAACAACCATCTGAGTACAAAGTCTAAGGTTTATTTATTTTTGTCATGAGTAAGGCTTATATTAACACTGCAATTAACTTACTGTGAAAATCCCATAGTGGCCACACTCCGGCGCCTGTTCAGGTCAACGCCCCAAACCAGCACGTCTTTCAGACAGTGGGAGGAAACTGGAGCACCCGGAGGAAACCCATGCAGACACGGGGAGAGTGTGCAAACTCCACACTGACCCAAGCCGGGAATTGAACCTGGGTCCCTGGCGCTGTGAAGCAGCAGTGCTAACCACTGTGCTACAGTGCAAGCCAGCAAGAAAGCAGAACAAAGGGTGACACAGTGGCACAGTGATTAGCACTGCTGCCTCGCAGTGCCAGGGACCCTGAGTTCGATTCTGACCTTGGGGTGACTGTCTGTGTGGAGTTTGCACATTCTCCACGTGCCTGCGTGGGTTTCTTCCGGGTGCTCCAGTTTCCTCCCAAAAAAATGTGTAGATTAGATGGATTGGCCATGCTAAATTGCCCTTTCGTGTCCCCAAATGTGTAGTTTAGGGGGAATTAGCCATGGTAAATGTGCAGGATTACAAGGATAGGACCTGGGTAAAATACTCCGTTAGGAGAGTTAGTGCAGCCTCGATGGGCCGAATGGCCTCTTTCATGCTCTAGGGATTGCAAGGTGGAAGCAGAGTTTATGATCTAAAACTGTTGAACTCAATATTGAGTCCAGAAGGTTGCAAAATGTGCCAAGATGATGAATGAGAGGCATTGTTCTTCGTGCTTGCGTTAAGCTTGGTTGGAGCACTTGCAGGCCAAGGTCAGAGACAGCAATGTGATATTTAAATCTGTTTGACTTGGAGTGAGTTCCACCATCAGAGCCACACTTGACACTTAATTGTTTGAACAGTGAAGGCAGCCTCAGAACACACCAACTCTAAAGTGGACCAGGGCACTTTCCAATCAGATTAAAAACCTGTTATGATCGACCAATTTCAGCCCTTAACTTTCATTTGTAGACATAAACACTCTTTGCAAGGGAGATGATTTAATTATTGTCCTTGTGTGGGTGACTTCATATCCTTATTGTTCAGGAGTAATGATAATGTGGTTGGTTGTTTTTCCCAACTGTTATGTGGGCGTTCCATTGGAAATTTCCATACATCAAAGCTTAATCTCCTGGTGTCATCTCGGGATGGGCAATGGATACTGCTTTGTCAGTGTGACCTGAGTTTCGAGAGCAAATTGAACTCAGACTAAAGTTTTAAAGTTTATTTAGTGTCACTAGTAGGCTTACATTAACATTGCAATGAAGTTACTCTGAAAATCCCCTAGTCGCCACACTCCGGTGCCTGTTTGGGTAACACCGAGGGAGAATCTAGCACGGCCAACGCACCTAACCAGTACGCCTTTCAGACTGTGGGAGAAAACTGGAGCACCCGGAGGAAACCCACGCAGACACGGGAAGGATGTGCAAACAGACAGCATCTCTAACGTGGTAAAACAGCACACTACGCAATCAGCCCCGAACCGACCTCCAGTCAATGCAGGAGAGTGTAGGACAGGTGACCAAAAAAAACGGTTTTACATAGGAGGAGAGAGGGGGAATGAGTGTTTCAGTCTGACATTCAGTGAAACACAGAGATAAATAACAGCAGATGGAGGAAAAACAACATATCCGTGACTTTAACTGCGATGTGGAGATGCCGGTGTTGGACTGGGACAAGCACAGTAAGAAGTCTCACAACACCAGGTTAAAGTCCAACGGGTTTATTTGGAATCACAAGCTTATGGAGTCTCAAGCTGCTTCATCAGATGAGATCACCTGATGAAGGAGCCTGAGACTCTGAAAGCTAGTGCTGCCAAATAAACCTGTTGGACTTTAACCTGGCGTTGTGAGATTTCTTGCTGTGTTTAATCACAGTGCCAGGAGTAACTGCCTGCCACCCAGTGTCTATATCTCTGACATGTCAGCAAATGCCTCTTCCCCAACTTGGGAAGACAGTGACCCAAGGCAGAATCGACCCTGGGTCCCTGGCACTGTGAGGCAGCAATGCTAACCATTGTTCTAGGCAGACTGTTCACCCAATGACTTCTTCATTTGATTTGATTATTGAAAAGTATTGTTTCTTGCGTGCTATACAGACAAAGCATACCGTTCATAGAGATTGAAAGGAGAGGCTGCGAAATTTAGTGTTACAATCATAGCTAGGGTGCAGAGAAGGATCAACTTAATGCAAGGTAGGACTATTCAAAAGTCTGACAGCAGCAGGGAAGAAGCTGTTCTTGAGTCAGTCGGTACGTGTCCACAGATTTTTGTACTTTTTCCTGACGGAAGAAGGCGGAAGAGAGAATGTCCAGGGTGCGTGGGGTCCTTAATTATGCTGGCTGCTTTTCCGAGGCAGCAGGAAGTGTAGACAGAGTCAGTGGATAGGAGGCTGGTTTGAGTGGTGGATTGGGCTACATTCATGACCTTTTGTAGTTCCTTGCGGTCTTGGGCAGAGCAGGAGCCCATACCAAGCTGTGATACAACCAGAAAGAATGCTTTCTATGGTGCACCTGTAAAAGTTGGTGAGACTTGCAGCTGACAGGCCAAATTTCCTTAGTCTTCTGAGAAAGTAGAGGCATTGGTGGGCTTTCTTAACTATAGCGTCAGCGTGGGGACAGTAATTATACAGCAGGGTTTACCTGTGCGAGACACCCTATTAAGAGCTGTATCTTCCCAGCTCCCCTGTAAATAAGTCTTGCTCTGAGGCCCTCTTTAATTAGAACGTTTATTTTGTGTTTTCTTTTGGTGATGAAGCCACCGTTGTCCCGGCTTTTTGAAGTCTCCAGATGGTGTGCAGCACACGCATGATTACAGGGATGACTTTGCACAGGGCTCTGCAATTAGCTTCACTGGAAGCCCACTTACCAGTCATCTTGCTAAGCCCCGTCGGGTTTGTGGTCCCGAGTGGGGGGAGAGGCATTTCCTGTCGTGTCAGAGGTACAGACGCTGGGTGAGCAGGCAGTTGCCCCAGCACAGTGGTTAAACCGACGGATGTGGTGACTTTCCTCCATCTGCTGCTCTTTATGTCTGCGTTTCGCTGCACGTCAAACTGAAACGCTCATCCCCCTCCCTTCTCCCATGTAAAACCTTTTATTTGGTCACCTGCCCTGTAGTCTGCTGGCTCCTACATAGACTGGGGAAAAGTTTGGGGCTGATTGTGTAGTGTGCTGTTTTATCACGTTAGAGATGCTGTATAAATTGGTGTTGTTATCGGGCCATTGTGAAGTGCTTGAGAGTTGTAACGTAGGTGACTACCGCACACTAAGTTGATCTTTCTCTACACCTGTGACTGTAACACTATGTTTTGCACTAGAATCATAGAACCCTACAGTGCAGAAAGAGGCCCTTCGGCCCATCGAGTCTGCACCAACCACAATCCCACCCAGGTTCGACCCCCATATCCCTCCCTACACATTATACCCACTAATCCCTCTAACCTACACATCCCTGGACACTAAGGGGCCATTTCTTAGCCTGTTCAATCAACCTAACCCGCACAACTTTGGACTGTGGGGGGGAAACCGGAGCACCCAGAGGAAACCCATGCAGACACGAGGAGAATGTGCAAACTCCACACAGACGGTGACCCGAGCCGGGAATCGAACCCAGGACCCTGGAGCTGTGAAGCAGCAGTGCTAACCACTGCGCTACCGTGCCGCCCACTCTCTCCTTTCCCTCTCAATGAATGGGATGTGTTGTCTGCATTGTGCGCAAGAAACAATACTTTTCACTGTATACACATGACAATAATAAATCAGATCAACTTAAGTGGAGCCTCAGTTTAATGTCCCATTCATAAGCTGACACCTCTTATAGTGCAGCAAGCCTTCTGACCTTGGGAGCCTTCAGTTTGGCAACACAGTAAGGGAATTCCCCTGGCGATGAAGCCTGCTTTAGTCTTGGCAAGCTGTGTCCCCTCCCCACTCCACCCCCTTCTCCTCTCTGTCTGACCATGTTGGGTCCCAGCCCGAGCTTTGTCATACTGTCCACAGTTCCGCTATCCCCTGACCTTAGCTGGGACGCTGCTCTCTCAATCTCCCCACTTACGTGGGGCTGGGAAGTCGCTCTGTCTTCTCACCTTCATAGAATCCCTCTGGTGCAGAAGGAAGCTATTTGGCGCATTGAGTCTGCAATGACAACAAACCAACTCCCCACCCCCCAGGCCCTATCCCAGTAAGCCCCCACATATTTACCCTCCCTGACACTAAGGGGCAATTTACTAAGGCCCAAACAATTTAACTCACCTGTCTTTGGAGTGCTGGAGGAAACCCACGCAGACACTGGGACAACGTGCAGACTCTACACAGTCACCTGAGGCTGGAATTGAACCTGGCGCTGTGAGGCAGCAGAGCTTACCACTGTGCTGCCAGGTCCAAAGATGTGCAGGTTAGGTGGATTGGCCGTGCTAACTTTCCCCTTCATGTCGATAAGATGTGTAAATTAGGGGGATTGGCCATGGTAAATGCGTGGGGTTACATAGAATCCTACAGTGCAGATGGAGGCCATTTGGCCCATCGGGTCTGCACCGACCACAATCCCACCCAGGCCCTACCCCCATAACCCCACGCATTTACCCTAACTTGTCCCCCTGACACTAGGGTTGATTGAACATGGCCAATCCTACCTAATCTGCACATCTTTGGATTGTGGGAAGAAACCGGAGCACCCGGAGGAAACCCATGCAGACACGGGGAGAACATGCAAACTCCACACAGACAGTGACCTGAGACCAGAATTGAACCCAAGTCCCTGGCACTGTGAGGCAGCAGTGCTAACCACTGTGCCATCTTGCTGCCCTGTCTAAAGATGTGTAGATTAGGTGGATTGGCCATGCTAAATTGCCCTTTGGTGTCCAGACGATGTGTAAGCTAGGTGGATTGGCTATGGTGAATGCGTGGGGTTATGGGGATAATGAGGGGGGCAGTTTACTCAGTTGACTAGATGGTGAGTCAGGTTCAGAATGATGCCAACAGTGTGTGTTCATGTATCATTCATAGGATGTGGGCCGTCGCTGGCTAGACCAGCGTTTGTTGCCCATTGCTAACTGCCGTTGGGAAATGAATCACCGATTGACCTCCCAGTTGGGCTCATTGAATACGAGCTCCCTGGGGATTGGTAATTAGCCAACCAGGTGGAGCTTGTATACCGAGCTCTGTATAAAGCAAGACCCTGAGAGGGTCTATTAACCTTTCAGTCCTGGTTGGGCCTAGTTGTGTTCGCCACAGGCTTGTAGTTATTGTTTATTTTCATTTAGTGCAATAAAAGTACGGTTCCTTCACAACCGACTCCTGGAGTTATTATGGGAAGGTGGTGGTGAGCTACTGCCTTGAGCTGCTGCAGTCCATGTGGTGTAGGTACATCCACTGTGCTGTTAGGAAGGGTGTTCCAGGATTTTGAGCCCAGCGGCAGTGCAACAGCCGGTTGTATTCCCGGGTCAGAATGGCATGTAGCTTGGAGGGGAACTTGTAGATGGTGGCGTTCTCATGGGTCAGCTGCCCTGGTCCTTCGAGGTGGTTCTGGTTTTGGAAAGTGCTGTCGATTTGACTTGTGGCCGTGGAAGATACGGGAGCTGCCCCCTCGCCTGCCTCGAGCTTGCTGTGCAGTTGTGATCCTCAAATTATAAGACCACTTCTCTCTCTCTCTAACAGAGAGGGATACCTACTGGCTAATTACTAATGTACATGTACTGTTAACTCCTGATGTGTTGGCCTTTAGCAGTCAGCTTAAACTGAACCAATTATGGGGTAGTGGTATTATCAATGGACTATTAATCCAGAGAACTCGGCTAATGTTCTTCATAGCGAGGGGGATTGAATATAAAAGTAGGGAGGTCTTGCTGCAGCTGTATAGGGCATTGGTGAGGCCGCAGCTGGAGTACTGTGTGCAGTTTTGGGCGCCGCACCTGCGCAAGGATATTTTGGCCTTGGAGGGAGTGCAGAGGAGGTTTACTAGGCTGATACCGGAGTTGAGGGGATTGAGCTATGAGGAGAGGCTGAATAAACTAGGCTTGTACTCGTTAGAGTTTAGAAGAATGAGGGGAGATCTCATTGAGACGTATAAGATGATGAATGGGATGGATAGGATAGAGGTGGAGAGACTCTTCCCGCTCAAAAAAGACAGTAGGACTAGGGGGCACAGCCTCAAGATAAAGGGGAGGCGGTTTAGAACGGAGTTGAGGAGGAACTTCTTCACTCAAAGGGTGGTGAATCTCTGGAATTCTCTGCCCGTTGAAGTGGTGGAGGCTGCCTCGCTAAATATTTTTAAGAAGCGGGTTGATGGGTTTTTGATAGGAGAGGGGATTAAGGGTTATGGGGAGAGGGCGGGAATGTGGAACTGAGCCACAACAGATCAGCCACGATCTTATTGAATGGCGGGGCAGGCTCGAAGGGCTAGATGGCCTACTCCTGCTCCTATTTCTTATGTTCTTATGTTCTTAATGTTGTGGTGACGTGGGTTCGAATCCCGTCACAGCACATGGTGGAATTTGAATTCAATAAAAAATATCTGGGGTTAAGAATCTACTGATGGCCATTGTCGGTTGTCATTAAAACCCATCTGGTTCACTAATGTCCTTTAGGGAAGGGAATTTGCCGTCCTTGCCTGGTCTCGGCCTACATGTAACTCCAGACCCACAGCCATGTGGTTGACTCTCAACTGCCCTCTGAAATAGCCCAGCAAACCTCTCAGTTGAGGGGCAATTAGGGGAGGGCAATGAATTCTGAGCAGCCAGCAACATCCATGTCCCATGGGTTGTTCAGACTCATGAATGAATAAAAAAAATTGGACTATAAGAAATGAGAGTAGGCCATTTGGCCCTATAAACCTTGCTCCGCCATTCAATAGGATCATGGCTGATCTGACATTCCTCGGGCCCACCACGCCAACGTTGGCTTCCACTTTTCCTGATGCCAAGGTGACCTGTGCCCTTTTGGCCTGCATTGCGCCCCCTCGTGTCCAGGCTAAGCTTGAACAGTCACCCAACGGCAATGTCCCGGAGCCGTTATGGCACAGGAAGAGGCCATTTGATCCATTGACGTCCATGCTGGAAAGTACATCAGTACAAACGTCAGTGGGAAAGA
This sequence comes from Carcharhinus amblyrhynchos, assembly GCF_965287045.1. NCBI lineage: Eukaryota > Metazoa > Chordata > Chondrichthyes > Carcharhiniformes > Carcharhinidae > Carcharhinus > Carcharhinus amblyrhynchos. The sequence continues at coordinate 118,842,735 of NC_137329.1, forward strand.
TTCAAAGACAAAATGGTGGAAAAGTGCAGTAGGCCCCACAGTATCTGCGTAGAGAGAGAAACAGAGTTGATGGAAAATATTTGCTGGAAATACTTAAAAGTCTTCCAGTTTATAAATTGAAGGTAATTAAGAGAAGAGCCAGAAGGGATTAGAGAGAGACTTTCTTCTGAAGATCAAAGTTTATTTATTTGTGTCACAAGTAGGTTTACGTTCATTGAATCATAGAATCCTGCAGTGCAGAAGGAGGCCATTTGGCCCATCGAGTCTGCACCGACCACAATCTCACCCAGGCCTCACGTATTTATCCTGCCAGACCCTCTGACACTAAGGGGCAATTTAGCATGGCCAGTCCACCTAACCCACACATCTTTGGACTGTGGGAGGAAACCGGAGTACCCAGAGGAAACCCACGCAGACACTGAGAGATCATGCAAACTCCACACAGACAGTGACCTGAGGCCAGAATTGAACCCGTGTCCCTGGCACTGTGAGGCAGCAGTGCTAACCACCGTGCCACCATGCTGCACATTGACACTGTAATGAAGTTAGTGTGAAAAACCCCTAATTGCCACGCTCTGGGTACACTGAGGGAGAATTTGGCATGGCCAGTGCACCTAACCAGCATGTTTTTTGGACTGTGGGAGGAAATCGGAGCATCCAGAGGAAACCCACGCAGACATGGGGAGAATGTGCAAACTCCCCACAGACAGTGACCCGAGCTGGGAATGGAATCTGGGTCCTTTGTGCTGTGAGGCAGCAGTGCCAACCACTGTGCCACCGTGCCGCCTTTACACACTGATCTGGAATGCACTGCCTGAAGGCTTGGATGCAGATTCAATAATAACTTCCAAAAGAAATTTTGTTCTGTAATTGAAATAGCGCCGTCTGTGCAGGAGTGAGGGGGGGGAAACGAAAAGGGGAACGGGATAGTTCTTTCACAGAGCTGGCACAGGCACGACGGGCTGAATGGCCTCCTCCCTGTGGCATGATTCTACAGAACCCTGTTGAAGAGACAGGAGAGGGTATGTACTGTGTTCTGTGGCCATGGGCACCTTTTATCTGGGGGAGGATCTGTTTCGAATGGAAAAAGTTCCGCAGCGTCTTATAACCATGGCACCTGATACATTATTTATGTTCAGGTAACGTCAACTTACAGTCGCTTTGTGTTTGGCAAACGGTCTTTTGTCAGCTTTGGAAACTGGGAAATTTCATTGAGATATCCGAAGGGAAGCCCCCCGTCCCCCCACCCAACACCCCCAGGAGGATTTAAACTTTTCTCCCCCCCCCCCCCGCATTTTACTATTCTGCTGATTAGGAGTCACGCACCGACAGGATACGGTGCTGAGCCCTGTTGTTTCATGTTGTAACAGTTATATTTAACTTTACATCAAAGCTGTTTGTATTAATGACAGATCTGGCAGTCGCTGGAAACACAAATGTTAGGAATGTTCCAAAGGTTGCACCTGCCCTCAGGAAGTGATTTTGGGTCTTGCGTCATGTCAGTTTTACAAACAAGTTCCATCTTCCACTGTGTTTAGGGGCTGTTCGGCCCGGCAGGTTCATGCTGGTACTAATGCTCCACTCGAGCTCTATCTCCTGTCAGCTCCTCCTTTTCTTAGAATCCCGACAGTGCAGAGGCCGGCCATTCGGCCCATTAGGGTCTGCACTGACTCTCCAATAGAGCATCCCATCCAGGCCCTATTCCCCCTAACCCCACGTATTAGCCGCGCGCTAATCCCCCTAATCTACGCATCTTGGGATGCTGAGGAGCACTTCAGCATGGTCAATCCACCTGACCTGCACGTCTTTGGAGTATGGGAGGACGTAAGAAATAGGAGCAGGAGTCGGCCATCTAGCCCTTCGAGCCTGCCCCGCCATTCAATAAGATCATGGCTGATCTGAAGTGGATCAGTTCCACTTTCCTGCTTTCTCCCCATAACCCTTAATTCCCCTGTCTATCAGAAATCTATCTATCCGTGACTTTAATATATTCAACGAGGTAGCCTCCACCACTTCAATGGGCAGGGAAACCCACGCAGATACGGGGAGACTGTGCAAGACTCCACCCAGGCAGTGACCCGAGGTTGGAATTGAACCCGGCGCTATGAGGCAGCAGTGCTAACCATTCTGCCAGGGTCTTACTTGTGTGTGTCCCGTTTCCCCTTTAAATGGGTCCTTGCTGATCCTTGTGCAAACTTGCGCACAATAAGGCAAAACCTTCCACGTGTCGCATCCCCTCTTTTCCTGACTGTGTTTCAACCCCATTGCTGCTGAAAGCCTGCTGTCACCACCCTCCCCAACCGAGATGTGACTACTCTGGTCAACCAGACTTGAAACGTTGGCTCTATTCTCTCTCCGTACGTGCTGTCAGGCCTGTTGAGATTTTCCAGTGATTTTTGTGTTTGTGGTGATTCCATCCCCTACTTGCTGGCCTCTGTGAAATCTTTCATATCCATTTGCATGTGTGAGTAAGAACAAAGAACAGGAACAGGCCCTTCAGCCCTCCAAGCCTGTACTGGTCACGTTCTCCTATCTAGACCCAACCGCTTATATCCCTCTATTCCCCGTCTATTCATGTGTCTATTCAGATAATTCTTAAACCGTTGCTAATTTGTCTGCCTCAACTTGGCAGTGCATTCCATGCCCCACCACCCTCTGTGTAAAACAAAACTTCCCCCACACATCTCCACTGAGCCTTTCCCCCCACTTCCCTTGAACTTGTGCTCCCTTGTAATTGTCATTTCTGCCCTGGGAAAAAGCTTCCTGTTCACCCCTCATAATTTTATAAACTTCTATCGGTTTGCAACTCAGCCTCCGTCTTTCCAGGGAGAACAATCCCAGTTTATTCAGCCTCTCCTCATAGCTAATACCAGGCAATATCCTTTACTCCCTCCAGACACTCCACATGCTTCTAGGAGTGACCAGAATTGGACACAACGTGGCCTAACCAACATCTTATACAACTGTAACATAATTTGCCAACTTTTATACTCGATGCCCCATTCGATGAAGGTAAACATGCCATGTGCTTTCTTCACCACCTTTTCCACCTGAGCTGCCACTTTTAAGGATCTATGGACCTATTCTCCCAGACCTTTGTGTTTATACTCCTGACGGTTCTGCTATTTATTTTGTAGCTCCCACCTGAATTGATCTACCAAAATGCATCTCCTTGCATTTGTCCGGGTTAAATTCCATCTGCCATTTCTCCGCCCAATTTTCCAGCCTATTTATATCCTGCTGTATTCTCTGACAATGTTCATCACAATCCGCAACTCCGCCAATTTGTCGCAGAAGGCTTTGGAGGCCAGGTCATTGAGTGTCTTTAAGACAGAGATAGGTTCTTGATTAAAAAGGGGATCAGGGTTATGGGGGAAAGGCAGGAGAAGGGGGATGAGAAAAATATCAGCCATGATTGAATGGCGAAGCAGACTCGATGGGCCGAGTGGCCTAATTCTGCTCCTATGTCTTATGGTCTATCTGCAAACTTTCTCATCAGACCAGCTAGGTTTTTTTCCAAGTCATCAATGTATATTACAGACAGCAGAGGTCCCAGCACTGATCCCTACAGAACATCACTAGTTACAGATCTCCATTCAGAAAAACACCCTTACACCACCACCCTCTGTCTTCTATGGCTAAGCCAGTTCTGAATCCATCTAGCCACGACACCCCTGATCCTGTGTGATTCAATCTTTTGCACCAGCCTGCCATGAGGGACCTTGTCAAACGCTTTACTAAAGTCATGGGGGTTAGCGCTTCATTTAGAAGACAGGTATTTTATCTTGATGCTGGCTGGTGACCCTGTTTTCTGAGGGCAGGTTTACCGCGACGATAAGCTTAGTTAAATCTCCGCAAGGTGAAGTGGCCCTTGGTTACTGAGTAGCCTCTGGCATTGAGATGCCAGGCTCAATGAGAGTTAATAAATGACAAATGTTTGGTGCGTTAAACTGCAACACTCGAGTGAGGCCCCCTTGCCTCCTGCTTAGTCTGTGGAATTCTCCACTGCAGAAAGCAGGTGAAGCCAAAACATTGTATGTTTTTAAGGAAGAGTTAGATAAGCTCTTGGTGCTGTAGTGATCCAAGGATATGGGAGGAAACTGAGTTGGATGATCAGCCATGATCATAATGAGGCATACAAGATGATCAGAGGGTTGGATAGGGTGGATAGTGAGAGCCTTTTTCCTCGGAAGGTGATGGCTAACACAAGTGGACATAGCTGTAAATTAAGGGGTGGTAATTATAGGATGGATGTCAGAGGTAGGTTCATTACTCAGAGGGTAGTAAGGTCGTGGAATGCCCTGCCTGCAGCAGTTGTGGACTCACCAACTTTATGGGCGTTCAAATGGTCAGTGGATAGACATATGGATAACATTGGAATAGTTTAGGTTAGAGGGTCATTAGATTGGTTCCGCTGGTCGGCGCAACATCGAGGGCCGAAGGGCCTGTACTGCGCTGTAATGTTCTATGAATGGTCATGATGTGACAATGCTGGCGTTGGACTGGGGTGAGCATGGTTAGAAATCTCATAACACCAGGTTAAAGTCCAACAGGTTTATTTGTTAGCATGAGTTTTTGGAGCGCCGCTCCTTCATCAGGTGAGTTCAGGACTTGGTTCACGAACAGGGCGCACATATAGACACAAACTCAATTACAAGATAATGGCTGGAATGTGAGTCTTAATAGGTAATCAAGTCTTTACAGATGCAGACAATGTGAGTGGAGAGAGAAAGAGAGGTAAGCACAGGTTTAAGAGGTGTGAATTGTCTCCAGCCAGGATAGTTAGTGAGGTTTTGCAAGCCCAGGCAATTCGTAGGAGTTAAAGATAGTGTGACACGAACCTAAGATCCTGGTTGAGGCCTTCCTCATGTGTGTGGAACTTGACTATCAGTTGGCTATAAGCTGGTGCTACCAAATAAACCTGTTGGACTTTAACCTGGTGTTGTGAGATTACAGAATGAATAATGGAACAGGCTTGGAGGGTTATTTTTGGATGATTTGATTTGATTTATTATTGTCACATGTATTGGGTGGGATATGGTGAAAATTATTGTTTCATGCGCGCTATACAGACAAAGCATACTGTTCATAACAGCATATAGGGGAGAAGGAAAGGGTAAGGTGCAGAATGCAGTGTTACAGTCATAGCTATGGTGTAGAGAAAGATCAACTTAATATCAGGTAGGTCCATTCAAAAGTCTGATGGCAGCAGGGAAGAAACTGTTCTTGAGTCAGTTGGTACGTGATCTCAGACTTTTGTATCTGTTTCCTGATGGAAGAGGGAATGTCCAGAATGTGTGGGGTCACTAATTATGCTGGCTGCTTTTCCCAAGGCAGTGGGAAGTGTAGACAGAGTCAATGGACGGGAGGCTGGTTTGAGTGATGAACTGGGCTTCATTCACAATCCTTTGTAGTTTCCTGGTCAGAGTAAGAGCCATACCAAGCTGCGATATAGCCACAGAATATAGTTGAGGCCAAAATGTTTGATTTCAAGACAAAATTAGATATGGCTCTTGGGGCTAAAGGGATCAAGGGTTGTGAGGGAAGGGCGATCAGGATATTGAAGATGAGGAGGAATTTCTTCAGCCAGAAAATGGTGAATCTGTGGAACACTTTGCCACAGGAGACTGTGGAGGCCGGGTCATTGAGTGTCATTAAGATAGAGATAGATAGGTTCTTGATTAATAAGGGGGTCAGGGGTTATGGGAAAAGGCAGGAGAATGGGGATGAGAAAAATGATTGAATGGTGGAGCAGACTCGATGGACCGAGTGGCCTAATTCTGCTCCTGTGTCTTATGGTCTTATGAATGTGATGATCAGCCATGATTAAAATGAATGGCGGAACAAGGGCTGCTTCTAGTTTGTCTGTTTCTATGGTGCATCTGAGAGCTGTAGTGAACATGCCGGGTGAGATGTTAAACCGAGGTCCTGTCTGCTCTCGTGGGTAGATGTAAAAGAAGGTGAGATTCTTGTTGGAAGGGAAGCAGTGGTGGGGTGGGAAGCTTCCTCTTCACATCTATCTCTCAATGAAGATCTTTTTTAAAAAAACGCTGATTGTTATTACTTTGGTGTTTGCGTGTGAACTAACCCAATGCCTTTCCTACATCACGATAATGACTACAGTCAATTTCATCAGCTGTTGAAATGCCTTACGTTATGGGGGCACAGTGACAGGGACTTTACAAATGCAAGTCTTTCTTCATAAAGTGTGAATAAGTGTCACCTGCATAAGCCTTGTTATTCACTGCTTTTTTAGCGGAGTACTTATTCTCCTCCTGACTGCCTAAAACCTGAGTAATTAAGAAATGTATTGGCAGCATGCCCAGGACTGAAATTAAACATTTCGGACAGCTGGGATAAGTGGAATTATTTAAATGTGGATTGGGTCCAAAAATCTCTCCCTGCCACATGTTAATCTTGATGTGGGTATGCCGGCGTTGGACTGGCGTAAACACAGTAAAAAGTCTGACAACACCAGGTTTTAGTCCAACCTATTTATTTGATAATATACTCGCAAGCTTTCGAGGGGTTCACCTGACGAAGAGGGTAACCCCTCGAAAGCTTGCGAGTATATTATCAAATAAATAGGTTGGACTAAAACCTGGTGTTGTCAGACTTTTTACATGTTAATCTCACAGCCCGATTGCCCTTGTCCATGGAGAAGCCTGGCTTTGGTATTAGCCATGCTGCAGTTGGTCTGACTCAGAGGGTGCTGCTTTCAACTGCCGGGAGTACTGTCCTTCAGACGAGATGAACCGACTAGACGTTTAGGTGGCTTTGGAAGATGGGGCTGTGTTATCTCCAGGAGGGGCAGGAGACAGAAAAGCGAATCACGGTGGTGTATTGGAAATCCAAAATAAACAAAATGCTGGAAAATCTCAGCAGAACGAGCAGCATCTGTGGCGGCGGACACAGTTATGAGGCCATTCGGCCCATCAAACCTGCACTGATAACCCATCCAGGACTTATCCCCCATACATTTACCCTAGCTAGTCACCCTGACACTAAGGGGCAGTTTAGCACAGCCAGTCCACCTAACCAGCACATCTTTTGGACTGTGGGAGGAAACTGGAGCACCCGGAGGAAACCCACGCAGACATGGGGAGAACGCACAGTCTCCATACAGAGAGGACTCGAGCTAGGAATTGAACCCGAGTCCCTGACACACTGAGACAACGGTGCTAACCACTGTGGTGCCCAAACACATCTGGACACCAAGGGGCAAAACAGCACGGCCAATCCACCTAACCTGCACATCTTTGGACTGTGAGAGGAAAAGTAAGGTTTATTTATTAGTCACAAGTCAGCTTACATTAACACTGCAATGAAGCTACTGTGAAAATCCCCCAGTCACCAGATTCCAGCGCCTGTTCGAGTACACTGAGGGAGATTTAGCATGGCCAATGAACCTAACCAGCGTGTCTTTTGGACTGTGGGAGGAAACTGGAGCACCCAGAGGAAACCCACCCAGACACGGGGAGAATGTGCAAACTCCACACAGACAGTGACCCAAGCCGGGAATTGAACCCGGGTCCCTGGCGCGGTGAGGCAGCAGAGCTAACCACTGTGCCACCCTATTGATGAAACTGAAACGTCTTATCCCTGAAACTGCGCCACGAAATCTCTTTGCTACCCTGCCCCACAGTTTAAGAGTGGGGGTGGCATTTGCATGACGATTGCCAATGGATAGAAGTTTGCCTAAGCTTGCAAAGTTTTGATTCAACGCTCAGCAACCTTTTGGCCATTTGTATTCTTCCTGGTGATTTTGAATTTGTGCCTCTTTTGGAGCAGAGATATTTCTGCCGTGCTACACCAGGCTCAGGAGGCACAGGAGCCCAGAAATAATCAAAGGAACAGCAGCGAGTACACTGTTCCAATTCTAAGGAGTCTTGAGCTTGTCTTAGTGAGGGGTTTTACAGGAAACAAGGTGTTTCCTGTGTAACATAAGAAGCTGTTAACTGGTAATGTCGGAGATCTGTCCGTTACGAGGCCAGGGGAAAGATGGGGGGAGGTGGCGGTGGGTGGGTACGATTCCTGGGGGTGGATTTAAAGTTTATTTATTAGCATCACACGTAAGGCTTACATTAACACCGCAGTGAAGTGACTGGGAAATTCCCCTAGTCACCACAGCCCGGCGCCTGTTCGGGTCAATGCCCCTAACCAGCACATCTTTCAGAATGTGGGAGGAATCCGGAGCACCCGGAGGAAACCCACGCAGACACGGGGAGAATGTGCAAACTCCACACAGACCAAGCCGGGAATCGAACCCGGGTCCCTGGAGCTGTGAGGCAGCAATGCTAACCACCATGCCACCGTGGATAAAGCAGATTTGTTTCCCTGATCATGGGAGTTTAAAGCCTCGATGATCCACTTACTTTAAATCTTGCCTCATTGCTTGACACTCCTGCGAAATGATTGTGTGTTGGCCTTGTGTAGTAACTTGGCTTTCAAATACAACCAGAAGCGTACAAAACACCAAATGAAAACGCAGACACAATAATCAATGCTGTGGCCACCAGAGCAGGTCAGCGGCCGGGAATCCTCCGGCCATTAACTCACCTCCTGTCCGCTATCTACAAGGCACAAGTCAGGTGTGAGATGAAACACTCCCCACTTGCCTGGATGGGTGCAGCTCCAACAACACTCAAGAAAATTGACACCATCCAGTCTGCTTGTTCAGTTCCCCTTTCACTGCCTTAAACATTCTCCCCCTTCACCAGCACCATTAAGGATCCCACACACCCCGGACATTCTCTCTTCCGCCTTTAGGAAGAAGATACAAATATCTGAGGTCACGCACCAACCGACTCAAGAACAGCTTCTTCCCTGCTGCCGTCAGACTTTTGAATGGACCTACCTTGCATTAAGTTGAACTTTCTCTACATCCTAGCTATGATGATAACACTACATTCTGCACCCTCTCCTTTCTTTTTCTATGAATGGTATGCTTTGTATAGCGCGCAAGAAACAATACTTTTCACAGCATACTAGTACATGTACAATAATAAATCAAATAGTGACGGCAATGTGTACTATCTACAAGATGCACTCCAACAACTGACTGAAGAACAGCTTCGTTCCTGCTGCTATCAAACGTTTGAATGGACCTACCTTACATTGAGTTGATGTTTCTCTACACTCCAGCCATACATTTATATTTTGCATCCTCTCCTTTCCTTCTCCCCTATGTACTCTTATGAGCAGTATGTTCCGTATAGTGCATGAGAAACAATACTTTTCATTGTATCCCAATATGTGTGACAATAATAAATCAAATCAAAAACTTGCAAAGGTTCCCCCAGCACCTTCCAAACCCATGACCTGTACCACCTACTGGGACAAGGACAGCAAGTGGGTTCGCCATCACCTGCAAACAAAGAGCGGCACGGTACACAGTGGTTAGCACTGCTGCTTCACAGCTCCAGGGCCTTGGGTTCGATTCCCAGCTTGGGTGGCCGTCTGTGTGGAGTTTGCACGTTCTCCTCATGACTGCGTGGGTTTCCTCCCACAGTCCAAAGTTGTGTGGGTTATGTTGATTAGCCATGGTAAAATTGCCCCTTAGTGTCCCGGGATGTGTAGATTAGAGGGATTGGCAGGTAAATGTGTAGGGATATGGGGATAGGGCCTGGGTGGGATTGTGGTCGGTGCAGACTTGATGGGCCGAAGGGCCTGTTTCTGCACTGTAGGGTTCTATGTTCTTCCAAGGCTCGACATCCTGAATTGGAACTATATCGGCATTTGTTCATTGCTGCTGAGTCAAAAAATCAGGGGGTTATCATGTTTTGTTTGGTGACAATCTTGTAAGGGATTTGGAGGTATGATGTATGGTTGGAGATATCGCCTTTTGGATATAACCCTAAACCACTGTCAAAAACTTTCCGAATTGGCGTTAGAATCCAGGGGAAAAATTCAAAAAAGGTAAAAGGATCTTTGATCAACACCGTCAAAAACAGATTCCTTCGTTTTCTTTTCTTATTCATTCATGGCACAAGGGCATCGCTGGCTGGCCAGCATTTATTGTCCATCCCTAGTTGCATTGAACTGAGTAGCTTTCAGAGAGGGAGTTGAGAGTTAACCACATTGCTGTGACTCTGGAGTCGCATGTAGGCCAGACCAGGTAAGGATGGCAGATTTCCTTCCCTGAAGGACATTAGTGAACCAGATGGGTTTTCCCGACTATGGTTTCATGGTCATCAGTACATTCTTAATTCCAGATATTTTTAAAAATTGAATTCAAATTCCACCAGCGGCCATGGTAGGATTCGAACCCAGGTCCCTAGACATTAGCTGAGTTTCTGGATTAATAGCTGAGTGATAATACCATTAGGCCATCAGCTTCTCTTATCTTGGCATCGTCTATCTACACAATATTTCAGCTGAATTAATTGCCCGGCACGTGAAGGATTTTGGGAATTCTGAGCCTGTAGTCTTGGGATGAATCTACTTTCTTTTTGTACCCAGAAAGGAATAGCAAAACATGTATGTCTCTGGAAGGCTCTCTGCACTGCCGTCATAGAAACTAGAAGCAGGAGGAAGCCATTCGGCCCTTCGAGTCCGCTCTGCCATTCATTTTGATCATGCCTGATTATCAAATTCAATATCCTGATCCTCCTTCCTCCCTTTTTCCCTTGATCCCTTTAGCCTCAAGAGCCATACCTAATTTATTGAAATCACACAACGTTTTGGCCTCAACTACTTTCTGTGGGAGTGAATTCCACACATTCACCACCCTCTGGGTGAAGAAATTTCTCCTCACCTCAGTTCTAAAAGGTTTACCCCCTTATCCTCAAACTATGACCCATTGTTCTGGACTCCCCGATCATTGGGAATGTTCTTTCTGAATCCACCCTGTCTAACCCTGTTAGAATTTTATAAATTTCTATGAGCTCCCCTCTTGCTCTTCTAAACTCCAATGAATATAATCCGAACTGACTTAGTCTCTCCTCGTATGACAGACCTGCCATCTCAGGAATCAGCCTGGTGAACCTTTGCAGTGCTCCCTCTATAGCGAGGACATCCTTCTTTAGATAAGACCACCAAAGTTACACACCATACTCCAGGTGTGACCTCACCAACACCCTATACGATTGCAGCAAAACATCCCTATTCCTAAACTCAAATTCTCTCGCTGTGAAGGCCAACCATCGAATCCATCTAGGGTCTTGCTGTAATATATCACTGTGGCCTTCTTAGGCCATCTCTGTACTCCTCTGCACCTGAGTTCCGGTGAATCCCTGTTCCTGCCATCTATCTTAGAATCATAGAATCCCAACAGTGCAGAATGAGGCCATTCAGCCCATCAAGCCTGCACCGGCAACAATCCCATCCAGACCCTATCCCCGCAACCCCATAGATTTACGTTGCTGACACTAAGGGGCTATTTGGCATGGCCACTCCACTTAACCTGCACATTTTTGGACTGTGGGAGGAAACCGGAGCACCCGGAGGAAACCCACACAGACACGGGGAGAATGTGCAGCTTCCACACAGACAGTGACCCGAGGCTGGAATTGAACCCGGGTCCCTGGCACTGTGTGCCCCAAGCTCTGAAGGCACGTCTTAAAAACGAACCTATCTCCTTGACCCACCTAACCTATCCTACTATTTCCTTGTGTGGATTGGTGCCAAATTTTGTGTTGTCAATGTGCACTTGACTACAACAATGTGATTGTGAGCTGCCCCAGTGGCGATGCTGTCTGCACTGTGGGCCATTGGACAGTTAACACAGTGTGTGTTTCTAGATGCTGATATGTGAGAAATCTCTCTCAATCTCTTTAAAAGAGATGAACACCATCTGATCATCTTGATGCTTATCCTTTTCTCATCCTTGGGGTGGAGTGGACAGAAAGCAGCAGTAGTGCCAAACCTGTTGCCAAGCAACTCAGTAGCCTCCTTTTGTATTCTACACTGTCAGTGCAGATTGGAATCTCTCCGAGGGTTCTGGCCCACTGAAGGCCTCTCACTCAGTATTACGTTGGCGATCGTCTCTGATGGTAATCTTTGCCCAAATGTTTACCAGATAGGACCAGGTCGATAGTGTGCGCTGCAGGTAGGGTGGTCCTGGATTACTTTTAGCTTTAGGCGAGTCTCAATCATGAGCGACGTCGCGCACATCCTCAGCTACAACAACAGCTTGCATTTACATGGCACCTTCAAGGTAGTATAGCTCCCCAGAATGCTGCAAAGGTGTGTAAGTTGGGAATCATAAAATCTTCATATGGCAGAAGGAGGCCATCGAGCCTGCACCAACCAGAATCCCTCCTAGGCCCTGTCCTCGTAACCCAACTTAGTTACCCTTGCTAATCACCCTGACACTAAGGCAATTTAGCACGGCCAATCCACCTAACCCACACATCTTTCGGACGGTAAAAGGAAACCCGAGAACCTGGAGGAAACCCACGCAGATATGGGGAGAATGTGCAAACTCCACACAAAGTGACCCGAGGCTGGAATTGGTGAGGCAGCAGTGCTTACTATTGTGCCATCGTGCCTTCCCAAGAAGACAAGTGAGTCAAGAGGACAGATGAGTGACTGCTTAGTTGAAGATGGAGGCGAAAGGAGGCTAGGAAGGGTTATCAAGAGAATTTTGTGGCTTGGGGCCTAGACCACTCAAGACACAGACGTAGGAGTAATGGTTCCTGTGGGAGCTGAACGTCTCATGCATGAGGAGAGATGCGGCCACGTGAGATTGGTGCCCAAAAACGTGGTCAGAAAGGAAGGCTTTAAGGAGCTTCTTACAGGAAGGCAGAGGGTGGGAAGTGTGGAGAGATTTAATGAGGGAATTCCAGAACTTGGGGTGAGGTTGGGGGGATGCAGCAGCAGGACATAGTGGATGGGATTCTCTGATTCCATTCACCCTGCCCACCGCTACCAGTGAGAACGGAGAATTTGGCACTTAGTCAAAACTCTCTTCACTGCAGCGGGACTGGAAAACCCCAACCACAGACAAGGTCAGAGAATTCCAGCCAGGGTCTACAGTTATGGGGAAATTAAAGGTAAGGGCGCAGTGGAGGAGGACTGTGGGAAGCTAGCATAGTTAAGGACCTCACGCACCCCAGACATTCTCTTTTCCACCTTTTTCTGTCGGGAAAAGGGTACAAAAGTCTGAGGTCACATACCAACCGACTCAAGAACAGCTTCTTTCCTGCTGCTGCCAGACTTTTGAATGGACCTACCTCGCACTAAGTTGATCTTTCTCTACACCCTAGCTATGACTGCGACACTACATTCTGCACCCTCTCATTTCCTTCTCTATGAATGGTATGTTTTGTCTGTATAGCACTCAAGAAACAATATTTTTCACTGTATGCTAACACATGTGACAATAAACCGAATCAAAGAGAGATGGGGGATGGTGAGGCAATGGATGAATTTCAAAATCTGGGTGTTTAATATTCATTTGTGGGACATGGGCATCGCTGGCTAGGCCAGCATTTATTGCCCATCCCTAGTTGCCCTTGGAGGGCAGTTGAGAGTCAACCATATTGCTGTGGTTCTAGAGTCACTTGTAGGCCAGACCAGGGCAAGGACGGAAGATTTCCCTCCCGAAAGAACATTCGTGAACCAGGTGGGTTTCTCCGACAATCGACAATGATTTCATGATCATTGGTAGATTCTTAATTCCAGATATTTTTCATTGAATTCAAATTCCACCATCTGCCATGGCGGGATTCGAACCCGGGTCCCCAGAACGTTAGCTGAGTTTCTGGGTTAATAGTCTAGCAATAATGCCATGAGGCCAGCGCCTCCCTCCACTTAAATGCTTAAAACCGAGCTCTAGCTGGACTGGGAAGGAAGACCCTGTACATCAAGGGGTAAGAAGTCTCACAACACCAGGTTAAAGTCCAACAGATTTATTTGATAGTAAACGCCACAAGCTTTCGGAATGCTGTTCCTTCGTCAGGTTTGAGTGGAGAGTTACATTAGTGAGCCCAGGGGAGGGTCTACATTGCAGTGGGTGAGTTTGATCCCCCCACCCCCTCTCCCCACCACCCCCACAGTGTGAGTGTTAAAGTTCAGTACGAGAACACAAATGGCCCATCTATAAGTTCTGTAATAGTCTGTAATCCCTGCACTGGAATGACTTCAAGGCAGCAGTGTAATTTGGGTGTTTGGTGCCAGTGAGCTAATCTCTCGCTTGATCTGATGTGAGCTGACGTCTTTCTGCACCATTGATTTAAAACTCTTTCCAGTCAGAAATCAGATGAAAATGGGTTGGTTGTGTGAGTCACCCGCACCAGGCTGTGTCAGCTCTTTTCTCTCCTTACGGATGCTGCCAGACCTGTTGAGATTTTCCCAGCATTTTCTCTTTTGGTTTCAGATTCCAGCATCCGCAGTGATTTGCTTTTACTCAGCCAAACATTGCTGCCCTTGTATTCTAGTCCTCTAGAATTGAAATCGCCTTTTTAACTGCTGACTGAACTTGCATGTTAACCTTAAAGTGAGTCCAGAACCAGCGCTCCCAAGTCCCTTTGTGCTTCAGATTCCTGAAGCCTTTTCCCATTTAGAAAATAATCTATGTCTCTATTTTTTCCTACCAAAGTGTTTAACCTCACACTTTCCCACATTATATTCCATCAGACATCATTCATTCCCACAAGAGTGAAAAGTGTTGAAAAGATGGAAACTGCTGCTGTTTCAGAAGTGTTAATCCCAACACCTTGGCACCATTTCCTTTGGTGATGTGAATAAGAACATAAGAAATAGGAGCAGGAGTAGGCCATCTAGCCCTTCGAGCCTGCCCCGCCATTCAATAAGATCATGGCTGATCTGAAGTGGATCAGTTCCACTTTCCCGCTTTCTCCCCATAACCCGTAATTTCCCTGTCTATTAGAGACCTATCTACCCGTGACTTACATATATTTAGCGAGGTAGCCTCCACCACTTCAACGGGCAGAGAATTCCAGAGATTCACCACCCTTTGAGTGAAGAAGTTCCTCCTCAACTCCGATCTAAACTGCCCCCCTCTTGTCTTGAGGCTGTGCCCTCTAGTCCTGCTATCCTTTCTAAGCAGGAAGAATCTCTCTACCTCTACCCTATCCATCCCTTTCATTATCTTATACGTCTCTATGAGATCCCCTCTCATCCTTCTAAACTCCAGCGAATACAGACCCAGTCTATTTAGTCTCTCTTCATAGTCCAACCCCCTTATCTCTGGTATCAGCCTAATGAACCTCCTCTGCACTCCCTCCAAAGCCAAAATATCCTTGTGCAAGTACGGCGACCAAAACTGCACACAGTACTCCAGCTGTGGCCTCACCAGTACCCTGTTCAGTTGCAGCAAGACCTCCCTGCTTTTATATTCTATCCCCCTCGCTATGAAGGCCAGCATCCCATTCGCCTTCTTGATCACCTGCTGCACCTGCAGACTGGGTTTTTGCGACTCATGCACAAGGACCCCCAGGTCCCTCTGCACCGTAGCATGCTGCAGCTTTTCGCCCTTTAAATAGTAATCCCTCCTACTATTATTCCTGCCAAAGTGGATAACCTCACACTTGCTAACATTGTACTCCATCTGCCAGGCCCTCGCCCATTCGCTCAGCCTATCCAGATCCCTCTGCAGACTTTCCACACCCTCTGCGCAATTCTCCCTGAGAATAAATGACCCAGGGAGAACATGTTGAAAGCAGTGGGGAGAAGGTTCACGCGACTGATGCACGGAGTGGTGACGGGGGGAGTGGGGGCGGGTGAGATTGGATAGGTTGGGCCTGTATTCATTGGAGTTTAGTAGATTGGGATGTGATCTCATTGAAACCTATAAGATCCTGAGGGGACTTGACAGGGTGGGTGCTGAAAGGATGTCTGTCCTCATGGGAGAGACTAGACATGGGATTTTTTCCCAAAAAATGGCATGGTGTCAGGTCCTGACTGGAAACTGGCGTGTGTCTCCCCAAAACCAGGCCTTGTCTCCAGACCTTCTCACACTTTGTCAAGAAAAAACAAGGGGTGTATTTTGTGCCCTCAGCCTTGAGGGGGTTGGGTGGCACAGTGGTTAGCACTGCTGCCTCACTGCGGGGGGGGCCTGGGTTCCCGGCTTGGGTCACTGACTGTGTGGAGTTTGCATGTTCTCCCCATGTCTGCGTAGGTTTCCTCCCACACTCCAAGGATGTACAGGTTAGTTTGACTGGCTGTGCTAAATTGCCCCTTAGTGCCCTGGGGTGCGTAGGTTAGAGGGATTAGTGGGGTAAACATAACATAAGAACATAAGAATTAGGAGCAGGAGTAGGCCATCTAGCCCTTCGAGCCTGCCCCGCCATTCAATAAGATCATGGCTGATCTGTCATGGCTCAGTTCCACATTCCCGCCCTCTCCCCATAACCCTTAATCCCCTCGCTTATCAAAAACCCATCAACCCGCATCTTAAAAATATTTAGCGAGGCAGCTTCCACCACTTCAACGGGCAGAGAATTCCAGAGATTCACCACCCTTTGAGTGAAGAAGTTCCTCCTCAACTCCATTCTAAACCGCCCCCCCTTTATCTTGAGGCTGTGCCCCCTAGTCCTACTGTCCTTTCTGAGCGGGAAGAGTCTCTCCACCTCTCTCCTATCCATCCCATTCATCATCTTATACGTCTCAATGAGATCTCCCCTCATTCTTCTAAACTCTAACGAGTACAAGCCCAGTTTATTCAGCCTCTCCTCATAGCTCAACCCCCTCAACTCCGGTATCAGCCTAGTAAACCTCCTCTGCACTCCCTCCAAGGCCAAAATATCCTTGCGTAAGTACGGCGACCAAAACTGCACACAGTACTCCAGCTGCGGCCTCACCAATGCCCTATACAGCTGCAGCAAGACCTCCCTACTTTTATATTCAATCTCCCTCGCTATGAAGGCCAGCATCCCATTCGCCTTCCTGACCACCTGCTGCACCTGCAGGCTGGGTTTTTGCGACTCATGCACAAGGACCCCGAGGTCCCTCTGCACCGTCGCCTGCTGCAGTTTTTCGCCACGTAAGTAATAGTCCTTCCTACCATTATTCCTACCAAAGTGGACCACCTCACACTTGCCAACATTAAATTCCATTTGCCATTTCCTGGCCCATTCGCCCAGCCTATCTAGATCCTTCTGCAGACTCTCCACACCCTCCGCACAATTTGCCGTTCCCCCAATCTTGGTGTCATCAGCAAATTTCGACACTCTACACTCGGTTCCCTCCTCCAGATCATCTATATAAATGGTAAATAGCCCTGTGTGAATGCGAGGGGTTTCCCTGTGTGAATGCGAGGGGTTTCCCTGTGTGAATCCAGTTAGGATGTAGCAGTGTTTTCACACCAGCTGCTCACACGGGACAGCTGTGAGATTTGAGAAGGTCTGTTTTGAGTTAGAAACCTTTGCCTGAATTGGCTGCAGGTCTGGGGTTTTTTTTTGGCTCCTGCAATGCAGGCAGTGTGGGAGAACGGGGTGAGGTGATGTATGGACGGGTAATCAGCAGCAAGGCGGGGGTTTGACTGTGTGGGGACCTAATGGCCCTGGAGAGACAGA
Organism: Carcharhinus amblyrhynchos; assembly: GCF_965287045.1. Taxonomy (NCBI): domain Eukaryota; kingdom Metazoa; phylum Chordata; class Chondrichthyes; order Carcharhiniformes; family Carcharhinidae; genus Carcharhinus; species Carcharhinus amblyrhynchos. The sequence goes on from NC_137329.1 coordinate 118,860,215, forward strand.
TAAACCTGGGGTAACCTGGCACAGTCTCGGCACAGCTGTTGATATTTTGCCCTCTCCCCTGTGCAGTGTGACCTTGGTGAAGTGAAAACACAGCGTGTGATAAGTCATTAACTCACTGACAAACTAACAGCTCTGCCCAAGCGAGCTGCACGTTAGAACAATATATTTTCTTTCATGGGATGTGGGCGTTGCTGGCAAAGCCAGTATTTGTTGTCCATCCCTCGCTGCCCTTGAACTGAGTGGCTTTCTGGGCCATTTCAGAGGGCAGTTAAGAGTCAACCACATCGCTGTGACGCTGGAGATTGTTATCAGCTTCAGGAAGGGACAACATGCCCCTGTCTACATCAATGGGGACAAAGTAGAAATGATCGAGAGCTTCAAGTATTTAGGTGTCCAGATCACCAACAACCTGTCCTGGTCCCCCCACGCTGACACTATAGTTAAGAAAGCCCACCAACGCCTCTACTTTCTCAGAAGACAAAGGAAATTTGACATGTCAGCTACGACTCTCACCAACTTCTACAGATGCACCATAGAAAGCGTTCTTTCTGGTTGTATCACAGCTTGGTATGGGCTCCTGCTCTGCCCAAGAAGACAAGAAACTACAAAAGGTTGTGAATGTAGCCCAATCCATCACGCAAACCAGCCTCCCGTCCATTGACTCTATCTACACTTCCCACTGCCTCAGCAAAGCAGCCAGCACAATTAAGGACTCCACGCACCCCGGATATTCGCACTTCCATCTTCTTCCTTCGGGAAAAAGATACAAAAGTCTGAGGTCACATACCAACTCACTCAAGAACAGCTTCTTCTCTGCTGCCGTCAGACTTTTGAATGGACTTACCTTGCATTAAGTTGATCTTTCTCTATCTCCTAACCATGACTGTAACAGTACATTCTGCACTCTCTCTTTTTCTTCTCTATGAACAGTATGCTTTGTCTGTATAGCGTGCAACAAACAATACTTTCCACTGTATGTTAACACATGTGACAAAATAAGAAATCAAATCAAAATCAAAAACTGAGGCCAGACCTAGACCTAGGCAGACAAGACTTACTAGGATGCTACCAAGACTTGATAGTTTGAATTATAAGGAGAGGCTGGATAGATTGGGACTTTTTTCTCTGGAGCGTAGGAAGCTGCGGAGTGATCTTGTAGAAATCTATAAAATAATGAGGGGCATAGATCAGCTAGATAGTTAATATCTTTTTCTAAGGGTAGGGGAGTCTAAAACTAGAGGGCATGGGTTTAAGGTGAGAGGGCAGAGATACAAAAGTGTCCAGAGGGGCAATTTTTTCACATGGAGAGTGGTGAGTGTCTGGAATGAGCTGCCAGAGGTAGTAGTATGGATGGCTACAATTTTGTCTTTTAGAAAGCAAGGGTATAGAGGGATATGGACCAAGTGCGGGCAATTGGGACTTGCTTAGGTGCTTAAAAGAAAAGGGAAGCGTGGACAAATTGGGCTGAAGGTCCTGTTTCCATGCTGTAAACCTCTATGACTCGGTAAGAATGACAGATTTCCTTCCCTAAAGGATATTAGTGAACAGATGGGTTTTTCCAATAATTGATGGTAGGTTCATGGTCACCATTACTGAATTATTAATGCATCGAATTCAAAGACCAGCTGCGACCACGATGGGTTTTGAACAGATATTAAGAACAGTACAGCACAGGAACCGGCCCTTCGGCCCATCAAGGCTTTGCTGACACATTGCCAGAGCATTAGGCTGGGACTCTGGATTACTATCTCACTGACATTACCATGGGGGCAATATCTTTTTACCTGTCCTCCATCCCTTGTCTAAGTAGTCTGACAATTGGACTAAGTCGATTCCGGAGTTGAGAGGGTTGACTTCTGAGGAGAGGCTGGGACTATACTCATTAGAATTCAGAAGAATGAGGGGACATCTTATAGAAACGCATTAGACTATGAGGGGAATAGATAAGTTAAAAGCAGGGAGGTTGTTTCCACTGGTGGGTGAAACCAGAAGTAGGGAACCTCAAAATAAGAGGCAGCAGATTGAGGATTGAGTTGAGGAGGAACTTCTTCACCCAAAGGGTTGTGAATCTGTGGAATTCCCTGCCCAGTGAAGCAGTTGAGGCTATCTCATTGAATGTTTTTAAGGCAAGGATAGATAAATTTTTGAGCAGTAAAGGAATTAAGGGTGAGTGGAGCTGAGTCCATGAAAAGATCAGCCATGATCTTATTGAATGGCGGAGCAGGCTCGATGGCCTACTCCTGCTCCTAGTTCTTATATTCTAATGTTCTTTCCTTCAGTTCTCTGTTAGTATCATATTTGTTGTATTGTTAAGGTTAAACAAAGGGTATTGATTGATGAAGTATCTTGAGCACATGTAAAGAGAGACTGAAGAGGCAGTAGTGTAGGGCAATGAACTGGTAATCCAGAGACCCAGGTAATGCTCTGAGGAGCTGGGTTCGAATCCCACCACAGCAGATTATGATACTTTAATTTAGGTAAAAAAAATCTGGAATTAAATGTCTACTGATGCCGAACAAATCATTGTTGTAAAAACCCATCTGGTTCCTCAGTGTCCTTTTAGGCAAGGAAATTGTCATAAGAACATAAGAAATAGGAGCAGGAGTAGGCCATCTAGCCCTTCGAGCCTGCCCCGCCATTCAATAAGATCATGGCTGATCTGTCGCTGCTCAGTTCCACTTTCCCGCCCTCTCCCCATAACCCTTAATCCCCTCTCCTATCAAAAACCCATCAACCCGCGTCTTAAAAATATTTAGCGAGGCAGCCTCCACCACTTCAACGGGCAGAGAATTCCAGAGATCCACCACCCTTTGAGTGAAGAAGTTCCTCCTCAACTCCGTTCTAAACCGCCCCCCTTTTATCTTGAGGCTGTGCCCCCTAGTCCTATTGTCTTTTTTGAGCGGGAAGAGTCTTTCCACCTCTATCCTATCCATCCCATTCATCATCTTATACGTCTCAATGAGATCTCCTCTCATTCTTCTAAACTCTAACGAGTACAAGCCCAGTTTAACATAGAACATAGAACATAGAACATTACAGCGCAGAACAGACCCTTCGGCCCACGATGTTGCTCCGACCAGTTACAAAAACAATGACCCACTAGCCTATACCAATCCCTTTTCGTCCATAAACCTATCCAGAGATCTCTTAAACGCCCCCAAACTAGACGCATTTACAACTGCAGCAGGCAGGGCATTCCAATCCCTCACCACCCGCTGGGTAAAGAACCTACCCCTGACATCCGTCCTGTAGCTACCCCCCCTTAATTTAAAGCCATGCCCCCTCGTGCTAGCTTTCTCCATCCGAGGAAAAAGGCTATCACTATCCACCCTATCTAAACCTCTAATCATCTTATATGTTTCAATAAGATCCCCTCTTAGCCGCCTTCTTTCCAACGAAAACAACCCTAAATCCCTCAGTCTCTCCTCATAGGACCTCCCCACCATACCAGGCAACATCCTAGTAAACCTCCTCTGCACCCTCTCCAACGCCTCCACATCCTTCTTGTAATGCGGGGACCAGAACTGCACACAGTACTCCAAGTGCGGCCGCACTAGAGTAGTGTACAGTTGCAACATTACACTGCGACTCCTAAATTCAATCCCCCTACCAATAAACGCCAAGACACCGTACGCCTTCTTGACAACCTTATCTACTTGATTCCCAACTTTCAGGGATCTATGTACACACACACCTAGATCCCTCTGTTCATCCACACTATTCAAAGTCCTCCCGTTAGCCCTATACTCGACACATCTGTTGCTCCTACCAAAGTGAATTACCTCACACTTCTCCGCATTAAATTCCATCCGCCACCTCTCGGCCCAGCTCTGCAACCTATCTAAGTCTCCCTGCAGACTATGACACCCTTCCTCACAATCTACCACACCTCCAACTTTGGTGTCATCAGCAAATTTACTAATCCACCCAACTATACCCTCATCCAGATCATTAATAAAAATTACAAACAACAGTGGCCCCAAAACAGATCCCTGAGGCACACCACTCGTAACTGCACTCCATGATGAATATTTACCATCCACCACCACCCTCTGTCTCCTATCCGATAGCCAATTCCTGATCCAACTTCCTAGATTACCCACAATCCCATACATCTGCATTTTCTGCAGAAGCCTACCATGGTGAACCTTATCGAACGCCTTACTAAAATCCATGTATACCACATCAACTGCCTTGCCCCCATCCACCTCTTTGGTCACCTTCTCAAAAAACTCAATAAGGTTAGTAAGGCATGACCTACCCGCTACAAAACCATGCTGACTATTTCTAATCAATTCATTACACTCCAAATAACTATAAATCCTATCCCTAATAATTTTTTCTAAAACCTTGCCCACAACAGAAGTAAGACTCACCGGTCTATAATTCCCGGCAAAGTCTCTGTTCCCCTTCTTAAACAATGGGACAACATTCGCTATCCTCCAATCCTCCGGGACTACACCAGAGAACAATGACGACCTGAAGATCTGAGCCAGAGGCTCTGCAATCACCTCTCTAGCCTCCCAGAGAATCCTAGGGTAGATCCCATCCGGACCAGGGGACTTATCTATTTTCAGCCCCTCAAGAATTTCCAGCACATCCTCTTTATCAACCGTAATACTGTCTATTTTACACCCCTGCAACCCAATGTCCTCCTCAGCTATATTCATGTCCCCTTGCGTGAACACCGAAGAGAAATATTGGTTCAATACTTCTCCAATCTCCTCCGGTTCCACACACAACTTCCCCCTGCTGTCTGTAACTGGCCCTAATCTTGCCCTGACCAACCTTCTGTTCTTGACATACCTATAGAACGCCTTAGGATTCTCCTTAATCCTATCAGCCAAAGTCTTCTCATGTCCTCTTTTAGCCCTTCTCAACTCACTCTTCAACTCCCTCCTAGCCAATCTAAAGCTTTCTAGTGCACTATCTGAGCCCTCCAATCTCATCCGAACATAAGCCTCCTTTTTCTTTTTAACCATCGACTCAACTCTTTTAGTGCACCACGGTTCCCTAGATCTACCAAATCCACCATGCCTGACAGGGACATACCTATCAAGGACTCGCAGTAGCTGCTCCTTGAAAAAACTCCACATTTCAGACGTTCCCAGTCCCTGTAATCCCCTAATCCAATCCATGCTTCCTAATTCACTCCTGATAGCCTCATAATCGCCCTTACCCCAGCTAAAATTGCTGACCCGAGGTTCATGCCTATCTCTTCCCATCACTAAGGTGAACGTAACCGAATTGTGGTCACTATCACCAAAATGCACACCAACTTCCAAGTCTAGCACCTGGTCTGGCTCATTTCCCAGCACCAAATCCAATATAGCCTCACCTCTAGTTGGCCTGTCTACATACTGAGACAAAAAACCTTCCTGCACGCTTTGTACAAACATTGACCCCTCTAGCGAGCTAGAACTATAGCAACTCCAATCAATATTCGTAAAGTTAAAGTCCCCCATAACAGTTTATTCAGCCTCTCCTCATAGCTCAACCCCCTCAACTCCGGTATCAGCCTAGTAAACCTCCTCTGCACTCCCTCCAAGGCCAAAATATCTTTGCGCAGGTGCGGCGCCCAAAAATGCACACAGTACTCCAGTTTTGGCCTCACCAATGCCCTATACAACTGCAGCAAGACCTCCCTACTTTTATATTCAATCCCCCTCGCTATGAAGGCCAGCATCCCATTCGCCTTCCTAACCACCTGCTGCACCTGCAAGCTGGGTTTTTGCGACCATGTGCCTACAGAGCCATGGTAAATTACCCCTTAGTGTCCAAAGATGCGCAGATTAGGGTAAGTTGCCCCTTGGACCGAAATTTTACCGTTCCACCCACCACAGGAATTAGAGGAGGCAAGCGGTAGACCACGGAAAGGTCCATTGACCATAGGAGAGATTTTACAGTTTGGGGATGAGCAAGACCGTAAAATCCCACCATCTGTGTCCAAAGATGTAGTGGTTTGGGGGATTAGTGGGATAATTATGTGAGGCTACAGGGCTTGGGCGGGAAGTGGGATGCTTTGTCAGGGAGTTGGTGCAGACTCGATGGGCTGAATGGCCTACTTTTGCCCTGTAGGGATTCTATGAAGTCTTTATACAGCCCCTCTAATGTCCCAGAGTGTTTCGCTGGAGTTTTGTAAAACATCAGTGTAAAACACTGAACCATCTGAGGAGATGGTGAGGGTGGCATGGTAGCACAGTGGTTGGCACTGCTGCTCCAGGGTCCTGGGTTCGATTCCCGGCTCGGGTCACTGTCTGTGTAGAGTTTGCACATCCTCCTCATGTCTGTGTGGGTTTCCTCCGGGTGCTCCAGTTTCCTCCCACAGTCCAAAGAAGTGCGGGTTAGGTTGATTGGCTGTGCTAAGAAATCGCCCCTTAGTGTCCAGGGATGCATAGGTTAGAGGGATTAGTGGGTATGATATGGGGGTAGGGCCTGGGTGGGATTGTGTTCGCTGCAGACTCGATGGGCCGAAGGACCTCTTTCTGCTCTGCAGGGTTCTATGATTCTATGATATTGAGGCAGATGCTGAGTATCTGGTCAAAGAGGGCGATTTGAAAGAGTTTTAGGGGTTTGGGGTTATACCCTGAGCATCTCAGTGTGCAGTGGAAGTGGAGGGTGGAGATGTCACCGTTTATATAACTGCTGCAGCTTTGTATAAACCAGCTTTATTTTTCAAAGGGGACCCTAACGGATGAACGTTGAGATTTCTTTTAAGCCTGAGATTCCAGACCCGACAACTCTGCTGAGAATAGATAAACTTTTGTGAGATTGAAATCTCCAGAGGATTTGAGTTTAGACTGGCGTGGCTTTTGAAGCTCCGTTGTGTTTACACGAGTGCAGCAGTCTACTGCAGAGATCAATCGCATACGTCTTGTTCAATGTAAAATCAACTCAGGGACAAAATCAAACACCACCCCACCCCCCCACCGCACCCGGCAGGGCCCCCGCGGGGCCAGTGTTTCACAGGGAGACGCTTTCAGGTGGAAGTATAGAACAAGAGTAGGGCCAATGAGAGAAATTGAACACATGTACAGAGAACATGAGGGTGTTTATGTGTCCATGTGCAGGTGTGCCTGTGCGTGTGTCTGTGCATGTGTGTCTGTGCGCGTGTGTGTATATCAGTGTGTGTGTGCCTGTGTGCATCTCTGTGCTGTCTGTGTCTGCCACACATACACACGCGTGCACTATGTGTATGGGTGTGTGTGTGTCTGCGTCTTTGTGTGTGTGTGTCGGTGCACATGCATGTGTCTGTCAGCGTGTGTGTCTGTGTCTTTGCGTGTGAGAGAGTGTGTGTCTGCGTGTGAGAGAGTGTGTGTCTGCGTGTGAGAGAGTGTGTGTCTGCGTGTGAGAGAGTGTGTGTCTGCGTGTGAGAGAGTGTGTCTGCGTGTGAGAGAGTGTGTGTCTGCGTGTGAGAGAGTGTGTGTCTGCGTGTGAGAGAGTGTGTGTCTGCGTGTGAGAGAGTGTGTGTCTGCGTGTGAGAGAGTGTGTGTGTCTGCGTGTGTGCGTGTAATGCTGATTATGTACGCAGTTCCATCAGCAATGTTTCGACAGGTGAATCCCAATGAATTTTATTTGTGTGGTCCTCACCATCTTGAGGACTGCGGATGTTCTGTCCTGTTTTAGCTTTTTATTTCACCAGGAAATCAGAGGCCCCCCTGATTTCCCTAAAACCATGGCCCATGTGACTCCCGCATCGCCTGGCTGGACGGTTTGCTCCTCTGAACAGCTTTCTGCCCTGCCTGCTGCCCACCCCACTCCTCGCCAACTGTATCACTCACCACATCTCCATCCCTCTGCAGTTCTGTAGTGGTCACGTGGACTCAGATCGTTAGCTCTGTTTCTCTCTCCGCAGAGGCTGTCAGACCTGCTGAGCTTATCAATATTTCTCCTTTAACTTTCTCCAAGTGTTGCCATAGGAACCGACCTGGTCCTGGTCATTCCGTCTCCACGTTGCCTGCAGCTTGATCTGGTCCTCGTGCCCCTACCGTGACCTTGTGTTCCGATATAATAATTGTGTTGATGCTGTTGCTAATGTAAAGAATATTATTAACAATTCTTCACATTGCTACCACTTCTTGACTTTCCCTACTATTCCTGGACCCTCCCTCTCTTCCTATTCCCAACTCACTATTCTTTTCTCTTTCCTTCTCTCTTTCCTTTTCTTCTCTCTTTCCCTTTCCTGTCTCTCTCTCTCCGTCTTTGACTCGCTCTTTCCCTTTTCACTTCATCCTCTTTCCGTCCTTCTCCCTCCACTCTCTCTATCTTTCTCTCTCTCTCTTTTCCTTTCATACTCTCTCCTTCTCTCTCTTTCCCTTTTCTCTCCCTCCTCTCTCTTTCTCTCTCTCTCTCTCTCTCTCTCTCTCTTTCCCCCACCCTTTCCTTTGTGGCAGTTCTCCCCACCCCCACCTACATACCGTATCCATCCCCTCACCCAGTTTGCGTAGCTTTGCTTCTCCATTCCGTAGTTGGGGGGCACGGTAGGTTAGCACTGCTACCTCACAGTGCCGGGGACCTGGGTTCGATTCCCAGCTTGGGTCACTGTCTGTGTGAAGTATGCATGTTCTCCCCATGTCTGCGTGGGTTTCCTCCAGATGCTCCGGTTTCCTCTCTCAGTCTGAAAGACGTGCTGGTTAGGTGGATTGGCCATGCTAAATTCTCCCTCGCTGCACCCGAACAGGTGCCGGAGTGTGGCGACTAGGGGATTTTCACAGTAACTTCATTGCAGTGTTAATGTAAGCTTACTTGCGATACTAGTAAGTGTCATGGGGATTAGCAGGACAAATACAGGATTGCAGGGATAGAGTGGGATTGTTGTCAGTGCAGGCTTGATGGGCTGAATGGCCTCCTTCTGCACTGTAGTGATTCTAGGCATCTATAGACTGTGTCTCACTCTAGTTTGTTCTGTCCTAATTACCAGAGCTTTGCCTGTTTGCTCAGTGGGGAAGCCCTTGCCTGTGATTGATGGGACTTTCCGACCAGTTGGTCTTGTTTCCCTGGGTTACTCTCCTACCGGCTTTACCGCCTCCAGCAGGATCCCTTCGATGAGAATATTTCCTCCACCCTCCCCAAACTCTTCCTGTCTCCAGTTTCCGAAGGGAGCGATCTGTCCCTGAAAACCCTGTTGAATATTCTGAAAGAGATCTTGGCGTAGACGAACCGGGTTAGTTTCCATGGTACCGGGATCAGATATCGTCACTCGCTGTTTAACGGTTAGTGATTATGAAGTGGCTGGTAAGTGAGATTGTTGTAACAGATAATAATAGTTTATGGCCAATGGTTAAAATCACATGATCCACACACGCGGTGTCCAAGTCTCTCTGGATTACTTGTCTCCTGGACCCTGTGTATAGAAAGTGTATTCTCGATTAATGTGCATGTAATTCAACGTAGATACCAACAGATAACTGAGTGCTTAGCCGCCCATGAACATTAGCTCTAAGACCCATCCATATGAAACCTCAGACTGCACAAAATTTGAGTGAGGCCAAGGAAAGATAAAATCACAAATAAAGCCAAAGATACTAGGATTTGTAGTATGGTTTAGGACCTGGTTTCTCCCTGACCTGCCAATATTGGAGTGCAGAAACAACTAAAGATACTGATTATTCAACAGTTGAATCGAACGATTCAAGTTTGTTCAACTGTGTCAACAGTCGCCTGGTGTTTTTTTAAATTTACTTATTCATGGGTCATGGGCGTCGCTGGTCAGTGTAATCAGTCTCTGGGGCAGAAATCCCTTCGCCAAAATCCTTTTGTTCACAAACTCTAAAAGCAGTACGCAGAGTGTTCGCAGTCAGCAGCCTAACTCTGGGAGTGCCAGAGGAACTGACACTCCCGGTTAAATACAAACATATAACATAACATAAGAAATAGGAGCAAGAGTAGGCCATCTAGCCCTTCGAGCCTGCCCCGCCATTCAATAAGATCATGGCTGATCTGTCATGGCTCAGTTCCACTTTCCCGCCCTCTCCCCATAACCCTTAATCCCCTCTCTTACCAAAAACCCATCAACCCGCATCTTAAAAATATTTAGCGAGGCAGCCTCCACCACTTCAACGGGCAGAGAATTCCAGAGATTCACCACCCTTTGAGTGAAGAAGTTCCTCCTCAACTCCGTTCTAAACCGCCCCCCCCTTTATCTTGAGGCTGTGCCCCCTAGTCCTACTGTCTTTTTTGAGTGGGAAGAGTCTCTCCACTTCTATCCTATCCATCCCATTCATCATCTTATACGTCTCAATGAGATCTCCCCTCATTCTTCTAAACGCTAACGAGTACAAGCCTAGTTTATTCAGCCTCTCCTCATAGTTCAACCCCCTCAACTCCGGTATCAGCCTAGTAAACCTCCTCTGCACTCCTTCCAAGGCCAAAATATTTTTGCGCAGGTGCAGCGCCCAAAACTGCACACAGTACTCCAGCTGCGGCCTCACCAATGCCCTATACAGCTGCAGCAAGACGTCCCTACTTTTATATTCAATCCCCCTCGCTATGAAGGCCAGCATCCCATTCGTCTTCCTGACCACCTGCTGCACCTGCAAGCTGGGTTTTTGCGACTCATGCACAAGGACCCTGAGGTCCCTCTGCACCGTCGCCTGCTGCAGTTTTTCGCCACGTAAGTAATAATCCTTCCTACCATTATTCCTACCAAAGTGGACCACCTCGCACTTGCCAACATTAAATTCCATTTGCCAGTTCCTGGCCCATTCGCCCAGCCTATCTAGATCCTTCTGCAGACTCTCCACACCCTCCGCACAATTTGCCGTTCCACCAATCTTGGTGTCATCAGCAAATTTCGACACCCTACACTCGGTTCCCTCCTCCAGATCATAAGGAAAAGACTCCCTGATTAGCCCTTCAATTGGATCCTTAACCAGGGAGTTCATATTCCAATAGACTAACCACAATGGCCTGATTGAAGATACGTGAGGCAGGGTAGGTAAATCCCACCTGGGTAGCAGAGCTAAGAGGGTGAGAGCAAACTGGAAGCTGGTTCTGCCTTCCCTTCAGCCCAATTTATTTCTCTTTGTGATTGAAGAGAAAGGGATCAGGCAGGAATTTTTCCCTCAATATCTTTAGGAAGCAGTCAGAACATAAGAAATAAAAGCTTGAATAGGCCATTGGCCCTTTGTGATCAGCCATTCAGCACGATGGTACTTTGTTATCTATCTCAAATCCACACTCTGTGCTATCCAAAATGGCCAGCATTTATTGCCCATCCCTAGTTGCCCTTGGAGGGCATTTAAGAGTCAGCCATGTTGCTGTGGCTCTGGATTCACATTGAGGCCAGACCAGGTCAGGATGGCAGATTTCCTTCCCTAGTTAGTGATCCAGATAGGTTAAGGACTCCACGCACCCCGGATATTCGCTGTTCCATCTTCTTCCTTCGGAAAAAAGATACAAAAGTCTGAGGTCACATACCAACTGACTCAAGAACAGCTTCTTCCCTGCTGCCGTCAGACTGTTGAATGGACCTACCTCGCATTAAGTTGACCTTTCTCTACACCCTAACTATTGACTGTAATACTACATTCTGCACTGTCTCCTTTCTTTCTCTATGAACGGTATGCTTTCTCTGTATAGCGGATGTAGTGTTTCTCGATTTTCAGAAGGCGTTTGATAAGGTGCCACACAAAAGGTTGCTTCAGAAGTTTAGGGGGCATGGAGTTGGGGGTAAGATGTTAGCGTGGATAGAGGATTAGTATAATAAATCAAATCAAGTTAATTCCACTGCCATTCAAGTTGGATTATTTGAGTGTGTGCAGGATGAACTGGGCCCAGATACACAAGAGGCGGTGGGTGCACTGATCGACGCACATTCCTCCGCTTTCTCTGCTATTCCCTCTGAACCGTGTGGTTGGTAGTTTGTGTTGTATCTCTGCTCTTCCAAACACTGTTGTTGTATTTGGAGGTAGTCTGTGGGTTGTGTTTGGTGCGTGGACATGTGGCAGGGTAGATAAATCCCACCTGGATAGTAGAGCTAAGAGGGCGAGAGCTAACCGGAAGCTGGTTCTGCCTTCCCTTCAGCCCAATTTATTTCTCTTTGTGATTGAAGAGAAAGAGATCAGGCAGGAACTTCTTCCTCAATATCTTTAAGAAGCAGTCAGAACATAAGAAATAAGAGCTTGAGTAGGCCATTGGCTCTTTGTTGTCAGCCATTCAGCAAGATCGTACTTTGTTATCTATGTCAAATCCACACTCTGTGCTATCTAAAACACTTTATTTTCCTTTGGTACCTAAAAATCTATCTCCCTTGGCCTTAAAAACACTCAGCAACTGAGTCTGCACTGCTCTGTTAACATAAGAACTAGGAGCAGGAGTCGGCCATCTGGCCCCTTGAGCCTGCTCCGCCATTCATTAAGATCATGGCTGATCTTTTCATGGACCCAGTTCCACTTACCCGCCCGCTCACCATAACCCTTAATTCCTTTACTGTTCAAAAATTTATCTATCTCTGCCATAAAAACATTCAATGAGGTAATCTCAACTGCTTCACTGGGCAGGGAATTCCACAGATTCACAACCCTTTGGGTGAAGGAAGTTCCTCCTCAGCTCAATCCTAAATCTGCTCCCCCTTATTCTGAGGCTCTTGTGTAGAAATTTTCAGAGCTTTGTGATCAACTGAGTGAAGACATTTCTTCCCATCTCAGTCCCCTTCACAATGGAACTGCAACCCTTGATTCCAGGTTAGAAAGAACATAGAAACCCTACAGCACAGAAAGAGGCCATTCGGCCCATCGAGTCAGCACCAACCACAATCCCAACCAGGCCCTACCCCCATATCCCTACATACTTACCCACTAATCCCTCCAACGTATGCATTTCAGGACACTAAGGGCAATTTTTAACAATCAACCTAACCTGCACACCTTTGCACTGTGGGAGGAAACCAGAGCACCTGGAGGAAACCCACGCAGACACGAGGAGAATGTGCAAACTCCACACAGACAGTGACCCGAGCCGGGAATCGAACCCAGGTCCCTGGAGCTGTGAAGCAGCAGTGCTAACCACTGTGCCACCGTGCCGTTCCCCTCCAGAGGAACCAACTTCTCAACGTCTACCCTATCGAGCAGCTCTAAGGACGTAGCAACGCTTGACTTGATCTCCCCTCGTTCTTGTGAACTCCAGAGGGCGTAGGCCTTATCTCCTCAGGCTGCCACCCCCTTTGCCCCGGGACCAGGTCGAGTGAACCTTTGTTGCTGTTCCTCCTGTGCATCAGGAGGCCAGAGTCGGGTGCGCCGCACCAGGTCCCTGGATTCACTCGGGTGGAAGGTTCAGGGTGTTACATAGAGATCAGAACGAAGAGCACTGAGTGCGCGCAGCACAGTGTGTGGAGGCCACGTACTGTTTGGGTTGACCTTTGAATATTATTCGGTTAACACGTTAGAAATGTTTTGGGGTTGTGATTTTCTTTAGCTGGACAGGAATTCCGTTCACACAGCGCAACAATAGAGCGAGTGGATATTTTTGTTCAAGCCCATTGTCTGGGTTTAACTCGGACATATGTTTGCTGATTTTTTTACTGTGGCAAGTTTCCAGATAACCAGCCTGTCAATTTCCCGGCGTTGCTGGGAGATTTGTTCATCGGAGCGGGCAAGTTGTGAAGCTTGCCGCGCTAATTTTCCTTCCCGTTGGGGGAGACTTGATCAAACTGCAGCCAAGGAGCTGTCAGGGTGAAGGGTCCTGCTTTACTGGGGAGTGCTGGAGAGTGCGCAATGCCTGATTCCTGGCTGCTGCTGCTGCTCCTATTCAGCTGGCAGCAGAGGCAGAGTTCCCTCAGTCGAGGCACACACTGTGTGAACACGACCAATTAAGGCAATGCAGACTGGTCGGGTCTGTCGTTAAAGGGGCTGGATTTGTAACTCCCTCCGCCGTGGACAGGACTGGAGATGGATAAGAGCAAGAGATTAACCCCACCAGACAGCAAACGGGTGCCATCTCATCTCGATATAGAATCCCTATAGTACAGAAGGAGGCCATTTGGCCCATCCGGTTTGTACTGACCACAATCCCACCCAAGCCCTATTCCCATGACCCTCCTTATTTATCCTGCTAATCCCCCTGACTCTCGGGTCAATTTATCACGGCCAATCAACCTAACCCGCACATCCTTGGACTGTGAGAGGAAACTGGAGCACCCGGGTCATTACTGTAGAACCATAGAAACCCTACTGTGCAGAGGGAGGCCATTCGGCCCATCGAGTCTTAACCTACCATAATCTCATCTAGGCCCTCTCTAACCCCACATATTTACCCCATTAATCCCTCTAACCTATGCATCCCCAGGACATGAAGGGGCAATTTAGCATGGTCAATTCATCTAACCCGCATTTCTTTTGGAGTGTGGGAGGAAATCGGAGCACCCGGAGGGGAGACACACACACACACACACACACACACACACACACACACACACACACACACACACACACACACACACACACACACACACACACAGATGCAGGGACTAAGTGTAGACTCCGCTCAGTCACTCAAACCTGGAATTGAACCTGGCTCCTTGGCAGTGTGAGGCAGCAGTGCTAACCAGTGTGCCACTGTGCCACCCATGCCGTCCATCCTCTGATCATTTTTAAGAGCCCAATTCTGACCAAATTTAAGACAGCCGTTCGAATATTACGAAGAACAACACAGCAAGGGAAACAGGCCCTTCGGCCCAACGAGCCCACGCCGTCATCTTAACAATGTGTTTTTCCTCCTCCACCCTTGACCCGTGTCTATGCGTATGGTACCCCCATTGGAAACCAGATTAAGGGGAGAATAATTTAGGGACAATTTGGTACACCAATCAGCCTAACAGCACATCTTTGGGGTGTGGGAGGAAACCGGAGCACCCGGAGGAAACCCACGCAACCACGGGGAGAATGTGCAAACTCCCACAGACACAGGCCCAAATCCATGTATCTGCACAGCAAGCAGTGATAGTCACTGAGCTGTTGTGGTGTCCATCTGCTGGTCCAGTTTTAAGCATACACAAACGACGCGAAGTACGAGGCTACTCTCGAAACATCCAAGAGCAGCCCACGCACGACCCACCGTGTGCATGTCCCTCATTAGACAACAATGGAAACAGCAGATGGTGGGTAGGGAAAATACAGCTCCAACGCCTCTCAGGCACTGGCAGCCTACCTTCAGCGAGGTACCTTCCATTCCCTGAGAATCACCTGTACCATCCCTGCTGGAGCCATCCTTGGTCCCCCCCCTCCCTATTCCTCAACTGATCACCCAACCCTCGGCAACATCACCCAACAATTACACCCAAGGCCAGCAGTTAGCCAACAACCATGTCGCGTGAGTTTTCTTTTGCGCGGTCAAGACTACCTATGGTCTAAACTCCCAGAGGTGAAGAGACTTGGAGAAGGGCACCTTCAGGGTTTGGGGCCTAGACAAACCGTCAGATGGAGGGGTGAGGAAAATTGGGGGATGCCCAAGAGATCGTATTTGGAGGACATTGATATTGGTCTTTGAGGTATTGAATAGAGAAACCTTCAGCCCCATCATTGTGAGGCAGTGGAGGGATTTGGGCTGATGGTAGTGAGGGAGAGCCGGCTGTCCTTCAAGGAGCAAGTATCATCTGATACCATTTTTGGGTGATATTGCCAAGGATTGGACGTTAGTTGAGGAATAGGAAGGGGGATCAAGAGTGGCTGCGGTGAGAATGGTATAGGTTGCTCTCCTGGTAATGAAACGCAACTCGCCGAGGGTAAAGGCCTTTGGTGAAGCCACACCTGCAGTATTGCGTGCAATTCTGGTGTCCTTCTCTGAGAAAGGATGTCCTTGCTGTAGAGGGAGTGCAGTGAAGGTTTACCAGGCTGATTCCTGGGAGGGCAGGTCTGTCAAAAGAGAAGAGATTAAGTCGGTTAGGGTTATATTCATGGGAGTTTAGAAGAGGGAGAGGGGATTGCATAGAGATTTATAAAATTCTAACAGGATCAGACAGGATAGATTCAGAAAGAATTTGCAATTGGTGGTGGTGGGGGTGAGGTTGAGGTGGGGGTGGGTGAGTGAGGGGTGGAGGGTTGGGGGGGTGAGGTGGAGGTGGGGGAGTGAGTGAGGTTGGGGGGGTGAGGTGGAGGTGGAGGAGTGAGTGAGTTGGGGGTGAGGTGGGGGGGGGGGTCATCTAGAACTAAGGGTCATAGTTTGAGGATAAGGGATGAATCTTTTAGAACTGAGGTGAGGAGAAATTTCTTCACCCAGAGGGTGGTGAATGTGTGGAATTCACTCCCACAGAAAGTAGTTGAGGCCGAACGATTTCAGGAAGGAATTAGATATCGCTCTTGGGATCAAGGCATGCGGAAGGAGAGAGGGGAATCAGGACATTGAATTCAATAATCAGCCATGAACAAAACGATTGGCAGAGCAGGCTCGAAGGGCCGAATGGCCTATTCCTGCTTCTAATTCCAATGTTTCTATATAGGCCATCAGACGGAGGAGAGGCATTGGAGGAAAATTGTTTGGTATATCGAGGCGAGGTTAGGAGGAACAGTTTCCAACATTCACACTCTCTGCGGACCAGTCCAGTGTTAGGGACTGATTGGAAGGTCCAAACACAGCGTTGCAGGAAATCTGGGTACGGATGTGGGGGACTGCAGCATGATCAAGGAGCTTGAAAATGAGAGGCTTCTTGGGCAGATGCTTGCAAGAACAGAGGAATCAAAGGGTCGGGGGGTTTGTTAAAGTTTATAGGACGTGGATGTTTGGCAAGACCAGTATTTATTGTCCATCCCTCGTTGCCCTGGAGAACAATTAAGGCAGCTGCTAAACTATAGGCTCCTATTGGGGTGGCGCAGTGGCTAGCACTGCTGCCTCACAACACCAGGAAGCCGGGTTCAATTCCGGCCTTGGAAGGTGTGGAGTTTGCACATTCTCCCCGTGTCTGCGTGGGTTTCCTCCCACACCCCAAAGATGTTGATTGGCCGAGGAAAAATGCCCCTTAGTGTCACGAGACTAGCAGGGTAGATATGTGGAGTTACAGGGATAGGGTCTGGCTGGGAGTGTAGTTGGTGCAGACTCAATGGGCTGAATAGCCTCCCCCTGCACTGTAGGGATTCAGTGATTTCCTTGCGTTGCTCAGTGAAGACAACAGACCTCCTTTCCTCAGGGGCATTAGTGAATCAGATGGGTTTTTACGTCAATCGATGGCTTTGACTGCAACTGGTTTCCGAGGTTCAGGCAGATTGTCTGAGGCGGAATTTAAATTGCGGCAGGCACTGTGGAGGGATTTGAACCTCTGGCCTCCGGGTTGCTAGCCCAGTGACGTTAGCACCGCTCGCACAATGATATCATTAATAAAAACATATGACAGCGGCATGTGCCAAGTTGGCAGCTGCAGGACTGTAGGCTTCTGTTGTCACCTTCTCCCCAAAGACTAACAAATGTTAGTCCGTGACAGGGGCAGTCATTCGGTCACTGGCTCCCCACAAAATGATCATTATGCCTTTGTGTGTTCCTGGTCGGAATGTGGCAGCTTAAGTCGTCGCCCAACTTTGAGTTAAGCACTCAGGGCCTCCCCTCGGGCTTCACTTGTGCAACGATTTCAGATAATATTTGAACAAACGTTGAGGCAAAGGGAAGTTTACGTGGATTTCCTCAGACTTTTGTCAAACGCAAAGCCATTCATTGTCTTAATGAATACTGGGAATTCCCAGTGGCTGGGAGTACTGCTGCTAAGAATCTGATCGCTGATATGCTAAGGGAACCTCGTTCTTTCCAATTAGTTCAATTTCTCCTGGACGTAACACAACATGGATCTGTTTGTTCCAATTTGCAATTGCCCTGAAGTGACCTGATATATCAAAGTTAAATGTATCCGTAACATAATAATATTGCTAATATGAGTTCTGCTTTTATTTATACTCCCTCCATTTGAATTGATTGTGTTGGGTGATTCCAGAACTTTTTTTATTCGTTCGTGGGACATGGGCGTCGCTGGCTGGGCCAGCATTTATTGCCCATTCCTAGTTGCCCTTGGAGGGCAGTTGAGAGTCAATTCTGTGGCTCTGAAGTCGTATGTAAGCCAGACCAGGTAACGACTGTAGATTTGATTTGATTTATTATTGTCACATGTATTAGTATACAGTGAAAGTATTGTTTCTTGCGTGCGATTTACAGACAAAACATACTGATCATAGAGAAGGAAAGGGGAGAGTGCAAAATGTAGGGTTACAGTCATAGCTAGGGTGTAGAGAAAGATCAACTTAATGTAAGGGATGCTGGCCTTCATAGCAAGGGGGATTGAATATAAAAGTAGGGAGGTCTTGCTGTGGCTGTATAGGGCACTGGTGAGGCCGCAGCTGGAGTACTGTGTGCAGTTTTGGTCGCCGCACTTACGCAAGGATATTTTGGCCTTGGAGGGAGTGCAGAGGAGGTTTACTAGGCTGATTCCGGAGTTGAGGGGGTTAAACTATGAGGAGAGGCTGAATAAACTGGGCTTGTACTTGTTAGGGTTTAGAAGAATGAGGGGAGATCTCATTGAGATGTATAAAATGATGAATGGGATGGATAGGATAGAGGTGGAGAGGCTCTTCCCACTCAGAAAGGACAGTAGGACTAGGGGGCACAGCCTCAAGATAAAGGGGGGGCGGTTTAGAACGGAGTTGAGGAGGAACTTCTTCACTCAAAGGGTGGTGAATCTCTGGAATTCTCTGCCCGTTGAGGTGGTGGAGGCTGCCTCGCTAAATATTTTTAAGGCGCGGGTTGATGGGTTTTTGATAAGCGAGGGGATTAAGGGTTATGGGGAGAGGGCGGGAATGTGGAACTGAGCCACGACAGATCAGCCATGATCTTATTGAATGGCGGGGCAGGCTCGAGGGGCTAGATGGCCTACTCCTGCTCCTATTTCTTATGTTCTTATGTTCAAGGTAGGTCCATTCAAAAGTCTGATAGGGAAGAAGCTGTTCTTGAATCGGTTGGTACGTGATCTCGGACTTTTGTATCGTTTTTCTGAAGGAAGAAGATGGAAGAGAAAATGTCTGGGATGCGTGGGGTCCTTTAATTGTGCTGGCTGCTTTGCCGAGGCAGCGGGAAATGTAGACAGAGTCAATGGGTGGGAGGCTGGTTTGCGTGATGGATTGGGCTACGTTCATGATCTTTTGTAGTTCCTTGCGGTCTTGGACAGAGCAGGAGTCTCATACCGAGCTGTGATACCGCAGAGCCCTCACCCATATGGTTGAGATTGGCTCATTGAGCACCTGCCAGAGATAAGCCTGGGGGCGTTCTGGGTGAGTTACATAGCGAGCGCAGGAGGGGGTGGTGGAGAATAAGGGGTCTGGAATATAGAGAACATCACCAACTTTTACAGGCTGTATGGACCGGGTACGAACGAGACCGCATGATTTCTGGAATGTTCAGAAGATGCAGCTTGACTGCATGGTGCCGCGACATCGCGAAACCAGCCGATCACATGCAAAGATTCGCTTTATTCTCAGTCAAAAAGCAAATTGTATTCCAAACATTCCCTTCTCATGAAATCAAAGCCATCTCCACAGCGAGTCAACCCAGCGCAGTCTGTGGTTACACCACACTCCAGCTAGCTTAGACTAATCACATTTCACAGTCTCTCACTCCTAGCCTGCAATATTCCTCCACTAATTCCCTCAGAGATCCTGTCACTGATCTGCGAAGAGAGACATGTCTTCCAGCAGCAATTAGCTCCTCATGTCAAAAACTCCACTTTCATTACTGGCTCAGTTTTTTTTTAAAAATTCATTCGTGGGACATGTGCGTCGCTGGCTGGCCAGCATTTATTGCCCATCCCTAGTTGCCCCTGACTAGATGGTGCCTTCTTGAAACTCTGGTACAACTGAGGGGCTTGCTAGGCCATTTCAGAGGGCATTTAAGAATCAGCCGCGGCTCTGGAGTCACATGTAGGCCAGACCAGGTAAGGACGGCAGATTTCCTTCCCTAAAGGACGTGAGTGAACCAGATGGGTTATTCTGATACTGGTTTCATGGTAGATTCTTAATTCCAGATTTTTTTAAAATTTGAATTCCAATTTCACCATCCGCCATGGTGGGATTCAAATCCGGGTCCCCAGAACATTGGCTGAGTTTCTGGATTAATAGTCTAAGCGATAATGCCACTAGGCCATCACCTTCTCCTTGGTGCCACAAAGATAGAGGCAGTGCAAGCAACAAAACAGAATTATCAACAGATACGTTATGGGAGATGTCAGTTCTTGCTATAGACGGAGTACAGCGAAGATTCACCAGGCTGATTCCTGGGATGGCAGGTCTGTCAAACGAGGGGGAGACTACATCAGTTAGTGTTGCATTCAATATTAGTAGAGTGAGAGGGTATTGCATAGAAACTTATAAAATTCTAACAGGTTCTGACAGAGTAGATTCAGAAAGAATGTTCCCGAGTGTGGGGGAGTCCAAAACTAAGGGTCACAGTTTGAGAATAAGGGGTAAATCTTTAGAACTGAGGTGAGGAGAAATTCCTTCATTCAGTGGGTGCTGAATGTATAG
This sequence comes from Carcharhinus amblyrhynchos, assembly GCF_965287045.1. NCBI lineage: Eukaryota > Metazoa > Chordata > Chondrichthyes > Carcharhiniformes > Carcharhinidae > Carcharhinus > Carcharhinus amblyrhynchos. Next base: position 118,880,698 of record NC_137329.1, read on the forward strand.
AATTCATTACCAAAGAAAGTAGTTGAGGCCAAAAACATTGTGTAATTCCAAGAAGGAATTAGATATAGCTCTTGGGGCTAAAGAGATATGGTGGGGGGAGCGGGGATCAGGGTATTGATTTTGTTGATCAGCCATGATCAAAATGAATGGCGTAGCAGACGCGAAGGACCGAATGGCCTACTTCTGCTCCTAGTTTCTGTGTTTGAGAGAGTCGGTGCCTTTGAACCCATGCCAAGGGGTGCGGGGGAGTGGAAACTGTGTCCCAAACTTGCCAACTCTCACTAATGGCTCCCGATAGTTGACCATGCCAACAGCCATAACCTGGAACTTGATTAGGCAGCCATTGCAAAACTGAGGGAGGAGCCTATCACTTCGGCTGGTGGTGATGTGAGGACGTCACCCATTTCTAATGTGCGCGAAGACCCGCGAACGGGGCAGAGGTTCCTAACAAGTTAGGGGGCCAATGGCTCCAAAGGCAGAGACCTAACAAAGGTGCAGGGCACTCATGGGGGAACAGTCATGGTTACCCCCCTGCGTACTGAGCAGTCCTCTGTGTAGAACCAAGGACCTCGCACTATATAAATCCCAGCGTCAGCCAAGGAAAGTCAGAGCTGACGGTAGTGCAAGGCCGGTGAGAGTAGCAAAGCAGCTTGTGATAGGCGATAAATGCTGGCTTAGCCAGCGACGCCCACATCCTGTAACTGAATAAAAACCAACAGGGAGAATGACGGTACGCATGGCTGGAGGGCCATGCAAGCCCGGCTTAGAAACATCAGTGAGGTGTTCAGGGCACTACACCGTAGGAGGGATAGTTACCTCAGAGCGAGTGCAACCAGTTGGTTTACCAATTTTGATCCCTGATAATCCAAACGTTGAATTACAAAGAGATTACAAAAGCAGAAAAGGGTGTCCCAGGCAAGGAACGTCACTAGAATGGATGGTTTGGTCAGTCATTGCTATTTCTGGGACTTTGCTATGTGTGAACTGGCTATCAGCTGCTTTGGGATATTCTTGCGAGCTGTATGCATCTTTTCCTTCACCTTAACAGGAGGATCTCATTTAGAAAGAACTTACAACACAAACAGGCCATTCAGCCTGGTTTCTGTCCTCCCAATTCTCCAACCAACAGTAAGTTAGCACTGCTCCCTCACAGCGCCAGGTTCAATTCCAGCCTCGGGTCACTATCTGTGTGGAGTCTGCACATTCTCCCCGTGTCTGCGTGGGTTTCCTCTGGGTGCTCCGGTTTCACCCCACCGTCCAAAGATGTGTAGGTTAGGTGGATTGGCCATGGTAAGTGTGTAGGGGTTGGGTTAAGGTGTGGGAGAGGGGGGAGGCAGTGGCAGGTGGTGTGAGCCTGAGTAGGATGCTCGATGGGAAGAATGGCCTCCTTCTGCACTGTAGCGATTCTATGGAATAGGCTGGACTGTGATGCACTGCTGAGTTGAATAGTGCGTTCATTGCTCATCCTTCTAGCCTGTCCTTGGTTGGGATATGGGGGTACATGGGAACTGTCACATTTTGAATCCTTACAGTGCAGAATGAGACCATTCGGCCCATTGAACTGCACCTACCACAATCCCACCGAGGCCTCATTCCCATAACCCCACACACTCACCCCACTAATCCCCCTGATACTAGGGTCAACTTAACCTGACCAATCAACATAACCCCCACATTTTTGGAATGTGGGAGGAAACCGGAGCGCCTGGAGGAAACCCACGCAGACACGGGGAGAATGTGCAAGCTCCACACAGACAGTGCCCCAAACTGAGAATCGAACCTGGATCCCTGAAACTGTGAGGCAGCGGTGCTAACTACTGCGCCACCGTGGAAGGGGGAATGATTGTAAAGTGAACGTCGTGTGTGACTGATTCTCCTTTTCCAGTACATTGTGAATTCACTGGATTTGCCAGTGGGAGAACTTTTTGCTGAACCAGTAGCTACTGTACGTAGCAGCAACTTGATGTTGACACTCAACCTGCTGACTAATCAGTGGCAGTTCCTATTTTGTGGCGGGTTACATTTGGACAGTGCTGTCGTACAGTGTAATATTTTAATTTCCTTCCCTTGCCCCACACCCAGGGAGGCCCAGAGAGATCCTTCCACCCATGAAATGTAGATGCAGCCTGACTCAACTTGGCCTTAGCCTACACTCCTGAAACTGTAAACTTTACCGAAGCTCCCATCTCACACAGTCTTGGGGTAGTTGGGGTAAGCATAAACACGCGACTACCTCCTTTTAAGATGTCTACAATATTACTGCTAATCTCTGACATTGGAACTTGGTGTAACATAGAAACTAGAAGCAGGAGTAGGCCATTTGGCCCTTGAGGTCTTCTCTGCCATTCATTTTGATCATCAAATTCTATATCCTGATTTCCCCCCCTTTCCCCCCAAATCGCTTGGTCCCTTTAGCCCCAAGAGCTATATCAAATTTCTTCTTGAAATCCAATGTTTTGGCCTCAACAATTTTCTGTGGTAGTGAATTCCACACATGCACCACCCTCTGGGTGAAGAAATTTCTCAGTCCTAAAAGGTTTACCCCTTATCCTCAGACTATGATCCCCTAGTTCTGGAATTCCCCATCACCGGGAACATTCTTTCTGAATCTACTCTGTCTAAACTTGTTGGAAGTTTTATAAGTTTCTATGAGATTCCCTCTCACTCTTCTAAACGCCAATGAATGTAATCCTAACCGACCCAGTGTCTCCTCAGATGACAGAACTGCCACACCAGGAATCAGCCTGGTAAACCTTCGCTGCGCTCCCTCTATAGCAAGGACATTCTTCCGCAGATTAAGGACACCAAAACTGCATACAATACTCCAGGTGTGGCCTGATCAATGCCCTATACAATTGCAGCAAAATTCCAGTGTACGCGGGATTACAGACGACACAAGGCACAGAAATACCAATGAGACATGGAACAAGCCTAGAGATGTGTGGGTTAGGTTGATTGGCCGTGCTAAATTGCCCCTTAATGTCCAAGGATGTGTAGGTTTGGTTAATTGGCCGTGCTAAATTGCCCCTTCTTGTCAGGGGGATTAGCAGGGTAAATACATGGGGTTACAGGAATAGGGCTTGGGTGGAATCATGGTCGGTGCAGAATTGATGGGCTGAATGGCCTCCTGCACTGTCGGGATTCTATAATTCTAAGCAGCAGCCCATTGGTAAATGTATCAGGAGTCTCTCGAGGCAGGTTGTACACCATGTTCTCAACCAGATCCCCCCCCCAACGAACGTCAGTATCGACAAGTTCACTTTGAGGCAACTATCTATCCCAGCACCATATGCCAGCGTCTTTCTCATGCAACTAACCCAGCTGTACTTCAGATGACTGAAGAACGTTCTGGAATTCTGCACCACCGGCGGGGCCTGGGATCCCTCGCGTGGCCGATCGGGAAATTGTGGGCGTGCAAACCGTTCACGGATTTCTGCTCGTCAGCCTCAGTTGGGTAAACTTGGGTTCAGAGAGAAGGCAACTCCCAGCAGTGCGGCACTCCTTCAGCCCGACACGGAAGTGCCAGCCTGGATCCTTTGCTCGATTCTCAGAGGGTGGGGCTTGAACCCAGAAAAATCTGACTCCCGAGGCAAGAACGCGAGATGTAATAGGATGCCTCTGATTTTCTCATCTGTCGCCTCTTGCGTCCGAGGCCCCTCTGGCGATGGGAGGGTTCCATTGGTTCCACCCTGTGACTGTATAACAGTGATTTGATTTGACTTATTATTGTCACATGTATTGGCATGCAGCGAAAAGTATTGTTCCTTGCACGCGATCCAAATAAAGCATACTGTTCATAGAGAAGGAAACAAGAGAGTGCAGAATGTAGTTTAAAAGCATTAGAATGAAATTTTAGATGCATAGAATGAGAGTAAAAGATAGAAGGTACATAGAACTTAGAACATTCCATGCTGGGCACAGCTCACAACAAGTTGCCTCGCTCTGGTGCCGTCTTGGAAAAGCTTGCTGAGTGCTTTCAACTTATTTCAATTTCAGATTTAAACAACTGAATTTATGTAGCACCTTGAGCAACGCATCTCACACGGGAACTTAATCCAACAGAATTTGAAATCACAAAGATCAAGAAAATTACAGCACAGGAACAGACCTCCAAGCCTGCACTGACCCTGCTGCCCGACTGAACTAAAACCCCCTACCCTTCCAGGAACCATATCCCTCTATCCCCATCCTATTCATGTATTTATCAAGACATCCCTTAAAAGTCACGATCGTATCTGCTTCCACTACCTCCCCCGGCAGTGAGTTCCAGGCACCCACCACCCTCTGTATAAAAAAAAAACTTGCCTCATACATCTCCTTTAATTCTTACCCCTTGCAACTTAAACCAATGGTCTACAGCTAATAAATTTAATTTATTATTGCCGCATGCATTGGGACGCAGTGAAAAGTACTGTTTCTTGCGCACTATACAGACAATGTATACCATTCATAGAGTACATAGGGGAGAAGGGAAGGAGAGGGTGCAGAATACAGTGTTCCAATCATACTGAAATAGAGCTGGGTTAGAGAGTTTATATAAGAGTGAGAGTACAGGTTTGAAAGCATAGAGTGAAGGATAGAATTAGAGGGTACACTGGGGACAGCTCACAACAAGTCGCCACACATCACTGCCATCTTAATTTGAATTTAAAATGAACTGTGCAAAAGGCATTTACAGCAGTAACCTTCTGATGGGCCAAATGGACTCTTTTTAACACGCTCAAAAGACTGGAGCAATCTATTGACATGATGGCTAGTCCAAAGAGGTCACGGTCTCAGGATACAGGGTGGGCCATTTAGAACGAGGCGATGAGAAACTTCTTCATGCAATCTGTGGGATTCTCTGTCACACTTTGTATCGCAGCTTGGTGTGGCTCCTGCTCTGTCCTACAAAGTGAAGCCCAGTCTATCTCTCGAACCAGCCTCCCATTCATTGACTCTGCGCTTCCTGCTGCCTCGGCAAAGCAGCCAGCATAGTTAACGTCCCCGCGCATCCTGGGCATTCCCTCTTCCACCTTCTTCCGCCAGGAAAAAGATACAAAAGTCTGAGGTCACGTACCAACTGACTCAAAAACAGCTTCTTCCCTGCCGCTGTCAGACTTTTGAATGGACTTACCTTGCGTTAAGTTGATCTTTCTCTACACCCTCGCTATGGCTGTAACACCACATTCTGCACTTTCTCCTTAACTTCCCTGTGTACGGTATGTTCTGTCTGTGTAACACGCAAGAAGCAATACTTTTCACTGTATCCCAATACATGTGACAATAATAAATCAAATCAAATCACAGAAGGTTGTGAAGGTCACATCACTGAATAAATTTGAGGAGGAAATGGATTTCTGAACTCTAAAAGTACCAAGGAGCATTGGGAGAACGGGGGAAGATGGCATTGGGTTGAGGGTCAGCCATGACCATATTGAATGGCGGAACAGGCTGGAAGGGCCAAATGGCCTACTCCTGCTCCTATTTCCTATGTACCTATGACTAGCTCATATCGTTCTCTATATCGCACTAGTCCATTGACGTGTGAAGTTGCCTGAGCTCCACTCCTCACCTGGACAGGGCTGTACACGCCCAACCTGTTTGACCTGTTTGGATTGATGATAAACAGAGGCCCAACATTCAGTGATCTAACACTAGCTGTATTTTGCCAATGTTACTATAAAAACCAACCCATGCATGTTTTGGGATGGTCCGTATTTTAATGCCTCACTGAAATTTGGCCATCACCTCGAGCTTACGCTGGATTCTTCAGGTACTAGTTGAATCCTGTATTGTTGACATGGGCGCCATATTGCTGCTTCTCTGGATTAGTCATTGGCGTTGCACTCCCAGTAAACAGTGGCTGAACACAACGCCTCTACTTTCGCAGAAGACTAAGGAAATTTGGCGTGTCCGCTACAGCTCTCACCAGCTTCTATAGATGCACCATAGAAATCATTCTTTCTGGTTGTATCACAGCTCGGTATGGCTCCTGCTCTGCCCAAGACTGCAAGAAACTACAAAGGATCGTGACTGAAGCCCTATCCATCGTGCAAACCAGCCTCCCATCCATTGCCTTGGAAAAGCAGCCAGCATAATTAAGGACCCCAGACATTCTCTCTTCTGCCTCCTTCTGCCAGGAAGAAGATGCAAAAGTCTGAAGATGCATGCCAACTGACTCAGAAACAGCTTCTTCCCTGCTGCCGTCAGCAGCAGGGAATGAACCTACCTCACATTAAGTTGATTTTTCTCTATGTCCTAGCAATGACTGTAACACTGCATTCTACACTCTCCTCCTCTATGAATGGTATACTTTGTATAGCGTGCAAGAAACACTACTTTTCACTGTATACTAATACATGTGACAATAATAAATCAAATCAGATTAAACCAGATCAAATGAACTATCATCATGTACGTAGTTCCAAGGCAGATATTGTAAGGCCGGTGAGTTCACGAAGCAATGTTTAGGTAGCAGGAATTTGGCTTATGGGAAATAATTGACAGCGGATCTGCCTCATGGCCTGTTTGTCTTTCTCTCTTCTTGTTTTGTTTTTCCTTCATTTTTTTTTTATCAGATGTAGGCCTCACTGGGAAGGCCTATAATTGTGGCCTACCCATATTTGTCCTTTTGAACTGGATGACTTGCTAGGTAATTTCAGAGGCTCGTTAAGAATCAACCGCATTGCTGTGGCTCTGGAGTCACATGTCATCCCAGACCGGTTAAGGACGGCAGACTTCCTTCCCTAAACAATAAATGAATGGTTTTTTTTATATAACAATCAAGGATAATTCCAGATCTTGTTAGTTGTATTGTAATTCCACTAGGTACCATGGTGGGATTTGAAACCAATGTCTGCCTGGGCCTTTGGCTTAATAGTCCAGTGACTTTAGCACTAAACCAGTACTTCCTTCCCTTTCCTGCCTTGTTCATTTGTCTGTCTGCTGCAACACTTTTCTGGCCTTGTTTTGGGTCTCAGAGTGAGGGGACTAGAAGGCCGAGATGGCCCAACCAGCTCCTCATGCTTTAGAACTGGTTTCTCTCTGTAGCTGGGGCCTAATCTAATTGCGGATACCAAACAGGAATGGTCTTTCATGCTATGTTGGTAATGACAAGGGCGGCACAGCGGTTAGCGCTGCTGCCTCACAGTTCCAGGGACCCGGGTTCAATTCCCAGCTTGGGTCACTGTCTGTGCGGAGTCTGCACATTCTCCCCGTGTCTGCGTGGGTTTCCTCCGGGTGCTCCGGTTTCCTCCCACAGTCCGAAAGATGCGCTGGTTTGGCCATGTTAAATTCTCCCCCGGTGTACCCGAACAGGCGTCGGAGTGTGGCAACTAGGCGATTTTCACAGAAGCTTCATTACAGTGTTAATATAAGCCTATTGGTGACACTAATATATGTGCAGTGTTAGGTTTAAGGTGTATGGGGAAAAGTTTAGAGGAGATGTGCGAGGCAAGTTTTTTACCCAGAGGGTGGTGAATGCCTGGAAGGCACTGCCCAGGGAGGTGATGGGAGCAGGTACAATAGCAGCAATTAAACGGCATCTAAACGGATACATAAATAGGATGGGAATGGAAGAATACAGACTCCAGAAGTGCGTACGGTTTTAGTTTAGGCAGACATCATGATCAGCGCAGGCTTGGAGGGCCGAAGGGCCTGTTCCTGTTCTGTACTGTTCTTTGTTCTTGATAAAAGCAAATTACTGCAGATGCTGGAATCTGAAACCTAAAGAGGAAATGCTGGAAAATCTCAGCAGGTCTGGCAGCATCTGTAAGGAGAGAAAAAGAGCTGACCTTTCGAATCCAGCCAGCCCTCTGTCAAAGCTTAGTCAAAGAGTCATCTGGACTCGAAAGTTCAGCTCTTTTCTCTCCTTCCCGATGCTGCCAGACCTGCTGAGATTTTCCAGCATTTTCTCTTTTTTGTTTTCCCTTTGTTCCTCGTAGCCTACGCGACTCGAATAAATAAAGTTTAAACTTAAAATTGGGAGATATTCAAGTGGTTGGTCGGCTTGTGTTGTGAGGGGGAAAGGGCGTTGGTTTGCCAGACGATTAGTTCCAGTAGTTAATGTGAGTGCCAACACCTTTTGGAAGTGGGGTGTAGGAGCCGATAGATGAAAGATTTTGATTTATGAGTCAGTGGACAGCATTGCTGCCTCTTGAGTCACAAAGATGTGGGTTCAAGCCACGTTCCGGAGACTTGGACACAAATCCTGGTGGGTGCGAGGGAGTGCTGCACTGTCGGGAGCGCCATTACGTCAAGGCCCCATCTGCCCCAGGTGGCTGTAACAGATCCCATGGTATGAAAATATTCCAGTGGAGGGCAAGATATTCTCTCATTGTCCCGGACAACATTCATTCCTTGACCGACTGCGTAAAAATAGGTTAGCAGTTTATCAGGTTGCGGGGCCTTGCTGTGTGTAAATTGAGTTCTCCACAAGAGTGACTCAACTTATACTTAATTGGCTGTAATGTGCTTGGAGATGTCTGGTGGTGTGTGAAAGGCACCAAATGGATGCAATTCTTTCTCTGTTCATTAAGTCTTAACAAACAGAGAATGCAGGGTATTGCTTCACAATATCCCACCCAGTGATGTCATAGAGATAGACAGCAGGCCCTTTGGCCCAACATGTTCATGCTGTCCAGGTTTCCTAAACTGAATCAGTCCCATTTGCCTATATTTTGATTTGATTTATTATTGTCTCATGTATTTGCGTACAGTGAGAAGTATCGTTTCTTGCACACTACACAGATAAAGCATACCGTCCGTAGAGAAGGAAAGGAGAGAGTGCAGAATGGAGTGTTACAGTCACAGCTAGGGTGTAGAGAAAGATCAACTTAATGCGAGGGAGGTCCATTCAAAAGTCTGACGGCAGCAGGGAAGAAGCTGTTCTTGAGTCGGTTGGTACGTGACCTCAGGCTTTTGTACCGTTCTCCCGACGGAAGAAGGTGGAAGAGAGAATGTCCGGGGCGCGCGAGGTTCTCAATTATGCTGGCTGCTTTGCCGAGGCAGCGGGAAGTGTAGACAGAGTCAATGGATGGGAGGCTGGTTTGTGTAATGGACTGGGCTACATTTCCCTCTAAACCTTTCCCATCCTGTCCAAGTGTCTTTTAAATGTTCTAATTGTACCCGCCTCTACCACCTCCTCTGGCAGCTCATTCCATACACGCGCTGCCCCCTGTGTTGAAAAGTTGCCCCTCGGGTCCCATTTAAAATTTTCCCCTCTCACTTTAAACCTCCGCCCAGTGGTTTTGGACTCCCCTACCCTGGGGAGTTATCCAAGCCCCTCGAGGTTTTGTAAACTTCTATAAGTTTACCCCTCCATCCTCCAGGGAAAGAAAGGTCCCAGCCTCTGCTTGGAATAAACTGACCCCTTCAGGAAGCGAGCGGTTAAATAAAACAGCCTGTTGGCAGCTTTAGTTTGCCAAGGGGAAGAAAGCAGGAATGATTAAAAAAAAATGCAAGCTGAAGCAGTGATGTGACAATCGGAGAACTAAGGAAATATTACTGTGAAAGCGCTCAACTGCCCTCCAATGTTTCGTGTTCGGCACGCACCTTGTCGCAATCAGCATGAGGAAAAGGTGTGGTGAACATTCCTTATTAACCTTGTTTCCTGAGAGATAAAGTGAACAAGTAAGAAAAGGTGCCAAGGTTTTGAGTTTCTGTTGTGCTCCTTGTCAAGTGTCACCAGCTGACGTGAGCCCAGAGTGCTAGCAGGGCAGCTGGAGTTAACAACGGTGTCTCTAGAGAACAGCAGCCGAGGTTCCCATTCTCCGCTCATCCAGGAATGAGCGGCAGGCGAGTTGGCCGTCCTCTCCCAGCTGTGAAATAAGCCAACGCCCCTGAGTGGGCATTGTACGCCCAGGGCCAGCTGGCGATGGGATGGGCACAGATTGGCCCTGGGGGGGGGGGGCGCTTCACTTTCCAACCAACAGGCACGCACACGGCGGTGATCAAACAGAACGCTACCCTGGAGAGGACAGGTCTGGCAACATCGTAGAGTCTCTACAGTGCAGTAAGAGGCCATTTGGCCCATCGAGCCTGCACCAACAGCAATCCCACCCAGGCCCTATCCTGTAACCCCAAGTATTTACCCTATTAGTCCCCCTGCCAAACCAGCTAACCTGCTTATCTTTGGAGTGTGGGAGGAAACCGGGGCACCCGGAGGAAACCCATGCAGACACGGGGAGAATGTGCAAACTCCACGCAGTCACCCGAGGCCGGAATCGAACCCGGGTCCCTGGCGCAGTGCTATGCCACCGTGCCATCCTATTCACTTCTGTAATATTGATCGCTCCTTTCACATTGATGAGAGCTCCCTGCTCCTGATGTTACCTGGAGAACCGGAAAAGTAATCCTGTCAAGACTCTCGCAAACAGTTTATTTCACTGAGTGGTTTTGCCTTTGGTTGTTTTTGTAAAATTAAATAAGGAGACCTGTTTGAAAGTATAATCTTGAGACGCACACATCCACAGCATGCCAAGTCTTGATGTTGCAATTGGCCAAGATGCCTGTCCAAAATATGATGTGTCTTTAAATAGAACTCGTCGTCATTGCCAGGACTGGAAACCAGAGACATGCTGACCATAAATGGTGCTGGAGTAGGTGCAGCCATTGGTGTTAATGCTATGATGTAACCAATCATACTTTTAAATGAATATTATTGGAGCTGCAGTTCTCCCACTTTTGGGACTAGCTGTCTCTTTCAAACAAGAGTCTGGATTTGTGTAAATGCTGATGTCTGAAGAAGGCGCTGTGGGAATGACCCCACTGGGCCTTTCCCTTAACACAGTCTCACTATTTGTCCCACATTTTTACACTCTCTTTTATTCCTTGAGCTGTTTTTGAAATTGGCCAACGTTTCGCACTGTGCAGACACAGAGAAAATAGGAGCAGGAGGAGGCCACAGAGCCCTTCGAGCCTGCTCCACCATTCATGATGATGATGACTGATCATCCAACTCAACAGCCCTACTTGTCTCTCCCCCCATATCCTTTAGCCCCAAGAGTTATATCTAACTCCTTCATGAAAACATACAATGCTTTGGCCTCAACTGCTTTCTGTTTTGGCCAATTCCACCGTCTAGGTGAAGAATGTTCTCCTCAACTCAGTCTTGAAGCTGTGACCCCTGGTTCTGGACACCCCCGCCATCAGGAACATCCTTCCTGCGTCTTCTAGTTCTGTTAGAGTTTTTATTGGTTTTTATGAGATCCTCCCCCTCATTCTTCTAAACTGCAAAAACTACAATCGTAACCGACTCAATCTCTGCTCATTCGTAAATCCCACTGTCCCAGGAATCAGTCCAGTAAACCTTTGCTATGCTCCAGGAGTGTAGCAACTAGGGGACTGTCACAGCAACTTCATTGCAGCGTTAATGTAAGCCTACTTGTGACACTAATAAATTTTAAATTTAAACCAGGTTTCTATAGTTGCCTGTTAATATTAAAGCCCTTTGATTTTTGATTTGATTTATTATTGTCACATGTACTGGTGTACTGTGAAAAGTAGTGTTTCTTACGCGCTATACAGACAAAACAGAAGTAAAGGAGAGAGTGCAGAATGTAGTGTTACAGTCATAGCTCGGGTGTAGAGAAAGATCAACTTAATGTGAGGTAGCTCCATTCAAAAGTCTGACAGCAGCAGGGAAGAAGCTGCTTTTAAGTGGTTGGTACATGACCTCAGACTTTGATATCATTTTCCTGACGGAAGAAGGTGGAAGAGAAGAATGTCTGGGGTGCGTGGGGTCCTTGATTATGCTGGCTGCTTTGCCGAGGCAGCAGGAAGTGTAGTAAGAAGTCTGACAACACCAGGTTTGTGAACAACACCAGGTTCAGTAATCTGTAAACTGTCTGTGCTGTTATATGCTCTGTCTGAGGCCAGAACTCCCCATTCACCTGACGAAGGGACAAACCCCGAAAGCTTGTGAGTTTACCATCAAATAAATCGGTTGGACTTAAACCTGGTGTTGTCAGACTTCTTACTGTGTTTACACCCAGTCCAACGCTGGCATCTCCACAGTTGGAAGTAGACAGAATCAATGGATGGGGAGGCTGGTTTGTATGATGGATTGGGCTACAGTCATGACCCAAACAGGTGCTGGAGTGTAGCAACCAGGGGATTTTCACAGTAACTTTATTGTAGTATTGATGTAAGCCTCCTTGTGACAATAATAAAATAAACTTGAACTGAAACCAGGCTCCTTGACCTGTAGCTTTCACTTCCTAACTAGTTATGCAGCAACTGTGTCAAATAAAAATGCTGGCCCAACCAAGATAATGTTTTGTGGGACGGCGAAACTAAGTTGTCTAACAGCACGAATAATGGACCATCTGGCAGTGAGATTAAGCAGTAAATTCATTCTTTCTGCCTGCACTGGATTAAGTTGCTGTGGCTGTGTGCATTTTCCAACGTGACTCTGGCCACAGTTTACACTGCACCTGCTGTGAATGTTTTATCGAGGAAACGTTAGGGTGATGAACCTTGGTAAACAGAAATCACGATGAGATTGGGTTTGGCCTCTGCTGCTGCTTTGTGCAGAGCGATGGGTCAAACCGCTGATGGTTAGTCTGCGACCGTGGCTGTATTACGGGAGGGTGAGGTGCATTTGAGATATTCATTAGCTTTCCCTGACACCAAGGCAGATCCCACCTGATGGTCTGATCATAGAATCCCCACCGTGTAGCAGGAGGCCATTCGGCCCATTGAATCTGCACCGTCTACAATCCCTATCCCCATGACCCCATACCCTAGCTGGTCCCCCTGACACTAAAGGGCAAGTTAGCATGGCCAATCCACCCAACCCACACATCTTTGGATTGGGGGAGGAAGCTGGAGCAATCGGAGGAAACCCACGCGAACACGGGGAGATCAGATGGGGAGATGGGTCAACATTGAAAATAGCATTGCTCGCAGTGGGTCACATTGGCCTGATGGAGAAGACCAGGATTTGGCTTTGGCTATGAATCAGAATGGGACTCGGGTGTGGGCAGGATTCGGGGGTTAAACATTCATCCAGATGGTCAGGTGTGACCACTGTTCTGCACACGCAACGTAGAAACTAGAAGCAGGAGTAGGCTATTGGGCCCTTCGAGCCTGCTACGCCGTTCATCTTGATCAAGGCTCATCAAATGTAATATCCTGATCACCCCTTCCTCCCCATATCCCTTCAGCCCCAAGAGCTAGATCTAATTCCTTCTTGAAATCACACAACGTTTTGGCCTCAACTACTTTCTGTGGGCGTGAGTTCCACACATTCACCACCCTCTGGGTGAAGACACTTCTCCTCACCTCAGTCCTACAAGGTTTACCCCTTATCCTCAAACTATATCCCCTAGCTCTGGACTCCCCCAGTATTGGGAACATTCTTTCTGAATCTATCCTGTCTAATCCTGTTAGAAGTTTATATGTTTTGATGCAATCCCCTCACACTCTTCTGAACGCCCAGTGAATATAATCCTAACCGACCCTTGGCGATCATTTGGACTATCTGCTGTGGATTGTCCTTTAACCAGGTTGGCAATCTCTGCCAATGGGGAGCCTCAAGGGCCTCTAGGTTTGGATCGTTAGGCCTCAACTGGACTTGATATGGGTCGTTTGTTTGGCCATTTCTGGAAGATGTGAGATTGGAAGGTCTGTTACAGCAGTGGGATATTCCTTGGGTGGGATGGTTGCCGGGGGTGATGTCACAGAATAAGAGACTCATACAGCGCAGAAGTGGCCCTTTGGCCCATCAAGTCTGCACTGACACACCAAAACTCCTATCTAATCCCATCTGCCAACACTTGGCCCTGAATGTTATGATGTGCCAAGTGCTCATCCAGGTACTTTTTAAAGGATGTGAGGCATCCCACCTCCAGCACCCTCCCTGGCAGCGCATTCCAGACCCTCACCGCCCTCTGGGTAAAAAGGCTTTTGCTCACATCCCCCCCCGAACCTTCTGCCCCTCACCTTGAACCTACGTCCCCTCGTGACTGACCCTTCAACTAAGGGGGACAACTGCTCTCTATCCACCCTGTCCATGTCCCTCAAAATCTCATGTCACTGGGAGGGTCTCCCATCCCTCGAGGACCTCCCTGGCTCCCTTCCCGAAGGGCCACTAGCTGTGGGCGTTGCATTTGGTAGCTAGCATCCTGTGAGTGCCTTCTCGGTGACTGAAATCGCCATAGTAAATTGGCTGAATGGGAGGAACGGAGTGGTGAATGGCGCCTTTCCTACCTGACTGCTCTCGTCGCCAATCGGGTGAGAGTGAAGTCCGTGTGACGTGGCTGGAGGGATGTGCTTCGTGGAGTCAGCTGTAGTGGTGCCAACACTAGGGGAATTTCACAGTAACTGCATTGCAGTGTTAATGTAAGCCTTACTTGTGATTAATAAATAAACGTTATTTGACTTCACGTTGGGAGATGTTCCTTGCCCATCTCCAACATCCAGACTAAGTGAGTTTGGTTTCAAACACAGTTTGGTTGGCAGCACAATGCTGGAGATGGGTGCCACCAACCCCCTCCTCTCCAATACTGATCCACAGCAAAGCCTAACCAACTTGGCATGGAAATCAGAATGCAAATACTGCATCTTCTTTGCAAATCCTGGCTTTAATTCCCAACGGATCTGTTGCTGGTTAAAGATATCCCTTTGTGATATCTTCCCTACAACCTACTTTCCATAAAAAAAACTGCATCCTTGGGCCTTTTCACAGAATGATGGAATCCGACAGTACAGAAGGAGGCCATTCAGCCCATCGAGTCTGCCCCCATCGCAATCCCACCCCGGTTCTATCCCCATAACCCCATGCATTTACCCTAGCTTAAGGGACTTCAGAAACTTTGCTCCACAGAGATACCTACTGGAGAAAGCTTGCAATTACACACGATCGCTGACCCGACAAAATTGAAATGACCATATTCAATGTACCTCAAAATCAAGCTAAAAGTACAGCCTCTGTACAACTTGCATCAATTCTGTTGGACCATTGGACAAGTACGGGTCCAAAGATGTGCGTGTTGGGTTGATTGGCCATGCTAAATTGTCCCTTAGTGTCAGGGGGATCAGCGAGGTAAATATGTGGGATGGTGAGGACAGGGCATGGGTGGGATTATTGTCAGTACACTAAGGGCAATTCTCTGGGGACCTGGGTTCGAATCCCACCATGGTAGATGGTGTCATCTGAGTTCAAAAAAAAATCCTGAATTAAAAATCTGATGATGATCGCAAAACCGTTGTTGTAAAAACCCGTCTGGCTCAGTCATGTCCTTTAGGGAAGGAAATCTGTCGTCCTTACCTGGTCTGGGCCTACATGTGACTCCAGATTCACAGCCAGTGGCTCCCCACATCGCATTAATGAATTTTTAAAAAGTTAGGTGGGAGGGAGAGCTCCCAGTGTTTCCCTACTGTTAGATGTCTGGGTGTCTGATGCAACCTTTTGTGTTGGAGTTACCTGCTTACGCTGTTGATTACGGATGGCCCTTTTGGGTAAGGACACCTGAACGGCCCAACATGAAGTAGCTGATGTTTCAGAGATCCCCGGGTCAGGTAGAGGGGGGAGTATGGTAGCCAACTGGTTATGACACTGGACAACCAATACTGAGGTTTCCATTCAAATCCCAACATGAAATGCGTTAATAAGGTTGAGTTCAGGAAAGATGTCTCTACTCATGAATAGGGAAGCTGGATAAGCATGACAGGGGAGGGGATATATATATTTAATCATTTGTGGGACATGGGCATCGCTGGCTGGCCAGCATTTATTGCCCATTCCTAGTTGACCGAGGGCAGTTAAGAGTCAACCACATTGCTGTGGGTCTGGAGTCACATGTAGGCCAGACTGGGTAAAGGTGGCAGATTTCCTTCCCTGAAGGACATGAGTGAAGCAGTTTTTCCAACAATGGTTTCATGGCCATCAGTAGATTCCTAATTCCAGGTTTTACTTTTAATTGGCTTGAAATTCCACCACCAGTCTTGGCGGGATTTGAACCCAGGTCTCCAGAACTTTAGCTGCGGTTCTGGGTTGGTAATCTAACGATATTACCATCAGGCCATCGCCTCCCCCTGGGGTCAGCTGAAGTCACGTGAAGAGGCTGGGAGGAGGCTCTTTCTGCAGTGTGGAGACTCTGTGGTTCAATGAAAGAGGCAGAGCATGTGGATAGATTACTTAAGATGGTATGTGGGACATTTTCTTTCATCAGTTGTGGTAAAGAATATAACGGCAAGGAGGTGATGTTGGAGTTGTACTGAGTGTTGGTTAGGCCGCAGTTGGAGTACTGTGTGCCATTATGGTCACCTCACCATAGGAAAGATACGCACTAGACGGGGTACAAGAGTAGATTTACCAGGATGTTGCCCAGGATGGAGCATTTGAGCTATAAGGAGAGACCAGATGGGGCTTGGATTGTTTTTTATGGAGCAGAGAAAGTTGTGGGGGGGATAAGATGGAGGTGTGTAAGATTATGAGGGGTACAGACAGGGTGAATAGGAAGCCTTGGTTGAGGGTCAGTCACAAGGGGACATAGTTTTCGGGCGAGGGGCTGGAGGTACAGGAGGGATTTGAGAAAAAGTTTCTTCACTCAGAGGGCGGTGAGAATCTGAAATGTGCTGCCCGGGGAAGATAGTGGAGGCCGGAAACTTTATAACCGTTAAAAAAAATATTTGCATGAGCACTTGAAATATCCTAACATTCAAGGAGATGGGACAAGAGCAGGAGAGTGCACCTTCAGTGGTAGTTACTGTCGATTGCAGACTTGATGGGCCGAATGGCCTTTTCTGCACTCTGTGGAGCACTGCACAGCTTAAATAAATAAATCACGTCCTTTAGGGAAGGAAATCTGCCATCCTTACTGGTCTGGCCTACATTTAGGCTGATTGGCGTTAACGAATTGTCCCTAAATTAGGCGTCCCTCAATCTGGTTATGGTTCCTTTATTGTGGAGTCCAGTAGGCGTAGACAAAGGTCATAGCTAGAAGAGGGCACTCACAATGTTAAGATGGCGGCGCGGGCTTGTTGGGCCGAAGGGCCTGTTTCCTGTGCTGTGTTGTTCTTTGTACATGTGACTTCTGAGCCACAGCAATATGGTTGACCCTAAATTGGTCTAAGGGGAATCAGGGGTGGGCAATAAATGGGGGAGATGCCCACATCGCAGGAAAGGACCATGGCAAATGGTAGGTAGATTGCATCCAGTAAATCTGATCTGGCAGAGTGGCGTTAGATAACTCCTGGATGTGACGTGTAGTTGTAAAAAGCTGACGGATTCGTGGATGCTGTGAAGGGTGGAGAACTTGCCTTCTCCTGGCAAACCTGGGATAAATGGGAATCCAGTCCCACACTATGTGAGTGACTTCGAGCAGTGGGAATGGGTGACAAATGTGTATCCTCTCTCTAAAGTTCAGACTGAAACGTCCGCTCTGTCTGCACACGTAACGGTTGTTTAACAGCTTGTTTTTTTTTTATAATCACCGCAGGATGTTGGAAAGGAAAGAGAGCCACAGAAAATCCTTACAAAGGAGGAGATCCGGCTGAAGATTGAAGCGTATAACTCCACAGTGATGGACAGGTTAAAAATGACCCTGGTGAGTAGAAACCTCATTTTCTTACAGCCTCCTCAGACAGCTGTTAACGTTGGCAAATATTTGCCCAGGAGCCAAGAACCCCATCTGGCATCACTGAAAAAAGAGACATGTTGTCAAAGTTTCTCATCTTGGACTCATCACGACAACAGCAAGAATGACAAGTTTCAAGCAGCCGCAACAGTTTATACCACAGAAGAAAAGAGGCGCTGATTGGCTGGCAAAACAACTCTGATAGGCCGAAAGGTTGCTGTGGAGAAGGCACTGGGGAGTTATACACAGATGCCGTTTAGCCTCAAATAACAGGCCCTACTGCTACAATAACAAATTGATACAGGGGCTTGAGTGTAGTGACCATCCCACAGTGCTTTGCAGGACAATACATCCATGGCTCTTTGAAAGCTCAATATACGGTTGGTGGCACAGTGGTTAGCACCGCTGCCTCACAGCGCCAGGGACCTGGGTTCGATTCCTGCCTTGGGTCAGTGTCTGTGTGGAGTTTGCATGTTCTCCCTGTGTCTGCGTGGGTTTCCTCTGGATGCTCCAGTTTCCTCTTACAGTCCAAAAGACGTACTGGTTAGGTGCGTTGGCCGTGCTAAATTCTCCCTCAGTGTCCCTGAAGAGGTGCCGGAGTATGGCGAGTAGGGGATTTTCATAGTAACCTCGTTGCAGTGTTAATGTAAGCCTACTTGTGACACTAATAAATAAAGTTGTATCTAGCAGCATCTCCATAATAGCAAACAGGGCCACTGTGACCCTCCAATATCGTGTGAATAGTACTGTTTCCCTAGTCCCACAATAACTTTTGTGCCAAAACCCTCATACTACAGTTACGGATGGGAGAGGGATAATGCGCACGTGGGATCTTTGAAGGAGCCACAAATCTCCCACTGTAGGAGACCATTCAGCCCATCGAGCCTGCGCTGACTACAATCCCACCCAGGCCCTATCCCCGAAACCCCAATTATTTCATAGAATCCCTACTATGCAGAAGAAGGCCATTCGGCCCATCAAAATGCACCGACCACAATCCCACTCGGACCCTATTCCAGTAACCCCACATTTACCCTGCTATCCCCCTGATACTAAGGGTCAGTTTAGTATAGCCAATCCCGTAATCCCATGGCTATTCCCATAACCCAATGTATTTCCTCTGCTAATCCGTCTGGGGGCAATTTACCGTGGCCAATTAAGCTGCAAATCTTTGGAGTGTGGGAGGAAACCAGATGAGCGGGTTAGGCGGATTGGCCACGCCAAATTGACCCTAGTGTCAGCGGGATTCGGGGGTTAATTAGTGTGTGCAGTCGTGGGAATAGGGCCTGGGTGGGATTGTGGTTGGTACAGGCTCGGTGGGCCAAATGGCCTCTTTCTGTACTGCAGAGATTCTCGGTGACTGGAGGAAACCCACGCAGACATGGGGAGGACGTGCAGTCTCCGCACAGACAGTGACCCGAAGCCGGAATTGAACCAGGATCCCTTGCGCTGTGATGCAGCAGTGCTAACCACTGCTCTTAGAGGAAGATGGAGAGAACTACCGAGAGGTTGGAGGTTAAAGGCTGGGGCGGAGGGGGGGGTTAGGTTTGGGGAGGAGGGGGGGTGCGCGGCTGGTGGGGAGGGAACAGATTAAGGCAGGCATTGTATTAAACGTTCAGCGAGATAGTGAAACACTGGCGACATTGAGTCTCTTGTTCCCACTCGGAATGCCTGAGCAATGCGAATCGGACAGCTCCCCGAGTGAAAGATGAAGGCCTCCCCACATCACAGAGCGCGGTCATTCCACCCTGTAACAGATTGGGCTGGGGGGGGGGTGGGGGGGAGGGTTCCTGTTAGAAAGCTTTTGTCAGGCTTGCCAAGCCCCCGGAACGGACCTGCAGCCTCCAGGAGTTGACAATCGATCTCCAGAGGACGGCTGGGTGAAAAGAAAGCAAAAAAAAAGCCCTCGGAACGTTTTTTTTTTAAGAAGAGAAAGGTAGTTTAGTTTTTCCTCATTTTCTTTCGAACGTTTCCCTGTAGCCAGACGTTAAATGGATTGAAAGTGGAAAATGAAAGCCTTTTTTGGCCAGCAGTCAAGCTGGGGGCAATGAATGGGTCTTGTTGGTTTCCACTTGAGGCAGGAAGGCCGTGTGTCAAGAGGATGGATGTGTCGGCAAAGCTAATGGCTGGGGTGGGGCGGGGTGGGGTGGGGTGGGGGGGGTTGGAGTCACGTTTTGGAGCCTCCAGGCATTCACTTAATCACCTATCAGACGCGCATGATTAAAATGAGAGCATTTTGTTTGCGCTTGGCAGCAGCAATAATGAGGTAATGCCTGATTCTTAATCTCTGTTACAATCATAGACTCATTACAGTGCCATTCGGCATATCCAGCCTGCACCGACAACAATCCCACCCAGGCCCTATCCCCGTAGCCCCACATACTCACCCTAGCTAGCCCCCCTGACACTGAGGGGCAATTCAGCACGGCCAGTCCACCTAACCCGCACGCCTTTGGACTGCAGGGGGAAACTGGAGCACCCGGAGGAAACCCAGGCGGACACGGGGAGAATGTGCACAGAAAGTGACCCGAATCGAACCCGGGTCCCTGACGCTGTGAGGCAGCAGTGCTAACCACCGCGCCGCCCATTCTGTTGTAGAAACTGGGGAGAGGGTATGTTGGCAAAATACTCTTTGGAACAGCGGCCTGAGATCTTAGACATACCAAATGCTTTCTGCTCTATCGGCACTCATTCCTGCCAAAGCCAGGAGTCGAATTGAATTATGTCAGTTCACTCGTACTGTCCCCCGCCCCCCCTCCCGAACCCTCCCCCTGCCCCCACCCTCCCGATTGTAATAAGCTCTGGAACTGATCATTAGTAAAATGAGCCGGTCAGACTTAGCTTCAGTCTCCCGTAGACAGACTAATGCTAGAATCACACAATCCGAGAGCCAGGAAGATGATCGTTCTTCAAAGCGGAATATGTGAAGGGGAGTGTGTTTCAAAGCTTGGAACAGTATTGTAACCTTCAGAGAGAAAGCCATGTAAGCAGTTCTGGCTGAAGCTCTGGGTTTTAATCATTGAGGAATCTGGACAGAGTTAAGAGGAGGAAATTCCTTCATTTCCGCCTGGTGGCAGATGGAGAAGCAGAGACTGAAAGATCGGTGGCAAGAGCGGCAGTGGAGACAATGAGGAAAATCTCTTTTATGCAGCAAGTGATCAAAGATCGTTTGATCTTCGCATTGTGGTGGGGGCAGGATTAATAGATCCACTCGAGAAGGAATTGGATCGTAATCCGTAAAGGGAGACGGTGAAAAAGTAAGCACTGGGTGGATTGGAGGGCTAGTGTTGACAGGATGGGCTGAATGGCCTCCCTCCTGTGCTATAACACAAGTCAGGAATGGAATATTCTCCACTTACCCGGATGTGTGCAGCTCCAACACTCTACACTGTCCAAGGCAAAGCAACCCACCGCCATCAACATTCACTCCCTCCATCACCGTAACACAGTGTGTTCCATCTACAAGATGCACTGCGGCAACTCACCAAGGCTCCTTCGACAACACCTTCCAAGCCTGTTGCCTCTACCTCTAGCACCTGGAAGGACATGGACAAGGCACATTATTAACCCTCTAATCCCCCTAACCTTTACATTTTGGACACTAAGGGGCAATTTAGCACGGCCAATCCTCCTAACCTACACATTTTTGGACTGTGGGAGGAAACCCATGCAGACACGCAGGGAGAACATGCAAACTCCACACAGACAGTGACCCAAGCCAGGAATTGAATCCAGGTCCCTGGCGCAGTGAGGCCATGATGTGGAGATGCCGGCATTGGACTGGGGTAAACACAGTAAGAAGTCTCAACACCAGGTTATAGTCCAACTGTGAGGCAGCAGTGCTAACCACTGAGAACAATCCAAAAACACAGAGATGATCTGATAGGTGTCTTTTCAGATGATGAAAGGATTTGATAGGATAGACATGGCAAAGATGTCTCCGCCTGTGGGAGAAGCATAAAACTCTGGATGATAAATATAAGATGGTCACTGACAAATCCTGTCGGGAATTCAGGAGAAACTCTAGCCAGTGTGTGCTCAAAATGTGGGACTTGTTACCAGAAAGTCAATCTGGACTCCCCGTTTATGAGGGAGAAAGGAGCAGACGGATATCCTGATAGGTTGAGATGAAATGGGCTAGGAGGAGGCTGAAGTGGAGATTAAGAAAATGAATGGTCTATTTCAGTTCTGTAAAGTCTATGTATAATTCTACTTAATGTCCACCTTGATAGGTGGATATCCGTGGATAGGTTTATGGACGAAAAGGGATTGGTTTAGATTAGTGGGTCATTGTTTTTTAACTGGTCGGCGCAACATCGTGGGCCGAAGGTCCTGTTCTGTGCTGTAATGTTCTATGTTCTATGTTGATAACTGCCCTGGGTTCTAAAAGATTCTATCCTCTTATATGAGTTGTGTGTATGAAATCCTGGAAACACAATGTTCCAACTTTCTATTTTTTCTAGAATGCAAATGAAGTCTACACTGGTTTTATCAAAGTTCAGATGGATTTGAGCAGACCAATTACCATTCGGTCCATCGCCGCTAATGGGAGCCACCCGTACAACAACAACAATGAGACTGCCTTCTACATGCCCAAGGACACCACCAACACCCTCCACATCAGCAGCAACAACACCGTGAAGGAGGTCATCGAGGCCTTGCTAAAGAAGTTCATGGTTGCTGACAACCCGGCCAAGTTTGCACTCTTCAAGCAGTCCCGCAAGGAGGAGCAAGGTGAGATGTCCGGCCGTGAGAGAAAGAGGCACGCCAAGGCAGTGCTTTCACTGACGTAGTGCCATTCACAACCTCCAGAGACCCCAAAACCCTTTGCAGTTAATGAAGGATGGTCACTATTGCAGCATGGGAAATATGGTAACCAACTGTCAAAGATGGCGCCGAAATGAGGTGACTTCTTGCCAAGCTGTGCCCAGCATTCCTTCTAATTCTAATTTCTACTCTTTCACTGTGCTTCTAAAACTTCATTCTAGCTCTTTTCTATGAGTGTAACACTACATTCTGCACTCTCTTCCTTCTTGATGAACGGTATGTTTTGTCTGTATAGCGTGCACAAAACAATACTTTTCACTGTACGCTAATACCTGTGATAATAAATCAAATCAAAGAATTTCTACAACATACTAGGAAGCCGTTCGGCCCATCAAGCCTACACTGACAACAATCCCACACAGGCCCTATCCCCTTCACCCCACATGTTTACCCCGCTAATTCCTCCCACCTACGCATTCCAGGACGCTAAGGGGCAATTCAGCATGGCTTACATTAACACTGCAGTGAAGTTACTGTGAAAATTCCCCACACTCCAGCGCCTGTTCGGGTACACTGAGGGAGAATTTAGCACGGCCAGTGCATCTCACCAGCACATCTTTCGGACTGTGGAAGGAAAACAGAGCACCCAGAGGAAACCCATGCAGACACAGGGAGAACGTGCAGACTCCGCACAGACAGTGAGCCAAATCGGGAATTGAACCCGGGTCCCTGGAGCTGTGAGACACTAGTGCTTATCACTGTGCCACCGTGCTGCCCAAATTGGCACACAGCAAGCTCCATAATGTGATAGCGCTAGATCATCTGGGTTTTTAATATTGGATTTGATTTGATTTGGTTTATTATTGTCACATGTATTGGGATATAGTGAAAAGTATTGTTTCTTGCGCGCTATACAGACAAAACATACCATTCATAGAGTACATAGAGGAGAGGGTGCAAAATGTAGTATTACAGTCGTAGTTAGGGTGTAGAGAAAGTTCAATTTAATATACGATAGGTCCATTCATAAGAACATAAGAAATAGGAGCAGGAGTAGGCCGTCTAGCCCTTCGAGCCTGCCCTGCCATTCAATAAGATCATGGCTGATCTGAAGTGGGTTAGTTCCACTTTCCCGCTTGCTCCCCATAACCCTTAATTCCCCTATCAGAAATCTATCTACCCGTGATTTAAATATATTCAACGAAGTAGCCTCCACCACTTCAACGGGCAGAGAATTCCAGAGATTCCTCCTCAACTCTGTTCGAAACTCCCCCCCCCCCCCCCCCAATTTTGAGGCTGTGACCTCTAGTTCTGCTATCCTTTCCAAGCGGAAAGAATCTCTCTACCTCTACCCTATCTAACCCCTTCATTATCTTGTAAGTCTCTATAAGATCCCCCCCTCAGCCTTCTAAACTCTAACGAGTACAGGCCCAGTCTATTCAATCTCTCCTCATAGGCTAACCCCCTCATCTCCAGTATCAACCTGGTGAACCTTCTCTGCACTCCCTCCAAGGCCAATATATCCTTCTGCAAATGAGGGGACCAAAACTGCACACAGTGCTCCAGTTAAAAATTTTGGTGGCAGCAGAAAAGTGGTTGTTCTTGAGGAGCAATGTTGGTTAGGACTCCGAGGAGAGCTCCCCTTGCTCTTCTTCGAGATAATTGCAGCAGCGCCTCTCACCTTCGCTTGAGAGCTTAGACAAGACCTTAGTGGGAGATATGACCCGAAGTACAATGCGGCACTCCCTCAGCGCTGCACAGGAGTGTCAGCATGGATTCTGACTTACAACTGAAGCAACCGATTTGATGAAGGAAATGTTCTGTCCCAGTACCTTGCTTTCCTTTTTCACCGCCGCCTACGCAAAAATATAAACGCCAGGATGGTGAACAAAATCCTAATTCTTTGCCAATTTAATTGGAACAATTGACCAAATTGTGCGTTCTGTGCACAGTAACTGTTCCAGTTGCTTTTGTAACCTTCATTCACCACACTTTAAGGATTGAATACAATGCAGTGCTTTTTTATATATAAAAAAAAGCCTACAGGTAGTGAATAATTTGGTGAATGAAAGGTCTATTCAGGCTTATATTACAAAGCTGTATTCTTCTTGAAAGAAAATGTTGACCACTGGGCACAGTGACATTTGGGGACAAAGCAGTGTAGTGTTATTGTCTTCTTAAGGAGAAAAAATACCTGCTCCCTCTGGGTCGTGAAGAAGGCTGACTTGTTTTATAAATTGCTCTCTTTTAGATGTTGTGGCCGGGGGACTCCAGAGTCATCTTCCTTCTCAGTGACCTGACCTGAACAAAATGGCCGCCTTCATCTCTTCCCCATCCCTCAGTCAGGGACAAATACACAAACCCCTCACCTGGTGTAAAAGCATCTAACTCCAGTTCCTCCGAGAGCGGGCACGCTCCCTGTGCTCTGGCTGTGCTCTGCACCTCACTAAACTAAAGAAAAACAAAACCCTGCATTGACAAGAAAGCAAGTTTTGGGTGTCTCCAGTTGGGTTGGAGGGTGATCAGCTCTAACCGCACGGCCAACTAGGCCATCACGGTGCTAAGCTTGTCCAATTATCCCATTCCCTCTTCCGCCGTCTTCCGTCAGGAAAAAGATACAAATGTCTGATGACACGTACCAACCTGTAGGATTTTCACAGTAACTTCATTGCAGTGTTAATGTAAGCCTACTTGTGACTAATAAATAAACTTTAAAACTTTAATCGACTCAAGAACACCTCCTTCCCTGCTACCATCAGGCTTTTGAATGGACCTACCTTGCACTAAGTTGATCTTTCTCTACACCCTAGCTATGACTGTAACACTACATTCTGCACCCTCTCGTTTCCTTCTCTATGAAGGGTATGCTTTGATTGTATAGCGTGCAAGAAACAATACTTTTCACTGTATGTTAATACATGTGACAATTATAAATCAAATCAAATGAATCTTTTTTTTATAAATTCATTCGTGGGACGTGGGTGCCGCTGGCTAGACCAGCATTTATTGCCCGTCCCAAGTTGTCTTTGACTAGGTGAGCTGTCTTCTTGAAACAGTGATACAACTGAGGGGTTTGCTGGGCCATTACAGAGGGCACTTGAGAGTCAACCACATTGCTGTGGCTTTGGAGTCACATGTAGGCCAGACCAGATAAAGATGGCAGATTTCCTTCCCCGAAGTACATTAGTGACCCAGATGGGTTTTACTGACAATGGTTTCATGGTCATTAATAGATTCTTAATTCCAGATATTTTTTACTGAATTCAAATTCCACCGTCTGCTGTGATGGGATTTGAAACCGGGTCCCCCAGAATATTAGCTGAGTTTCTGGATTAATAGTCTAGCGATAATACCACTGGGCCATCGCCTCCCCTTGTTTGGGCAATGACTTACGGAGAAGACTCTCCAACCCAGAGTGATTGGCTGATTCTCCCACCTCCTGACAAATGGCATGGTTATCCAGCCAATCATCTATAGTAGCCTAAACCAGGTTCCGCCCACCCTTCAGCCCTCGCTGGGGTCCGCCAAAGAATGTGGAAGCACCTAATGCAATTCAAGTCATTGCTACATTGCCTTGAGTAATTAATAGGACGAATTCTCCCTGTGCTAGCTGCTCTTAATAGTGGAATTACTGCAGGTGAACCAGTGGGGCCAGTGGGTACTCAGAACAGAACCATAGAGTTCCTACAGGGCAGAAAGAGGCTATTCAGCCCACTCTCCAATACAGCATCCAACCCAGTCCCCATCCCCGTAACTCCACATGTTATAGAATCCCTACAGTGCAGAAGGAGGCCACTCAGTCCATCAAGCCTGTACTGACCACAACCCCACCCAGGCCCCATTCCCGCAACACTACATATTTACCTTGCTAATCCCCCGACACAAAGGGGCCATTTAGCACGGCCAATCCACCTAACCCGCACATCTTTGGACTGTGGGAGGAAACCGGAGCGCCTGGAGGAAACCCACGCAGACACGGGGAGAATGCGCAAACTCCGCACAGGCCCGAGGCTGGAATTGGGTCCCTGGCGCTGTGAGGCAGCAGTGCTAACCACGGTGCTGCCACGCCGTGTAATTGCAATTGTGCTGTGTTTGTCTTTCGGTAGTGAGTGAACGCTGGGGGGGTTAGACTGACGGGGGGGGGGTGGGCTTTGCAAAACAGCATTGGAGGAGCGCTGGCACCTCGTGGCACCAGACACTTGTCCGATAGACTCATTGTTTTCTCTCTTCCATTTACAGTCCAGATGAGCAAGCTGCTGGATTCTGAACACCCGCTTTACCTGCGTCTGCTCGCAGGGCCTAGCTCCGACATTCTGAGTTTTGTCCTCCGCGAGCACGAGACGGGGGATGTCCTGGTAAGCGATCTCGTCCCTTTACAGCCGTAGCTTGTTTCTCTTCCAGCTGAAAGCAAAGGTTTCGGATAATGAGGACACAGAGAGGCTGCAGAGAAATACGGACAGGTTCATTGAGAGGATAACAAGGTGGAGTGCTGGGCAACATGTCCCAGCCTCTCCCCCTCCCCAAGCGCTGGTTCTGGTGGGAAAGCTGGGGTTCGTGCAGCTCCCCTGCTGCCTAGCTGGCCTTGCTGTCCAGGTACTGAGTAAAAACAGACACGGTAAGAAGTCTCACACAACACCAGGTAAAGTCCAACAGGACTCTGCCGCTGAACTTTAACCTGGTGTGGTGGGACTTCTCGCTGTGTTTACCCCAGTCCAACGCCGGCATCTCCACATTAAAAATAAATACTGCGGGCGTCTCCGACGCAGTCACGCTGGTGGGACGGGGTCTTGATGTGGGTATGCCGGCGTTGGACTGGGGTAAACACAGTAAAAAGTCTGACAACACCAGGTTTTAGTCCAACCGATTTATTTGATAATAGACTCACAAGCTTTCGAGGGGACTGCCTCTTCGTCAGGTGAATGGAGAGTTCTGGCC
Source organism: Carcharhinus amblyrhynchos (assembly GCF_965287045.1). Classification (NCBI taxonomy): domain Eukaryota; kingdom Metazoa; phylum Chordata; class Chondrichthyes; order Carcharhiniformes; family Carcharhinidae; genus Carcharhinus; species Carcharhinus amblyrhynchos. Next base: position 118,907,964 of record NC_137329.1, read on the forward strand.
TCAGACAGAGCATATAAAGCACAGACAGAGCAGAAGGGGGCACCCTGAACTGTACAAAAAAAAGAAAGTACCCCCCCCCACCACAATCCCTCTCCCATGCATCAGCAATGGGACACCCCCCCACGTGCCACCTACACACACACATACACGCACGCGCGCACACACAGTCACACACACTCACACGTACACACACACTTATTAGTGTCACACGTAGGCTTACGTTAACACTACAATGAAGTTACTGTGAAATTCCCCCAGTCACCACACTCCGACACCTGTTCGGGTACACTGAGGGAGAATTTAGCACGGCCGGTGCACCCTAACCAGCACACCATTCAGACTGCGGGAGGAAACTGGAGCACCGGCGCAGTGGTTAGCACTGCTGCCCCGCAGAGCCAGGGACCTGGGTTCAATTCCCGGCTTGGGTCGCTGTTTGTGTGGACTCTGTACATTCTCCCCGTGTCTGTGTGGGTTTCCTCTGGGTGCTCTGGTTTCCTCCCACAATCCAAATGACATGATGGTTAGGGTGCATTGGCCGTGCTAGAATCCTCCCTCAGTGTACCTGAACAGGTGCCGGAGTGTGGCGACTAGGGGATTTTCGGAGTAACTTCATTGCAGTGTTAATGTAGTCCTTACTTGTGACACTCATAAATAAACATTAAACTGTTACTGGGCAATGCTGCTTGCCTCCTTTTCCCAGCATGTGGGCTTTCCGGAACGGTTACCAGCGATATTGGCCAAGGTCCGTTTGAGTGTTAAGTCCTCCAGATCAATCTGGAACCTGGGTTGCCATTGTGTGTCACGCTTGGAGATACTTTCCAGTCGTCCGCTGTACCTTGCGTGCTTTATCGTTGGTTTCTTGTGACCGTGTGCGTGAGTCTTTTTTAACATTGTGTGTCTCTCACCAAATTGCCTGTTCCTCAGTGGGAAGCCTTCAGCCTGCCGGAGTTGCAGAACTTCCTGCGCATATTGGCCAAAGAGGAAGACGATCACTTTCAGCTCCTGAAGAGGCGTTACGGCAACTACAGGGCCAAGCTCGAAGAGGCCTTGAGGGCAATTGGAAACCCCGGTTAACCCCGCCCCAGGGAAACGGCAACGGGGGCGCGCTCGTGGCAAGGAGGGCGTGCTTCAACCAGGGACAAGTGTAGTCTACAGGAGCGGCCCTTCGAGTCTGAAGACTTCTGTTTGATAAGAACTTGCGTGCAGCTAAAAACATCAGAGCCATTGAGCAGGAACCAGGCCTTCCCTTCACTTTCCTTGCACAGACAAGATGTTTACTGGACAGTCAGAAGATTATTTATAGATTGGCTGATTGCCTGTAGCTGGTTGGAAGGCTCCACAAGAAGTAACCTTTGTGTGTATAACGCATTCACAACGTTGGCTTTAACACATCACCGTGCACTGTGGGTAACGTTCTCCCCCACCACCCCCGTGGCTTCATTGTCCTTTTTGCGTTGACACCAAATAGGTGCTCGGTGGCAAAGTCCAGCCAGTGTCCCCCCCTTTTCAAACTGCGCGCTCTTCCCGGGCAGCATGAAGGATAATCTCTCGTGGTCTCTCGGGCTGGCAAAACGTACAGGGCGCCACGATTTCTGTTTGTTTGCCGTACTTCAAGATTCGAACCTGACGGATGACGCAAGCGGACCGTTGCAACGAGCCTTTTAATTTAAAAAAAATGGATGGAAAAGATTGAAAGAATGGGAATGACGGAAAGATGGAGTGGTGTGGGGGGTTGGGGGGGGTGGGGGGAGTCATTGAGAAATTAGGAGAGGGGGGCGAGGGAAGTCGAGATGGTGAGCTGTTAATGATTCTGGGTTGGATAAACATTCTGAAGGTAAATTTAGGAGGTCCTAAAGAATGAGGAGTTAGGGAGAGGTGGAAATGTTCCAAGATGTACAGAGAGAGTCAGGTTGGATTTGAAGAAAGTAGCTTAATTTATGTGATAGCGCAGATCAATAATGATCTTGAAATACTTCCATTCTTTGGAAGACTTAACAGTCCTTTTGCTCCCGAGGTGCATTGCTTACATCTGAACAGCCCCCACAGGGTGCCAACTACACACACTCTTAGCAAATCAGCTGATATCATAGGCAGATAGCAATGGCAGGGGCACAGACTGTGAGCACTCGAGGCTCCACCACAGTGACTCCCCGTAATGTGCTATTTTTACCTTAATCCGAAGCCAGCAGTGTCCCTAAGAGTCAGTGCAGACTCGATGGGCTGAATGGCCTCCTTCTGCACTGTAGGGAGTCCAAGGCTCGTGGCTTCAGGTTCCCTGTTCAGGGATGGGGTTTGGGTTCACTGTCGAGGAGTGGAGCTTGGGTTCCTTGTTTGGGATGAGACCAAGAGGGTAGGAGTATGTGTACTTTGGTTAAAGACGCGCTGACAATTGGGGAATAAATCGATGGTTGGACCCAGCACAACCGCTCGTAAACAGAAGAACTATTTATAAAGCGCCCTTCGGCAGAGGAAAACACCCCCAGGCACTTTGAAAGGAGTGTTTTTCGAACTGAAACTGTGCTAAAGGAGGAGATATTAGGGCAGGTGGCTACAAGCTTTATGCTTTATGTGTGAGAGAGAGAGTTAGAGAAGGGGAGAGGGTAAGGGAGGGAATTTCAGAGCTTATGGCCTAGTTGGCTGAATAAACAGCCACTAATGGCTGGAGGCAGGAGAGTAGAATAGAGCCAGAATTGGAGGAACGCAGAGTTCTGGGAGGGTTGGGACTCGAGATGAGATTACGGAGATAAGCATAATGCTGGCCAGATCTTAAAGCAATTGGTTGAAAACGAGGAATTTAGTCATTTCCATCTTCCTGTCATTATGTGTGGATGTTTTGAAGTACAAAAGCTACCAGAATAATGTGCCATTTGGCCGACCTCCCCAGAATGTCTGCACGAGGCCCTCGAGATGCGGTTTGCTGTCCTGGGACTGAACTGCAAGTGGCTTCTTTGGAATGAGAGCGTGATTCTTGTCACATCGGGCTCCCCTGATTCCCATCCTCTCACCCCTCGTGGTTCTGCTCCAAGATCCTGAGCGCTAAGCTCAGGATTGCCTCTTAAACTCTCGGCAACAAGGAAGGAAAACTTGCTTGATAAACGGCTAGTCTGAGGCTCTCAACTCCTCCGCGGCAGACCCTGACACACTGCACAGAAAACCCGCGGGGGACAAAGTTATCTTTTTCCCTCAGTTACGTCATGTCTGGCCTCAGATGGCCCCCGTACGATGCTCTCTAATTTGTATTCCAGTGGATACCAAATCCTTTCACGGGTCCCGAGAAGGTTGATCACTGAAGTTTGATTTTGATTTGATTTATTATTGTCACATGCATTAGCATACAGTGAAAAGTATTGTTTCTTGCGCGTTATATAAAAAAGGCATACCGTTTATAGAGAAGGAAACGAGAGGGTGCAGCATGTAGTGTTACAGTCATAGCTAGGGTGTGGAGAAAGATCAACGTAATGCAAGTTAAGTCCATTCAGAAACAGGGAGGAAGCCGTTCTTGGGTTGATTGGTATGTGGCCTCAGTCTTTTTCCCGACGGAAGAAGGTGGAAGGGAGAATGTCAGGGGGTGGGGGGGGGGAGGCGTGTGGGGTCCTTCATTATGTTACTGCTTTGCCGAGGCAGCGGGAAGTGTGGACAGAGTCAGTGGGTGGGAGGCCGGTTTGCGTGACGGGTTGGGCTGCGTTCGCGACCTTTTGTAGTTCCTTGCGCTCTTGGGCAGAGCAGGAGCCCAGACCAAGCTGTGATACAACCAGCTTCCTGTGGCGCCTCTGTAAAAGTTGGTGAGGGTCGTAGCGGACACGCTAAAATTTCCTCACACTTCCCACTGTGGAAGTATCCTTACACGGCCGCGGTGCCCCCACTGGATCAGATGAATTATCAGTGCTGGCTGTGATATTGAGACTGTACATTCCACTTTGCAAACACTCCCAGACTGCGGCCAAAAAGCGAATCAACGTTTTAAAACTTTTGGGTTAAATCTGAGCGATAGCCGTCACTTAATGGACTGTGGCGTCGATCAAATTCACTCTAATCGGGGGTGGTGGGGGGGGGAAGGTTGTCGAAAGCGTAAGTGCGATGATCTGGGAAGTGAAAGGCTGCAGCTCAGGTGCTGTTTGTTTGCTTGTTGTCCCTTTACTCCTTCCCTGTAGCCCACGGGGCCAGTTATAATCTCAAGCGGGGCTGTGTGAACGGTGGACTGTGAGGCGCGGCGAGGGAAGCTCAGCGATCGTACTCCTGAACCAAAGGGCCCAGTGGAGCGTTGAAGCGTTTGTGGGGACGGGTCTCTCTGCGTTCCTGCTGTGTTTAGTGTTATCAGCCGTGGAGAGGGGGGGGGCGTGTGTGCAATAGAGGTTGATGCAATGTGTGTTCGCTGAGAGGCGGATTTGCCAGCACCCTTCCTGCTGGATCCTAAAGACCAAAGAAAAGTTCTACGCTGCTCAATTAGGGATGTACGAGCTGGCCAGTCAGCCCCTTAAGTCTGCTCTGCATTCAGTTAGATTCTAACCCCCGGCTCTCCAATCTTTAGTAGCCTTGACTGAGTGCCTCCTAGACTAGATGCAGCTGCAGGTATTGTCGTGGTCCATACCATTTAGTGTCTGTGTGTGAGGGTTTAAATTTTGCGATGTATTTTAACTCCCAAGCGTGGGTAATAGTTGATCTAAGTTACTGTCACCCACTGTTTTGTTTAATCATCAGTTGAAATGCCTTTACTATTGCACACCCATTCGCCACAAGAGAGCCCAGTGATCTCTCCAGCGCTCTGCAGATGCAGTTACGTTGACTTTACAACACAGATACACTTGGGCCATCGGATCTGTGCTGGTGTTTACGCTCCACCGGTCTCCTTCACAGAGGCAAGCCAGGGGCCCGGGTCCCGTTCCTGGCTTGGCTCACTGTCTGTGTGGAGTCTGCGCGTTCTCCCCGTGTCTGCGTGGGTTTCCTCCGGGCGCTCCGGTTCCCTCCCACACTCCCAAAGATGGGCGGGTTCGGTGGATTTGCCGCGATAAATCGCCCCTTAGTGCCAGGGGGAACTAGCTGGTGGAAATGCATGGGGTGACGGGGATAGGGCCTGGCTGGGATTGCTGTGGGCGCAGGTTTGATGGGCTGAATGGCCGCCTTCTGCACTGGACGGGCACCAAATTGTCCGACTTGGTTGCGGCGTGGGCGTGCCGTGCCCCCCCCCTCGTGTCTCTTTAAAACGGGTTTTCCGACTTCACCGCACCGAACTCCGAGCAAATTTCCTGCGGGGGGGGGGGTGGGGTGGGTGGTTCTCGTTTCAGCGATTCTCCAAAATTACCTCATTGGCGGCAAAAACACTTTGGCGTATTCCAGAGGAGTGGGCGGGAGGTGTGGGGGGAAGGGTAAGGCAACTGGGGGGGCGGAAAGAGGGTAAATGGGTGGGGTTTGGACCAAAGTTATTTGCTCTGTTCCCCACGCTTCTGATCGGTGGCTATTTAATGTGTTACTACTGTACAAAATCTTCTTCCAACGAATGGAATCGTGTGAGGGGGTAATGCGGGATGCGAGGGTGATGAGATCGCGCAGTCCAAGGATGGGTGGGTTAGGTTGATTGGCCGTGCTAGATTACCAGTGCGTGTCGGAGAGTCGGGGGGGGGGGGGGGGGGAGGTGGATTTGCCTGGTAAATGTGTGGGGTTACGGGAAATAGGGCCTGGGTGGGATTGCGCTCGGTACAGACTCGACGGGCCGAATGGCCTCCTCCTGTACTGCAGGGAGTCTACACAAACCCCGCTTACAGCAAAAGACCATCCGAAGTAAGTGTGACTGCCGGGAAGTGTGGGCCACTTCCGTGGGACGCTTCTATTTGGTGTTCCCACTCTGCAAGGCCAGATGGTCGCCCAGGGCAGTGGTACTGGAGAACCCCCTCCCCCGGGTGGATCTACCCTTCTGCTGCTTCTTGTAAACTGAATTCCCTTTCCTCCTCCCCACCACCAACAACAACTTTGGAAAACTTGAGGGGCGAAAGTTCACGAGGTGGAACCAGCCCCATCGGGGGTTGGGCGACCTGCGTTTGAGGCCACCAGAACATGAGCCCGGCGGGCGATATACTACTGAGTGTGGAGTGACCAGGGGACAAGGATTCGCCACTGCTGTACCGGCTGATACCAAAGGCAAGACTAGAGCACTTTAGCGCATCCAGGAATCTGCTTATAGAGTCTTGTTAACCTACCGAAACTTGACAATTTAATTTAGCCGCCTGCTTTCACTGTTTCTGGCTGTGTTGTATTCTTTTAGAAAGATAAAGCTGCGACCAAAGTCTCCCCCAACCACCCCCTGTGCTCATTATTGTGTGCGGCTGAGAGGAGGTTTTATTTTATTGACACTGTACAAAGGTCTTATATTTTTAACAGCACTCCGCTCTGTGCCCCCGCTGTGAACGATCGAGCAGGGTACAGCAGGGCGGCTCTAGTAGTTCTCTTACTGTGAATGATTTTGTTTTTTTAAACCCTTACTTGAATGAGTTGCGAAGCACTGTATAGCGAAAAGAGATATTCAAGAGCAGAAGGAGGCCATTTGGCCCTTCGAGCCTACTCCGTCAAGCGTGGGGGCGCATCTAGGTGCGTCGCCCGATTGGCTGATTTGTTAAGTGGGGGGGGGGGGGGGGGGAGGAGGTGCCCCAGGTTAGGGGGTGGGGTGGGGTGGGGTGGGGGAGGAGACCATGTAACGACGGGAGTTTTTAACTTGCCGTTAGTATTTTGTCGGGATTCACGGCACCGCGAAGTAGTGATTCTGCGTTTGTGCTTTACCACGACCCCGGAGAGGGCTGTGGATCCGGTTTTCCGACTGCAATCGAACGCTGACGGATGCGCTGCTGATGCATTGTGTGTGGGGGGGTGGGGGGGGGGTGGGGGGGGGGAGGCGGGAGGGGACCCAAAGGGGCGTTGTGCATCCCGTAAATTAAAATGCAAATCGCTTAGTGTCAAAGTGCGTGCAAGGGTACAGAAACGGCCGTGAACCTTTTAACCGCGGATATGCAGTGTGGAAAAGCACAAATTCCAGGCGGCGTATGGGATAAAGATTTTTGTTATTGTATTTATACCGATGCGAGTGCAAATTTATTTTTATAGGGAGTTTTATTCTGTTTCCTTTTAAGATATTGAATTTCAAAAATTGCCTCTGTAAATTGTCATTGCATATTTTAATAAAGATGTGATTGGCTCAGTGTCCATCTGTGTTTATACAATTCTTATTCCTGCCCCTGTAGACATTCAGAAGGTTTGTAATCCTCCCGCCTTTCTGTGAAGGTCTTGGAACAGGAACTGTTGTGGTTTTTTTTTTCTTCAGAGACATTTAAGGATGGCATCAGTGGTTAGCACTGCTGCCTCACAGCGCCAGGGACCCGGGCTCGATTCCCCGGCCTGGGTCACTGTCTGTGTGGAGTTTGCACGTTCTGCCCCGTGACTGGGCTGCTCCGGTTTCCTCCCACAGTCCAAAGATCGTAGAATCCCCACAGTGCAAAAGGAGGTCGTTCGGCCCATCAAATCTGTACTGACCACAATCCCACCCGAGCCCTGTTCCTGTAACCCCACACTGATGAAATGAAAGCAAGTTATTGCGGATGCTGCGATCTGAAACCAAAAGAGAAAACGCTGGGAAATCTCAGCGGGTTTGGCAGCGTCTGTAAGGGGAGAAAAGAGCTGACGTTTCGAGTCCAGATGACACTTTGTCAAATCCCCCTGATACTCAGGGTTAATCAATTTAAATTGCACGTCTTTGGATTGTGGGAGGAAACCGGGGGGAAAACTGCTGACACTGGGAGAACACGGGCGGCACGGTAGCACAGTGGTTAGCGCTGCTGCTTCACAGCTCCAGGGTCCTGGGTTCAATTCCCGGCTCGGGTCACCGTCTGTGTGGAGTTTGCACATCCTCCTCATGTCTGCGTGAGTTTCCTCCGGGTGCTCCGGTTTCCCCCCCACAGTCCAAAGGTGTGCAGGTTAGGTAGGATTGACCAGGCTAAGAAATTGCCCCTTAGTGTCCAGGGATGCGTAGGTTAGAGGGATTAGTGGGTATGATGTGGAGGTAGGGCCTGGGTGGGATTGTGTTCGGTGCAGACTTGATGGGCCGAAGGGCCTCTTTCTGCGCTGTCGGGTTCTATGCAAAACTCCGCAGCTGAGGCTGGAATCGAAGCTGGGTCTTTGGCGCTAAGAGGCAGCAGTGCTAACCACCGTGCTGGGGTTAGGGTGATTGGCCATGCTAAATTGACCCTAGTGACGGGGATTAGCAGGGTAAATATGTGGGGTTATGAGGATAGGGCCTTGGCGGGGGGGGGGGGGGGGGATTGTGGTCAGTGCAGACACGATGGGCTGAATGGCCTCCTGCACTCTAGGGATTCTAGGATTTAGAATTCAAACTGTTTAACCTGGATTTGATATTACTGCTGCCCAGCCAACTCCCTCTGCTGGTGCACACATGTATGGCAGTGTCAAAATCCCACTGTGGGACTTAACCCAGCTCTCAGTAAGATAGGCAGGCACCATAGATCCATAGAATCCTTCCGGTTTAAACTTTATTTATTAGGGTCACATGTAAGGCTTACATTAACACTGCAATGAAGTTACTGTGAAAATCCCCTAGTCGCCACAGTCCGGCGCCTGTTCGGGTACACTGCCAATCCACCTAACCTGCACATCTTTCAGACTGTGGGAGGAAACCGGAGCACCTGGAGGAAACCCACGCAGACACAGGGAGAATGTGCAGACTCCACACAGTGACTCAAGGCGCTGTGAAGGCAGCAGTGCCAACCACTCTGCCTAAGGAGGCCATTTGGCCCATCTAATCTGCACCCACTCTCCAAAAGAGCATCTTAGCCAACCCTACATATCTTACCCCTGCACACTTACCATGGCCGATCCACCTAACCAGTAAAACTTTGGACTGTGGGGGGGAGCTGGAGCACTCAGAGGAAACCCACGCAGACATGGGGAGAATGTGCAAACTCCACACAGACAGTGACCCAAGCCTGGAATCGAACCACATCCTTGGCACTGTGAGGCGACAGTGCTGACCACTGTGCCACTCTGGGATAAGAGGATTAATCGCTAGAATCCTACATTCCTATTGGATAGCCTGAGTTAGGATTGCAGTCTCCTTTTTTGAATTGCATTTCCTTCTAACACAACCTCTCACTGGGAACACGGATCACTAAATGAATTCTTTGCTCTCCAAAGTATCTGCTTTCATCTGTGCGCCTACCGTCCTTCTACTGAAAGATCAGCTGGTCTTTATCGTCTAATAGAGTCACTGGGCAGCACTCGGGTACAATAACCTCGGCTGATTTCAGCCCCCTCCTCTTCTCCCCTCCCGTTAAACCAGACAGACCACGTGGCATTGACCTGGGCACTGGAAATGACGATGGCAAACTCAGCCTGTCGACCCTATAAAGTCCGCCTGACCAGCACCTGGGGACTTGTACCAAAATCGGGAGAGATGTCTCGCAGCCTAGACAAGTCTGACATAGTCATTCTCACAGAATCGTACCTTACAGATAATGTCCCAGATTCCATCCCTGGCTACATCCTGTCCCACCGGCTGGACAGACCCAGCAGAGGTGTTGGGTGGCCCAGTGGTTATACAGTCAGGAGGGAGTTGCCCCGGGAGTCCTTAAAACCAACACTGGACCTCACAAGGTCTCAGATGGGCGAGGAAAAACCTCCTGCTGATTCCTACGCATTGTTCCCTCCTCAGTTGATGAGTCAGTGTTCCTCCATGTTGAACACCACTTGGATGAAGCACTGGAGGTGACAAGGGCTCAGAATGTATTCTGGGCGGGATGACTTCAATGTCCATCACCAAGAATGACTCAGGATGCGGAGTGGCGCCCCTCACGCTCTAGGCCCTTGGCGACCTGATCCGGGGATAACTACGGAATTGGGTGCAAATCTGTCTTTGTGCACCATGAGGTGTGGGAATGAAGCTGCGTTTGATATATTGGATTGAGAAATGGCCTGTTTGACCACAAAATGGATGTACCTTCCTCGAGCATCTAGTCTGGAGTGTGGCCTAAACCGGAAGCTTCTGACTCAGAGACAGGTACCCACCGCAGCACAAGGCCTCAGGCTATCTATACGGAAGACAATAAAGTTGTCGGCGAACGTCAGAAGTGAGGAAAAAGGGGATAATTTTCCATTTCTGTTTCTGAAATCTGTGCCTTTAGTACATTAATGAATTAATCCGTCTCCCAATGGTACTGGGAGTTTTCATTAAGGTCTGTACAGTGGTTAGCACTGCTGTCTCACAGCGCCAGGAACCCGAGTTCGATTCCAGACTTGGATCACTGTCCATGTGGAGTCTGCACATTCTCCCCGTGTCTGTGTGAGTTTCCTCCAGTTTCCCCCCAAAGTCCGAGAAACGTGCTGGTTAGGTGCATTGGCCGTGCTAAATTCTCCTTAAGTGTACCTGAACAGGCGGCGGAGTGTGGCAACTGGGGGATTTTCACAGTAACTTCTTTGCAATGTTAATGTAAGCCTACTTATGACACTAATAAATAAACTTTAAAACTATACTTTGCACAAACAACTACAATTTACACTTTAATCACACCTTTACAATGTATTTTTGTTTTATTCATTTGTGGGATGTGGGCCAGCATTTATTACCCATCCCTAGTTGCCCTTGAACTGAGTGGCTCGCTAGGCCATTTCGGAGAGATAGAGAGTCAACCACATTGCTGTGGGTCTGGAGTCACATGTAGGTCAGCTCAGGTAAGGATGGCAGATTTCCTTCCCTAACAGACATTAATGAACCAGATGGGTTTTTCCAACAATCGACAATGGTTTCATGGTCATCAGTAGCTTTTTAATTCCAGATATTTTTTATTGAATTCAAATTCCACCATCTGCCGTGGTGGGATTCGAACCCGGGTCCCCAGAACGTTAGCTGAGTTTCTGGATTAATAGTCTAGTGATAATACCACGAGGCCATCACCTCCCCATAGACATCTCATGGTTCTTTGTTGAAGTTTAATACTGATGAATGTTGAAACAAAGGGGGAGATATAGTGACATACACCAACACTGTGACTGAGAGGTACGGTTAAAAAGGGACGGGGTAGGAAGGGAGAAATGCAGAGTGTTCTTCAAAGGCTTTTCAACTTGCACCCATCAGGACAAATGCATAAACACCAAATTTCAAATAATCACAATTCATACTACAGGATGCTGATTTCCTGGTAAGAATAGACATTATAGAATCATACAGTGCAGAAAGAGGCCATTCGGCCCATCGAGTCTGCACCGAACACAATCCCACCCAGGCCCTACCCCCATATCATACCCACTAATCCCCTCTAACCTACACATCCCTGGACACGAAGGGGCAATTTCTTAGTATGGCCAATCAACCTAACCCGCACATCTTTGGACTGTGGGAGGAAACCGGAGTACCCAGAGGAAACCCACGCAGACACGAGGAGAATGTGCAAACTCCACACAGACAGTGATCCGAGCCAGGAGTTGAACCCAGCATCCTGGAGCTGTGAAGCAGCAGTGCTAAACACTGTGTTACCGTGCCGCCCGTGGTAAATCGGCTCACACTGGCTGAGGGGTTGCCATGGGGAAAGGAAAGGAGATCTACAGGCCACCCAAGTTCCTTTTAGGCAGTATGTTCCAGACCATAGCAACCCAGTTAGGTGCATTGACCCAAACAGGCACCAGAGTGTGGTGACTAAGGGATTTTCACAGTAACTTCATTGCAGTATTAATGCAAGCCTCACTTGTGACTAATAAATAAGTAAACTTTAATACATTTTAAACTGTTGCTTTCTCTGTGGCAACACCCCAGCCAATCAGAGCTGACTTGTGAACCAATCAGCACCCTTTTTCCCCGTGGTGTAAATTGTTGTGATTGTTTGAAATTTGGTATTCTTGTGTTTGTCCTGATGACTGCAAAATGAACAAACTTTGACAACTTGTCTCTCTTTCCAGCTACGCATTAAAAGTGTTATCAAATTTGAATTTTGTGGTGATTGGTACAGGATTTATTCAGACACAAACTGATCATGAGGCAAAATTTACCTTTTTTAAAATTAGTGGTTGAAAAATCACAATGAAATTCAGTGGAATGAAGTGGAACATTTGATTTATTATTGACACATGTATTGGTATACAATGTACAGTATTGTTTCTTGCACGCTATACAGACAAAGCATACCATTCATAGAGAAGGAAAGAAGACCGTGCAGAGTATAGTGTTACAGTCATAGTTAGGGTGTAGAGAAAAATCACCTTAATGCGAGGTAGGTCCATTCAAAAGTCTGAAGGCAGCAGGAAAGAAGTTGTTCTTGAGTCGGTTGGTACGTGACCTCAGGCTTTTGTATCTTTTTCCCAACGGGAGATGAGAGAATGTCCGGAGTGCGTAGGGTCCTTAATTATGCTGGCTGCCTTTCCCGAGGCAGTGGAGAAGTGTAGACAGAATCAATGTGTGGGAGGCTGGTTCGTGTGATGGATTGGGCTACGTTCACAACCTTTTATAGTTTCTTGCGGTCTTGGGCAGAGCAGGAGCCCACACCAAGCTGTGATACAACCAGAAAGAATGCTTTCTATGGTGCATCTGTAAACATTACTGTGACTGACATGCCAAATTTCCTTTGTCTTCTGAGAAAGTGGAGGCGTTGGTGGGCTTTCTTAACTATAGTGTCAGAATGGGGGGACCGAGACAGATTGTTGGTGATCAGCTGAATATTTCTTCTTCCATGTTTTTCTCACATTTCATCCCTTTGAATTGAGGCTGTTAGAACATAGAACACTACAGCACAAACAGACCCTTCAGCCCACAAGTTGCGCCAATCATATCCCTACCTACCAGGCCTATCTATAACCCTCAATCCCATTAAATCCCATGTACTCATCCAGAAGTCTCTTAAAAGGCCCCAGCGAGTTCGCCTCTACCACCACTGACGGCAGCCGATTCCACTCACTCACCTCCCTCTGAGTGAAAAACTTACCCCAGACATCTCCTCTGTACTTGCTCCCCAGCACCTTAAACCTGCGTCCTCTCGTAGCGACCATTTCAACCCTGGGAAATAGCCTCCGAGCATCCACCTTATCTATTCCTCTCAACATTTTATAAACCTCTATCAAGTCGCCTCTCAACCTCCATCTCTCCAGGGAGAAGGGACCCAGCTCCCTCAATCTATCCTCATAAGGCATGCCTCCCAATCCAGGCAACATCCTTGTAAATCTCCTCTGCGCCCTCTCAATAGCTTCCACATCCTTCCTGTAGTGAGGCGACCAGAACTGCGCACGGTACCCCCAGTGGGGGTCTGACCAGGGTCTTATAAAGCTGCAGCATTACCTCCCGGCTCCTAAACTCAATCCCTCGATTAATGAAGGCCAGTACACCATACGCCTTCTTGACCACATCCTCCACCCGTTATTACCCATTCAATTCATTACCTTATTAATGACGTCTCTCTCTCTCGCTCTCTCTGGCAAGGATTACTGACAGCTGTCAGTGCCTGCTGTTGGTTACTGGGCCACTAGAGGGCGAGGAGTCAACAGTTAGTGCTACACACAGCTCAGTAAGAAAGGACCATGGGCCAGGATCAAGGAGCCAATTTAAATGAATGAAATACACATTAACCGGGACTTTACGCTGCGCACCTGCCTGTATGGTTGGCCAAGGTGCCTTTACCTTTAAGCTGCCATTTCGATCGAGGCAGAATGAAAGAGTCAGGGCTCAAATAAGTTGGACAAACGTGTCTGAGATCTCATAGAACCATAGAAACCCTACAGTGCAGAAAGAGGCCCTTCGGCCCATCGAGTCTGCACCGACCACAATCCCACCCAGGCCCTACCCCCATATCCCTACATATTATACCCACTAATCCCCTCTAACCTACACATCCCTGGACACTAAGGGGCAATTTCTAAGCACGGCCAATCCACCTAACCCGCACATCTTTGGACTGCGGGAGGAAACCGGAGCACCCGGGAGAAACCCACACAGACACAAGGAGGACGTGCATAGGAACATAAGAAATAGGAGCAGGAGCAGGCCATCTAGCCCTTTGAGCCTGCCCCGCCATTCAATAAGATTATGGCTGATCTGAAGTGGAGTGCAAACGCCACACAGACAGTGACCCGAGCTGGGAATCGAACCCAGGACCCCGGAGCTGTGAAGCAGCAGTGCTAACCACTGTGCTACCTGCTAACACTGCCTGGACACTTGCGGCCTAATTTTAACACCGATATTTATTTACCGTGGGCCACTGAGGCAGGTCCATAAGTGGCTTATATTCCTCATAAATGTGCTGCATCAGTTTCCTTCTGTAGGCCTCAGTGAGGAGGGTGTAATAAGCCTCTGGGGGCAGAAGTCACTTCACCAAAATCCCTTTATTTACAATTCCAACAGCAGGACACAGAGTGCTCGCAGGCAGCAGTCGACCTTCGAGGGTGCCAGAGGAACTGACACTCCCGGTTAAATACGAGGAAAAGATTCCCTGATTGACCCATCAATTGACAACTTAATCAGGGAGCTCATACTCCAATAGGCCAATCAATGGCCTGATTTACAGAGGGGAAGAGCCTTTCAAGTTGGATTGCTACGATTATACCTTGACTGGGGAAATGAAAACTTTGTGCGACACCATTTAACCTTGAGAAGTAAGCTGCTGTATTTGTTATAGTATTAAATTCATCCATACTCATCACAGAGAAAGCTGAAGAACCAATCTGAAAGGAACCAAAATATTAATAATATGATGCATTGCATCAAATACCTTTGGGTTTAATATGTTGGTCAAACCCTATAGAAGGTCATTCCCAGGGCAGCAGCGGAGATTGTTCCCGTCGTAACGCCAGACTTCACAAACTCTGTCTTACTGCACTATTTCTCACTTGTGTCCAAGAACAAAAAAAAACTGAGAGAAAAAGCCAGATTTAAATCAACAAATGCTATAAAGTTCGCTTACAAATCTCTAAACATCTTTGTCAGATTGCTCCCTGCTCGTAATATTCTGCCTTCAGGGCTGTACTTGTAATTATTACAGTCGCCACCTTGGGGGCTACTTGCCACAGACTCATCCGGGTTCCGAACCTACAGTTTAGCCCCCTGGATTGGAACCCTCGAGATAAAATTCAATCCACAGCTTTGCTTCCCTCTGAGACAGGTTGTGCTGGTGCACTACCAATAAGACTAGACGGTCCTGTGCTGGGAGCAAGCATTCTGTAGTAAAGCACTTCCGAATTCTTCCAGTAAATGATAGAGCTGGAGGGAACAAAGAACCTGAAATATTGATATTTATTACATTGGAACATCAACTCGAGGATATAACATCCAGTACTATTTGTGTTCTGGCATCCTAACAATTCTCTGCCTAAAAAATAGCTCTGGCAATCCCAGAAGGGGAAAAAAACATAGAAACTAGAAGCAAGAGTAGGCCATTCAGCCCTTCGAGCCTGCTCCACCATTCATTATTATTGTGACTGGTCGTCAGAAACAATATCCTGATCCCTATTCCCCCCCCATATCCTGTGATGCCTTTAGCCCCAAGGCCTATATCCAATTCCTTCTTGAAATCACACAACATTTCAGTCTCAACTACATTCTGTGGTAGTGAATTCCACTCATTTCTGGAATTCTCTGCCCGTTGAAGTGGTGGAGGCTGCCTCGCTAAATATATTTAAGACGCGGGTTGACGGGTTTTTGATAAGCGAGGGGATTAAGGGTTATGGGGAGAGGGCGGGAATGTGGAACTGAGACACGACAGATCAGCCATGATCTTATTGAATGGCGGGGCAGGCTCGAGGGGCTAGTTGGCCTACTCCTGCTCCTATTTCTTATGTTCTTAAATTTCTCCTCACCTCAGTCTTAAAAGGGTGGCACAGTGAATAGCACTGCTGCCTTACAGCAGCACGGGTGGGATTGGATTCCCTGCTTGGGTGTCTGTCCACGTGGAGATTGCACATTCTCCCCATGTCTGCGTGGGTTTCCTCCGGGTGCTCTGGTTTCCTCCCACAGTCCAAAATCTGTCAACAAACATATTGTCATTTTTCCGCTAACTGGTGAACAAGAATTATTACAGCCTGCCTTCTCAGGTCAGTGCAAAGGGTCCCATAACGGCATTCAACGATGGGTTCCTGTTAGTGACCTGGCCATTGTTCATTCTGTAATTAACGTTACCAAAATAGATTTATCTGATCGTTACCACATTGCCGTTTGACAGGGCTTGCTGTCAGAAAATTGGCCGGAATTTTACCAGCATGCCCGCCCCGATTCAGGGGTGGGTGGGTGAGGCTCGGAGAATGGCCGTTGGCCTCGGGCAGGATCGCACGAACCTCGGGCTGACGTGCACAGCAAGATCCCAGTATATCAGTGAGCACATTTCAATAAAGTACTTCATTGACAGTAAGCTGCTGATGGATTGTGAAAGGCACTGACATAAAAGACACTCTTTTCCCATAATTTGTTGTATTATCTCAGAAACCGCGATCTAATGTATTTAAAGCACGGCGTCAGCTGTATGGGAGACAGTTGGTTCAGAATAACACCAATGGCACAGGTTCAGTTCCTGCTCTGGCTGAGGCTGAGGTCCTCCTCGCTCTGCCCCAGAGGATGGAAGGCAATGGTGAACAACCGCTGACTAAAACTGTCAAGGAAATGTCTCAGAGTGAGGTACCAGTGGATAAAGTGCCAAGGAGCTGCCTTTGGATAGAGACATGTAGAATAGAATAGAGGCAGTTTTATCACCCACACAAACATTATTTCACTATAGTTGCTGTTGGCACCGTGCTGAATAGCTGGGGGAGGATGAATATTTCTTCAGTTCATTTGCAGCTGATTGTTCATTCAGTGACTCTGATCCGAGCTGCAGTGTGGAGATTCCTGGATGTTTGGTCGCTGTTGTACTCAGCTGGCTTACATTAACACTGCAATGAAGTTACTGTGAAATTCCCCTAGCTGCCACAGCACAATTAAGGACTCCAGGCGCCCCAGACATTTTCTCTTCCACCTTCTTCCTTCGGGAAAAAGATTTTTTTTTCCAAAAATATACTTTATTCATATAAATCTCGAACAAACCA
This sequence comes from Carcharhinus amblyrhynchos, assembly GCF_965287045.1. NCBI lineage: Eukaryota > Metazoa > Chordata > Chondrichthyes > Carcharhiniformes > Carcharhinidae > Carcharhinus > Carcharhinus amblyrhynchos. The sequence continues at coordinate 118,925,004 of NC_137329.1, forward strand.
TTGCAAATCTACATGTCTTTGAATTGCAAACAGTGCAGAATTAAAACTTTTTTCAGTTCTATACAAATTACAGTCATAACATTTCAAAACTTATAACTATATACATGCCTCAAAAATTACTGTGTGCCGTTATTGCTCAGATTGGCACACAGGTTGAGGGTATTCTGCAGTTCCCGGGCACTCGGTGTGCCTCCGTTAAAAGGCCTTATAGTGTGGCCTAAAAGTTCGAGGTCATGTACCAACCGATCCAAGAACAGCTTCTTCCCTGCTGCTGTCAGACTTTTGAATGGACTCACCTCGCATTGAGCTGATCTTTCTCTACACCCTAGCTATGATTGTAACACTACATTCTGCACTCTCTTGTTTCCTTCTCTATGAATGGTATGCTTTGTCTGTATAGTGCGCAAGAAACAATACTTTTCACCGTATGTTAATACATGTGACAATAATAAATCAAATCAAATCAAAAAGTCCAGCATCTGTTCGGGTCAATGCACTTAACCAGCACATCTTCCAGAATGTGGGAGGAAATTGGAGCATCCAGAGGAAACCCATGCAGACATGGGGAGAATGTGCAAACTCCACAAAGACAACAACCCAAGCCGGGAATCAAACTTGGATCCCTGGCGCCGTGAGGCAGCAAACCACCATGCCACCTCATGGCAATATTTGCAACCTCATCACAGCAATGTTTCTGTCCTGGCCTGGATTAGTCAAAGCCACATCACATGTCTTGGCAAAACAGGCACGTCCTATTTGAAATGAAATGCTCTGGCAGATTTACATTTTTTTTACCGGAATTCTTTCACAGGACGTGGAGCATTTGTTGTCCACCCCTAATTGCCCCTTGAACTGAACCTCAGAAATCAACCACGTTGCTGTGGGTCTGGAGTCACGTGTAGGCCAGACAGGGTAAGGACGGCAGATTTCCTTCCCTGAAGGACATTAATGAACCAAGTGAGGTTTTTACAACAATTGACAACAGTTCCATGGTCACTGTGATAACTCCATCGGTTAGGTACCAACATTTACTTACACAATGTACTATTTACAGAGTAGAATATCTTCGTCACTGATCATCTCCCTCTTGGATTGAACTGAGGCAAAAGGTTACCCTCTACTGAGGTGGCCCACCCAACCCTGGTTCCCGATTGGACTCCCCTGGATCATGTGACCATGTCAGCAGCTCAACCCCTCCCCTTCCCCTTAAAGGGACCAGACGCCAAAGTCACTATTACTGAGACGATCAGATTTCTTAACTGAATTTAAAGTCCACCATCTGCTGTGGTGGGATTTGAACCCATGTCTCCATGTGGATTACTAGTCCAGAGTTATTAACACTACACCACCATCTCCCCTTGATTGCTGAAAACAAGTCACAAGTCAACCAAACCAGAGTAGTAAAGGAAACAGGTCAACTCCTTTTAGCTAACCTGCAGAACTAAAAATCTCCAGATGAACTATTGAAGTACCAAAGTTATGCTCCAGGAATCACTCAACTTAACAACTGGAATGTTTTACCACATACTTCTCACTGACAGGCAAAGACTAATGCGTACGTCTTTTATAACTTCCATTTTTGGACTAACTTCTCATTTCTAATCTGTGTGTGAACGTATGTTGTGCTTTATTCTTTTCTTCTCGTGTCTCAACAACTAATAAGCTCTCTCCTTTAATGCAAGAAATCTTGGCTCTTTTTAAAACATAAATACATTTGGACGAGGAAAAGGGAAGGGATCTTTTGTAAATTAACTTTGATGCAACCAACTGAATGGTTGAACAAAGAAGGGAAGCCATTGTTAGACAATATTACAGTGTCACAGAATGGTCACAGCGCGGATGGAGGCCATTCAGCCCATTGTGTCCATGCTAGCTCTCTGAATCAGCAATGTGCTGGGGTCATTCCTCCACTTTCTCTCTATAACTCTGAACGTCCTTCCTTATCGGATAACAGTTCCATTTCCTGTTGATAGTCTCGATTGAACCTGCTACAACCGCCCCGTCAGGCAGCGATTTCCAGATCTGACCCTCTCGCCGAGTGAGAGTGTTTCTCCTCATGGTTCTGCTGCCCCCTTTGCCAATCGCTGTGAAGGGTAACTTGAGCTTCGTGTTGAGGGCAGATGGCGGAAAATCCGAGTCTCTCGTCCACCTTCTCCCCTCGGGAAAAAGACGCAAAAGTCTGAGGTCACGTACCAACCGACTCAAGGACAGCTTCTTCCCTGCTGCCATCAGACTTAAGTCTGACAACACCAGGTTTTAGTCCAACCGATTTATTTGATAATAGACTCACAAGCTTTCGAGGTTAGCCCCTTCGTCAGGTGAATGGAGAGTTCTGGCCTCAGACAGAGCATATAAAGCATAGACAGTTCAGAGATTACTGATTAGAACGCGAATCCTTACACCTAACCTGCTGTTCAAGACCTGAAGTGGCTGACAATGTGAGTGGAAGGAGCACTGATCACAGGTTACCTTATTGTCAGCCACTTCAGGTCTTGAACAGCAGGTTAGGTGTAAGGATTCGCGTTCTAATCAGTAATCTCTAAACTGTCTGTGCTTTATATGCTCTGTCTGAGGCCAGAACTCTCCATTCACCTGACGAAGGGGCTAACCCCGAAAGCTTGTGAGTCTATTATCAAATAAATAGGTTGGACTAAAACCTGGTGTTGTCAGACTTTTTACTGTGTTTACGCCAGTCCAACGCCGGCATACCCACATCATGGCCATCAGACTCGTCACTGTTTACTAATACATGGGACAATAATAAATAAAATCAAACTTTTGAGTGGATAGATTAAGTTGATCTTTCTCCACACCCTAGCTATGACTACATTCTGCACTCTCTCATTTCCTTCTCCATGAACGGGATGCTTTGTCTGTATAGCACACAAGAAATAATACTTTTTCACTGTATACTAATACATGTGACAATAATAAATCAAATCCAAATCCTGGCAGAACTCAGAGCTTCTGCGTAAGTGGAGAGTGCTCCGTCACACTCCTGACTTCTCCTTTGTCGATGGTGGACTGGCTTTGGGAGTAAGGATATGACTCAGTGACCACAGGATTCCCAGCCTCTGATTTGCACTCGGAGCCACAGGATTTAGAAGTCTGCTCCAATTCAGTTTCTGGTCAGTTTCAGGCTCTGAGCACACTCGTTCTGTAAAAACTGTTTGGAAAATGTATAGATTGGCCAAAACGGATGTCATGTTGGCATGGCAACAGCAACACCTTCTCCTTTACAATCCAACACATGGACACTTTATTCGGAATCCCTTCTCTGGGAAAAAACGCTGGGACACAAATAAGTGAAACCCAGGGGTGGAGCCCCCCCCCCCCACCCCCCCCCCCACCCCCCCCCCCACCCCCCCCCAGTCGCCATATTGTGGGGAGGGGTCCACAGGAGTCAATTATAGGCCTTGCTTTCCCGTCATGTCAGGGCGCCTCTTGCCTGGGAGAGGTTGTGAAGGCTGGTGTGCACGCTTCCCACGTCCCTCTTCCTGGGCTCCCGTCCGTATCGCAGCCGAGGGAGAGCCCTTCCTCGGCGAGGGCTGGCCAGAGGGTGGGGAGGGCTGGAGAACAAGATGCTCGGCATTAGGGGTGACTGGGAATGGGGTCCCTCGTCAGGCCAAACTGTCAGGGCAGCGTGAGGGACTCAGCAATGGGCTGCATCTACTGTCATGCGGGCTGAAGGGCCTCAGGCAGCGGCGTGAGGACAAAGAGGTGACAGAGGGTCATGAATGTAGCCCAGTCCATCACACAGACCAGCCTCCCATCCATTGACTCTGTCTACACCTCCCACCGCCTTGGCAAAGCAGCCGGTATAACCATGGACGCCACACACCCCGGACATTCTCTCTTCCACCTTCTTCCTTCGGGAAAAAGATACAAAAGCCGGACCAACCGACTCAAGAACAACTTCTTCCCTGCTGCTGTCAGACTTTTGAATGGACCTACCTCGCATTAAGTTGATCTTTCTCTACACCCTTGCTATGACTGTAACACTACATTCTGCACTCTCTCCTTTCCTTCTCTATGAACGGTATGCTTTGCCTGTATAGCGGGCAAGAAACAATACTTCTCACTGCATACTGATACATGTGACAATAATAAATCCCCCGTGTCTGCGTGGGATTCCTCTTGGTGCTCCGGTTTCCTCCCAGAGTCTGAAAGATGTGCTGTTTAGGTGCATTGCCCTAGCTGAATTCTCCCTCAGTGTACCCGAACAGGCGCCCGAGTGTGGTGACTAGGGGGATTTTCACAGTAGCTTCATTGCGGTGTTAATGTACTTGTGACAAATAAATAAATTTTGGTCTTTCCTTCCTCCAGTCGGGTGCCTCCTCTTTCTGTGGCCAGTCCTGATTTTCCAGAGCTGGTTTATTAGTTGTGTTTGGACGTCCAGCCATGGAACTGATGGAGGGGCTGGATTGGAAATCCTGGCTGCAGTTCTGCCACAGGCCAGTGGGGTCACTATTTGCTTGAACTCGCTGCGGACAACCTGCAGTTAAAGGGCCTGATTTTACCATTTTCGTTCTAAGTGCATGAATCTGGGCATAATTCAGATCCAACTTAGACATTCTGGGTCTTTTTAAACCGCTTGCAACGCGTCTGAGGAAGAACAGCGTCGTCCTAGGTTGCAACAGAGCGTCAAGGGGCCAATTCTTGACATATGGGACTCTTTAAGAAGCAGCTACACGATTATGATGTATTAACATATGTTTTTGTTCACACTTCTGTCAGATTTGTTTTATGCAAAGCCATGTTCAGACAGATTTCTGTGGCAGTGTTAGCGGGGAAATGATTAGTGATTTCAGAGGGTGCTATTCAGATCCGACTTGGAAATCTGTGTTCAGGCGCTCCCAGACGCACTCAGACTCAGAAGAGAAATCGCTGGTCCCATTCGCGCTGTGGGCAGGGCTTATCCACGCCTGAAATGATTGGAACTCTGAACTGCGCACGCGCAGTTGGGTGAAAAAAATTGGAAAAAGCGCGCCCGTGTCAGATCGCTCCCAGGACGCAGAAAGCGGAGAAAGCGGCTCGGGAGCGAAAAGTGGGAGCGATGGTCCCCATAAGAACACAAGAAATAGGAGCAGGAATAGGCCATCTAGCCCTTCCAGCCTGCCCCGCCATTCAATAAGATCATGGCTGATCTGAAGTGGATCAGTTCCACTTTCCCGCCCTCTCCCCATAACCCTTAATTCCCCTTGTCTATCAAAAACCTATCTACCCGTAACTTAAATATATTTAGCGAGGCAGCCTCCACCACTTCAACAGGCAGAGAATTCCAGAGATTCACCACCCTTTGAGTGAAGAAGTTCCTCCTCAACTCTGATCCCCCCTTATCTTGAGGCTGTGCCCTCTAGTCCTGCTATCCTTTCTAAGCAGGAAGAATCTCTCTACCTCTACCCTATCCATCCCCTTCATTATCTTATACATCTCTATAAGATCCCCCCTCGTCCTCCTAAACTCCAACGAGTACAGACTCAGTCTATTTAGTGTCTCTTCATAGGCCAACCCCCACACACATCACTGTCTCCCTTATCTACCTGCCCCCTCGCTACCCAGACTGATCGCGACCCCCCCCGCCCCATTCCCCCCACCGATTGCCCACAGAGTGGCAGCTGACCCTCTCCACCGCTGCCCTCCCAATCCCCACCAGAGATCCATCTGCCCCTCCCCCCCCCACTCCACCAGTGTGCGATTGGGCCTCCCCGCCACCCCTCCCCACCCCCATCCCACCCCCCACCCCACCACCCCCCCCGCACCCCCCACCAAGAGAACGATCTGGCCTCACTCCCCACCTCCCTCCCTCCCTCCCCACCAGAGAATGGTCTGGCCACACTCACCCCCTCCCCTGCCCCCAGAGAACGATCTGGCCTCACTCCCCACCTCCCCCCCTCCCCCCAGAGAATGATCTGGCCTCACTCCCCAACACCCCCCCCCCATCCCCACCAGAGAATGGTCTGGCCTCATTCACCCCCTCTTCCCCCCAGAGAACGATCAGCCGTTCCCCCCCCCCCCACCAGACAACAATCAGTCCTCCCCCCCCTCCAGACGATGATCACCCCCACACCACACAACGATCGGGCTTCCATCCCCACCAGAGATACATCTGACCCGCCGCCTCCTCCTCCTCCCCACCTCAACCAAACAACAATCTGATCTCACTCCCCTTCCCCCCACAACAACCAGAGAATAATCTGACCCACCCCTCTCCTCCCCCCCCCCCCCCATCATCGATCTGAGTCAGAGAGCCGTTGGAAACACTGAATGCGCTCTTCAGAAGCTGGAGTGTCCGATTCAGATTTTTATTCAGCAGGACCATTATGGCACGGTTCTGGATCAGCAAATAAGAACATAAGAACATAAGAAATAGGAGCAGGAGTTGGCCATCTAGCCCCTCGAGCCTGCCCCGCCATTCAATAAGATCATGGCTGATCTGAAGTGGATCAGTTCCACTTTCCCGCTTTCTCCCCATAACCCTTAATTCCCCTGTCTATCAGAAATCTATCTACCCGTGACTTAAATATATTTAGCGAGGTAGCCTCCACCACTTCAACGGGCAGAGAATTCCAGAGATTCACCACCCTTTAAGTGAAGAACTTCCTCCTCAACTCCGTTCTAAACTGCACCCCCTTTATCTTGAGGCTGTGCCCTCTAGTCCTGCTATCCTTTCTGAGCGGGAAGAATCTCTCTACCCCTACCCTATCCATCCCCTTCATTATCTTATACATCTCAGTAAGATCCCCCCTCATCCTTCTAAACTCCAACGAGTACAAGCCCAGTCTATTCAGCCTCTCTTCAAAGTTCAACCCCCTCAACTCCGGTATCAGCCTAGTGAACCTCCTCTGCACTCCCTCCAAGGCCAAAATATCTTTGCGTAAGTGCGGCGACCAAAACTGCACACAGTACTCCAGCTGCGGCCTCACCAGTGCCCTGTACAGTTGCAGCAAGACCTCCCTACTTTTATATTCTATCCCCCTCGCTATGGAGGCCAGCATCCAGCATCCAGAACAAATGCAGTGGTAAAGGAGGAAATGCTGATAAAATTGGGTGGACAGTTCATTAATTCCATTTAATTGGATGCAAATGCATTTAAATTGCCGTTGCACCCGTTTTGGGCACAAGGCGGATTGTGGCCATTCCTGGGTTTTGGTAAAGTGGCAATCTGCGTGGACGCGATAATGGCCTCTCACCCGACTTTACCATGTTTTCACGCCCGAAAACGGGCACGACGCAATGGTAAAATAGGGCCAGAGAGAGGGAAAACCCAGAGCGGTGTTAAGGAATAATATGTTCCTCTTTACCACAGAGATCATAGAACCCCCACAGTGCAGAAGGAGGCCATTCAGCCCTCCAAGCCCACACTGACCACTAACCCACTTGTCCGTGTAATGCCTATCGACCCTAACTAGTCCGCCTGACACTGAGGGGCCATTTAGCACGGCCAATCAACCTAACCTACAGGTCTCTCAGACTGTGGGAAGAAAGTGGAGTCCGGAGGAAATTCACACAGACACAGGGGAGAACATGAACTCCACACAGACAGTGACCCGAGGCTGGAATTGAGCCGGGCTCCCTGGAGCTGTGAGGCAGCGGTGCTGATCACTGTGCCACCTGTGCCACCTCAGACAGTCACAAACAAGTAAATGAGTTAAACAAGAATCAATTGACTACCTCTAATCTTCCAATTAAAGGGCCGTGTCCCAAAGTGCTTTAGAACCACTGAAATACTTGTCTTGAAAACTATTGTAATGCAGCGGCCAATTTTAACATAGCAAATTTGTGCAGTGATTAGATTTAGTAGTCCTAGAATGTCCCACAAGAGGAAGCACCCTCTCCATGTCTACTTTCTCCATACCTTTTATCATCTTGTGTACCTCAATTTGATCTCCCCTCATTCTTCTAAATTGTTGGACTGGGGTAAACACAGTAAGGAGTCTCACAACACCAGGTTGGTGTGAGACTTCTTACTTTGTATATTTACACACAAAATTTCTGTGAGTTACTTTTAATCTAAACTTGTTATTCACCGTGGGCAAGATTAATTGTTTAAAGCTCATCTTTAAATAATGTAACTTAATTTGCGGCAATGTTAATATTTAATATTTTTATCTGGTAGAATCCAAAAAAATTACAAACTCCAGGTAAAAAATGTTCTTAACTTGCCGCAGGAGGTGGTTGAAAAAACGGAAAACGCTGGAAAATCTCAGCCGGTCTGACAGCATCCGTGGAGAGAGATGTTTCGAGTCTGGATGACTGTCAGAGCTGATGAAATGGTTCTTCAATGGAAAAACTAAAATCTGTTGATATCTCGATCCATTCCTATCTGTCTACAACCCCCTGGATAAAACATAAGCAATACAGATTGCAGGTTGCAGAGTGAATCTTTTGGGCCTCTGTCCTCAGGAATACTGGGTTCAAAGGTCATGGAAAGAGGGTGGAGAATATTCACCACCAAGGTTTTAGCCACTCTGTTTAGCACTCAGATGCCTAGGCTTTAGCCGAGAGACGGAACAGTATATATAGGAGGCCTAGTGACAACCTTCCTGCCTCTGAGCCAGAAGACCCACTTCAGAACTTGATGGCCATGGATTTTGATTTAATTTGATTTGACTTATTATTGTCATATGTATTGGGACACAATGAAAAGTGTTGTTTCTTGTGCGCTACATAAACAAAGCATACCATTCATTGAATACACAGGAGAGGAGAAAATGAGAGGGCGCAGAATATAATGTTACAGTTACAGATAGGTGTAGAGAAAGATCAACTTAATGCAAGGTAGGTCCATTCAAAAGTCTGACAGCAGCAGGGAAGAAGCTGTTCTTGAGTCAGTTGGTACGTGACCTCAGACTTTTGTATCTTTTTCTCGAAGGAAGAAGGTGGAAGAGAGAATGTCCGGGGTATGTGGGGGTCCTTGATGATGCTGGCTGCTTTTCCTGAGGCAGTAGGAAGCATAGATAGATTCAGTGGATGGGAGGCTGGTTTGCGTGATGGACTGGACTTTGCTCACAGCCCTTTATAGTTTCTTGCGGTCTTGGGCAGAGCAGGGGCCAAACCACGCTGTGACACATCCAGAAAGGATGCTTTCTATTTTGCATTTGTAAAAATTGGTGAGAGTCGTAGTGGACATGCCAAATTTCCTTAGTCTTCTGAGAAAGTAGAAGGAAGGTGTGCACATGATGCAGTTCAGGGTATTTAGCTGCTAATACTTCCAAACACTCCCCCACTATTCCCTAAAGGGAAAAGTGTGTGTGCGTGTGTGTGTGCACACAAGTGTGCGTGTGTGTGTGCGTGCGTGCGTGTGTACATGTGTGGGCGTGTGCGTGCATATGTGTGTGTGTGTGTGTATGTGTGCATACAAAATAAAGGACAGCCCCTTAAGGACCCTCACCACATCCCCCGCACCTCCCTCTCCCCTCAGTTGACAATAGTCACATGGACTTGAATCATTAACTCCATTTCTCTAGAGCTTTGCTCTAGTTGGGAGTCTGTTGTCAAGGTTGTGGCCAATAGGAGGTGAGAATTTTGATTGATGGATTGCAATGGTGCATCATTGTTTTGCTATTCATGTCCTGCTTGGAGTCACGCGCTGCCCTTCCTGAGGCACTTCTCCTTTCCTCTCTCTTCACGTCCACCCAGCTGACACCGTGTGGACCAATCATCTGCTTTCAGAACTTAACCCTTGACCCCTCTTGTATTGTCTTCTTTCTTGAAGGTTATGACCATCGCGGCCACCAGGGAGATTTGGCAAGGCGGGGAGGGGTGGGTGGGAGCCACCCGTACAACAACAACAATGAGATTGCCTTCTACATGTCCAAGGACACCACAAACACCCTCCACGTCAGCAGCAACAACACCGTGAAGGAGGTCATCGAGGCCTTGCTAAAGAAGTTCATGGTTGCTAATAACCCGGCCAAGTTTGCACTCTTCAAGCAGTAAACGGGGAGTCGTTACGGCAACTTGCGTTTCACGGCCGGACATCTCACCTTGCTCTTCCTTGCGGGACTGCTTGTGTGATGGATTGGGCTACATTTGTGGCCTTTTGTGGTTCCTTGCACTCTTGGGCCGAGCAGGAGCCCATACCAAGTTGAGATACAACCAGAAAGAATGCCAGAAAGAAAATCAGAGAGAAGTTGTTTCTTATGAGGTTGAAGCCGTGTAGTTAGGTGGATCTTGAGAAACAGCTGACACTGATGTGATGGACCAAATGGCCTCTGTCTGTGCTGGAAGAGGCAATGCTGCAAAGTGCTAATGATTTCAGTATTTCTTTATATTTATTTATGTTCTGCTGGGGTCAAAGCAGGAAAACACCAGGTGCTGGCTTCTGTTGTAAAATGAGAATTGGGAAGTATCAGTGACTGCAGTTAATTGACTTGGCGATGTATTTATTTCTTGATCGTGGGTGTCAGTTGTGCTTTGCGCCGCTGGCTTGTTTCTTTCTGGGGAATTAATAGTGCGAGGATTGTCAAAAGCCACTGCCCAGCTGTCTGGCTTACAGAATTGTTTCGAGTCTGTCGGAACCATCTGCACTGCTGTTCCCAGCATTTAATAAATGATCATCTTTGCAATACAAAAGCCTTCATTTTTCTTGAATTACAACAGTGGCTGCACTTCAGAAGTACTTCATTGGCTGTAACGTGGCCTTGGCAGGCACTACACAAATACAACTAAGCTCATTTCACAGAATCCCTACAGTGCAGAAGGAGGCCATTCAGCCCATCGAGTCTGCACCAACAACAATCCCACCCCGGCCCTATCCCTGTAACCCTGCTAATCCCCTCTAACCCCCCACATCCCGGGACACTAAGGGGCAATTTATCCTGGCCAATCCACCTAACCAGCACATCTTTGGGCTGTGGGAGGAAACCGGAGCACCCGGAGGAAACGCACAGGGAAGAACGTGCAAACTCCGTACAGACAGTGAGCCAAGCTGGGAATCGAACCTGTGGCCTTGGCGCTGTGAGGCAGCAGTGCTAACCATTGTGCCACCGTGCCGCCCCATTGTTCAGTACCTCCTTTCTGTCTACAGCAGACCAACAAAGGGCAATTAGCGATCAGTTTTTGCATCCTCGCTATGTACTTGTACATGAGATCGAGAGATGGTCACCAAAGATAACATGAGTGAAATGTACACTGAATGAGTAAGGAACTGCTGTTGCTGGGGTAACACAGTGGCACAGTGGTTAGCACTGCTGTCTCACAGCGCCAGGGTCACGGGTTCGATTCCGGCCTCGGGTCACTGTCTGTGTGGAGTTTGCACATTCTCCCCGTGTCTGCATGGGTTTCCTCCAGGTGCTCCGGTTTCCTCTCACACTCCAAAGATGCGGGGGTTAGGCGGATTGGCCGTGGTAAAATTATCCTGGTGTTGGGGGATTCATGATGTGGAACTTTCCACACATCTGACGAAGGAACAGCATTTCCGAAAGCTTGTGGGTTTACTATCAAATAAACTGGTTGGACTTTAACCTGGTGTTGTGAGACTTCTTACTGCGTCGGGGGATTAGCAGGGTGAATATGAGGGGTTAAGAGAATAGGGCTTGAGTGGGACAGTGATCGATGCAGGCTCGATGGGCCGAATGGCCTCCTTCTGCACTGTAGGGATTCTACGACTCTGTGATACGTTGGATCTGCCACTTGACGGGATTCCGATTTAGCCCCGGCGCCCGGTTCAGTGAGCCTTCGGGAGTCCCGCCAGCCGCGATCGGGGCTGGTACCTCATTCCCAGTTTTATTGTGAATTTCATTGACATTGGACCAAGCTCGAGAAGTTCCAACTCACGTACAATAATGAACGGTTGTCTTGAGAAGGTCTGCGTGAACGGCTACATAATGCTGCATTCTGAAGGGAAGGATCTTCTACAGCGAAAGAATTAGCCAATGTTCACTCAGCATGTTTTGGCCACGGAAGTGATGAAGGGATAAATGATGTGAGTCTGTGTGTTTACATTAGGTGGGTATAAAGACTGGTACTGTGTTGTTGACTGATTCATTGAATTGGCCACTATGGGCTACCACACAAAAGACTAGCTGCATGTAGGAAGAGCAGTGAGCCTGGGCTGTCTAACAACTGGAGAGATTCTGCTAAACTTTTGACAGACCAAATTTGATCACCTCCATCTCAACTCTGTTCAAGAAATGATCTCAAAAGGCAGCATCCTCTTTAAGAGTTTTGAGTTGAGAGCTGTCGGTAGCACAGTGGTTAGTGCTGCTGCCTCACAGTGCCAGGGAGCCGGGTTCGATTCCAGCCTTGGGCCACTGTCTATGTGGAGTCTGCACATTCTCCCCGTGTCTGCTTGGGTTTCCTCTATTTTGCTCCCACAGTCGGAAAGATGCACGGGTTAAGTTGATTGGCCAGGCTAAATTGATCCTAGTGTCAGGGGGATGAACAGGGTTAAATGTGTGGGGACAGCATGGAAACAGGCCCTTCGACCCAACTTGTTCATGCTAATTTTTTTTTAACGACTGAGCTAGTTTCAATTGACCATGTTTGGCCCATATCCCTCTCTATCCATCTTACCCATGTAACTGCCTAAATGCTTTTTAAATAGACAAAATTGTACCCGTCTCCACTACTACCTCTGGCAGCTTGTTCCAGACACTCACCACCCTCTATGTGAAAAAATTGCCCCTCTGGGCACTTTTATATCTCTCCTCTCTCACCTTAAACCTCTGCCCTTTAGTTTTAAACTCCCTTGCCTTTGGGAAAAGATTTTGACTATCTAGCTGATTTATGCCCCTCATTATTTTATAGACCTCTGTGAGATCAACCCTAAGCCTCCGACGCTCCAGAGAAGAATGTCCCAGTCTATCCAGCCTCTCCTTATAATTCAAATCATCAAGTCCCGGGAGCATCCTAGCAAATCTTTTCTGCACTCTTTCCAGTTTAATAATGTCCTTTCTATAATAGGGTGACCGGAACAGTACACAGTATTCCAAGTGTGGCCTTACCAATGTCTTGTACAACTTCAACAAGACGTCCCAACTCTTGTATTCAAAGTTCTGACCAATGAAACCAAGCGTGTTGAGCGCCTTCTTCTTCACTCTGTCCACCTGTGACTCCACTTTTAAGGAGCTACGAACCTGTACCCTAGATCTCCTTATTCTATAAGGAGATCCTTATTCTCTCCAACGCCCTACCATTAACTGATTATGTAAGGGCCTTGGAGATATTGAGATATTGATCACAGGCCCGGAGACAAAGGTTAGTTTTGGTTTAATTACATGAATTGTGAATCATCTTGAATCTTTTTTCATGGCACGCTTGATGGGGGAGGAGATTGACTTCACGGCATGGTGCCAACTGTGGATGGCGAGTATTGTGTGGAATAATAGAGCCCGAGGGCGGAATTTTACAGCCTCACTCGAGCGAGACTGGAAATTCTCATCCGGGTCAATGGAGATTTCTGTTGTCGGAACCTCGCTCGCTCCAATTCCATGGCAGGCGAGTTGGTAACATCATACTGTGTAGATAAGGCCCATTGAGTCTGCACCGGCAATACTTTGATTTGAACAAAGAAGAAAGAAAAGTGCAGCAAGGGAACAGGCCCTTCGGCCCTCCAAGCCCGTGCCGATCGTGATGTCCCAATAAACTAAAACAAACCTTCTGTCCCTGACTCAGTCTGTATCCCTCTTTCCCGTCCCTGTTCGTGTACCCATCCTCTTGAATGTTGCTAATGCATCTGCTTCCACCACCTCCTCTGGCAGCGCGTTCCAGGCACCCACCACTCTCTGCGTGGAAAAACTTCCATCTCCCTTAACCTTTCCCCCCTCTCACCTTAAACCTGTGCCCCCTTTTGAAATTGTCCCTTCCACCCTGTATTATTGTCACATATATTGATATACATTGAAAAAGAACTACTGCGAAAGGTGCACTTATCCCGTTTTCCTCCACTTGTCCCATATTCTTGAATGTTGTGATGTTTCAAGTGCTAATCCAAATATTTTTTTAAAGGTTGTAAAGTTTCTGGCCGCCACTACATTCACAGGCATCGCGTTCCAGATTCCCACAACCCCCTGGGTCAGATTTTCCAGCCATAAGACCAGAAAATCCCACTCAGCGTCAACAGACCTTTGCGTGGTCCGGTTCCGCCCACTACGATTCCCGTGGTGGATGGGACGGGAAAATTTCTGCCCTCTGAGTGAAAAGGTCTTGTTCCCAAATCCCCTCTGAACCTCCTGCCCCTTACCCTATGCCCCCTTGTGGTTGACCCCTGACCCTAAAGCTGTGCCCCCTTGCAATTGACCCCTCGACCAAGGAGAGCGGCTGGGAGCTGGTGGGATCTCCACCTCAACTGTTTGGCGGAGGGAAAGTTGGGATGGGGGGGGCTAGCAGCTGGCCACATTTAAGACCTACCATGTTGAACTGTCCTAACCCCAGAGGAGGCAGCAATGGACACCACTCTTGGAGCAAGGCAAGAGGTGTCAAAGGTCACTGGCGACAGTCGGGCAGAACCTGGCAAAGGGGATGGCAGTGGGTGGTGAGGGCAGGGCTTGGGGCAACCCTTGCCATTTGGGGATCCTCTCCCTTGGCAACAAAGACTCCACTTGGGAGGGTCCTACCTCCCACAAGTTGACCATCAGAATTTACCGGCAGCCTCCCCATGCTCAGGGGGCCCACCCACCACTGATAAAATGCCAACAGCGACGCAAAGAAGCCCTTAATTAGCGACTTAAGTGGCGCCTCGGATTGGGAGGGTTGTTCTCCACCTTGCTCACGACTGGCAGAGTGATCTGACGACGGGAAGGTGACTGGCATTCCAACTCCGTTTTTACCTTGCCAAGTTTCGAGCCTGACCCCACCACCAGTTGGGGTGGCACGGTGGCACAGTGGTTGGCACTGCTGCCTCACAGCGCCAGGGACCCGAGTTCAATTCCAGCCTCGGGTCACTATCTGTGGAGAGTTTGCACATTCTCCCCGTGTCTGCGTGGGTTTCCTCCGGGTGCTCCGGTTTCCTCCCACAGTCCAAAGATGCACGGGTTAGACTAATTGGCCATGATAAATTGCCCCTTAGTGTCAGGGGATAAACAGGCTAAATATGTGGGGTTATGGGGATAGGGCTTAGATGGGAGTGTTGTTGGTGCAGGTTCGATGGGCTGAATGGCATCCTTCTGCATTGTAGGGATTCTATGAGCATTCTTCTATGAATTCCATGAACCTGGACTGTCCCCAGAGGGCTGTAAAAATCCAGTCCATCCAGAAGAGTGTCTGTACTGATCATTCATCACCTGCTCCCACCTGGATCACAGCAAACAGATTGTTAGAGGCAAAATAACCACCTTGTTTAAAGCAACCTGTTTATAATGAGGTGGTTTCGAATCTCTCTAAACTGCAGTAATAAAGAGAGCGGCAAGGTGACATTAGGTAACACGCAATTCGAATGAAATCTGGACTATTTATCTGAAATAGACCATGTTTCCTGTTAGAGATAAGGTGTTGCTGGATGGTAATTTTTGGCAGACGCCAACTTAAACTCTAAGCAACGTTTCCTCATGTCATCAGTCTGAAACGTCTACACTTCCCATTTTAGGAATTTCGACGCTGCGTTATAAATGTACTGTCAGGCTCCGTGAGGTTGTGAAAGTCTCCAAATAATTATACGCTCTCCTCAAGGGGAGACGAGAGAGTGAAGTCAGCACAAACACAGCCGACGATACAGTGATCCTTCTCCACAGGCAGGAGTGTTTCGGATTCCTCGTAAGAAATCCACGCCAGCTTCCTGCGTTCCCCTGTGTGACTAAGCGACATTGTCCCGAATTCTTATTTGGGGAAATTTCCCCACCTCCCAGGATAAACTGACCCGGGGAGGAATCTTCCTGACCCGCCCGCCACGGGAATTGTAGCGGGGAGGTGGGGGGGAGCGGACAGTGCAAAGTTCCGTGGAATTCCCTAGCCTTGAGGCTGGAAGATCCCACCAATAGAAAATAGGAGCAATGGGAGGCCATTCGGCCCTCCGGTCCTGCTCTGTCGTTCATTACGATCATCTCTGATCATCCAACTCATTATCCTGTTCCCATCTTCCATTCATATCCTTTGATACCCTTGGCCCCAAGTGTTATATTTAATTGCTCCTTGAAAACATGTAATGTTTTAGCCTGACTGGCCTGTAGCTGCTGGGTTTCTCTATTACACCCTCTTTTGAACAAGGACGCAATGTTTTCAATTCTCCCAGGCCCCTCTTGAGTCTGAGGATGACTGATGGCCAGTGCCTCCGCACTACCCACTCGCACTTCTCACAGCATCTTTGGAACCTTCTCGTTGCATCATTACAATCCCTACAGTGCAGTAGGAGGCCATTCAGCCCATCAGATCCGCACCGACAACAAACCCACCCAAACCCTCTCCCCACAACCCCACATAATTACCCTGCCAACACCCTGGCACTAAAGGGTAAGTCAGCATGGCCAATCAACCTAACCCGCACACCCTTGGGTGGAAACTGGAGCACCCTGAGGAAACCCACGCAGATACGGGGAGAACGCGCAAACTCAGCACAGTCAGCAGAAATCAAACTCAGGTCCCTGGTGCTATGAGGCAGCAGTGCTAACCACTGTGCCACCACGCTGCCTTGCTACTGTTGCCCTATCAACTTTAGATACATATGCTAGTGGCCTCGAGTCACTTCATACACTCCGTCAGGATTTGAATTGATTCACTATTGTCACATGTATTGAGATACAGTGAAAAGAATTGTTTCTTGCGTGTTATACAGACAAAGCATACTGTTCATAGAGAAGGAAATGAGAGAGTGCAGAATGTAGTGTTACAGTCATAGCTAGGGTGTAGAGGAAGGTCAACTTAATGCAAAGTAGGTCCATTCAAAAGTCTGACGGCAGCAGGGAAGAAGCTGTTCTCGAGTCATTTGGAATGTGATCTCAGACATTTGTGCCTTTCTCCTGATGGAAGAAGGTGGAAGAGAGAATGCCCGGGGAGCGTGGGGTCCTTAATCATGCTGGCTGCTTTGATGAGACAGCGGGAAGTGTAGACAGAGTCAATGGATGGGAGGCTGGTTTGCGTGATGGTCTGGACTTTGTTCATGACCCTTTTATAGTTCCTTGCTGTCTTGGGCAGAGCAGGAGCCCATACCAAGCTGTGATACAACCAGAAAGGATGCTTTCTACGGTGCATCTGAAAAAGTTGGTGAGAGTTGTAGTGGACATGCCAAATTTCCTTAATCTCCTGAGAATGTAGGGGCGTTGATGGACTTTTTTAACTATGGCATTAGTGTGGAGGGACCAGGACAGGTTGTGACTGTATTAGCATTGCTTGGGGGAAGGGGATGGAAACATGTAAAAGAGCTCACTTGACTTCCCTGCTGAACCAAGGAGTGAGTCATGTTAAAACATCATTACCCAATCGGTGAGAAATCCCAGTGCATTCTTTGTCCCTTGTTCCTGGGGTTATTCACCAAGCAAAGTGCTTCAAGCAGGAAAGCAAAATAAAACCTTCTTCCGAGGACTGAGGTTGTCAGGAAAGGGAAAAGCCAGGAGTTTGCTGGGTTACGCACTCCGCCATCACGGCGACTCATTAGCTCCTTAACTGCGCTTTATGAGGGGAAAGTGTTTACGTAGCCGTCGCAGGGGTTGAGACATTATGACCGTGATGAGGTAATGAAGCAATCAGAAAGGGAGCAGACTCTTAAAGCTGGACCCAAATATCCAGGAATCCCTCACAAGGCTGAGAGAAACAGCAGAGGGGCACCTTAAACATCTGCTATTAAAGGCATCCCTCCCCCTCCCACACAACCCTCTCCCCACGCACCCTCTTCCTTCATCTCTCAAAGCAATAAACCCCAGCTCCGGGTCAACTCCATAAATAAACACAAAGCGCTTTAAATCCCCCAACAAATGATTCCCGGCGACAAGGCTCTAAACGCAGCTTTTCACAACTGCGCCCTGTTTGCACTGAGGAAGAGGCGAGTGTTTAGGTTCACCTCCCCTTTGCAATAAATACTTCACTCCAGCTCGCTCCTGGCTACAGACCAGCACTCTGGGATCGATGGGCAGGAGGGAGAAAGCACAGACCCCGTCACGTCAGAGCCTTGGGTCGACTCGATCTGTAACACCGCACGGAGGTGGTGATTTACCTGTCAACTCTTGTTGACGCAGGGGCCAAGCTCTGAGCTGACAGGCCTTTATTAAAAGGGGGTTTTAAAGCCTCAGTAGACGGATAGAGATCAGATACAGATCAGCTTTTGGTTCATCGAGCATTGAAATAGGCTGAAGGACCTCCTCCTGTTTCTCTGGGGGGGTGGGGGGGGAGCGATCAGGATATTGAATTTGATAATCGGCCATGATCAAAATGAATGGAGGAGCAGGCTTGAAGGGCCAAATGGCCTATTCTTGCTTCTGTGTATTAGTCATGTATTAGTATACAGTGAAAAGTATTGTTTCTTACACACTACAAAGCATACCGTGCATAGAGAAGGAAAGGAGAGAGTGCAGAATGTAGTGTTACAGTCACAGCTAGGGTGTAGAGAAAGATCAATTTAATGCGAAGTAAGTCCATTCTGATGGCAGCAGGGAAGAAGCTGTTCGGTTGGTATGTGATTTCAGACTTTCGTATCTTTTTCCTGGCAGAAGAAAAATCAAAGAGAGTATGTCTGGGGTGCGTTGGGGTCTTTGATTGTGCTGGCTACTTTGCCGAGGCAGCGGGCAGTGTAGACAGAATCAATGGGTGGGAGGCTGGTTTGCGTGATGGATTGGGCTACGTTCACAACCTTTTGTAGTTTCTTGTGATCTTGGGCAGAGCAGGAGGCCATACCAAACTGTGATACAACCAGAAAGAATGCTTTCTATGGTGCATCTGTAAAAGTTGCTGAGAGTCATAGCGGACATGCCAAATTTCCATCTTCTGCCAGGCTTTATGCGCGCAGTTTCAAACCATCTCAAAGGACATTTTTTTAAATCACTTTAAACATAGAACATAGAACATAGAACATTACAGCGCAGAACAGGCCCTTCGGCCCACGATGTTGCGCCGACCAGTTACAAAAACAATGACCCACTAGCCTATACCAATCCCTTTTCGTCCATAAACCTATCCAGAGATCTCTTAAACGCCCCCAAACTAGACGCATTTACAACTGCAGCAGGCAGGGCATTCCAATCCCTCACCACCCGCTGGGTAAAGAACCTACCCCTGACATCCGTCCTGTAGCTACCCCCCCTTAATTTAAAGCCATGCCCCCTCGTGCTAGCTTTCTCCATCCGAGGAAAAAGGCTATCACTATCCACCCTATCTAAACCTCTAATCATCTTTCATTAGTTTCTCGCTGCACAAGGTTAAGAAATTTTCTCACCATCCATCTAAAACTTATAGAATCCATAGAATCATACAATGCAGAAGGAGGCCATTCGGCCCATCGAGCCTGCACTGACCACAATCCCATCCATGCCCTATCCCCATAACCCCATGTATTTACCCTGCTAACCGCCCCTGACACTAAGGGGCAATTTAGCACGGCCAATTCACCTAACTTGAACATTTTTGGACTGTGGCAGGAAGCCGGAGCACCCGGAGGAAACCCACACACGCAGAACATGCAAACTCCGCACAGACAGTGATCTGAGGCTGGAATTGAACCCCGGTCCCTGGGGCTGTGAGGCAGCAGTGTTAACCATTATACCACCGTGCTGCCTCTTTATGGACTGATCAGAGCATTCTGTCTACTGCCAAAGGATAATCCTTATTTATCTTTTGCCCATCTAGTCTGTGACCTTAAGACATAGGAACAGAAGCAGGCCATTTGGCCCATCGAGTCTTCTTCGCCATTCAATGAGATCATGGCTGATCTGATGTGATGTGAATCCTCAGCTTTACTTTCCTGCCATAGTCCTTGATTCCAAGACTGATTAACAATCTGTCTGTCTCGGCCTTGAACATACTTAACAACCCAACCTTTATAGCCTTATGTGGTAAAGAATTCCACAAATTCACCACCTTCTGAGAGAAGAAATTCTTCCTCATACTCTGAGATTATGTCCCCTGGTCCTAGACTCTCCCACAAGAGGAAACAACCTCTCAGTATCTGATCTGATAGACAAGGGAATTAAGGGTTATGGGGAGAGGGCGGGAAAGTGGAACTGATCCACTTCAGATCAGCCATGATCTTATTGAATGGCGGGGCAGGCTCGAAGGGCTAGATGGCCTACTCCTGCTCCTATTTCTTATGTTCTTATGTTCTTATATCGGCGTGGGTCACTCCGGTTTCCTCCCACAGTCTAAAAGATGCGCTGTTTAGGTGCATTGGCCGTGCTAAATTTTCCCTCAGTGTACCTGAACAGAGACCGGAGTGTGGCGACTAAGGGATTTTCACAGTAACTTCAATGCAGTGTAAATGTAAGTCAGCCTCGGGTCACTGTCTGTGCGGAGTTTGCACGTTCTTCCCATGTCTGCGTGGGTTTCTTCCAGGCGTTCCGGTTTCCCCCCACAGTCTGAAGGTGTGCAGGTTTGGTCGATTGGCCATGATAAGTTGCCCCTTAGTGTCAGGAGGATTAGGAGGGTAAATGTGTGGGGGGTTACGGGGATGGGACCTGGGTGGGATTGCGGTGGGTGCAGACTCAGTGGTCCGAATGGCCTCCTCCTGCACTGTCGGGATTCTATGATTCTAATTGTGACACTAATAAATAAACTTTAAATATCATCGTTTAAAAGTTGTTTTCAGAGAATACATCATTTCTCTCTCAAGCTAGTGTAACTGGGAATCATTTCCCGGCTTTGCTGACTGCAGTATGGTGTCTATACAGAGCCATTTAAAAATATTTCTACAAGCACTTTGCATCCAAATTTAAAGAAAGGGTTGAGTCAGGCACTTGGCTCGAGTCCTCGAAAGAAAACATACATAGCTTGTGCTGAATGAAGCTGACCACATCATTAAATATGCAGCTAGGCTTCTGTCTCTGCCATATAAATAGTGTAATTTAGACTACACAGTGCCTATTGAAGAGGTGCTGCTGGGTATGTACAATGTATCTACTTTATGCGCGTTTTCTGGGCCCTGCATTAGTTACGTAACCATTCCCCCTTCCAGTTTTTCACATTAACGTCCCCCTCTATTCCCCGACAACTTGCTCAATGCATCCAATTTGGTCCTTGGCAACACAAATCCTGGAGTGTCTTCTCCTCCTTTGGCAGCCCCTCAGGGTCGAGACAAAGGCAAAATACGGCGGATGCTGGAACCTGAAACGAAAGCAGAGAACGCTGGCTGGAAACGTTGCCCCTATTCTCTCTCCGCACATGCTCTCAGACCTGCTGATTTTCACCAGCACTTCCTGGTTTTGCCTCAGGACCGAGGATGGCTTGCCTCCACTCTGGGGAGGAGGGTTCCGCAGTTTGATTCAATCTGATTTGATTTGGTATTGTCACACGTGTTGGAATACATTTGGGGCACATGTATTGGGACGGAGTAGAAATGGTCGCGAGCTTCAGGTTTTTAGGCTTTCAGTTCACTGACAACCTGTCCTGGTCCCCTTCTACCAACACTATAGTTAAGAAAGCCCACCAACGCCTCTACTTTCTCAGAAAACTAAGGAAACTTGGCCTGTCAGCTACCACTCTCACCAACCTTTACAGATGCACCATAAAAAGCATTCTTTCTGGTTGTATCACAGCTTGGTATGGGCTCCTGCTCTGCCCAGGAATGCAAAAAACTACAAAGGGTCATGGATGTAGCCCAATCCATCACACAAAGCAGCCTCCCATCAATTGACTCTGTCTACACCTCCCGCTGCCACAGCAAAGCAGCCTGCATAATTAAGGACTCCACGCACCTCGAATATTCCCTCTCCCACCTTCTTCCTTTGGGAAAAAGATAGAAAAGTTTGAGATCACGTACCAACCGACTCAAGAACAATTCCCTCCCTGCTGCTGTCAGACTTATCTTGCATTAAGTTGATCTTTCTCCACACCCTAGCTATGACAGTAACACTACATTCTGCACTCTCTCATTTCCTTCTCTATGAACGGTATGCTTTGTCTGTATAGCGTGCAAGAAATGATACTTTTCATTGTATACTAATACATGTGACAATAATAAAGCAAATCAAATCAAATGAATAGTGAACACTTTTTAGGTGAGAGGGAACTGATGTGGTCACCTAGGCTGCCCCCTGTAACAGGACCCCTGAACCACCCCCCACCGTGCGATCAAGGGTTGCCAAATGGGAGTGTACATGTTTCTAGACAGTTCATCGCATGAACTCCTGCCTCCAGCTGCCTTGGTTGGGTCAAAGGGTCTTTTCATTCCAATATTTTTATAACTCAGAACGTTTAATGCAAAAGGAAGAAAGACCATTCTGTTTTAATGATATGATTTGTACTCTGGGGTGTCACTCAGAGCAGTTTCCAGAAGATTAACCTTTAAACCGTTGAAGTGGCGGAGGCTGCCTCACTAAATATATTTAAGACGCGGGTTGATGGGTTTTTGATAAGCGAGGGGATTAAGGGTTATGGGGAGAGGGTGGGAATGTGGAACTGAG
Source organism: Carcharhinus amblyrhynchos (assembly GCF_965287045.1). Lineage (NCBI taxonomy): Eukaryota > Metazoa > Chordata > Chondrichthyes > Carcharhiniformes > Carcharhinidae > Carcharhinus > Carcharhinus amblyrhynchos. The sequence continues at coordinate 118,947,482 of NC_137329.1, forward strand.
CCACGACAGATCAGCCATGATCTTATTGAATGGCGGGGCAGGCTCGAAGGGCTAGATGGCCTACTCCTGCTCCTATTTCTTATGTTCTTAAATCCTGGAGACTCCAGGGGAGCCCTGGAGCGTTGGCAACACCAGCATGACCCCCTGACAAAGGTCAGAAAGCCGAAGTTTTAAAACTCAACATTGAATCTCTCCATCTCAATTGTAGGGACATTTTACGCAAATGTTTCGTACGCATTTGTCTGCTACATTTAAAGAATGAATCTTGAGCAAAAGTGCCTCACAGCAATGTCCTGTTTGGTTGGATGCATTCCAGTGTGACCTCCCAATGTCCATCTCCACCATTGGTCCATCTTCACTGACCCCACCTTCCCTCAACCAGTGAGAAGCAATTGATTGGATGATCTCAATATCAAACAGCCCCTATCCTCAATGTCCAGTGCGATTTTTTTTAATAAGTGAAAGTGCCCAAATGAGATTTTTTGAAAGACATAGACAATATTTTAATTGATGGCGATTTATCTCCTGGGATTTTGCTCGCAATGGTGCCCTTCGAGATCACCCTTCAATTTCAGGAGACTCTCTATGCCAAATCAGGATGGCTGGAAACCCTATAAGAACATCAGTACTAGGAGCAGGAGTAGGCCATCTGGCCCCTCGAGCCTGCTCCACCATCCAATAAGATCATGGCTGATCTTTTCATGAACTCAGCGCCACTTACCCACCCGCTCACCATAACCCTTTATTCCTTTGCTGTTCAAAAATGTATCTATCTTTACCTTAAAAAATTCAACAAGGTAGCCTCAACTGATTCACTGGGCAGGGAATTCCACAGATTCACAACCCTTTGTGTGAAGAATTTCCTCCACAACTCAGTCCTAAATCCGCTCCCCCTTATTTTGAGGCCATGGCCCCAGGATCTAGTTTCACCCACCAGTGGAAACGATCTCCCTGCTTCTGTCTACAAGAGCCAATGGCTTAGTGGTATTATCACTATATTATTAATCTAGAAACTCAGCTGATGTTCTGGGGACCCGGGTTCGAATCCCGCCACAGCAGATGGTGGACTTGGAATTCAATAAAAAAAATCTGGAATTAAGAATCTACTGATGTGCATGAAACCATTGTCGGAAAAACCCATCTGGTTCACTTGTGTCCTTTATGGAATGGCACAGTGGTACAGTTGTTGGCACTGCCAGCTCACAGCACCAGGGTTCGATTCCAGTCTCAGTTCACAGTCTGTGTGGAGTCCGCACATTCTCCCTGTGTCTGTGTGGGTTTCCTCGGGTGCTCTGGTTTCCTCCCACAATCCAAAAATATGAGGGTTATGTTGACTGGCCATGGTAAATTGCCCCTTAGTGTCAGGGGGATTAGGAGGATAAATACTTGGGGTTAAGGGATAGGGTCTGGGTGGGATTGTGGTCGGTGCAGGCTCGATGGGCCAAATGGCCTCCTTCACACTGTAGGGATTCTATGATACTAATCTTATCCATTCCCTTTATAATTTTATATGTTTCTATAAGCTCCCCCCTCATTCTTCTGAATTTCAATGGGTATAATCCCAGTCTACTCAGTCTCTCCTCATAAGCCAACCCTCTCAACTCCAGAATCAACCTAGCGAATCTCCCCTGCACCTCCTCCAGTGCCAGTGTATCCTCTCTCAAGTAAGAAGACCAGGACTGTACACAGTTACTCCAGGTGTGGCCTCACCAGCATCTTATACAGCTGTAACATAACCTCGCTGTTTTTAACCTCCATCTGTACTCTGTGAGGGCATGAAATACCCTTTCAGAGCAGAGATGAAACTGTTTGGTTCCATCGACTGAACCATTTCTAATGCTTGAGGCCAAGTGAATGATGCTTACAAAACAAACACAAAGTATCGAAGATGAGGGGGAGGGCCTGGGTTAGATACTCTGTCAGAGAGTCAGTGCAGATTTGATGGGCCGAATGGTCCCCTTCTGCACTGTGGGGATTCTCTAATTCTATGATTCCAATTCCAGACAGACTTTAACTCTCTAATATTTTCATAAGTAACAGTATCGAGGGATACATGAGCAAAGGTGGATTGATTTGGTGGCACGGTGGCACAATGGTTAGCACTGCTGCCTCACAGTGCCAGGGACCTGGGTTCGATTCCTGGCTTGGGTGACTGTGTGTGGAGTTTGCGTGGGTTTCCTCCGGGTGCTCTGGTTTCCTCCCACAATCCAAAGATGTACTGGTTAGGGTGCATTGGCCATGGTAAATTCTCCCTCAGTGTACCCGAGCAGGCGCCGGAGCGTGGCGGCTAGGGGATTTTCACAGTAACTTCATTGCAGTGTTAATGTAAGCCTACTTGTGATACCAATAAATAAATAATCTAAGTGAGCTGCAAAGTCAGAATCCGGAGTGTCAGTAATCCTGCCACTCCTCAATATATAAACAGGTGAGGCTCCCTGTTTGGGCAGGCAATCATTACCTCAATCAGGGAGCTCATACTCCAAGAGGCCAACCTCATGGGCCTCATTGAGGTCATTACAAAAACATTTGTAGAACAAATAATATGGAGTCAGGTAACGTATAATGCGCTTCATTTACAAATGGAATCCATTCACCTTGGACGGCACGGTGGCACAGTGGTTAGCACTGCTGCCTCATAGTGCCAGGGACCCGGGTTCAATTCCCTGGTCAGGTCACTGACTGTGTGAACTTTGTATGTTCTCCCTTTGTCTGCGTGAGTTTCCTCTGGGTACTCCGGTTTCCTCCCACACTCTGAAGATGTGTGGGTTAAGCTCATTGGCCATGCTAAATTGCCCCTTAGTGTCGGGGGGACTAGCCCGGGTTGTGGGGATCGGGCTTGGGTGGGATTGTGGTCAGTGCAGACTCGAAGGGCAGAATGGCGTCCTCCTGCAATGTAGGGATTCTATGAACTGTCCAATGCAACATGTTTCATTCCAATTCCATCTCCTACTGTGAACCATCCAACAGTACAATAATGTTTTATGATAGTCCAATAAAAAACATCTGGAATTAGATGACCATGAAACCATTGTCGGAAAAACCCATCTGGTTCACTACTGCCCTTTAGGGAAGGAAATCTGCTGTCCTTACCCAGTCTGGCCTACATGTGACTCCAGAGCAATGTGGGTGAACAAGGGTAAATAGGGATGGGCAATAAATGCTGGCCAGCCAGCAGCGCCCATGTCCTGGGAATGAGTAAAAGTAATGCAACAATCAGGATGTGGGCCCTTCTGTCTGCCTCAGCGTGATACGGCAATATGGAAATTGGCTCAGAAATGCTGACAGGAAAATGATATAAGTGGCGTTAAACTGCTGAGTTAGACATTTCCTTGCATTTGCTGTAAATAGGTCACGGGGTTTTTGTGACATTACTGAGGCATTTCCGTGACACTGCTGCTCTTCAACCACATGGTTACTTGGGGAGGGTGGTTTTGGCAAAGCCACTACATTCCTCCCATGATATCCTGCACGCCCATTTCGTTCGCAAAACCCCTCATTTGGTCTATTTTGAGTTGCGGGATTCATTTGCCTGGACCAAACGTTGTAGGTGGGGTTGTTCCTTTTCTGAATACTTTTTTCTTTCATGTCGCACCAGTATCAGCCACAATTAATGACTCCACACAGACACAGCAGCGCATTGACAAAGCGGGCAACATTGACTGAAGGGTAGACCACCAGACACCCACTTCACACCCACCCAGATATCGCCCCCGTTGACCTGGGTCTGATGAGAACATTTCCCACTCTCAATCTAACCCTTGACTAACACAAAATGAACACCACCTCACATCGACTTTCGATGTACTCTACCAATTAAGATCCGTGGACTCTATAATTTGAGTTCTCATCTGTAATCTGTGATGAAAGGGGGATTTTTAATGTTGATTTTTATATCCTTTGTAGCACTGCCAGCAACCAGTTTTAGAATGTAACCAGTGATACCGTCTGTTGTAGTCTGAACAGTGGCAACAAGCTGTAAGGGTCAGCTGACCCGGTAAACTGTGTAACCAATGAGAAAATGATCAGCTGACCAGCTGACTCAGTATAAATAAGAACCTGTTGGGAATTGTTGGAGAGCTTGGAATGGCCCAGGGTGAGGCCTCAAGTGTTGGAGTAATGGTGTTTCTTTATTAAACATGTTACTTTGATGTATCTATTGGAGTAAACTTTTTCATTTTTATTATCTATAACTGAGGTGTACCGTCAGCTGGATAGGCAGCCAGCCCTGGCATTTGCTCATTAATCTTCGCTGATTAAACATTTTGCTCACTTTGAGAACTGAAATGTTTTCTTCGATGGCTTCCCGAATGCAAATTGGCGAACGTCAGCTCATCTGCGTCTTTGGGGAATCCTGACAGTGCAGAAGGAGGCCATTCGAGTCTGCACCAACAACAATTCTACCCCCGGCCCTATCCCCATAACCCCACACATTTATCCTGCAAGTCCCCCTAACATTCAGGGTCAATTTAGCACGGCCAATCCACCTAACTTGCACGTCTTTGGAGTGTGGGAGGAATCCGGAGCACCCGGAGGAAACCCACACAAGGCAAGGCCCTGCCTCCCCTCACCCTTGTCCTCATGGACTATACTTACCCACGGTGCCCCAGGTCAGTGTTGGGCTGACTGTGCACATCACCAATACCTCAGAATGCTTCCAAATACCTCCTGCAAACCAATGCCCCCAGTTGGCACTGCCAGTCTGACTTCTGTATCATCCCCCCCAACCCCTCATCCCCGGCTCCCTTTTCCTCTCTGCTTGAGGCCCACCCTCTTCTTCTGTGACTGGCGGAAGGCTACAATATAAGGGAAATATTAACAGAACTATAAGCAGTCCAATCTTACTTTTCAAGGTGACATAGTGATTCTGAGCCAGTCCTGAGCGAATGAGTCCATGTTCCTTTATAGCAACGGAGGAATTACAGTTCAGCCAATTGATTTCAGGAAGCGACATGGAGAACCCGCTCCTGTCTACATTACAATGTGGAGATGCCGGTGTTGGACTGGGGTGGGCACAGTAAGAGGTCTTACAACACCAGGTTAAAGTCCAACAGGTTTATCTGATAGTGCAAGCCACAAACTTTCGGAGCGTTGCCCCTTCATCAAGTGATGACGAAGGAGCAGCGCTCTGGAAGTTAGTGGATTTAACTGCCAAATAAACGTGTTGGACTTTAACCTGGTGCTATGAGACTTTGCCTGTCTACATCAACAGGAATGAAGTGGAAATATTCCAGAACTTCAAGTTTCTCGGTGTCCAGACCACCTGTCCTGGTCCCTCCATGCCAACACCACAGTTAAGAAAGCCCACCAATGCCTGTACTTTTGTAGGAGATAAGGAAATTCAGCATGTCCGTTACAATTCTCACCGATCTTTACAGTTGCACCGTAGAATGCATTATTTCCAGATGTATTGCAGCCCGGTATGGGCTCCTGCTCTGGCCAAGGCCTCAAGAAACAGCAAAGGGCTGTGAATGTAGCCCAATCCATCAGGCAAACCAGCCTCCCACCCATTGACTCCGTCTACACTTCCCTCTGCCTCAGCAAAGCAGCCAGCAAACTAAGGACCCCTCACATCCCAGACATTCTCTCTTCCACCTTCTTCCGTCGGGAAGAAGATATAAAAGTCTGAGGTCACGTGCCAGCTGACTCAAGAACAGCTTCTTCCCTGCTGCCATCAGACTTCTGAATGGACCTACCTCGCATTAAGTTGATCTTTCTCTACACCCGAGCTATAACACTACATTCTGCACTCTTTCCTTTCCCTCTCTATGAAGAGTATGCTTTGTCTGTATAGTGCGCAAGAAACAATAATTTACACTGTATATCAATACATGACAATAATAAATCAAATTCAAATAAAATCAAATCTTTGTTTACGACAAAACTTTATTAAATGTATCAAATCAGACTGCTTAGTTAATCTCCTTTGGGCTGCCTTGGTGCAGATAAACCCATTCATCCCGGACAACCTGGAATGATCAGCCCCATTCAGGAGTGATGTCACCGTCTCTCAAGTTGGTATGATTTTTAAAAGTTTATTTATTAGTGTCAAAAGTAGGCTTACATTAACACTGCAATGAAGTTACTGCGAAAATCCCCTAGTTGTCACCTGTTCAGGTACGCTGAGGGAGAATTTAGCACGGCCAATGCACCCGAACCAGCACGACTTCCAGACTGTGGGAGGAAACTAGAGCAAACCCACCCAGACGGTGACCCAAGCCAGGAATCGAACCCGGGTCCCTGGTGCTGTGAGGCAGCAGTGCTAACCACTGCGCCACTGTGAAACTACTGGGGTTTTATATTTAATACACTGAGGGCAGAGTTTGGGAACTGCCTATTGCACTGCCGTTACCATATTGGAATGTTTCCAGCTTTTGCAAGTGCGGCCTCATTAACTCTGTATGAAAAGTCTCCTGTCCAAATTACATATTAAAAGAAAAGATGAAGAGTAACATGATGGTGGAACAAATTTTCTATTTATTAAATGAGAGCAATGTTCAATTAACAATTTCATGTAGGATGATCTCATTAAATATTCATGTCCATACGCCCATGCACAGTTTACAGAATGCATCATTCAGCTAAAGCAATTAGCATAAAGCAAAACTGCAAGTGGTAATTATAATGAGAAGACCCCCCCCCAACCCCTCCACTCCCTCGTCTAAGCTTCATCTCCTTATTTATCCTCATTGATTCTTATTGAACTTTTTCCCTACTTTCTCACGCAGACTTGACCTTACATGGCGAGATCCAGGCCTGGATTTGCAGATGACAAGGGATCGACCCCCTGACTCCGACAGGACCTCCAGCCGTGTTTGAAAAGGAAGCCTAGCTCCCCAGAACATTCAGGTACGGTGCTTGGATGGGGCACTACTGCGTCATCCTGGGGCTAAGCACAGCAGGTAGGGAGCCAATCTCAGGTAGTTGGCAGGAGTCTTGAGGAACGAGGGTAGGGGATGACCTGGAGGGGTGGGGAAGGGGGGTGTTGAGGGTCAATTGGGTAGTGAGTAGTGCTGGGCGAGGGAGAAGGAGGTGGCCGATTTGTGAATGGAGGTTGCCCCCAGTCAGAAGGATGGATTTGATTTGATTTGATTTATTATTGTCACATGTATTAACATACAATGAAAAGTATTGTTTCTTGCGCGCTACTCAGACAAAAGATATCGTTCATAGAGAAGGAAAACAGAGGGTGCAGAAAGGACAGCAGGACTAGAGGACACAGCCTCAAGATAAGGGGGGGTGCAGTTTAGATCAGAGTTGAGGAGGAACTTCTTCACTCAAAGGGTGGTGAATCTCTGGAATTCTCTGCCCATTGAAGTGGTGGAGGCTTCCTCGTTGAATATATTTAAGTCACGGATAGATAGGTTTCTGATAGACAAGGGAATTAAGGGGTTATGGGGAGAAAGCGGGAAAGTGGAACTGATCCACTTCAAATCAGCCATGATCTTATTGAACGGCGGGGCAGGCTCGAAGGGCTAGATGGCCTACTCCTGCTCCTATTTCTTATGTTCTTACGTTCTTAGTGTTACCGTCACAGCTAGGGTGTAGAGAAAGATTAGCTGAATGTGAGGGAGGTCCATTCAAGAGTCTGACAGCAACAGGGAAGAAGGTGTTCTTGAGTCGGTCGGTACAGGACTTCAGGTTTTTTACCATTTTCTCAACGGAATAAGGTGGAAGTGAGAATGTCCGGGGTGCAGAGGGTCCTAGATTATACTGTCTGCTTTGCCGAGACAGTGTGAAGTGTAGATAGAGTCAATGGATGGGAGGCTGGTTTGCGTGATGGACTGGGCTACGTTCACAATCCTTTAATGGATTCATCACCTATGGGTCCTCTTCCTGTCACATGCCCAAGTCAATCACACAATGTAGAGAAGAATTCTTTTGCATTCCAACAGAAGTCTTGGTTCCTCACATGCCATGTTTAAGCAATCAAATGCTTCGCTGATGTAACTCAGCATAGAGCCAGAGAAGAAAGATTTATCTGTTGCATCTCAGACACCTTATAACCTGGATTAGTACCAGTATGTGGATCCACATCTGCTGATTGGTCTGGGGAAGTCCTACAATAATGGTTCTGATAGGGGCGGTGACATTTGTTACAGCATTTGCACTGATTAAAGTTTTAAAGCCTATTTATTAGTGTCACAAATAGGCTTAGATTAACACTGCAATGAAGTTATTGTGAAAATCCCCTATTCGCCACACTCTTATTCGGGTACACTAAGGGATAATTTAGCGTGGTCAATGTATCTAACCAGCATGTCTTTCAGACTGTGGATGGAAACCGGAGCACCCGGAGGAAACCCACGCAGGCACGAGGAGAATGTGCAGTCTCCACACAGACAGCGACCCAAGCCGAGAATCGAACCCGTGTCCCTAACGCTGTGAGGCAGCAGTGCTAACCACCGTGATAAGCATCTGAACCCTCAGCCTTGGTTTGGGTAAAGTAAGAAGTCTCACGACCGTGCCCATCCCAGCCCAGCGCCGGCATCCCCACCTCTTGGTTTGGGTAGCGCCATCGAGCTCTCCGGAACCCAAACATCTGCGTTCAGTCAGACCAAACCATTAATCAGCGAGACACAGAATGTCTGATGTGGCACTGAATAGTACGTCAGGAGGAATAACTTGGAGAAGAATGAGTTGAGACGTTGCTGCGAGTTTAGCAGGAGAAAGGAATCCATGGCGCAAACGGTGTGAATTATCTCATTAATGATTCATCAAATTAGACAGCGATCCCTCTGCTTCTGTGTAATAATAGAGCGCAACTAAAAGCTTCACATTTAATCCCTTTTTTTGTGCCTAATATAATTCCAGACAAACACGAGGCTGTTGAGTGAGTTTGCTGAGGGGAAGTGGCTGCCCAACTCACTAATTGCACTTGAACAATGGTGGGACTGAATGTGGCCCAGCACACACTGTTCTCAGCCTTGTTCTTATCTAATCGAGCTTGCCACATGCAAGTGAGCATCACTGAATGGCCCATTTGTCCGTTTAATCGTACACTCGCAAAGATTGGCTTCCCCACCACCCCCCCCCCGAGAGTTTCTATCTCCTGGACAGGTTCCCTGGATGATGGAATTCCCCATTTCAGAGCATTCATTGTACTCCTTCCACGCTCGGTGCTGGGACTGATTTCGGAGGCCGGCGGTCTGTGTCTTTTCGCTGAGTCTGAAACGCCGCTGGAATATTGGATCTAGAATTCCACAGGAGTGGGATTCTGGCCGGCAAATGCTTTAATAGAAAAAGGTCAAAATAATGGGGGGGGTGGTTTCTGACTGCGGAGTGCGCTTGTGTGATAGGACATAGAAAATTACAGCACAGGAACAGGCCCTTCGGCCCTCCAAGCCTGCACTGACCATGCTGCCCGACTGAGCTAAAACCCCCCCCCACACTTCACAAGATTATAGGACCAGAAATTGACCATTCGGCCCATTGAGCCCGCTCTGCCATTCGATCATGGCTGATATACTCAAAGAACAATGCAGCACGGGAAACAGGCCCTTCGGCCCAACGAGCCCGCGCCGCCATCTTAACAATGTGCTTTTCCTCCTCCACCCTTGACCCATGTCTATGCTTATGGTACCCCCATTGGAAACCAGATTAAGGGGAGAATAATTTAGGGACAATTTATTACATCAATCAGCCTAAGAGCACATCTTTGGGGTGTGGGAGGAAACCGGAGCACCCTCATCCCTATTTTCCTGCCCTCCCCCCGTAGCCTTTCAACTCGTTACTAATTAAAAATCTAACTCCCCCTGCCTTCCGCCGACCACGTCCCTCCATTCCCATCCTATTCAAGACGCCCCTTAAAAGTCACAATCGTATCTGCTTCCACTACCTCCCTGGGCAGCGAGTTCCAGGCACCCAACACCCTCTGTGTAAAAGATTTGCCTTGTACATCTCCTTTAAACCTTGCCCCTTGCACCTTAAACCTGTGCCCCCTAGTAATTGACTCGCCATCCCTGGGAGAAGGCTTCTGATTATCCACTCTGTCCATGCCCCTCATAACCTTGTGGACTTCTATCAGGTCGCCCCTCAACCTCCATCATTCCAATGAGAACAAATCCTGCAACCAGTAGCAGGATCAGTAGAGAAGAGTTAATATTGGCATTTGTAGACCGAGTGGAATCGGATCAGGGAAATCTACTCCAGACCTGCTGATGCTCTCGGCTGATCAGTACTGATAGTGACTTCAATATTTCTATGCCTATCTCTTGAGCTGACGAAAGAAGAGTCAAGGCAAGTTCCTGACTCCCTGTTTTTGAAATGAATGGGTGAAGAAGAAGGAACACAGGACTTAGGAACAGGTCATTTGGCCCTCATGTCTATCTGAAAGAAAGAACTTATGTTTTTGATTTGAATCCTAGAATCATAGAACCCTACAGTGCAGAAAGAGGCCATTCGGCCCATCGCGTCTGCATCAACCACAATCCCACCCAGGCCCTACCCCCATACCCCCACATATTTTACCCACTAATCCCTCTAACCTACGCATCTCAGGACACTAAGGGGCAATTTTAGCCTGGCCAATCAACCTAACCCGCACATCTTTGGACTGTGGGAGGAAACTGGAGTACCCGGAGGAAACCCACGCAGATACGAGGAGAAGGTGCAAACTCCGCACAGACAGTGACCCGAGCCAGGAATCGAACCCAGGCCCCCGGAGCTGTGAAGCAGCAGTGCTAACCACTGTGCTACCGCGCCGCCCCAATTCATTTATTTTTGTGGCCCGATTTATTATTGTCACGAGTATCCTTCACAAAACCGTGCTGACTCTCCCTAATCAAATTATTCATTTCTAGATGATTCATAGAACATTGGGATAACATCTCATCAGAAAGACAACGTGCAGGCCTCCCCCAGAACTGCCGTGAAGAGGATTTTGTGTCCAAGAGTGTGGAATAGGATTGAATGAAAATCCTTCTGTCTCCGAAGCAAGACTGGAGCCACTGAACCACAGCTCAGGCTTAGTTTTGGTGGACTTTCCTCTTTGCAGATGTTTTAATATTTCTTTAAGTCCAGGAGGGGTTTTTCCAGAAATAGTGGGTGGTCCATAGAGAAACTGTCCCCATAGAGAAACATGGTGTGGGAGATGCTGGCGTTGGACTGGGGTGGGCACAGTAAGAAGTCTCACAACATCAGGTTAAAGTCCAACAGGTTTATTTGGAATCACGAGGTTTCGGAGCACCGTTGCATCAAGTGAGGGGAGAGTTGGGTTCACGACGTATATAGACAAAGACTCAATTGCAAGATAATGGTTGGAATGCGAGTAATCAAGTCTTTACAGATGGAGACAGTGCAAATGGAGAGAGGGATAATCACAGGTTAAAGAGGTGTGATTGCCTCAAGGCAGGACAGTTAATAAGATTTTGCAAGCCCAGGCCAAATGGTGGGAGTTACAGATAGTGTGACATGAATCCAAGATCCTGGTTGAGGCCGTCCTCATCTGTGTGAAACTTGGCTATCAGTTTCAGCTCAGCGACTCTGAGTTATCATTTGTCTTGAAGGCCGCCTTGGAGAAAGCTTCCCTGAAGACCGAAGGCTGAATGCCCATGACTGCTGAAGTGTTCCCCAACAGGAAGGGAGCACTCCTGCCTGGTGACTGTTGTCATAGCGTTGCCATCCGTTGTCGTAGCGTCTGCATGGTCTCCCCATCCTTTCCTGCAGCGTATCAGGTAGACAACGTTGGCCGAGTCGTGAGAGTATGTACCGTGTACCTGGTGGGTATGTGGTACCCAAAGAGAAACAATTCAACAGCGACTTGAGGAAACCTTCCTTAGACAGCAAATAGTGTGTGTGTATGTGTGTGTGTGTGTGTGTGAGTGGTGTGTGTTCATGTGTGTATGTTGTGCGTGTGTGTGTGTGTGTAAGTGTGTTCTGTGTGTGAGTGTGCGTGTGTATGTGTGTGTGTTTGTGTGTGTGTGGATGTGTGTTTGCGTGTGAGTGTGTGTGTATGTATGTGGGTGTGTGTTTGTGTGTGTGTATGTGTGTTTGCGTGTGTGTTTGTGTGTGTATGTGTGTGTTTGCTTGTGTGTGCGTGTTTTATGTGTGTGTGCGTGTTTGCATGTGTGTGTATGTGCATGTTTGTGTGTGTGCATGTTTGTGTGTGTACGTGTGTGCATGTTTGTGTGTGTGTGAATGTGTGCGTGTTTGTGTGTGCATGTTTGTGTGTGTGTTTGTGTGTGTGTGTGTATATATGGTGCTTTTTTGTGATAAATGTCTTTCTCTGATTATTAGTATCCCAGATATATAAATATGATATTGATGTATATCGATATATTTCAATATACATTACTATCATAGATATATATATCTGAGTGGTGGCTGTTTATTCTATAAAAACAGCCTTTCACATGAACATTGTAGTTACATCTTGTGTGATTGTACAGCTCAATAACAGTCTGAGTCTGGAGGAATAATTTACAGTCGTAACAATTGCCAAGCCTCAAAACATTGCCAACAATTTCAAAATACCATTAGTGTTTTCTCTAATCAAAAAATGTTGTGCAAGATTGCCAGATTGAAGCTGAATTTGCCTCTTTCTGGTTTCAATATGTTCTATACCCTGCATTATTTGCAATCGGCCATAAATCCTGATAAGCTACAATCAGCAATGTATTAAACCAGAGAACCTCCCTGTTGTCCATTTGTTTCTCTTCTTGCCCCATCTCCATTCCCTTTTGCCTTGGATTCAAGATCCGTGCCCCATCCTCTTGTCCGTGCCCCATCCACCTTTTCTTCAATTCATTCATGGGACATGGACATCGCTGGCTGGGCCAGCATTTATTGACCTTCCCTAGTTACCCAAGAGCACTTGAGAGTCAACCACATTGCTGTGGATCTGGAGTCACATGTAGGCCAGACCAGGTAAGGACAGCAGATTTCCTTCCTTAAAGGGCACTAGTGAACCAGATGGGTTTTTCTGACAATCGATTTATGGTCATCAGTAGATTCTTAGTTCCAGATTTTTATAATTGAAATCAAATTCTACCATCTGCTGTGGCGGGATTTGAACCCAGGTCCCCTGATTCCGGGATTAATAGTCTAGCAATAATACCACTAGGCCATCACCCCCGCCTCTTGCTCAAGAATCTATTGACATCTCTAACTTTTCCCAGTTTTGTTGAAAGCTCACAGACCTGAAGTGTTAGCTCTGTTTCTCTCTCCACAGATGCCGAGTTTGTTTCCAGCCTTTTCCATGTCTCGTTCAGGCTTCCAGGATCTGCTGCTGATCGATTAGTTCTGCTCCCCACAGCCATCCCGTTCCCCCTCTCCCCCCTCTCCACTCCTGTCCCCTTTCTCCCCCTCCACCCACCCCTCCCTCAGTGTCTGGGTCATTACTTACCCCTCAACTGATGTCACAAAGTACAGACTATCCACTCACTTTCACATTGCTGTTTGTGGGAGCTTGCTGTGCAGAAATCAGCTTCCTACACTACAACAGTGACGAGGGTCCAGGCTCGTTGGCTGTGAAGCACCCTGAGGATGTGGCGCGGTGGTTAGCACTGCTGCCTCACAGCCCCAGGGACCCGGGTTCAATCCCTGCTTGGGTCACTGTCTGTGTGGAATTTGCACATTCTCCCTGTGCCTGTGTGGGTTTCCTCCGGATGCTCCAGTTTCTAAACACAGTCCAAAGATCATAAAAAATCCTACAGCGCAGAAGGTGGCTCATTGAGTCTGCACTGACCACAATCCCAACCAGGCGCGATACCCATAACCTCATGCACTTACCCTACTTAGTCCCCCTGACACTAAGGGGCAATTTAGCATGGCCAATCCACCTTACCCACACATCTTTTGGACTGTGGGAGGAAACAGAAGCACCCAGAGGAAACCCACACAGACAGTGACCCAAGCCGGGAATCGAACCCCGCGTTCTTGGTGCTGTGAGTGCTAACCACTGCTCTGCCGTGTTGCCCTGTGAGGGTTAAGTTAATTGGCCATGCTAAATTTCCCCTTAGTGTTCAGGGGGGATTAGCAGGGTAGATATGTGGGGTTACAGGAATAGGGTAGAATTGTTGTCGGTGCAGGCTCGATGGACCGAATGGCCCCCCCCCCTTCTGCACTGTAGGGATTCTATGATGTGAACAGCGCTACAGAAATGCAAAGTTATTCCTTTTGGGTGTGCTTAAAGTGAAAGGCATCTCACTTTGGAATAATAACATAACATTTCAATGATTTGTAGATGTGGTCCGAACCAGTAGGTGGTGCTGATGGTAAGTGGTACCCAATTCTAACCCCCCCCCCAAACCCCACTCCCCTTCCATCTCACCGCACCCCACTCCCCCACCTCCCCCGTCAACAGTTATATTCAAAGAAACATCATAATTTAGTGATAACCGAGTTAAAAATCTCGACAACCCAGGCTCCAGCGTGATGATAATGTTTCTTTTCAATCCCAGGAAATATTGGCGCACATTCCAAAGAGACTCTTTTGTCACACCTCCCGTGTTTTAAATTGCCAAGAAGCCTGAGTGTAAAGTGCATGTTCAAAGCTTGTGTTTGGCACGCGTCAACCCGGCAAGTTACTTCATCTCTGCCCCGCGGAGGTGAGGTTTGAAAGCGGTGAGATTTCCACAAAATAAATTCTCCCGAGCCCCACGAGATGTGCCGAAAATAGAAAGGCTCTCTGTTTGGAGCAATGGAGGCCATTGTCTGTACATCTGAGGAGATAACAGCAATCACAGCACGATTAAATGGGACCGGCCTGAGTTTGTAACAACCCGTTAAGAGTGCCAAGGACACTGGCAACGAAAACATTTCCATTAACCTAATCCGTCAAATGCACGCAAGCAGCTGTATAAGACATTGCAGTCAGGCAGGTTTTAACCACAAATTCATATATAAAAAAAACCTCTTGGAACTCGAGGCACCCAGCTGTGCGCCCCTGAGATATGGTGCATTATTCCATAGAAATGATAGGAGCAGGAGGGGGCCATAGACGCGGGTTGATGGGTTTTTGATAAGAGAGGGGATTAAGGGTTATGGGGAGAGGGCGGGAATGTGGAACTGAGCCACAACAGATCAGCCATGATCTTATTGAATGGCGGGGCAGGCTCGAAGGGCTGGTTGGCCTACTCCTGCTCCTATTTCTTATGTTCTTATGAGCCTGCTCCACCATTCATCACCATCATGGCAGATCATCCAACTCAATAGCCTAATCCTGCCTTCTCCCCGTAACCTTTGATGCCATTCACTCCAATATCCAGCCACCTCTTGAATACATTCAATGTTTTGGCATCAACTACTTCCTGTGGTAATGAGTTCCACAGACTCACCACTCTTAACATAATGAGGGGCACAGATCAGCTAGATAGTTAATACCTTTTCTCAAAGGTAGGGGAGTCTAAAACTAGAAGACGTAGGTTTAAGGTGAGAGGGGAGAGATACAAAAGGGGCTTTTTTCTCACACAGAACATGATGAGTGTCTGGAACAGGCTGCCAGAGGTACAATTTTGTCTTTTAAAAAGCATTTAGACAGTTACATGGGTAAGATGGGTATAGAGGGATATGGGCCAAATGTGGGCAATTGGGACTAGCTTAGGGGTTTAAAAAAAAAGGGCAGTATGGACAAGTTGGGCCAAAGGGCCTGTTTCCATGCTGTAAACCTCTGTGACTCTTTGGGTGAAGAAATGTCTCCTCATCTCCTTCCTAAATGGAATTTCTATGAGACTCGTACAGCTGACATTGTGTCTTTTATTCCGCTTATTTATTTATGCCACTTTTCAGCTCATTATGTAGGATGCTGGGTGGACTATTTCACAAGATCCTGACAGTGCAGAAAGAGGCCATTTGGCCCATTGAGTCTGCACTGGCTCTCTGACAGTGTATCTTATCTTTGACAGGCAACTCACACCTTGCCCTGCCAATCCATCTCACCTAGACATTTTGGGACACTAAGGGTCAATTTAGCATGACCAATCCACCTAACCAGCACATCTTTCGGACCGTGGGCAGAAACTGAAGTACCCGCAGGAAACCCATGCAGACACGGGGAGAATGTGCAAACTCCACATAGACATTGACCTGAGGCCGGGTCCCTGGCGCTGTGAGGCAGCAATGCTAACCGCTGTGCCACTGTGCCAGGTCCTCAAATCATAGACAATTGTTTTACAGCCAATGAACTTGGAGCCTCGCCACTGTTGTAGTGTCAGAAGCCAATTTGTGCACAGCAAGCTCCCACTAACAGCAACGTGAAAGTGAGTGGATAGATTGTATTAGTGACGTCGATTGAGGGGTGAATATTGACCTGGACACCAGGGAGGTGGGTGGAGGGGGAGAATGGGGACATGAGTGGCAAAAGGGAACAGGATGGGGGGGAAGGCAGAACTAATCGATTGGCAGCGGATCCTGGGGAGAATGTGCAGGCTCCGTACAGACAGTGACCCAAGCTGGGATCGAACCCAGGTCCCTGGCGCTGTGAGACCCTCTTGGAATCCTTCATTCCTGGAGAATCCAGGTCAATCCTGGTGCGTTGGCAACCCCACAACAACAGGAGGTTGCATTTATTTAGCCCTTGGTGAGGCCACGTGTCCCAAGTATATTTCATAGGCATAGAAAATTGGGATACTGGGCTACATGGGGAGCAATCAGGGCTGGAATTTTCCAGCTGGCTGGGATTCTCCAGTCCCGCTGCAATGAACGAAAATTTGGCTGAGCGTCAAATTCTCCGAACTCGCTGGCGGTGGAGAAAGGACGTGGACAGTAGAGGAATTCCAGCCCAGGGAAGCAGATTCTCGATCAGAGACGTCAAGCAGCTTGGAGGGGAGTCTTGAAAGAGGCGGTGAGGCAGGGAGAAGAGAGAATTCCGGAGGCGAGGAACCAAGGCTACAGAAGGCACAGCTGTCAATGAGGGAGCGGGGAAGATCCCAGCCCGGGATTAGGCCACAAGGAAACGGGGAGGGGGGGGTTGGTTTTCTTAAATCTTTTTGTAATGGGGAAAGCCTATGCCGTGGGGTCCTGTCATGTCTCCTGGGACCCACAACTGCAGTAGGCCAATGGTCTGTCATCGCCGGGGGCGTACGTGTGACACTTTGCTGTGGGAAGGAGGGGGGGGTGGGTTGTGCGGTGGGAGTTAATGAAACCTGAGGCATTGTTTACCTCTGCGTTCCCTCGCTGTTTGAAACGAATAAGGGCTACAACTGTGTGTGCGACAGAGAGCGCGGACAATGTTTATTAGCTGCGAGCTCCCAATGTCCCCGCTGGCCTTTAAATGCGAGCGTGGCTTTCTGCTGCGAGAGAGCGGACAAAACGGGTGTTCTGTGGACTTCTAAATGTCGAATACTGTAGCTGGAATTAACACCACGCAACAGGCCTCCGCTGGCAGCATTCCGTGAATAAAATCCCCGATTTATTGCAGCTTTCGTGGTCAGGATGACGGAGTAGGGGGGAGGGAGGGTTGGGGGGGTGCGGGGAGGGGGTGTTGTTGGGGGGAGAGGGGCTGAGCGGGGGGGGCAGCTGCTTCTGAAGACTTTAAGTTGACCGTTTCACGGAGCTCTGAGGACAAAAGGGGAACGGAACGGCACGGTAGCACAATGGTTAGCACCGCTGCTTCACAGCTCCCAGGGTTCGATTCCCGGCTCGGGTCACTGCCTGTGTGGAGTTTGCACATCCTCCTCGTGTCTGCGTGGGTTTCCTCCGGGTGCTCCGGTTTCCTCCCACAGTCCGAAGGTGTGCGGGTTAGGTTGATTGGCCGTGCTAAGAAATTGCACCTTAGTGTCCAGGGATGCGTAGGTTAGAGGGATTAGTGGGTATGATATGGAGGTAGGGCCTGGGTGGGATTGTATTCGGTGCAGACTTGATGGGCTGAAGGGCCTCTTTCTGCACTGTAGGGTTCTATGGTCTATGGAACAGATCGCTGGTTGACAGCCTCTGGTGTATACACGGTGTGGAGATGCCGGCGTTGGACTGGGGTAAACACAATAAGAAATCTCACAACACCAGGTTAATGTTCTGTGTCGATAATGCGCAATCTTCTTGGAGATCCACCTTTGACCTGGTGTTGCGAGACCTCTTTCTGTGAATACACGGGCCAGCGTCTTGGAAGGGATCCTTCGGAAGCCACCAGTTCCGATCCTTTGTGACAGGACAGATCATTGACCCTCGGTCAATCACCAGCATCTCAGGGCTGGCCCAAGAGGTGCAGGTGGCAGCAATCCTGAGGCAAGTCCGCAAGGGGTTGGTAGGGTGGCAACAACCCTCCAGGATTGACCCGGAGTCTCCAGGAATCGAAGATCGTCTCCAGGTCACCGCTGCGTGACATCTTGGAGAAAAACCATCAGGATTCCAAAAAGATTTCCTACAGTTTCCTCCCACAGCCCGAAAGACGTGTTGGTTGGATGCATTGGCCGTGCTAAATTCTCCCTCAGTGTACCCGAACAGGCGCCGGAGTGTGGCAGCTAGGGGATTTTCACAGTAACTTCATTGTAGTGTTAATGTAAGCCTACTGATGACACTAATAAATCATAGAATCCCGACAGAGCAGAAGGAGGCCATTCGGCCCATCAAGCTTGCACCAATAACAATCCCACCCAGGCCCTATCCCCAAAGCCCCGTGCATTTACCCTAGCTGGTCCCCCTGTCACCAAGGGGCAATTTAGAATAGCCAATCCAGCTAACTCGCACGTCTTTAGACTGTGGGAGGAAACCGGAACACCCAGAGGAAACCCACGTAGACATGGGGAGAACATGCAAACTCCCCACACAGACAGAGGCCGGAATGGATCCCGGATCCCTGGCGCTTTGAGACTGCCATGCTAACAGCTGTAGCACCGTGCCGCCCCAAGTAAACTTAAAAACGTTGAAACTTCTAAAGATTTCGGTTTTGTCATTTTCTCTTTTGCCAGATGTTTGGATGACCATCATCCAATAGGGTAATGAGCCTTTCAGTTCACTAATTGGTGCAGGATAGTGATATGACGCAAGAATGGGTGTGTTGGCCAACTGTTGGCTGGAGTGTGGGTATGGGGGGGGTGCAAATCATGTGATGAAACCTCTAGGAATATAATCATAGTTGGTAACCCTATGGGTCAGGTGCCAAAGGGCCAGTTTGTGTGGTGCCAGGATAGACAGTAACACCCCTGTTGGCCATCACCATCCTTGAATGTACTGTCGCCTTTCCCAGAATTCCACGCTCAGCCTTCAGAGCACCGAAATGAATTGTGTCAGAATTACTGGGGCAAAGGTAAAGTTTCCCTCCTTCTTCTTTTCGACATGTCTGTCGTGGTGGTAACCGTTTACCACACCATCCTCCTCCTCTTCCAACATCTCTCCAGTTGGGTGTGACTGCTCTCCCCTTGCTTCCATTCTTACTTGAGTGAGGGAACCACGTGCAATGTGTGGCAATAATTTACAGCGTCGAGGTTTAGCAGAGAGCAACATTACAATCCGGTCATCAGTTTAGATCCAATGTCTATCATCATCCCCTATGCAATGGCACTGCGATGATGAGAGGCACCGACCACAAACCCACCCAGGCCCTACTCTCATATCCCTACATATTATTACCTGCTTATCCCTCTAACCGAAGCATTTTAGGACACTAAGGGGCAATTTTAGAACAAAGAACAAAGAACAACTCAGCACGGGAAACAGGCCCTTTGGCCCAACGAGCCCGCGCCGCTGCATCCTCCTACCCTGCCCTGTGTTTATGTGAGTGGAACCCCTAACTTAGTCAGATCCAGGGGAGAATAGTGTCAATTTGATACACCAATCAGCCTAAGAGCACACCTTTGGGGTGTGGGAGGAAACCGGAGCGCCCAGAGGAAACCCACGCAACCACAGGGAGAATGCGCAAACTCCCACAGACACAGGCCCAAATCCATGTATCTGCACAGCTAGCAGTGCTAGTCACTGAGCTGTTGCGGTGCCCATCTGCTGGTCCAGGATTAAGCACACACACCGACACGAAGTACTAGGCCACTCCCGGAACCTCCAAGAGCAGCCCACGCACGACCCACCGTGTGCATGCCCCTCGTTTGACAACAAGGTGGACCGACCCTGTGGAATAAAAAGACAATACGTTAACATATAAAAACTACATTTCCAGTGTCGTCCCGAGGCTCTAACCCTATTTAATACCCTCTACTATAACCCTCCATCCTTGCTTCGCTCATGTGTCTATCTAAGTAAACCTTAAACAAGTCCAATGTTCCTGCCTCCACCACCCTACTCGGTAGTGCGTTCCATACCCCCACGACCCTCTGCGTGAAAAACCTTCCTCTCATATCCAAATTATACTTCTCCCCCCTCACCCTTAGATCGTGACCTCTCGTAATTGTCCCCAATCTAGGGAAAAGCCTACCACTGTTTACTCTATCTATTCCCTTTAGTATTTTATATACTTCTATCATATCTCCCCTCAATCTCCGTCTTTCTCAGGAGAAGAGCCCCAGTTTCTCCAACCTTTCCTCGTAACTCAGTCCTTCCATGCCAGGCAACATCCTGGTAAACCTCCTCTGCACCTATCAACCTAACCTGCACATCTTTGGACTGTGGGAGGAAACCGGAGCACCCGGAGGAAACCCACACAGACATGGGGAGAATGTGCAAACTCCAAACAGACAGTGACCCAAGGCTGGGAATCGAAGCTGGGTGACTGGCACTGTGAGGCAGCAATGCTAACCACTGTGCCACCGTGCCGCCCATATTTAGTCCCTCTTGGTGGCTGAGCTTTGGATGGCTGGACTTTAAACTCCGGAATACATTCACGGAATCGCACCACCTTCTATATCTCGTCCTTTAAGACAATCGTTAAAACTTACCTCCTTGGCTAAGCTTTTGGTCACCTGTCCTGAACATCAGCTTGTATGTGGCCTGGTTTAGCTTTGACAATGTTCATGTGAAGTGGTTTACGAGATGGTGTATAGTTGCAAGTTGCTGCATTTCGCCTGATCAGCGATGAGACATCTTCTCTGCTTCCTCATCCTCCAAAAATTATTTGTCAAACACTTTTCATAGAGCCGTAAAATCCCTCCAGCGCAGAAGGAGGCCACTTGGCCCATCGAGCCTGCACCGACTCTCTGACAGAGCACCTTACCCAGGTCCACTCACCCACCCTATCCCCATAACCCCGCACATTTATCATGGCTAATCCTCCCCCAGTCTACATCTTGGGTCACCAAGGCGTCGATTTAGCATGGCCAAACCTGCACATCTTTGGAGTGTGGGAGGAAACCGGAGCACCCGGAGGAAACCCACGCAGACACGGGGAGAGCATGCGGACTCCGCACAGACAGTGACCCAAGGCTTCATGAAGATAAACAGTCCGTTAAACAGGTCATGTCTAACAGGACTTCTATTTTAAAGAAGGGCTGCACTTTCTCAAATAGAATTGAATTTTTGGTAGGTTTCCTGGGATTCTGGGTCTGACGGATTAGGAGGGATTGAGCTGGTGAGTTTGGGAGAATAAAGGGGATCTAATAAAAACCCAATAAAATTCTAACAGGGTGCTAGAAGCAAAAAGGATGTTCCTGATGGTGGGGGTGTCCAGAACTAGGGGGTCACAGTCTGAGATAGACCATTTAAGACAGAGAAGAAATCTCTTCACCCAGAGAGAGGTCAGCCCATGGAATTCACTACCACAAAAAGCAGTTGGGGCCAAAACATTGTGGGTGGGATTTTCTGAACATAGAACATAGAAAAACTACAGCACAAACAGGCCCTTCAGCCCACAAGTTGCACTGATGATATCCATACCTACTAGGCTTATCTATAACCCCCAATTCTATTAAGTCCTATGTACCCATCTCTTGAAAGACCCTATTGAATTTGCCTCCACCACCACCGATGGCACCCACCACCCTCTGAATGAAAAACTTACCCCTGACATCTCCTCTGTACCTGCTCCCCAGCACCTTAAACCTGTGTCCTCTCGTAGCAACCATTTCAGCCCTGGGAAATAGCCTCCGAGAATCTACCCTATCTATACCTCTCACCATCATATACACCTCTATCAGGTCACCTCTCACCCTTTGTCTCTCTAAGGAGAAAAGACCAAACTCCCTCAACCTATCCTCATAAGGCATGCCACCCAATCCAGGCAACATCCTTGTAAATCTCCTCTGCACCCTCTCAATAGCTTCCACATCCTTCCTGTAATGAGGCGACCAGAACTGTGCACAGTACTCCAAGAGGGGTCTGACTCGGGTCTTATAAAGCTGCAACATTATCACCCGACTCCTAAACTCAATCCCTCGATTGATGAAGGCCAGTACACCATACACCTTCTCGACCACATCCTCTACCTGCGAAGCCGATTTAAGAGACCTGTGGACCCGGATCCCAAGGCCCTTTTGATCCTCTTTTCTGGCCCAAGAAAATCCCCTCCAAGGTTAAGGGTTATGGGGAGAAAGCGGGAATGTGGAACTGAGCCACGACAGATCAGCCATGATCTTATTGAATGGCGGGGCAGGCTCGAGGGGCTAGATGGCCTACTCCTGCTCCTATTTCTTATGTTATGTTCTTAAGTTAGGTCTCCTGCATGGTCCATGTACCTGCCCATTACGATTCCCATTGTGGAATGGGTTGGGAAAATTCCCTGTATGTTCTCGAGAAGGGTTTAGATATAGCTCTTGGGGATAAAGTGATCAATGGATACGGAGCGAAGGCGAGATCGGGCTATTGAGTTGGGTGATCAAAATGAATGGTGGGACGGGACTGAGGGGCCAAATGGCCTCCTCCTGCTCCTATTTCCCGACGTTTCGAAATGTTCGGCTGGGGCCTGTGTGCGCGTCGGTGACAGTTTGATAAATGGGGCGACTTTATTAGGAGTCCCAGTTCGCCACGTCTTAAATCACTTTATTTGCTCTCCCCTCTTCACTGTGTGTATTTTTTTAACGGGGACGTAAAATAAAAACCATCGTCTCCGTATGAGGGCGATTTGGGAGTACCAGAATTCTTCAGGGAGAAGGCCGTGTGTTAACAAAGAGGGTTACTTTCCAGTCTTACACAGCCAGTGTAACACTGGAACGTTCCAGGCAGGTTTTTTTTTCAGGAAAGCTAATGGAAAAGTACAGTAACTCTTTAGTGCGTAGATCATTGGTATATACAGAACCCTTTTATAATATGATATCCGAGACTCGCTCTTCTATGCCTGGCTTGTTTGCCTTCTGCTGTGAGGATTTTCTTCAGGTCTTGTGTAACCTAAGAAACATTATGTGCTCGCACCTTGGGTTGTTGCTGCGCAGTCAAAATACCATTCCTGTTTGGCAGGGTGTGTGAAAATGTTCTGTGTGATCCGGGTTTCGGTCTGCCCACACTGGAGCAAATATCTGCTCGCAGCATTTAACTTGGGACAAAAAGGCCTTTCAGGCAGCCGCTGTCTTTTTAAAAGGCCTTTCCAGCCCAGCCGGCGAGTCCGAAGGGTTAATCCAGGAAGCGGGTATCCCGCCAGCCTCGCCAGTCCGCCGGGCGGCGCCCACCCAGCGCGGAAGGAGGCCTTTCGGCCCACTGCGGCTGTGCAAGCCCTTTGCGAGAGCCGTCCCATTAATCCCGCCCCCCCGCCCCACTACCCCGCGCAAGTGGATTCCCCCCCCCCCACCTTTTAAATATACATCCCCTTTTCCAAAGTTTGTGTTGATTCTGCTCCCTGCTCCCTTCCTGGCAGCGAATTCCAGATTGCAAAAAAAAAACTCCCTCTGCACAATTCTTGTCATCTCCGACCCTATATATATATATATATATACATATAAATTTTTGCCAATTATATTAAGTCTGCGTCCCTCCGGTTACCAATTCTTCCTGCCAGTGGAAACAATTTCTCCCGACTCTGGACGAAAACGGCTCAATTACATAGAAACAGCCTGTTAAATCCTACAAGTCTGCTGTTGGCATTTATCCTCGGTGCAAGCCAATCGGATACACTTAACCGCCCTTTACTCACATCCTTCAACAACAGCCGCCACCAACTTCTTAAAGAACGAAGAAAATTACAGCACGGGAACAGGCCCTTCGGCCCACCAAGCCTGCACCGACCGTGCTGTCCCCGACTGAGCTAAAATCCTACCCTTCCGGGGACCTTATTCCCACCCCATTCATGTATTTGCCCCTTAAAGCTCACTGTCTTATCTGCTTCCATTATCTCCCCCCTACAACGAGTTCCAGGCACCCTCTGTGTAAAAGAACTTACCTCGTACATCATTTTTTAAAAAAAAATGCATTTATATAGGATTGGACATCACTGGCTTGATTAGCACATTCCCCGTCCCGAACTGCCCTTGAGAAGGTGGTGGTGAGCTGCCTTCTTGAATCTTTGCAATGCCTGTACGTACACCCATAGTGCTGTTGGGAAGAGA
Source organism: Carcharhinus amblyrhynchos (assembly GCF_965287045.1). Classification (NCBI taxonomy): domain Eukaryota; kingdom Metazoa; phylum Chordata; class Chondrichthyes; order Carcharhiniformes; family Carcharhinidae; genus Carcharhinus; species Carcharhinus amblyrhynchos. The sequence goes on from NC_137329.1 coordinate 118,971,772, forward strand.
GTTTCTAGGGTTCTGACCCACTGGCAGTGAAGTAAAGGCGGATATTTCTCAGGGGCAATTAGGGAAGGGCAATAAATGCTGGCCTAGCCAGCAAGGCCCACATCCCGTGAATGAACGTAAGAAATAGGAGCAGGAGTAGGCCATCTAGCCCTTCGAGCCTGCCCCGCCATTCAATAAGATCATGGCTGATCTGAAGTGGATCTGTTCCACCTTCCCGCCTTCTCCCCATAACCCTTAATTCCCTTGTCTGTCAGAAATCTATCTACCTGTGACTTAAATATATTCAACAAGGTAGCCTCCACTTCAATGGGCAGAGAATTCCAGAGATTCACCACCCTTTAAGTGAAGAAGTTCCTCCTCAACTCCGATCTAAACTGCACCCCCCCCTTATCTTGAGGCTGTGCCCTCTAGTCCTGCTGTCCTTTCTAAGCAGGAAGAATCTCTCCACCTCTACCCTATCCATCCCCTTCATTATCTTATATGTCTCTGTAAGATCCCCCCTCAGCCTTCTAAACCCTAACGAGTACAGGCCCAGTCTATTCAATCTCCCTTCATAAGCTAACCTATCCAATCTCTCTTCATAAGCTAACCATTTAAATTTAAACGGAATTTAATTTAAGAAATTCTAATTTAAAAAAAATTTCCAAGTCAGGATGGTGAGAGGCTTAGAGGGGAACTTGCAGGTGGTGGTGTTCCCATGTGTCTGCTGTTCCTTGTCCAGGTCACCAGGAATGTTTCTCTCACTCCTTATGGAAATAGGGAACGTGGGATCTTTTACATCCACCAATAGCTCATCTGAATGAGGGGGCTGAATTTTACAGGACAGGTGGGCAGGCCTGTGAATTAGCACGTACGCCATCAAAGATGTTCTTGACCCTGCCCCCTGCATGACCTTTATGGTGTGTTGGGTGGACCACCTGCCCATGGCCCGGTTGAGGCGTTTAAGTGGACGTTTAAAGTCCAAATAAGGGCCTCACCCCACCATCAGTCCGATGTAATGGCGGCGCGAGAAGGTTGGGCCTACCGTTCGATTCAGCCGCTTCAACTCTGAGCTGTCTGGGTCAGTTCTAGGGGAGGGCACCTCCTTCCGAGGTCATCTTATCAATCAGTGGCCTCAACTATACACTTTTCATGGAAAGAATGCCTACAGTGCAGAAGAAGGCCACTTGGCCCATTGAGTCTGCACCAACAACAATTTCACTCAGGCCTTATTCCCATAACTGGCCATGCTAAATTGCCCCTTAGTGTCAGTGGGACTAGCCAGGGTAAATGCATGGGGATAGGGCCCGGGTAGGATTGTGATCGGTGCAGATGGACCAAATGGCCTCCTTCTGCACTGTAGGATTCTATGATAACCCTTCGTGTTTATCCTGCTAATCATCCTGACACTAAATTTAGCTGATCCACCCAATCCGCACATGTTTGGACTGTGGGAGAAAACCGGAGCACCCGGAGGAAAACCACGCAGACATGGAGAGAACGTGCAAACTCCACACAGTGACCCAAGCTGGGAATTGAAACTGGGCCCTTGGCACTGGGAGGTAGGGTGTGGAGAGTCTGCAGAAGGATCTAGATAGGCTGGGCGAATGGGTCAGGAAATGGCAAGTGGAATTTAATGTTGGTAAGTGCGAGGTGGTCCACTTTGGTAGGAATAATGGTAGGAAGGGCTATTACTTATGTGGCGAAAAACTGCAGCAGGCGACGGTGCAGAGGGACCTCGGGGTCCTTGTGCATGAGTCGCAAAAACCCAGCTTGCAGGTGCAGCAGGTGGTCAGGAAGGCGAATGGGATGCTGGCCTTCATAGCGAGGGGGATTGAATATAAAAGTAGGGAGGTCTTGCTGCAGCTGTATAGGGCATTGGTGAGGCCGCAGCTGGAGTACTGTGTGCAGTTTTGGTCGCCGCACTTACGCAAGGATATCTTGGCCTTGGAGGGAGTGCAGAGGAGGTTTACTAGGCTGATGCCGGAGTTGAGGGGGTTGAACTATGAGGAGAGGCTGAATAAATTAGGCTTGTACTCATTAGAGTTTAGAAGAATGAGGGGAGATCTCATTGAGACGTATAAGATGATGAATGAGATGGATAGGATAGAGGTGGAGAGACTCTTCCCGCTCAGAAAGGACAGTAGGACTAGGGGGCACAGCCTCAAGATAAAGGGGGGGGCGGTTTAGAGCGGAGTTGAGGAGGAACTTCTTCACTCAAAGGGTGGTGAATCTCTGGAATTCTCTGCCCGTTGAAGTGGTGGAGGCTGCCTCGCTAAATATTTTTAAGACGCGGGTTGATGGGTTTTTGATAAGAGAGGGGATTAAGGGTTATGGGGAGAGGGCGGGAATGTGGAACTGAGCAGCGACAGATCAGCCATGATCTTATTGAATGGCGGGGCAGGCTCAAAGGGCTAGATGGCCTCCTCCTGCTCCTATTTCTTATGTTCTTATGTAACCACTGTTCCGCCGTGCTGCCCTTTGTCTCTCCACATCTGCCGAACTTCCTCCTCTTCCCCCCCTTGCCCTGTCCAACATGCCCCCCACATCCCCTCACTAGGCCCAGGCTGATAAGCCCCAGCAAGATTTTGGACTCACCTGAGTGTCTGGGTCCCTGGCTGAATGTCACCTGCCTGGTCTACCTGCACTACCGACAGTGTCCACCGCCCCTGCTTGGCGCTGCCAGCCTGCAGAGCTGCTGGCCTCTGATTGGCCTGAATGAGGCAGGGCATCTTCCTGGGGGATGGATGGAAGTCCCACCCCCATACCAATTAACAATCCATCACCCAAAAATAATTAAAGCAGAGGCGGATCCGCCCCTGAAATTTACAGTGATGTTTGGGGAGCCCTTCCTTAGTGTAAAATCCAGCCAATGTATTTCTGACAGTCCGGTGCTCCCTCAGTGCTGCATTAGAATTAGCCAAGAGTCACTCCGTTACTTAAGAGCTATCAAATAAACAGCTCGTACAGGCTTCGGAATAAAGAGGCAAAACAATCATTTTCATCCCGCATTTTAATGAAAGTTATTTAGAAAAATAATTAATCATGCTTGAGTGTAACTCTCAAGAAAGGCTGAATGATCAAGTCAACATATTACAACAGTAACTTACATAGACAAAATCCAGCAGACAAAATCGAGATAGAGAGAGATAGATGCATAGAGAGAGATAGAGAGAGAGAGACATAGAGAGGTAGATATATATATTTATATATAGAAAGAGAGAGAGAGATAGAGATATAGATACATAGATAGATATAGATAGAGTGAAGAGAGACAGCTAGGGAGAGAAATAGATGGAGAGATAGAGAGAGATAGATACATAGAGAGATAGAGAGAAATACATAGAGAGATAGAGAGAGATACATACAGATAGAGAGATAGATAGAGAGGTAGATATATATATATAGAGAGAGAGAGATATAGATACATTGATAGATAGATACAGATAGATTGAAGAGAGACAGATAAGGAGAGAAATAGATGGAGAGATAGATAGTGAGATAGAACCCTACAGTGCAGAAAAAGGCCCTTCAGCCCATCGAGTCTGCACCGAACATAATCCCACCCTTACAGAAAGATATATATCTTAAAGAGAGAGAGAAATAAATGCAGCAATGATAGAGAGGGATAGATGAGAGATAGATAGAGAGGGAGAAAGATGCAGAAATAGACACAGATAGATGAGACATAGATAGGCAGAGAGTTGGATAGATACAGAGATAGACAAAGATAGATAGAGACAGGCAGAGATAAATGATAGATAGAGATAGAGATAGAGAAGAGAGATAGATATTGAGATGGATAGGAGAGGTAGAGATAGTTACAGAGATGGAAAGAAAGAGAGATAAAAAGATAGATAGGATAGAAAATGGATAGATAGCTAGATAGATAAATAGACAGAATTCAAAAGCTAATGTTAAATTACTTGTCCACAAATCTTTTGAGCATGCATGTAAGAAAATAGCACTCTCTTCAACAAGAGTAATATCACAAAAACTCTTTTAAGTTACCTAAAAGCACTGAAGACTCTTTATTCGCAGGAATATCCTCCAATGGCTGTTCTGGTTCCTATTACGCTGCTCACATATTCTGTCAGCGTAAATTCAGTAGAAGTCCCAGTGTCTATACATCTAAGAATACGTCTAGGAATAACAAATACTTGGCTATCGGGAAGACAAGACAGGGGAAATGAAAAAGAGCAAAGGGAAGCAAAAAAGAAAACTAGCCAGCAATTAATTCACTGGCGAAAGGCTCGTACCCCTTCAGAACCAGACATTTTCACTTTTGTATTTAACAGCACACCTGTCATTGAAACAGACATCTCAAAATCTTACCAATCACATCAATAATCTATCAACTATTAGTGCCACTTTTAAGTAACTTAATGAACCTGTTGACAAAACTGTGCTAATTGAATAAATATTTAACCAAGCACTTAAATATGTTGGCAAGTCAATGAAGAACTGCTGGATATAATACTTGGGCTGGAGTGTTTGCGACAGAACACAGACGTAGAAGCGAGTAAAGTAACTTCATTTTGTTCCAATGGAGGTCCATTGCTGTCCGTACGCTGAATTAGCCTTCACATCTTTCCAGATTTCTCACCGTAACCAAGGCAAATGCAAATGGTGGCTGCCCAGTTCTCTTGCGGATGTTTCTCCCTCCACTTCAGTTGGCAGGAGAACAGCGGAGCAGCAGAACCATCCTTCTCCGCAAGGACTTTCCACCATCGTCACAGTGTTCGGTCGCTCGGAAGTCCCAGATTACTTATCCAATGTAGGGGAGCTACGCCGAGGTGCAACTTACACATCGGCGCTTAGAGTGACAAATCCTCCCAATCTTCCATCTGGGGCAAGATCGACGGAAAGGCGAGAGATCCAGCTGAGTTGCTGCTGTTGGGGGGCGGAGGGAGATCTCTACTGAAGTTCTACAGCTAGCCAGTCTCCGTCCTCCGCTGAGCAGGCAGCGAGCTGTGGCAACTTGCCAATCCTGCCGCCTGGAAGGGCGAGAGAGGGGGGCATCCGAGGCAAGCAAATGCCACCGCCTCATCCCCACTGGACCCATTCCTCCATCGTGGCAGGGTCAACGTTTTGGAAACGCCTACCTAACCGCACTGGGCGAGCACCTTCGCCACACTGCGGTGGTTCAAGAGGAAGGTCCACCACCTCCCTCCCGCACCCCCCACTCCTCCCCAACTCCCCCAACCTCCTCAAGGGGATATCAGGATGCTTAACAAACACTAGGCCTTGCCGTTGATACCCAGGCCCCAAGACCAAAGAACACATTAGTACCATCATTAACACACACAATGTCTGCATTTCTGAGCAGCTGGGTCGCCTCAGGATTTTAATCTGATGGTTTAAACCTTCTGCAAACATCATTTTTCACATTTTTGATTGCGACGGCAGTGCTGAGCCGTGGGTGAAAGTTCGGGAATAAAGGCGGCGAGACGTCGGAATACTCCGTCCTTCGGTGTAAATCATGGCTTCACAGTTTGAAGGAAAGGTCGTTTTAATTTTAAAACGACTCCCCCCTCTCGGATTCTCCACCAGCAGTTGAATTTATCCAACGTGCGCGCAATCGAACGTTGGCTTTACAGTCGCCCAACGCGGTTTTTCTTTTCCCCTTCCGGGGCATTCCAAGGGTGGGGGGGGGTGGGGGGGGGGGGGGGGCGGTGGCGAGCGGGGTGAAGAAAGCGACACCCTCTCTTACCCCCCTCCCCCTTCAAGGCAAATAACAAACTATCCAGCAGGGCTTTGTGTGTCTGGCGGGATTGGTCCCAGCGAGGAAGGGGAGAGTCCGGCTGCCCGCAGTCATATTGGAAAATCCTAAGCAAGGTTACCCCACAAACCATTCCCCCCCCCCAACACCCCCCCCCAACCCCCACCCTGGCTCCGGATTCCCGTTAGTTGCTGCCAGCAGTAAATATCGGCCCCCAGGCAAGGCTGTGCGGGGTCTGCTGCTCTGCGGAAGAGATACGCAAAGGCGACCCCGGTGATTGTAGCGAGTCTGCGGTCCCCCAGGGGGCCAAAGGCCTCCGGTTGGCTTTCTCGAAGCCAGTAAGCAGTTTGGCGAACCCAACGAACGGCTCCATCGTGTAGCTGCCCGCTGAGACTAAAACAAACCGTCGCATTTGGGTTTTGGTTCTCCAATCCCCGGGCGAACGCCACCCTCAAAAACAAAATGAAAAGCTCTGCAATACTCGGAATCGGTGAGACGCTGATGGAACTCTGAAAAGCCAACCACAGTTCCTTTCCAACTCGAGTTCATGACAATCGAATCAGAGGGAACTTGTGCTTATCTTTTTTGAGGTGGGGGTGGGGGGGAGATACTGAGGGTGCTCCCAACGATACCAACCCCGCCCCCCCCCCCCCAAAACCTCGGAGGCTCCCGATTTCAACCGACAGGTTCTTCTTGCCTGACGCAGAAGGGGTCGCGTTCCGCGTCACCAGAAACGGAATCTTTCAAAACCAGCCCGTACCCTTCGCTGAGAGAGAGAGAGAGACAGCCACTCTCCCTCACAAAGTTACTTAAATAGTTTCCAATTCTTGCTGCTTGCAGCAATCCAGAAAATATTCATTCAAAATTACAAAAGAAAGAACAACAAAAAAAAAAAAAATTTTTTTTGTTTTTTTTGCAACAACTTAAATAAACCCACCAGGCTGCCACTCACGCCAACTTCAGATAGTTGGGCGTGGAATAGTTAAACATTACAAAATCTAATTTGTACAGGTTGAACAGTTTCGTCTGGAAGGCAGCACTGATGTTTTGGAAAAACTGAGCTGTCATTTCATCCGTAGTTCTGGTGGATTTGGCATAGGTGGGAAATTTCATGTAGTCCCCCACGCCAGCCAGGTGCAGGATATAGTTTGCGTCCTCCTGCAGCGTCTCGTACTTCCCAATGAGGTTGTAGTGGATGTGGCAGGGGTGACACAGCGAGGTGACCGTCTCCCAGTGCTCGTTGAAGGGCTCCTCCTTCTGCGTGTGCGGGTCGACGAGGTAGCCCACAAACTCCTCGAACTTCACGTCGTCGCCGTTCAGCAGGGCCGCCTGCGTGGCGTTCTTGCGCTGGCGCCGCACTATCTTGGTGCCGTAGCGCTTGTGGAAGGAGGTGTTGTAGCGCCGGGTGAACTTGTTCCGGTACGCCGACACCAGCCTCTCGAACGGCTCGCGCACGAACATGAACTTCAGGTAGTTTTTCAAGCGGTGGTTGATCTCTGGGATGCTGTACTGGTTGAGCGTCTTCAGGTTGGACGAGACGTGGGCCTCGTTGGCCGGGATCTCCATGGGGTCGGTGTACTTGCCCCTCCCTGTGAGGACCATCATGACCCTCTTCCAGTTTGTGCAGGCCACCTTGGGCACGTAGCAGTAGATCATCTCATGGTCTTCGTCCACAACTAGATGCTTCAGGTCGTCCGAGGTCAAAACCCGCCTCTTACGACTCCGGGCGCTGTTGGCTTGACATGTCTGAGCGATTCGATTCCTCCTTATCTGATGTGTGAGTTCTGTGGTTGAGAATTGATACTGAAAGAAAACACATTAAAGAATTAAGAATGTGTTCGTGCCCCGACTACACAGAACCATCAGGTGATTTCACTTCTCTCAGACACTATAGTTAAGAAAGCCTCACCAACGCCTCTACTTTCTCAGAAGATTAAGGAAATTCGGTATCTCAGCTACGACTCTCACTAACTTTTACAGATGCACCATAGAAAGCGTTCTTTCTGGTTGTATCACAGCTTGGTATGGGCTCCTGCTCTGCCCAAGACCGCAAGGAACTACAAAAGGTCATGAATGTAGCCCAATCCATCAGTCAAACCAACCTCCCATCCATTGACTCTGTCTACACTTCCCACTGCCTTGGAAAAGCAGCCAGCATCATTAAGGACACCGCACACCCCGGACATTCTCTCTTCCAACTTCTTCCGTCTGAGGGCATGTATGAACTGACTCAAGAACAGCTTCTTCCCTGCTGCTGTCAGGCTTTTGAATGGACCTACCCCGCATTAAGTTGATCTTTCTCTACACCCTAGCTATGACTGTAACACTACATTCTGCACTCCCTCATTTCTGTCTCTGTGAACGTCATGCTTTGTCTGTATAGCGTGCGAGAAACAATATTTTCACTGTGTGTTAGTACATGTGACAATAATAAATCAAATCCAATCAAAGAACCGCAATGCACAAAAATATAAAACGTAAGAAAATATCACTTCAGTCAACGTGTAGAATAACACATCGATACTCTCCCATTTCTTTTAGTCAATCAATGCCACCTCCTCCTCTCTTTCAGCCATTGAAAACATCAAATAGAAGCTAACTCTGGTAGCTAGTGCTCAGAATGGAAATCAGCTCACAGATAGCAGGAAGAGACCATTCGGGTCCCCTGAACCCCACAGATGGTGGAACCCAGGTTCAAATCCCACCATGGCCAATGGTGGAATTTAAATTCAATAAAAAAATCTGGAATTAAGAATCTACTTGCCTGGCTTTGGAACCCTAATTTCCCTGGTGCAGGAGGAAGTGCTCCAGGGGTTCCTTATAAAAAAGAGAACACTTCTGGGGGTATTTGGATTTGACCCTTAGACATCCAGAAAGGCGTGACTGTCTGAGGGAAGCTAACCAGTCGAGCAAACCAGGACGTAAAGCAGAAGGTCATGAGCATCCCACCCCAAGCCAGGAATCGAACCCAGGTCCCTGACGCTGTGAGGCAGCAGTGCTAACCACTGTGCCACCCTGATCTACCTTCTACAGAAGAATGCAGAGGCTGGTTACGTTGTCTTTATGACAATAATTCGCACTCGGGTATTTGATTTTGATTTGATTTATTATTGTCACATGTATTAACATACAGTAAAAAGTATTGTTTCTTGTGCGCTATACAGACAAAGCATACTGTTCATAAAGAAGGAAACAAGACAGTGCAGAATGTGGTGTTACAGTCATAGCTAGAGTGTAGAGAAAGATCAACTTAATGCGAGGTAGTCAAAAGTCTGACAGCTACAGGGAAGAAGCTGTTCTTGAGTCGTTGGTACAAAGAACATAAGAACTAGGAGCAGGAGTGGGCCATCTGGCCCCTCGAGCCTGCTCCGCCATTCATTAAGATCATGGCTGATCTTACACGACCTCAGACTTTTGTATCGTTTTCCCGACGGAAGAAGGTGGGAGAGAGAAATGTCCGGGGCGCGTGGGGTCCTTGGCTGCTTTGCCGAGGCAGCGGGAAGTGTGGACAGAGTCAACGGATGGGCGGGAGGTGTGTTTTTAATGCAGAATAATGATGTACCTCGCGCAGAGAGATGTGAGAGGGTTCCGAGCCTAAGCGGGAGATGTAGGGCAACCTTCTGTCGGATCAAAGAGGCGGGTTTCAAGGAGGGTAAATATTGGCCAGAGGCGTAACCCTCCTTTAGAATAAGGCACCGGGTTCATTAGAAAAGTGCATGAGAAAAGCAGCATCGCTGACAGTGCAGCACTGCCTCGGTAGGCCCGGATCGTCACACTCCCGGAGTTGGGCTTGAACCCATGACCGTCAGACTCAGAAATGATTAGTTGACACCCACAGAGTGGAGGCTGATGTTTGCTACCACAGCTTCCTGTTAATTGGAAGCGGCTGACGTCCAGCAGGCTGGCTCTTAATTAGTCGCGAGGGGAGCACATTGGCCGTACCACGCAGCAGGCAGCGCCTTGGCATATCCGCTTCGCGTCTCCACATGTGCTTCTCTCCTCGCTTCTAGCCGGCTGTTGGATGGCCAGGGCTGGTCACGGGGCCTTATTTGTTGAGAATGCTGATGCGACTGTCCCCGTGGGTAGTTGCAATGTAACGCCAGCATGAACCAATTTCCATCTGATTTCCTTTCATGTTTTACACGGGCTTCCTCAGAACTCATTATAACGCTGTTAGCCTGAGCGTCAGACAGAACTGCAGCACGTTAATAAGCTCCAGATGTGACACCTTGCGCTGACAGAACGGGCCTTTCCGAGAGAGAAAATAAACAGTGTGCCAAATAAAAATAATTACTTTAGCCTGGCACTGCCTCACTTCCCCGCTCACAAGCTTGGAGCTTTAAAGGTTTTAACGTGTCATTTAATTTTGAGGGGAGTTTGCAGGCTTGAACTGAGACAGATCAGGTGGAGGTCTGAGAATAGAGAGTCCAGCAACACGCACTCACAGCTAGAGCTATGGATGACACTGTAGATCATAGGTCATAGAACCCTACAGTACAGAAAGAGGCCCTTCGGCCCATCGAGTCTGCACTGAACACAATCCCACCCAGGCCCCACCCCCACATATTATACCCACAAATCCCCTCTAACCTAGACACTAAGGGGCAATTTCTTAGCACGGCCAATCAACCTAACCCGCACATCTTTGGACTGTGGGAGGAAACCCACGCAGACACGAGGAGAATGTGCAAACTCCACACAGACAGTGACCCGAGCCAGGAATCGAACCCAGGACCCTGGAGCTGTGAAGCAGCAGTGCTAACCACTGTGCTACCGTGCCGTGTACTCAAAAGGAAATTGCTATCGCTTGAAGGGTTCAACCTGGGCATTTCTGTTACTATTTTTGTGCATGGGCAAGCTTTTCTTGTGTTTTTTGTTAAGTATTTCCGAAGTTTCTGTCAAACAAGGACATTGTGGCTCACTATTCTGTTCTGATGTTACTGACGCAGGGTTATTGGAAAAAGTAGGAGCTAGATTGTTGAAACTTCCAAATACAAATTTTTTTATTCATTCGTGGGTCACGGGCATTGCTGGACACCCAGCTTTGGGTCGAAACCCTGGAATTCCCTCCCTAATGACACTGTAGGTCCACAGCACATGGACCGCAGAGATTCAAGAAGCCAGCTCATCACCACCTTCTCAAGGGCAACTAGGGATGGGCAATAAATGCTGTCCCAGCCAGTGGTGCCCATGTCCCGCAAATGGATAAAAAAAAATTATTGCGCATCCCTAATTGCTTCTGTTCAGAGGGTGGTTGAGAATTAATCACATTGCTGTGGCCCTGGAGTCACATCATAAAATCTTATAGTGCAGAAAGAGGCCATTCAGCCCATTGAGTCTGCATCGACCACAATGCCACCCATGCCCTATTCCCATAACCCCATGCATTTACCCCAGCTCGTCCCCCTGACACTAGGGGGCAATGGCCAATCCACCTAACCCACACATCGTTGGACACGTAGGCCCAGATTTCCTTCTCAAAGGACATCAAGTGCAATAGATGGGTTTTTCCGACAATCGGCAATGGTTTCATGGTCATCGGTGGATTCTCAATTCCAGATTTTTTTTTACTGAATTCAAATTCCGCCATCTGCCGTAGCGGGATTCAAACCCGGATCCCCCGGAACATAGGCTGAGTTTCTAGATTAATAGTCTAGTGATAATACCACTAGGCCATCACCTCTCCATCAATACAACATAACTGTAATGTCACTGTGTATAATGTGAATGTGGTTTATAATGTAACCAGGCTTCATGGACGCAGGCAATTCTGCAGATGATGATTCAACTCAGACACTTCAACTTAATCAGTGGCCTCTCAGTGTTAAAAACCATTCCTCAAATTCATTGTTAAAAGACCACAATTTCCTCAGTAGATCCAGCCTTTCGGAATTTAATCCAGGCTGAATAAACTGGGCTTGTACTCGTTAGAGTTTAGAAGAATGAGGGGAGATCTCATTGAGACGTATAAGATGATGAATGGGATGGATAGGATAGAGGTGGAGAGACTCTTCCCGCTCAAAAAAGACAGTAGGACTAGGGGGCACAGCCTCAAGATAAAAGGGGGGCGGTTTAGAACGGAGTTGAGGAGGAACTTCTTCACTCAAAGGGTGGTGAATCTCTGGAATTCTCTGCCCGTTGAAGTGGTGGAGGCTGCCTCGCTAAATATTTTTAAGACGCGGGTTGATGGGTTTTTGATAAGAGACGGGATTAAGGGTTATGGGGAGAGGGCGGGAATGTGGAACTGAGCCACGACAGATCAGCCATGATCTTATTGAATGGTGGGGCAGGCTTGAAGGGCTAGATGGCCTTCTCCTGCTCCTATTTCTTATGTTCTATGTTCTTATGTTTGGGAAGAATGGCAGAATCTTGTTCCCGGTGAGAAAACGGGCATGTCTCTCTCGCTCTCTCCAGAGAAACCGGTCGGTTTTCTCTCCAGACCTTACCACATTCTGCCAAAAATATGAAGGGGCTTGCATCATACAGGGGAGGGGAGCCTCACCACGGTGGCAAATCCTGGCTGCACTGAGCGCCATCTTTAAAGGGTGCCCCAATCAGAACCTAAGTAAGCCTCCCCCCCTCCCCACCATGGAGGTCTCAAGGGCATCCCTTGCCATTCAAAACTCTGGAGTTGGCATCTCTCCAGGGACCCCACCCCCCCCACAATCAAGGACACGTTCCATGAGGGGTGGGGGAGTCCAGCAACTTCCACATCTGGAGCCCCCGCTGGCATTCGCATGGACGGTGAACGCGGGCCCAAGATCGCAACCCACCCACCCACCCCCCGCAACCGCCGAAGATGTAACTACATTGCCAATTCTATAAAACACCAAAGGTGGGATTTTCCTGCTCTTGCTACTGGTGGGATTTTCCAGTCCCACCGAAGGTGACCCCCCTCCCGTGGCGGGAGTCTTGGCAGCTGGGTGGACGAGCCACACAAAGCGGGGCTGGAAAACCCCGCTGGCGACCGATGGCAAACCACCTTTTCTACCACCAAACTCAGCGCGGCTGGGCAGGAAACTCCCGGCCCAAGAATTAACGGTCACTCAAACGCAAAATACATGGCAGAATTTTATGGTGCTGTCACAGTCGGAGGTGGGGCCATGAAATGCAGCAAGCTTTTCAACAATCCATTGCCTTTGGGCGCACCATCAAATCTCATCAGCATAAGGTGCTGTTGATATTAAGGTAGTAATTTATTCATTGCAATGCCCATAAGTACTTAAAATGTTCTCTCACGTCATAGAATCCCGACTGTGCAGAAACAGGCCACTCAGCCCATCGAGCCTGCACTGACTCTCCGACAAAGCAACTTCCCCAGGCACACCACCCACCCAATCCCCATTTCCCCACACATTTACCATGGCTGACGCCCCCAACCTTCACATCTTGGGACACTAAGCGGCAATTGAGCACGCCTAATCCACCTAACCTGTACTTCTTTGGAGTGCCTGTTCGGGTACACCGAGGGAGAATTTAGCACGGCCAATGCACCCTAACCAGCACGTCTTTCAGACTGTGGGGGGAAACCCACGCAGACATGGGGAGAATGTGCAGACTCCACACAGACGGCGACCCAGGGGCGGAATTGAACCCGGGTCCCTGGCACCGTGAGGCAGCAGTGCTAACCACTGATGGCACTTGTCTAAACTGTTACCTATTTACTCCCTCTGAACATTAATATATTTGGATAGATAAACACAGAATATCTTGCTCTGTATGGCTCTGAAAGTCTGCCTGGGACCAACCACCAGTTTTCAGGGCTGGAAGGGGTAAGATATCTATTCTGATCTAAATGTCGAGGTCACGTAATCAATGGAAGTTGGCCACTTGTTTCTGTAGACACAACAGGTCTGTTTATCTTATTTATTTTTTAAAAAATTAACTTTCGAATGTCTGAAAGGCTGGAGTTTGTATCGGGCAAGTTTTCGCTAAATATTTCCATTGCAAAAAACTTATCCCTTTGACAAAGAAGTTTTTTGCTAAAATATATTCCCCTGAAGCGCTTCAATAGGGAGCAATTAAATTATTTTGCAAATTCACCATCCCACGGATAATTCCAGTACAGATTCTAATTCAGCCCAGAGACGGACACATTTTGCCACATTTAGTTCAACTTTTTATTTATTTATTAATGAAACAAGTAGGCTTACGTTAACACTGCAATGAAGTTACTGTGAAAATCCCCTAGTTGCCACACTCTGGCGCCTGTTCGGGTACACCGAGGGAGCCAATGCACCCTAACCAGCACGTCTTTCAGACTGTGGGAGGAAACCCACGCAGACACGGGGAGAATGTGCAGACTCCACACAGACCCAAGCGGGGAATCGAACCCAGGTCCCCGGCTAACCACCCTGCTGCCCCCTTTCCAGTATTTTCAATTTGGGCCCTGAAGTTCAACACGTAAGGCGGGATTTAATGGCCTCCGCTCGGATGAGATTGCGAAATGCCAACCTGAGGCCGACTGAGATTTCCGTTCTGCGAACCTCGCCCGTCCCGTAAAATTCCAGCTGTAGTTTTTATGGTGATCACATCATCAATCGACCTGCCTTTTCCCATCGATTCCCAGAATCCATGTCAGAAATGGGCACACCGCTGTCATCCGGGGAAAGCGAATCCGATAACATTGTGACCACGTGTACCAAACGGGAGTGGGGGGCGAAATAGGACTTGCAAAGTTGGATGGTGAAGTGATTGATTCTGTTAACTGACGTTATCTGAGGCTTTGATAATAATTACTCCCCAGAATATCAGGCGGACACAGATATGAGCTCCCAATAGATGAAAGCCTTTGAGCTGATAAGCCTGTGTTGTTGAGGCGAAGGAACAGCCATGATAAGAGTGACATTTGATTAATTGTTAACTTACATTTGGCAGAGGAGCCAAACTGCAGTTTAATCTGGTTAAGATCTGTGAAGGCTGACGTTTACTTTGATTATGTCCGATTTGTCCAGACTGCTAATAAGTCACACTCCACGGTTACTAAGTGTAGAGTACGTGCAGAGAATCCCTGTGTACGAGACAGCAATTGGCAGGCCACTGTGTTACATTTTAGTGCGTCAGTCCTTCATTTTGTCTGTCCTAGTTCAGTGGGTCGCAATCTGGCCTCTGGGGGGGCGGGTGTGAGTTCAAGTCCCACTCCAGGACTGTGGTGGCACAGTGGTTAGCACTGCTGCCTCACAGTGCCAAGGGACCCAGGTTCAATCCCGGCCTCTTGTTACTATCTGTGCGGCGTCTGCACATTCTCCCTGTGTCTGCGTGGGTTTCCTCCGGGTGCTCCGGTTTCCTTCCACACTCCAAAGATGTGCGGGTTAGGTTGATTGGCCGTGCTAAATTGACCCTAGTGTCAAGGGGATTAGCAAGGTAGTTATGTGGGTTATGGTAATAGGGTCCGGGTGGGATTGAGTATGGTACAGACTCGATGGGCCAAATGGCCTCCTTCTGCACGATAGGGATTCTATGAAAATCTAGGCTCCAACGGGACACTGAGGGACTGCTGCACTGTCAGAGGTGTTGTCTTTTGGATGGGATATCCCTACTTCTGACCTAGTGATGGAGGTCCCTGATTATTGAGGAAGCAGCTAGGTTAAGTGCTTATCTAGGATGGACCTATTACACCACCATAAATGATGCCCTGGTGGTGTGATAGGTCCATCTACTGACCACCCCCACACTTAAGCCAGGTATGTCTCCAGCCGGTTCCTTCCAAATTCCCATTGGCTCCCGTTTTGCGAGGGCTCCTTGATGCCACACAGTCAAACGCTGCCTTGATGTCAAGGGCAGTCACTCCCACCTCAACTCATTTATCCCTGTTTGGACCAAGGCGGAGATGTGACCTTGGGGGAACCCAAACTGGGCGCCACTGAACAGATCACTGCTGAGCAAGTGTGACTTGGTGGCACTGCCAATGACACCTTTTATCTGAGAGTAGACTGATGGGGCAGTAATTGGCCGGGTTGGATTTGTCCTGTTTGTTTATGTACAGGATGTACCAGGGCAATTTTTCACCTGGTTGGGTAGATGCCAGTGTTGTAGCTGTACCGGAACAGCTTGGCTAGGGGAACAGCAAGTTCTGGGGTACAGGTCTTCAGTACAATTGCCGGAATATTGTCAGGACCAATTATCTTTGCAGTATCCAGTGCTATTTATTGATATCACGTAGTGGGAATTGAATTGGCTGAAGATTGGCACTCTTAAAAATAAAGTTTATTTATTAGTCAAAGTGAGAGTTACATTAACACTGCAGTGAAGTTATTGCTAAAAGCTTCTAGTTGCCACAGTGCGACGCCTGTTCAGGACAATGCACCCTAACCAGCAGAATGTGGAAGGAAGCCAGAGCTCCCGGAGGAAACCCACGCAGACACAGGGAGAACGTGCAAACTCCACACAAACAGCGACCCAAGGCCAGGAATTGAACCTGCGTTCCTGGCGCTGTGAAGCAGCAGTGCTAACCACTGTGCCACCGTGCCACCCCTTAATGCTTGGACCTCAAGCACAGTCAGATAGGGACCGTCCACTCAGTACATCTGGCTGAAACTAGCTGCCTTTTCATCGCCTTGTCCTGTGTTCAGCATTCATTGTTAGGCAGACTTTATTGCATCAGTCAGTTCCCCCGCTCTGCAAAATCTCTTAATAAGTCAACGCCCTGAGCCTCTTTAAGCTGGCGCAGGCATGAACTATTTTGGATCACGAGGATATTTGACAGCACGTTGCAGATAATAAGGTGAGTCAGGAGAAACCACTTTGCTCGCAATTTCATCCACATGTAGGAGCACTGAAACATCGAAACTGGAAGCAGCTTCGTGTGATGGTACCTCTGGCAATTTGTCTGCGTGGATTCATCAACCTGACCTTTGACTGGCATTACAACTGGCCAATCTCGCTGCCTCACTGCGACGGGCAAGAATCCACTGGGGTCACAAGGGGGAGGCGATGGCCCAGTGGCATTATCACTATAGTATTAATCCAGAAACTCAGCTAATGGAACCTGGGTGTGAATCCCACCATGTCTGATGGTGAAATTAGGGTTCAACAAAAAAAAAAAATCCGGAATTAAGAATCTACAGATGGCCATGAAACCATTGTCAGAAAAATCCGTCTGGTTCACTAATGTCCTTGAGGGGAGGAAATCTGCCATCCTGACCCAGCCTGGCCTACAAGTGACTCCAGAGCCACAGCAACGTGGTTGATTCTCAACTGCCTTCTAACGACAACTTGGGATGGGCAATAAATGCTGGCCAGCGACGCCCATGTCCCACGAATGAATAAAAAGGAAACTGGTGCCCATGGCAGGTGGAATGGGGAAAATCTGTCCCACAATTTTTCATTTCCCTCCAATGTCCAACATTGTCCAACACCTTCATTTCAATTTTGAAAACCTCCTCCACATTTGTTTCCATTGCTCTTTCAGACGACATATCTTAATAATTTTTATTTGATTTATTATTGCCATGTGTATTGGGATACAGTACAGTACAATACAGTATTGGAAACATACTGTTTCTTGCACGCGATATGGACAAAGCATACCATTCATAGAGTACGCACGGGGAAATAATAATCCTTAATTATTAAAATAACTAATAAAGCATTAATAATAATCTTAATAATTCACCTCTGCCAATTAAATCTGTATTCCTTGGTCACTAACACTCCTTTCGTGGAAACAGTTTCCCTTCATTTACTCTATCTAGAACCTTTTGAACACCTTGTTTATATCTTTATTTATTATTGTCACAAGTAGGCTTACATTAACACTGCAATGACGTTACTGTGAAAATCCCCTAGTCGCCACAACTGTTCGGGTACACTGAGGGAGAATTTAACATGGCCTAACCAGCATATCTTTCAGTCTATGGGAGGAAACCGGAGCACCCGGAGGAAACCCACGCAGGCAACGTGCAAACTCCGCACAGACAGTGACCCAAGCTGGGATTCGAACCCAGGTCCCTGGCGCTGTGAGGCAGCAGTGCTAACCACTGTGCCACCCCTGTGCCGCCCCCTCTTAACCATCTCTGCTCCTGAGGAGAGCAACCCCAGCTTCTGAATGCCAAATTAAACTTTGCTGTCTCTGCAGAGTTGGGCACATGTGAAGAGGTTCCGTTTGGAGACCTCTCTGTCACACATCAAGGTCATTAACTCTCTTCAGTTCCCTCAGGATACATTCCCCGCCTCTAACCTCCCGCGGATACATTTGTGCAACAGCAGCCGGGGAATTATTACTCGGGGGAATATCGTAAACGTAACTCATTCAGTCCTGTCACACAATCTGGTTTTAATATCTCTTGTAAAGCCTTTATTGAAGCCAGTAGCAGATATCAAAGTGAATGGAAATATAATGAGGGTGACATAATAGGATGGCATTAATCACAGTGCTCAGTCAGTTGTAACATTTCCTCTGGAAGCGCATTATAAAATATTCTCACTGATTCTCGGAATGTTATAAGGGTCTTTTTTTCTATTCTTTTATGGGATTTGAGCATCCCTGATTAGGCCAGCGTTCGTTACCCACCCCGAGCTGCCCCTTAGAAGGTGGTGGCGAGCTGCCTTCTTGAATCACTTGTGATGTAGGTACACCCGCAGTGCAGTTAGGGAGGCAGTTCCAGGATTTTGACCCAGTGACAGTGAAGGATCAGCGCTTTATTCCCAACTCAGGATGGTGTCGGAGGGGAGTTTGCAGGCAGTTCCCATGTGTCTGCTGCTCCTTATCCGTCAAGGTTGTAGAGGTCAAGGGTTTGGAAGGTGCTGACAAAGGAGTCTTGGTGAGATGTTGCTGTAAATCTTGTAGATGGTGCACACTGCTGCTACTCTGTATCGGTGGCAGGAGAATGAATGCTTAAAGTGGTGAATGTGGTGCCAATCAGCTGCTTTGTCCTGGATGGTGTCGAGCTTTTCGAGTGTTGTTGGAGCTTCACCCATCCAGGCAAGTGGGAAATATTCCATCTCACACCTGACTTGTGTCTTGTAGCTGGGGCGGACAGGCTTTGGGGAGTTAGGAGGTGAGTTACTCGCCACAGTATTCCCAGCCTCTGACCTGCTCTTGTAGCCACTGTATTTATATGGCTAGTCCAGTTCCCTTTTTGGTCAATGGTAACCCCAAAACAATTCTAGAAGTAGCAACTTATTTTAATATCTTCATATTTGGCTGAGAGGAATCCACCACTTTGTCAAACAGGGTGATGAAGGGAAATTGGGGGAAATTCTTTAATCTGGAAAGGCCATTGGGAAAAGACAAGAGAGATGGGACTAGTTGGAAAGCTCTTTCACTGAGCTGACACCACAGCAATGGGCCGAATGGACTCCTCCTATGCTGTGGCATTTCCATGCTAACACTGTGCAAATTAGTGATAGCAAATTGGAACAGCTTTTCGCTATTTTTACTTCCGTTGAATTCAATGGAAATAAGAGAGTTGGGAAGGATGTTCTTCTGCCACGTCCAAACTGACATCTAATCCTTACCTCACCATCAGCCTTGACTTCCTCAACAGGTGTAGCTTCAGGTTTACTAAAGCCTTGAGTTTTCACCCTTGTTTTTAAACCTCTCCATGGCCTCGGTCTTCCCTAACTCAGTAATTCCTCCAACCCCTACAACCCTCCCTATCTCTGCAACCTTCTCCAGTCGCTACAACTCTCCCTATCTGTATAACCTCCTCCAAATATACAACCTCCTAACTCTGTAATCTCCTCCAGCCCCTACAACCTCCCTATTTCTGTAACCTCCTCCATCCCTACAACCCTCTGAGATATATGAGTTCCTCCAACTTTGGCCTCTTGCTCTAACACTGGCCGTGTCCGGTGTCCTGGGACTCCCTCTCTAAACCTCTCCACATCCCTCCTCTCTCTCTGCCTCTCCCTCTCTCCATTTTTCTCTCCCTCCCCTCTCTCTCCCTCCTCCCTCAATCCCATTAAGATCAATCTCATTGACCGAGTATCTGTCCAATTGTCTCCTTGGCAGCTCAGTGTTATATTCTGTTTTCTGATGTCCCTGCCAAGCAGCCTGGGACATGTCACGATGTTAGAAGGTGCTATATAAATGTAGATTGCTTTTGTAGTTAAGGTGTAAACCAGACTACCCACTGGTTTCATAACATAGTGCAAAGTTTATTTTGAGATTTGAATGGCATGAGGGATCTTGGTTGAAAGCTGGAGTGTGGCTTTGAGATTGAAGAGGATCAGGATTGGTCATATTGAGTGTTGGAACAGGCTCGAAGGGCCAAATGGCCTACTCCATCTCCTAATTTCTCTGTTAAGATCTATCCCCATAGTTTGGATTCCAGAGAGACAGCAAAACCATTCCCATTGTCTCTGCAAAAGAGTTTGTACCCAAAGCAGCCAGCATAAATAAGGACCCAACACACTCCGGACATTCCCTCTTCCACCTTCTTCCGTCGGAAAAAAGATACAAAAGTTTGGGCTCACGTACCAAGCGATTCAAGAACAGCTTCTTCCCTGCTGCTGTCAGACTTTTGAATGGACTTATCTTGGATTAAGCTGATCTTTCTCTACACGCTAGTTATGACTGTAACTACTGCATTCCGCACTCTCTCATTTCCTTCTCTACGAACGGTATGTTTTGTCCGTACAGTACACAAGAGACAATACTTATCATTGTATGTTAATACATGTGACAATAATAAATCAAATCAAATCAAATCAATGGGCTTGGCTGGCTGGCCAGTATTTATTATCCATCCCTAGTTTGCCCTTGGGAAAATTCCCAATTCCCGAGTGAACGGGCTTTGGTGCGAGTTTCGATTTGGGTGACAGAGTTTCAGGGACACTTGTGTTAAACTAGTTCCAAGAACTTCTTGAACCTTCACCTATAAATGTTGATAACAGTTATTTCATTCTGCTGAAAGATTAGTCCATGGGGTAGCCAACTACCTCCTCCTTTACTCCCTTATGTTCCCAGAACTTGAATCATTATAGCAATTAGTTCCAGCGTGCTGAACTAAATCTCACCTATCAGAGCCAAGCTTCTGTTCCCAGTTTGTTCTTAGTTTGTCCAGTTTTAATTAAAAACCTTTGAAACACAGCCCAATAGACTAAATATCGCACACACTTATCTGCTGTTGACTCCTCTCTGTTCTCTCTGAATGTAACTGCACATCACAAAGCAGTCCACAAGTACGAAAAGTGTTTTTTTTTAAGCTTGAATAGTCATTCAGAGTCGGGTACCTCCCTGAAAGGGCAGCCTTGCTATCAGGGCTGATTCACAGTGACTCTTCATAGTAGTGCTGTAGTTATAATTGCAGCCTGGACTTAGAGAGGGAGAGAACAAGAGAGAGAGAGAGAAAAGAGAGAGGGGGAGAGAGAAAGAGAAAGAGGAAAAGAGAAAGCAAAAGAGAGAGAGAGCGAAAGAGAGTGAGGGAGAGAGAAAGAAAGACAAAGAGTGAAAAAGAGATAGCGAGGGAGAAAAAGAGGGAGAAAAGAGTGTAAAAGAGGAAGAGAAAGAAAAGAGAGAGCGAAAGAGAGAGAGAGAGAAAAAGAGACTGAGAGAAAGAGAGAGCAAAAGAGAGAGTGTAAAAGAGAGAGAGAAAGAGACTGAGAGAGAGACCGAAAGAGAGAGAGGGAGAGAAAAAGAGACAGAGAAAGAGAGAGCGGAAGAGAGAGGGTAAAAGAGAGGGAGAAAGAGACTGAGAGAGACTGAAAGAGAGAGAGAGAGAAAAAAAGAGACAGAGAAAGAGAGAGCGGAAGAGAGAGAGTAAAAGAGAGAGAAAAAGAGACAGAGAGAGAGTGAAAGAGAGAGAGAGAAAGCGAGAGGAAGCTCTCTAACTCTATCTGGTGTGGAGCCAGCACCTTAACGGCCAATCATTCTACAGTTGAGCAGCCTGTTCAGGACCTTTGCAAAATGATTATGATACAGAAACAGACCATTCGGCCCAAGAGGCCTATCCCAGTGTGAATGCTGTACAGAAACCTCCTCTTACCCTACCTCAAGCTATCAAACCCCATCATTATAACCTTCTTTCTCTCGTGCTGATCTTCAAAAAAGCCCACGTAATTTGCAGTTGATGGTGTAGAGTGAAGTCACGTGTTGTGATTCGCACAACGCTGTTTCATGTATTACATCACACAAAGATCATGTGTGTTGATGTCTTGGTGCCACCATCAAATCATACCCACTGAGAGAGAGTAATACCCACACTAATAATGATGGAAGAACACTCATGACCAATGAAAGGGTTAAATACAAAATATATATATATATCCTGCACACAGTTAGCTAAGGAGCTGTTCCACAAAGACAGTCCATTCAGAGGAGAAGCCTGGGGAAAAGGCCATTCAGTGCAGCAACTAGGGAATTTTCACAGTAACTTCATTGCAGTGTTAATGTAAGCCTACTCGTGACACTAATAAATAAACTTCATAGGTGGGAAATGCAGGTGAATAAAACCTCACAGGCTGAAGCCATTGGATCAGATTCCAATCAGAAATTTATTCTGACTGTGTTCTCTCTCAATGAATAAAAGATCCAATAGCTTTTGGGCTTTGCAAATAACTCCCAAATTCAATGTTCTGCTGATTTCAAATAGAAGGAGCCGCAGTATCTCGGAGGACGCGTGCATAACTTACATAAATAAACCTTCAATGATAACAAGCAGGGATAATCTTGTACGAGACACTGACTGTCCAAATCAGGCTGGGCTCCCAGGGCTATGTCGCACTCCAGTAAACTTGCCAAGGCCAAAAGAATAGAATCTTTTGCACATTGCGGGGGGCGACATGTCAAAACAAAAGGGAACATTACTGTGGATGCCGGGAATCCCAAATAGGACAGGCACAGTGGCACAGTGCTTAGCACTGCTGCCTCGCAGAGCCAGAGCCCAGGTTCAATTCCTGGCTTGGGTCACTGTCTGTGCGGAGTCTGCATGTTGCCCCAGTATCTGTGCGGGTTTCCTCCGGATGCTCCGGTTTCCTCCCACAGTCCAAAAGACATGCTGGTCAGGTGCACTGGCCATGCTAAATTCTCCCTCAGGGTGGCACAGTGGTTAGCACTGCTGCCTCACAGCGCTAGGACTTGGGTTCGGTAACCGGCTTGGATCTGTGTGGAGTTTGCACATTCTCCTTGTGTCTGCGTGGGTTTCCTCCCACACTCCAAAGATGCACAGTTAGGTGGATTGGCCATGCTAAATTGACCCTAGTGTCAAGGGGATTATCAGGGTAAATGTGTGGGGTTACGGGAATAGGGCCTGGCTGGGATTGTGGTCAGTGCAGACTCGATGAGTTGAGTGGCCTCCTCCTGTGCTGTAGGTGTTCTATGAAGTGCTGGAAATGTTCAGCAGGTCATGCAGCACCAGCTGGCCTTCCGGTGTAAAGAATTGTCCCGATCGAGTGTTGCAGACTGGCACGTTCCAGAACCCAGGACGATGCGCTGAGGGACGCAATAAAGCTTGGGACAGCTGCCCACAGAGGCCCAATGGGGGAAAGTAGCTGTCTAAGGCCTTTCAGCCATAGTGAAAAGAGGGGATAGATATTGTATAGGACACCTCCCCCACCCCACCCCGAGCGGCTGTATGACTTGTGTTGAGTGTATATGGTGGTCTGGGCTGCAGGTGTGAAACATGTTAGTGTAACAGCCTTGGTGAGTTCCTGCAGTGCATCATGTAAATGGCGCACACCCGTGTTACCGCGTGTTGGTGGTAGAGGGGGTACCAATCAAGGTTGTCCTGGATGATGTTAAGCTCCTTGAGTGTTGTTGGAGCTGCACCCATTCAGGCAAGTGTGGAGGCGATGGTTTGATTTGATTTATTATTGTCACATGTATTAACACACAGTGAAAAGTATTGTTTCCTGCGCGCTATACAGCCTCAAAATAATGGGGTGGGGGGGAGAGTTTAGATCAGAGTTGAGGAGGAACTTCTTCACTCAAAGGGTGGTGAATCTCTGGAATTCTCTGCCCATTGAAGTGGTGGAGGCTACCTTGCTGAATATATTTAAGTCACGGGTAGATAGGTTTCTGATAGACAGGGGAATTAAGGGTTATGGGGAGAAAGCGGGAAAGTGGAACTGATCCATAAGAACATAAGAACATAAGAAATAGGAGCAGGAGTAGGCCATCTAGCCCTTCGAGCCTGTCCCGCCATTCAATAAGATCATGGCTGATCTGAAGTGGATCAGTTCCACTTTCCCGCCCTCTCCCCATAACCCTTAATCCCCTCTCTTATCAAAAACCCATCAACCCGCATCTTAAGAATATTTAGCGAGGTAGCCTCCACCACTTCAACGGTCAGAGAATTCCAGAGATTCACCACCCTTTGAGTGAAGAAGTTCCTCCTCAACTCCGTTCTAAACCGCACCCCCCCTTTATCTTGAGGCTGTGCCCCCTAGTCCTACTGTCCTTTCATAAGAACATAAGAAATAGGAGCAGGAGTAGGCCATCTAGCCCTTCGAACCTGCCCCGCCATTCAATAAGATCATGGCTGATCTGTTGTGGCTCAGTTCCACTTTCCCGCCCTCTCCCCATAACCCTTAATCCCCTCTCTTATCAAGAACCCATCAACCCGCTTCTTAAAAATATTTAGCGAGGCAGCCTCCACCACTTCAACGGGCAGAGAATTCCAGAGATTCACCACCCTTTGAGTGAAGAAGTTCCTCCTCAACTCCGTTCTAAACCGCCTCCCCTTTATCTTGAGGCTGTGCCCCCTAGTCCTACTGTCTTTTTTGAGCGGGAAGAGTCTCTCCACCTCTATCCTATCCATCCCATTCATCATCTTATACGTCTCAATGAGATCTCCCCTCATTCTTCTAAACTCTAGCGAGTACAAGCCTAGTTTATTCAGCCTCTCCTCATAGCTCAATCCCCTCAACTCCGGTATCAGCCTAGTAAACCTCCTCTGCACTCCCTCCAGGGCCAAAATATCCTTGCGCAGGTGCGGCGCCCAAAACTGCACACAGTACTCCAGCTGCGGCCTCACCAATGCCCTATACAGCTGCAGCAAGACCTCCCTACTTTTATATTCAATCCCCCTCGCTATGAAGGCCAGCATCCCATTCGCCTTCCTGACCACCTGCTGCACCTGCAAGCTGGGTTTTTGCGACTCATGCACAAGGACCCCGAGGTCCCTCTGCTCAACCCCCTCAACTCTGGCATCAGCCTAGTAAACCTCCTCTGCACTCCCTCCAAGGCCAAAATATCCTTGCGTAAGTACGGTGCCCAAAACTGCACACAGATCCACTTCAGATCAGCCATGATCTTATTGAATGGCAGGGCAGGCTCGAAGGGCTAGATGGCCGACTCCTGCTCCTATTTCTTATGTTCTTATGTTCATAGAGAAGGAGGGAGTGCAGAATGTAGTGTTATAACTAGGATGTAGACAAAGATCAACTTAATGCAAGGTAGGTCCATTCAAAAGTCTGATGGCAACAGGGAAGAAGCTGTTCTTGAGTCGATTAGTACATGACCTCAAACTTTTGTATCTTCTTCCTGATGGAAGAAGGTGGAAGAGAGAATGTCCGGCATGCGTGGGGTCCTTAATTATGCTGGCTGCTTTGCCGAGGCAGAGGGAAGTGTAGACAGGGTCAATGGATAGCAGACTGGTTTGTCTGATGGATTGGGCTACGTTCAACATCACAGCCTAGTGGTATAATCACTAGACTATTAATCCAGAAACTCAGCTAATGTCCTGGACACCCATGTCCCATAAAAGAATAATTTTTAAAAAATCACACTCCTGACATGCGCTTTGTAGATGGCGGACAGGCTTTGGAGGGTCAGAAGGTGAGTTATCCACGACCTGCTCCCGCAGCCACAGTATTTATATGGCTGGTCCAGTTGAGTTTCTGATCAATGGTAACCCCCAGGATGTAGATGGTGGGGGGATGCAGCGATGGTAATGCCATTTAAAGTGGAGAAAGTTAGACTTTCCCTTGTTGGGGATGGTCAGTGCCTGGCACTTGGGTAGCAGGAAAGTTCATGCCTCGCCCACACTGAGGAGTGAATTAAAACACTCCCAGAATTGAAATAGGGCGAGAGTAAGTAGTTAGATTTGTTTCTGAGCTTACCCTCAGCCGTGTGTGGGCCCTGGCTGAATCATGTACCCAAATTGATGTGTGCTTTGGGCAGAAGATAAATGGTAGGGAGATAAATTTAAGTCTTATTGATAAAAAAATTTGCATTTAAATACAACACACACAAAAACAAACAGCAAAGCAATCTGTAGAAACTAATGGAGTGACTGTCATGTGGATAAAAACATTAGGGACTCATCAGCAGCAACGGTGAACAAATAACCTATTTTGTTTCCTTGTTTTGATTGAAGGAGTAATATTGACTCGGATCCAGAAATAATTTACTTCAGTGCGTGCCTTAGGGTCTCTGACAGTCACTCAATTCACCGGCACGGGATAACTGCTTTACTGTCCCATCTGAAAACCACTTTTACAGATGCACCACAGAAAGCATTCTTTCTGGTTGTATCACAGCTTGGTCTGGGCTCCTGCTCTGCCCAAGACGGCAAGGAATTACAAAAGGTCGTGAATGTAGCCCAATTCATCACACAAACCAGCCTCCCATCCATTGACTCTGTCTACACTTCCCGCTACCTCGGGAAAAGCAGCCAGTGTAATTTAGGACCCCACGCACCCCGGACATTCTCTCTTCCACCTTCTTCCACCAGGAAAAAGATACAGAAGTCTGAGGTCACGTGCCAACCGACTCAAAGACAGATTCTCCCCTGCTGCTGTCAATGGACCTACCTTGCATTAAGCTGATCTTTCTCTACACCCTAGCTATGACTGTAACACTACATTCTGCACTCTCTCATTTCCTTCTCTATGTACGTATGCTTTGTCTGTATAACGCGCAAAAACAATACTTCTTACTGTGTACTAATATACGCGACAATAATAACTCAAATCAAATCCGCACTTCTGATGGTGGGGTGGCACAGTGGTTATAGCACTGCTGCCTCACAGAGCCAGAGACCCCGGTTCGATTCCCAGCTTGGGTCACTGTCTGTGCGGAGTCTGCATTTTCTCCCCGTGTCTGCGTGGGTTTCCTTCAGGGGCTCCGGTTTCTTCCCACAGTCCAAAAGACATGCTGGTTAAGTGCATTGGCCGTGCTAAATTCTCCCTCAGTGCACCCAAACAGGCACAGGAGTATGGCGACTAGGGGATTTTCACACTAACTTCATCGCAGTATTAATGTAAGCTTACTTGTGACAATAATGCGTAAACTTCAAACTTTGGTGAACGACAGCCTAATTTCAGGGAATTTAAACATCAGAGTTGGGTCCTGACTTTGAGTCGAGAGAGTCCCCACCAGGCCAAGGTGGCTTTTACTGACCAGAATCCAAACAGAATTCTCGCCAAGATAAACAGAAGGAGAAAGGGATGTGTACAAATGGGAAAACTGAGAGAGATTTCCAGGCATCGTCTGTCCAGTCCCATCAGAGAGAAATTCAATCGAAAGCAAAATGTATCTACAACAGCGTGAGGGTAACTTTAAACTAGGATGGACAATCCGCTGGCTGACCACCAGAGGTAGAAGCTACACCAACACGATTTTCCCCTTGTGTCTCACACAGCAAAATACACAACTGAAGTGAAAACCCAGAGACGGGTCGGTATTCTCCTACCTCCACCCCTGCCACCGAGACTGGAGAATGCAAATCCCCATTCATTGCGGCGGGACTGGAGAATCCCAGTCAAGAATGAGGTCAGAGCATCCCTGTGCGGGCGAGCTTGGAGAATCCCAGCCACGGGCGAGGTCGGAGAATTCCAGCCGCGGGTGAGAATTCCAGCCACAGGCGAGACCGGAGAAACCCAGCCGCGAGTGAGGTCGGAGAATCCCAGCCATGGGCGAGCTTGGAGAATCCCAGCCGCGGGTGAGCTTGGAGAATCCCAGCCGCGGGCGAGCTTGGAGAATCCCAGCCGCGGGCGAGCTTGGAGAATCCCAGCCGCGGGCGAGCTTGGAGAATCCCAGCCGCGGGCGAGCTTGGAGAATCCCAGCCGCGGGCGAGCTTGGAGAATCCCAGCCGCGGGCGAGCTTGGAGAATCCCAGCCGCGAGTGAGGTCGGAGAATCCCAGCCACGGGCGAGCTTGGAGAATCCCAGCCGCGGGCGAGCTTGGAGAATCCCAGCCGCGGGCGAGCTTGGAGAATCCCAGCCGCGGGCGAGCTTGGAGAATCCCAGCCGCGGGCGAGCTTGGAGAATCCCAGCCGCGGGCGAGCTTGGAGAATCCCAGCCGCGGGCGAGCTTGGAGAATCCCAGCCGCGGGCGAGCTTGGAGAATCCCAGCCGCGGGCGAGCTTGGAGAATCCCAGCCGCGGGCGAGCTTGGAGAATCCCAGCCGCGGGCGAGCTTGGAGAATCCCAGCCGCGGGCGAGCTTGGAGAATCCCAGCCGCGGGCGAGCTTGGAGAATCCCAGCCACGGGCGAGGTTGGAGAAATCGCTGCCGTACCTATCAGTACCTGATGAAGGAGCAGCGCTCCAAAAGCTCGTGATTCCAAATAAACCTGTTGGACTTTAACCTGGTGCGGTGAGACATCATACTTTTTGAGATGTTGATTGAGGGACAAGAGTTGGTCAGGACACCAGAGGTAACTCCACTGATCTTCTTTGGCAAGCCATGGGTTATGTGTCCAATGGAGAGGGAAAGAGACTCTTTAACATCTCAACACAAAGCCGTCACTTCTGATAGGGCTGCGATCCCTCAGCATTCACCGGAGTGTCAGCCTTCATTTCTGCGCTCAGGCCCCAGACCAGGCCTCCAACCCACAACCCTTGCATAAGCTTGGGGAAGGAAGGAGTACAAGGCACATCCAAGTGCTATGGAACTGATCCTCTCTCCAGCGGCTCTCCTCGGGGACATTGAAGCTACCTGCCTCACTGGATTCAAGCCTCACCTTCTCGCGATCCACTTCCTGCTTCCCGAGGCTGGAAGGGGTTTTTATCCGGCTTTAGTCGTAAAGCCAGGGCAGGGTGAGGGGAACCGAAATGGCCAGCGCCAGTCAAACAATGGCACGGTGGCACAGCGGTTAGCGTGGCTGCCTCACTGCATCAGGGACCCAGGTTCGATTCCCGGCTTGGGTCACTGTCATGTGGAGTTTGCACGTTCTCCCCATGTCTGCGTGGGTTTCCTCCGGTTTCCTCCCACACTCCAAAAGGATATGCAGATCGGGTTGACTGGCCAAGCTAAATTGTCCCTTTTAGTGTCAGGGAGATTAACAGGGTAAATACACGGGGATAGGGGCTGGGTGGGATTGTGGTCAGTGCAGGCTCAATGGGCTGAAGGGCCTCCGTCCGCAATGTAGGGATTACAAAGAACAACACAGCACAGGAAACAGGCCCTTTGGCCCTACAAGCCCGTGCCGCCCATTTTAACACCCAGTGAGTGCCTCATTCCAATCCTTCTTCCACCTACGACTTTTGTCTACATCTCATGGACTCTACAATAAAGGGGTGCAAATTTAGAGAATTGTATGTGCGCCCGATTAAGGGAGGTCCAATTTAGGGACAACTTGTTAACACCAATCAGCCCAAAAGCACGTTTTTGGGGTGTGGGAGGAAACCGGAGCACCCGGAGGAAACCCGCGCAGGCACGGGGAGAATGTGCAAACTCCCTCAAGACACCGACCCAAGTCGGAGATCCGACCCGGGTCCCGGTGACTGCACAGCAAACAGTGATAGTCAGTGAGCCGTCGTGTTGCCCGTCAACTGGTCCAGTTTAAGCGTAGGCTTTGAAAGTGGGAATGGAAACTTTCCCAACTCTCCACTGACCACTGGGAATCAGAAGCAGTTTGTGGTGTTGGCGTGGACAGAACAGGCAGTCTGTTTGTGCCTCTATAATTAGAAATGCCTTGGCGCAAACTCCAAACGGGAGGCGTCCCTGCATCTCGAATGTGGCTCCTACTCCACAGGGGAATGAAAATTTTGGCCGATTAGTTGACACGTTGGCACGGATTCTCCCGATGGCTGGGCCTCTAATACCATAGGGACCGTTTTTTGGACTGACTGCCTATGGACCGTGTGTACTCGTATCGCTCGCCTTCCTGAAGCTGTGATTGGCTAAATCCCGACCCTCTGCTATAATGTTAAACGCCGGCCTGTTTTACATCGGCCAATCAGAATTTCCACTGAAGTCACGCTCCACCCACTTGATTGGCCAATGAATGAAGCCGCCACAGAGGCTAGTTGGTCAGAGGGAGAATACAGGGGCCAGGAGGAGGCCATTCAGCCCCTCGAACCTGTCCTTCAAATCGCAGCTCCACTTAGAGGTTCCAAATCCCTCAATGATCTTACCAACAAAAATGATCAAGAGTTTTGAGAATTTCACTCAATCCCCAGGCACACTTGTCCAAAGATGTGTAAGTGAAGGGGGGGTTTACAGGGGTAAATATCT
Source organism: Carcharhinus amblyrhynchos (assembly GCF_965287045.1). Lineage (NCBI taxonomy): Eukaryota > Metazoa > Chordata > Chondrichthyes > Carcharhiniformes > Carcharhinidae > Carcharhinus > Carcharhinus amblyrhynchos. Next base: position 119,001,814 of record NC_137329.1, read on the forward strand.
GGAGTTACGGGGATGGGGCCCGAGTGGGATGCTCTGTCAGAGAGTCGGTCTAGACTCTCAAGAAACTACAAAGGGTCGTGAACTTAGCCCAATCCATCGCGCAAACCAGCCTCCCATCCATTGACTCTGTCTACATTTCCCGTTGCCTCGACAAAGCAGCCAGCATAATCAAGGACCCCACGCACCCCGGACATTCTCTCCTCCACCTTCTTCCGTCAGGAAAAAGATACAAAAGTCTGACATCATGTACCAACCGACTCAAGAACAGCTTCTTCCCTGCTGCTGTCAGACTTTTGAATGGACCTACCTCGCATTAAGTTGATTTTTCTCTACACCCTAACTCTGGCTGTAACACTATATTCTGCACTCTCTTCCTTCCTTCTCTATGGACAGTATGCTTTGTCTGCATAGCGCGCAAGAAACAATGTTTTTCCCTGTATGCTAATACATAAATCAAATCAAGTCAAAACTTGATGGGCTGAATGGTCTCCTTCTGCAATGCAAGGAATCTATGTTCTGGACACACTCACTAGAGGAAACAGGAGGGTAGATTTTCCTGTCCCGTCCACCATGGAAATCATGGAGAATTTGTTGGATCATTTAGAGGTACATTGACCTGGGGCAGGAATGTCTAATCTTGGAGCAGGTGCGGCTGGAAAACCCCTCCCTGCATCCTCGATTGGGATCCTGTTTCCATTCAGTGGAGTTAAGCACCCAGGCTGCGTGTTGTCCAGCGCTCTGACGGAAACGCCATCCCGACTGGAAACGTGGGCTTGTTCAAACTGTGTTTTTTTAAAAAAATTATTCGTCAAGTCTAACCGGACAGAGAGGTAATTGCGTTCCCTGATCTGCCTCAACAACACAAGTGTGGCTGGGTGAATATCGTGGTCCCATCACCTCTTTGGTAATGTCACTGTAAAGTCCAGGGCCTCCAGCTGGCTGTATTCTCCCAGTGCTGCACTACAGTACCTGCCAAATCACAGCGTATATATTTACACTGATGTCATTCTCCTTGACGTTCCTGTAAACTACACATGGAAATTCTGAGAGCTTCCTGCTGTTCCCTCACACAAAGTGCAGCCTCAGCGAATCTGTTCTGATCATCCCCTCATCTACAATGTAAAACACACTCTATTCCAAACCATCGCCTTAACAAGATATTCATTTAAACAATTACCCGACATCCCAAACCACCGTCACACATCCCTTCTGCCTCCCACGTTTATTTTCACGGAATCATCGCCTCCCCTACGTTGCAGAAGGAGGCCATTCGGCCCACTGAGTCTGCACTGACAGCAATCCCACCCAGGCCCTATTCCCGTCACCCCGTGCGTTTACCCCGCTAGACACTAAGGGTGGGATTGCACTGGCACGTCTGCCTAAGGTTCGTACGATCCCGCCCGATGCCAATCCCCGAGCCTCGCCCGCCCCCCGGAAATGGGGCGGAAGTGCTGGGAAAATTCCGGACTAAGGGTCAATGTATCACGGCCAATCCATCTAACCCGCACATCTCTGCAGTGTGGGAGAAACCGGAGCACCCGGAGGAAACCCACCATGGTTGGAATCGAACCCGGGTCCCTGGTGCTGTGAGGCGGCAGCGCTAACCACGGTGCCATCCTGTTGCCCCAATTTGTTCTCTCATGGGAGGTGGGCATCGCCAGCGAGGCCAACATTTGCTGCACATCCCTAATTGCCCTGGAACTGAATGGCTCTGGAGTCACGTGTGGGCCAGACCAGGTAAAGGACGGCAGATTTCCTTCCCTAAAGGGACATTAGTGAACCAGATGGGTTTTTACAACAATCGACGGGACTCATCATTAAGACTTTTAAATCCAGACCTTTTCTTTAAATTTCAGATTTTAACAGTTGAATGGTGAGCTTCACTACCGGAGATGAGGGGGTTGGACTAAGAAGAGAGACTAAATAGACTGGGTCTGTACTCGCTGGAGTTTAGAAGGATGAGGGGGGATCTTATAGAGACGTATAAGATAATGAGGGGGATGGATAGGGTAGGGGTAGAGAGATTCTTCCCGCTTAGAAAGGACAGCAGGACTAGAGGGCACAGCCTCAAGATAAAGGGGGGGTGGTTTAGAACGGAGTTGAGGAGGAACTTCTTCACTCAAAGGATGGTGAATCTCTGGAATTCTCTGCCCGTTGAAGTGGTGGAGGCTGCCTCGCTAAATATATTTAAGTCACAGGTAGGTAGGTTTCTGATAGACAAGGGGAATTAAGGGTTATGGGGAGAAAGCGGGAAAGTGGAACTGATCCACTTCAGATCAGCCATGATCTTATTGAATGGCGGGGCAGGCTCGAAGGGCTAGATGGCCGACTCCTGCTCCTATTTCTTATGTCCTTATTCGAACCCGGGTCCCCAGAGGAGACCCTGGCTTTGCGGATTACTAGTCCAGTGACAATTCCACTACGCCGCTGCCTCCCCCCCCGAGGCTAAATTCTTTGGAAATGTTTTACAGTTGACCTGGCCAATGACACTTTATTTCTCCAACGCTGAACTGACCCAGTTGGCAGCTGTGCCTGAGATTTTGGAAACAGACGGGTGACTGAGCAGTTGATCTGATAAATATTCGCGTGATTGAACCACGTGAATGACCCGCGGGTAAAGGACTGTGTAGCGTGGCAACCCCTCCGGTGGAAATCTTTAAGCACACCCACTCACTCCTGTACTCTGTCTCAATCACGTCGTTGAAATGGTTTGCGTGTTCCCCCGAACTCTCCCCACTCTACGGCTAACGAAGATAGAGGCTTGTGATGGAAGAGTAGATAAAGAGAGGGCGCAGGTTAATTGGCAATAGAATCCAACATGAGGAGAAGGTTTTTCACGCGGTGCTGGTTAAGGGTGTGGTGAAGGCAGGGTCCAACCGAGGCATTGAAGAGGGATTTGAACAATTATCTCTAAGCCCCGAAGATTCAGGAGCAGAAGTAGGCCATTCAGCCCATCACATCTGCTCCAGCACTCATAGAACAGAATCATAGAATTCCGACAGAGGAGGCCATTTGGCCCATCGAGCCTGCCCGACCACAATCCCACCCAGGCCCTATCCCTGTAACCCCACATATTTACCTTGCTAATCCCCCTGCCACTAAGGGGCAATTTAGTACAGTCAATCAACCTAACCGGCACACCTTTGGACTGTGGGAGGAAATCAGAGCACCCGGAGGAAACCCAAGCAGACACGGGGAGAAGGTGCGAACTCCACACAGGCAGTCACCCGACTGCTACATTCCGCACTGTAGGGATTCCATGGCTAGAAAATGCCACTAGGTGCGTTGCTCATTTGGAGAGGCAGCACAAACGCAGAGGGCCGAATGGCCTCCTTCTGTGCTGTGAACGTTCCGTGACTGGAGGATGCCGGGTGCAAGTGCCAATAAAACCTCATCCCAAAGTCTCCCGTCTCTCAGTGGGGCGGTGGGGGTGGGCGGGGGAGCCTTCCCTCCTACCTTCCGCACGAGGCCCAGAGTGAGTTACCGACCCTCGGTTTAGAAGGTCGTGCGAGGCAGCGTGGATTGAGGGTGTCCACTCAGCCGCGAGGTTTGGACTCAGCGAGGAGGAGTGGCACCTCGGACGGATTGCTGTCTGCAAACTCCGCGTGGCTTTCCCTCCACCTGCTGCCACGGACACGCCACCAGCCGCGGCGAGCACACGACAGCCACTGCGTTTCCGCCAATCTTTGGCTGAAGCCACAAGAGGGGATTAAGAGACGCGGGGTGAAATTCTGCCACTGGCCGTTTCCCAGCCTCCCGCATCAATGTCGAACTTTCCTCCATCCCCCCGCACCCCCCCCCCCCCTACGCTGCTCCTTTCCTCAGTGTCTTCCCAGCTTGCCTGAGTCTCTCTGGGACGCAGTGCCCGAGTGGGTTGCAGAGGCAGACACAGCCAGGGAGCTGGATTAGCTGCTGAATTCCTGAGCTGTAGGGAAAGGGCAGTGATCTCGGACTAGCTGCGTTACTCTTGCAGAGAGCCAACCCGGGTGTGATGGGCTGAATGGCCTCTTTCGGTGCTATAACCAAGCTGTCATTCTATGATTTCATAAATTCAAAATTGTTCAGCTGCATCGCTAACAAGAGGGTATATGTGTGTAAAACTCACGCCAATGCACACACACTGTCACACACACTTACCCACGCACACAACCACGCACACTCACTCACACCCATGTACACACACTCTCCCATACACATACTGTCATACCCATGCACACACTCACAACCACGCAAACACACTCACACCCATATACACATACTCCCCCATGCACACACTCTCACACACGCTCACACCCATGCACACACTCTCTTGCACGCTCATACCCATATACACACACTCTCCTATGCACACACACACACTCACACCCATGCACACACTCTCACACCCATGCACACACACACACACACTCACACCCATGCACACACACACACTCACACCCATGCACACACTCTCACACATACTCACACCCATGCACACACTCTCACACACACTCACACCCATGCACACACACTCACACCCATGCACACACACTCACACACACACACCCATGCACACATGCTCACACACACTCACACCCATGCACACACTCTCACACACACTCACACCCATGCACACACGCTCACACACACTCACACCCATGAACACACGCTCACACACACTCACACCCATGCACACACTCTCACACACACTCACACCCATGCACACACTCTCACACACACTCACACCCATGCACACACACTCACACCCATGCACACACACTCACACACACACACCCATGCACACATGCTCACACACACTCACACCCATGCACACACTCTCACACACACTCACACCCATGCACACACGCTCACACACACTCACACCCATGAACACACGCTCACACACACTCACACCCATGCACACACTCTCACACACACTCACACCCATGCACACACTCTCACACACACACACCCATGCACACACACACACTCACACCCATGCACACACTCTCACACATACTCACACCCATGCACACACTCTCACACACACTCACACCCATGCACACACACTCACACCCATGCACACACACTCACACACACACACCCATGCACACATGCTCACACACACTCACACCCATGCACACACTCTCACACACACTCACACCCATGCACACACGCTCACACACACTCACACCCATGCACACACTCTCACACACACTCACACCCATGCACACACTCTCACACACACTCACACCCATGCACACACGCTCACACACACTCACACCCATGCACACACTCTCACACACACTCACACCCATGCACACACTCTCACACACACTCACACCCATGCACACACGCTCACACACACTCACACCCATGCACACACTCTCACACACACTCACACCCATGCACACACGCTCACACACACTCACACCCATGCACACACTCTCACACACACTCACACCCATGCACACACGCTCACGCACACTCACACCCATGCACACACTCTCACACACACTCACACCCATGCACACACTCTCACACACACTCACACCCATGCACACACACACACACTCACACCCATGCACACACTCTCACACACACTCACACCCATGCACACACTCTCACACACACTCACACCCATGCACACACGCTCACACACACTCACACCCATGCACACACTCTCACACACACTCACACCCATGCACACACTCTCACACACAATGACACCCATGCACACACACACACTCACACCCATGCACACACTCTCACACACACTCACACCCATGCACACACTCTCACACACACTCACACCCATGCACACACTCTCACACACACTCACACCCATGCACACACTCTCACACACTCACACCCAAGCACACACACTCACACACACTCACACCCATGCACACACTCTCACACACACTCACACCCATGCACACACTCTCACACACACTCACACCCATGCACACACGCTCACACACACTCACACCCATGCACACACTCTCACACACACTCACACCCATGCACACACACACACACTCACACCCATGCACACACTCACACACACTCACACCCATGCACACACACACACACTCACACCCATGCACACACTCTCACACACACTCACACCCATGCACACACTCTCACACACACTCACACCCATGCACACACTCTCACACACACTCACACCCATGCACACACGCTCACACACACTCACACCCATGCACACACTCTCACACACACTCACACCCATGCACACACTCTCACACACACTCACACCCATGCACACACACACACTCACACCCATGCACACACTCTCACACATACTCACACCCATGCACACACTCTCACACACACTCACACCCATGCACACACACTCACACCCATGCACACACACTCACACACACACACCCATGCACACATGCTCACACACACTCACACCCATGCACACACTCTCACACACACTCACACCCATGCACACACGCTCACACACACTCACACCCATGAACACACGCTCACACACACTCACACCCATGCACACACTCTCACACACACTCACACCCATGCACACACTCTCACACACACTCACACCCATGCACACACGCTCACACACACTCACACCCATGCACACACTCTCACACACACTCACACCCATGCACACACTCTCACACACACTCACACCCATGCACACACACACACTCACACCCATGCACACACTCTCACACATACTCACACCCATGCACACACTCTCACACACACTCACACCCATGCACACACACTCACACCCATGCACACACGCTCACACACACTCACACCCATGCACACACTCTCACACACACTCACACCCATGCACACACTCTCACACACACTCATACCCATGCACACACGCTCACACACACTCACACCCATGCACACACTCTCACACACACTCACACCCATGCACACACGCTCACACACACTCACACCCATGCACACACTCTCACACACACTCACACCCATGCACACACACTCACACACACTCACACCCATGCACACACTCTCACACACACTCATACCCATGCACACACGCTCACACACACTCACACCCATGCACACACTCTCACACACACTCACACCCATGCACACACGCTCACACACACTCACACCCATGCACACACTCTCACACACACTCACACCCATGCACACACTCTCACACACACTCACACCCATGCACACACACACACACTCACACCCATGCACACACTCTCACACACACTCACACCCATGCACACACTCTCACACACACTCACACCCATGCACACACGCTCACACACACTCACACCCATGCACACACTCTCACACACACTCACACCCATGCACACACTCTCACACACACTCACACCCATGCACACACACACACTCACACCCATGCACACACTCTCACACACACTCACACCCATGCACACACTCTCACACACACTCACACCCATGCACACACTCTCACACACACTCACACCCATGCACACACTCTCACACACTCACACCCAAGCACACACACTCACACACACTCACACCCATGCACACACTCTCACACACACTCACACCCATGCACACACTCTCACACACACTCACACCCATGCACACACGCTCACACACACTCACACCCATGCACACACTCTCACACACACTCACACCCATGCACACACACACACACTCACACCCATGCACACACTCACACACACTCACACTCACACCCATGCACACACACACACACTCACACCCATGCACACACTCTCACACACACTCACACCCATGCACACACACACATACACTCACACCCATGCACACACGCTCACAGAAACACAGAAGGAGAGCTTGGGCCTTTGCTGCTTTTAGCCTTTCACATCAGAGCAGGGACAGATGGATTCAGTCAACTGTGTCATTGTGGTCCCCTCTCCCAGTGCGCTGCTTCTTAATGAAGCAACGTTCTCACAACTTGCCACTTTCCATCGCTCCCCAGGACACTGCCTTATTTTCCAAACAGATGGCGCCTGTTGACCTCTCAATCCATTTAGTTTTATTCCCTGCACTCTTTCATTCTTTAATCTTTCCGTTTAATGGTAGGCCGGCCACTCGTGGGGAAGGTGCCACTCAACGGATGTGAGAGTTGGGAGTTTGGGAGACAGGAACCAGAGGATATTGGATGCCAGGTTTTGACATGAGGATCCAGCGGAGGACACTGCCTGGACAGAGGGACCAATGAGTGGGTTGGGTCAAAGGTTGAAGTTCAAGGATTCAAGATGGCTGCTGAGGATAGTCAGAGAGGGGAAATCAGCCAATCACGAACTCTGGAACCTGGCAGACTTACCCTGGCAACCGAGGGTGCAAATACCCTCCAATCAAAAGAGAAAATGCTGGAAAATCTCAGCAGGTCTGGCAGCATCGGTAAGGAGAGAAAAGAGTTGACGTTTCAAGTCTAGATGACCCTTTGTCAAAGCTAAAAGACATAGAAAGTGGGAGATATTTATACAGCAGGGGGAGGGAATGAAAGATGAGTCACAGCCACAGAAACAAGGGGAAAGGCTGCTAATGGCAGCCCATGGAGAGAATAGAAGGTGTGAATGGCAGAGAAGCTCCTTACAGATGCTGCCAGACCTGCTGAGATTTTCCAGCATTTTCATACAACCCTACAAAGCAGAAGGAGGCGATTCGGCCCATCGAGTCTGCACTGACCACAGTCCCACCCAGGCCCTATCCTCGTAGTACCATGCATTTACCCTGGCTGAGGCCCCTGACACCAAGGGGCAATTTAGCACGGGCGATCCACCTAACCCCGCACATCTTTGGACTGTGGGAGGAAACCGGAACACCCGGAGGAAACCCACACAGACATGGGGAGAATGTGCAAACTCCACACAGACGGGGACCCAAGCCGGGATTTGAACCCGGGACCCTGGCGCTGTGAGTCAGCAGTGCTAACCACTGTGCCGCCGTGCTGCCCTGTTCTCTTTTGGTTTCAGATTCCAGCGCCTGCAGTAATTTGCTTTTATCCGGTTCGTAAGTGCTGCGAATGAGCCACTAATACTGTGAATGGAACACTGTGTGCAGTGATTACAATCACTATCGCACTCTTCAATCTAGCTGATAAGGTTCCACGCCATAACGGAGCGAGTGATTCTCTGAGCCTAAGCAATGCTGGCTGAGCTTAGCCTGGTTATATTTGACGTTCTGATTCGAACAGGTCGGCGCACACACTCCAGATAAGGTTCAGTCACATCATGGCCACACTGCAAGAACTGGGGAGGTGCCAGAGGGGTGACACCAGGCATTAGGAAACACGAGATTATACCGTGTCAAATTCTGGTTATTAACACCGGTTTGCTACCATATGGATATTGTTGGTCACTGCCCATCGGAGCAACACACAGCGCGTGGGAACTCTATCCCTTTCACATCACGGATATTTGTCATCGGATCACGGGACTCACAGTGCAACCATCTGGCCCATCACTCTTGTGAAAAAGCGATCCGATTAGTCATGCACCATTGCTCTTATCCCCGGATCATCGACGTGGACACCATCATCACCCGTGAGAATACCATCCACCAGGTACACGGTAAATACTCTTGCAACTCAGCCAACATTGTCTACCCGATACGTTGCAGGAAAGGATGTCCCGAAGCATGGTACACTGGGGAGACCATGCAGACGCTACGACAACGGATGAATGAACATTGCTCGACAATCACCAGGCAAGACTGTTCCCTTCCTGTTGGCGAACACTTCAGTGGTCACGGGCATTCGGCCTCTGACCTTCGGGTAAGCATTCTCCAAGGCGGCCTTCACGACACACGACAGCGCAGAGTCGCTGAGCAGAGACTGATAGCCAAGTTCCACACACATGAGGACGGCCTCAACAGGGATCTTGGGTTCATGTCACACTATCTGTAACCCCCGTGACTTGCCTGGGTTTGCAAAACCTCACTTACTGTACAATCTGGAGACAATACACATCTCTTTAACCTGTGATCAGTGCTCCTTCCACTCACATTGTCGGCCTCTTTAAGACTTGAATAGCAGGTTAGTTGTAAAGATTCGCATTCTAATCAGTAATCTGTAAACTGTCTGTGCTTTATATGCTCTGTCTGAGGCCAGAACTCTCCATTCACCTGACAAAACCCTGAAAGCTTGTGAGTTTACTGTCAAATAAATCGGTTGGACTTAAACCTGGTGTTGTCAGACTTCTTACTGTGTTTACCCCAGTCCAACACCGGCATCTCCACATCTTATCCCCGTCACCAGGGTTGATGTTGGACTGGCTATGGTGGGGGGAAACGCCAGTCGGTTTAATCCTGCGCTTGCGAGTGGGGCGGGGTAACGGGTGGGATCAGTCGTGCTTTCTGCTGGTGAGTGGTCCCCCTCAGAAAAAAAAAGCAAAGTCTGTTTATTAGTCACAAGTAGGCTTACATTAACACTGCGATGAAGTTACTGTGAAAATCCCCTATTCCCCACACTCTGGCGCCCGAGGGAGAATTTAGCATGGGCAGTGCAGATAGAGGATCTGGTGAACTGGTACGGTGATAATAACCTCTCTCAGGAGATTGTCATCGACTTCAGGGAGTGGAGAACATGCCCCCGTCTACAGCAATGGGGACGAAGTAGAAATGGTCCAGTGCTTCAAATTTTTTGGGTGTCCAGATCACCAACAACCTGTCCTGGCTCCCCCCTTCCATGCCAACACTAGTTAAGAAAGCCCACCAATGCCTGTACTTTCTCAGAAGGCTAAGGAAATTTGGCATGTCAACTATAACTCTCACCAATTTTTACAGATGCACCATAGAAAGCATCCTTTCTGGTTGTATCACACCTTGGTATGGCCTCCTGCTCTGCCCAAGACAGCAAGAAATTACAAAAGGTCGTGAATGTAGCCCAATCCATCACACAAACCAGCCTCCCATCCATTGACTCTGTCTACACTTCCCACTGCCTCGGCAATGCAACCAGCATCATTAAGGAACCCATGTACCCCAGATATTCTCTCTTCCACTTTCTTCCATTGGGAAAAAGATACAAAAGTCTGAGGACATGTATGAACTGACTCAAGAACAGCTTTTTCCCTGCTGCTGTCAGACTTTTAACTCCTTTAACCTGTGCTTAACCCTCTCTCCACTCGTATTGTCTGTACCTGTAAAGACTTGATTACCTGTTAAGACTTGCATTTCAACCATTATCTTGTAATTGAGTTTGTGTCTATATATGTCCTGTTTGTGAAACAAATCCTGCATTCACCTGATGAAGGAGCAGCGCTCCGAAAGCTCGTGATACCAAATCAACCTGTTGGACTTTAACCTGGTGTTGTGAGACTTTTTACTGCGTTAGGACATTTGAACAAACCTACCTTGCATTACGTTGATCTTTCTCTATACCCTAGATATGACTGTTAACACTACATTCTGCACTGTCTCGTTTCCTTCTCTATGAACAGTATGCTTTCTCTGTATAGTGCATAAGAAACAATACTTCTTGCTGTGTACTGATACATGTGACAATAATAAATCAAGTCAAACCTAACCAGCCTTTCTGATTGTGTGGGGGGAGACTGGAGCACGCCCACGCAGACACTGGGAGAATGTACAGACTCCACACACACACACACACACACACACACACACACACACACACACGGTGACCCAAGCCGGGAATCGAACCCAGGACCCTGACATTGTGAGGCAGCAGTGCTAACCACTGTGTTGCCATGGCGAATATCTGAGGGGTCAGCTGACCACAGCAACAGGTTGTGATGGTCAGTTGAAATATGAAACTGGCATTAAAAGAAAAATCAAGGCAAAATACTGCGGGTGCTGGAATCTGAAGCGAAAACAGAAAATTGCTGGAAAATCTCAGCAGGTCTGACAGCAGCTGTGGAGAGACAGAAAGAGTAGAGGCGACATTTCGAGCCTGGAGGACCCTTCCTCAGAGCTGGTAATGCCTTGGTGAAACATCTTAAGTAGCTCGGAAGAAGAGTCACCCAGACTCGAAACGTTGGCTCGGTTCTCTCTCCACGCATGCTGTCAGACCTGCTGAGATTTTCCAGCATTTCCTGTCATTTGTCCAAAAATAAAGACTTGCATTTATATAGCGCCTGACACGCCAGTGCACTTCAGCGCGATTTTCGGGCCCCGGCGCAGCATTGGCAGCGAAGGAGGTGGCCCGCCATTGGCCGGTGGCAGGAGCTTTTGGTTCCACCCTCAGCCAATGACCTGAACATGCTGTCCAATGAGGTGGCGTGGGTGTAGTCGCCGCTGGTGGAACGCAGGAAACACGGCGGCCAATCTGTACACAGCAAGATCCCACCAAGAGCACAGAGGTCATCTTGTTTCTGTTGTGAGATAAGAGCTTTGGAAGAGGGCCAGGGGGTGGGGGGGTGGGGTTCCCTTCCATCGAGCTGGACAGATTGGTGAAGGTTCGGTCCAACATCTCAAGCAGGATTTTCCGAAGGTTCACACTCTACCACCGCTGCGAGTGAGGATGGAGAACTTGACACTCAGGGGGAATTCCCGTTCAGTACAGCGGGACCCAAGAATCCCACTGGCGCCAGAGGCTGGTAATACCCCTCGCCACCCCCCTTACACCCGACCCAATCTAAAAGAAGGCATCTCCAACACTGCAGCTGTCCCTCAGTAGGCGCTGGAATGGCAGCTTTGGATGTTACAAATCCTAGGATGGGACTTGAACCCATAGGCTGGCATTTTACCTTCCCGCTCGCCACGGGAATCGGAGTGAGTGAGGGGCGGACAATGGAATGGTCTGTGATTTTAAGGGCAGGATTTTGCAGTTATGGGACGAGCGAGGCCACTCTCAGCCTCAGAGGCAAAGGTTCCACCAAGTAAACTGCAGTGGGAATGCCCTGGGCTTGCTGGGAGGGTTCTCTCGTATCCTGTTTCTTTGGGATACTGTAGCACGTGGCTTAGTAACTGTCCAATGCTTACAGTTACAGGCGGACATCTGAGGTCTGTGTGAGGAATTTCCCACAGCAGATCAGCAAAACTTCTGCACTGAAGGAGGTTTGAGGCTTCCACCGATCTACCTCGGAGGAACTGGCAAAGGGGATTAAGAATCCTCGGGGTCAGGCTGTTGTCTGTGACGTGCACTGTTTGACACCATCGATATCACTGGGTTCAGCAGAAAGGAAGGAACACACACAATCACACACACCCACACACACACTGAGAACATACAAACACACACTCACACTCACTGAGAACATGCAAACACACACACTGAGAACACACAAACACACACACACACAAACAAACTCACAGAACACACACTCTTACACTGAGGACACACACATGCACACACTCACAAACTGAGAACACACACACACACTCACTGAGAACACACAAACACACACTCACACTCACTGAGAACACACAAACACACACTCACACTCACTGAGAACACACAAACACACACTCACACTCACTGAGAACACACAAACACACACACACAAACAAACTCACAGAACACACACACTCTCACACTGAGAACACACACATGCACGCACACACAAACTGAGAACACATACACACACACAAACTAAGAACACACACACACACTCACTGAGAACACACGCACACACACACAAACTGAGAACACACACACACTGTCACTCATTCACACACACAAAAACACACACACACACACATGCACTCTCACACTGAGAACACACACTCACTCACTCACTAACGTTCTCAGACTCAGTGACACACTCCCCAGAGGGGTTCAACTTTAACATTTATAGACATTGTGACTCAAATGAGAAAAATGTAAAGTTGACTTCCTGCATTGAGCAACATTTCCCATTGGATCATATCCACAAATATTCAAATTCATTGCCTTTAACCACATCATCAAAAACTAATCGAAACCATGACCAGTCATTTGTAGATTAGATCAAATTATAGTTCATCACTAAACCTTAAATGGATTGAAACAGGAACAGTTATTTCTGAAAGTCAGATCTCCCACAACTTAATAAAGAAGCTTCAATATTATCAACGCCAGTGAGAATATCTCATCTTCAATTCCTTCATTTCTTAATGGATCAACAACAGCTTGCATTTATATAGCACCTTTAATACACAGTGGCACAGTGGTTAGCATTGCTGCCTTACAGCGCCAGGGACCCAGGTTCAATTTCAGCCTCAGGTCACTGTCTTTGTGGAGTTTGCACATTCTCCCCATGTCAGCATGGGTTTCCTCCGGGTGCCCCGGTTTCCTCCTATGGTCCGAAAGATTTGCAGGTTAGGTGGATTGGCCATGCTAAATTGCCCCTTAATGTCAGGGGGAGTGGCAGAGTAAATGTGTGGGGTTACGGGAATAGGGCCTGGGGTGGGGGGGATGGTGGTCGGTTCAGATTCAATGGGCTGAATGGCCTCCTGTTGCACTGTAGGAATTCGATAATGATTCTAAAACAAAAAGGCCTCCTACTATAATGCTAAAAATGTTGGGGGCTGGGAAGGCAAGAAAGCGAAATGTGATTAGTAATAATGAAGATAACTATTGGAAGATATTAGCATTTAATACATAGGGAGTTAGACTGGCTGGGTGCTGGGGGATGGGAGACTGGGGGGGGCTTGTTTCCCTTCCCTGAGGGAGCCAGTGTGATTCTCGCCGCCATCTGACAGATATTTGTACTCCGTTAGTGTTCAAACCTCAAGGGTGTGTTACAACAGAGTAAACAAGGAGAAACGGTTTCCATTGGTATAATGGGGGAGGATGGCGCACAAGAGATCTTCCAGGTGGAAGCGGGAAGGGGATCTTCAGTCATGTGGAGACACTCGAAACATTGGGGTTGCTCTCCTGGGGCCAGAGAAGGTTCAGGGTAAAGTTAGTTGAGGTTTTCAAACATCCTTTCCCTCCACCACCAACGCTCAGTGTGCACCACCAACAAGCCGGGCACTGCAGCAATTCACCAAAGATCCTTAGACAGCACCGCGCAAACCCACGACCACTTCCATCTAGAAGGGCAAGGGCAGCAGATACATGGGAGCACCACCACCTGCAAGTTCCGCTCCAAGCCACTCACCATCCTGACTTGGAAGTATATCGCCGTTCCTTCGCAGTCGCTGGAAATCCTGGAATTCCCTCCCTAACGGCATTGTGGATCAACCCACAGCACGTGGACTGCAGCGATTCAAGAAGGCAGCTCACCACCACCTTCTCAAGGGGAGCTAGGGATGGGCAATAAATGCTGGCCAGCCAGCGACACCCATGTCTCGCGAATGAGTTTTTAAAAAATCTGGGGTTTTGAGAGAGTAACTGAGGAGGAACTGTCCCCACTGGCAGCAGAGTTGTAACTAGACAACTCAAATTGAAGACTATCGGCAGACTATCTGTGTGTATCTGAGATGCCCAGCCTGAAACAGGGTGGTGGAGGCAGACTCAACTGGAACTTTCAAAAGAATAAATCCATAAAAAGGAGAAGTCTGGGAGCCTGAGAGGAAAGAACAACAGGAGGCGGAGTAATTGGATAGATCGTTCAAAGAGATGGCACAGGCATGATGGACCAAATAGCGTCCGTCTGTACTCGACCCTCCTGTGAGTCCAATTCCTTGTCCCAAACCACAAATTCCTGGCGTGTTTCTATAATGATTTAGAAGCAGTAATCACTCAGAAGGGATTGTGTAAACACACTGTGGGTTCATTTATTTAAACTCGGTGCAGGGGAACATTTATATAACAGCAGAAAAACCGAAGGCACCAGCGGCAGAGCTGTGCGCGATCTGCTCACAGGTCAAAGTGGGACTGAGACTGGATCACACGGCATGCTGCATATTAAAGCAATGACTGAAGTGGTTAAATTTCAAAGCTTGGCATGGCGGGTTTTTAATCTCGCTGCCTCCAGTTTGTGAGTCCAGTACCACAACCACACAGACGCCAGGCACTTGGAGCAATTTTCTGATCCAATTTGAAGCCCAATTGTCATACTCCCAGTAAACTGCATCTCCAACTGTGCAGCACTCTCTCAGTACTGCACTGCAGTGTCAGCCTCAATTCTGTGCTTAAGCCTCTGGAGTCTCTTTGAGGCAAGATTACTACCAACTGAACCAAGGCTTAGCCTCACTCAGTCTAACTGAATGACAAAACAGGTTAAGGAGCTGAATGGTCCCCCACCCTCCTGCTTCCCTCCCTAACAGCACCAAGCGTGTACCTACACCGCCAAGGACTGCAGAGGCTCAAGAAGGTGGCTCCCCACTAAAGGGCAATTAGGGAGGGGCAATAAATACGGGCCTAGCCAGCGACCATCCATGACCCTGAAAGAATTAAACAAAAAGTTCTTAAATCAGGAAAAAATCCTCCGATCAAACCCAGCAGAGTGGAATCAACAAATCAATAGAATTGGATCTTCTTTGCATGATGGAGTGGCAGATTGCAGAAATTATAGAATGATCATTAAGCATTGATAAGGGTCATGGGTGGAGGGGGGGGACTCGTAATGTTAAAGTGGCGGCGCGGGCTCGTTGGGCCGAAGGGCCTGTTTCCCGGGCTGTTTTTGTTCTTTGTTCTATCATAAAATCCTCCAGTGCAGAAAGAGGCCATTCGGCCCACGGAGTCTGCACAATCCCACCCAGGCCCTATCCCAATAACCCCATACATTCACCCTAACTAGTCCCCCTGACACTAAGGGGCAATTGGGCACGGCCAATCTACCCAACCCGCACACCTTTGGACAGCGGGAGGAAATCGGAGCACCTGGAGGAAGCCCACGCAGACACGGGGAGGGCGTGCAAACTCCACACAGACAGTGAACCGAGGCCAGAATTGAACCCAGTGCTGTGAGGCTGCAGTGCCAACCACTGCGCCACCGTGCTGTCTGGATGTGGAGATTATGTCATAGAATCCAGCTCGTTAAGTTTTCATATTAGATATTTTCAATGTTGGCACAGGCTTTGTTCCAACTCCCATTGCATCTGTTCTCATGAGTGGAATTTGTTGATTGATTGATGAGCTAAATTTCCAGTTAAATGGAGCAGAAATGCAACAAACAGATTCAGATACCTGTACAATGATCATTGTGTTCAGATGTTCGGAAACCCACAGGAATTTGGAGCATGGGGACTACAACTTGATGCAGTGAAACACTCCCTCGTCATGCCAGCTGGAAGGGTTTGGAGTTTTATTTTCACTCAGGACACAGATGTTGCTAGCAAGGCCACTGTGTGTTCCTAGCGGAGCCACCCTCTTCAACTGCTGCAGCTCTGATGTGCGGACACTCCCTACGCGTGAGACAGGGAGGCCTGTTCCAACCCTTTGATCCGGGGCCATGAGCGACGTTGCCCAAATCGGAATGCCGTGGCTCGGAGGGGAACCTGGAGGTGTTGGCATTCCCATATTTCCTCCTGCTCTTGACCTTCAAGGGGGCAGAGGTCACGGATTTGGGAGATGGGAGGGCTGTTGTGATATAACTAGACTTACTAGTAAGCAACCAGGACTTGATGGTTTGAGTTACAAGGAGAGGCTGGAGAGACTGGGACTCTTTTCTGTGGAGCATCGGAGGCTGAGGGGCAATCTGATAGAGGTCTATAAAATAATGAGGGGCACAGATCAACTAGATAGTCAATATCTTTTCCCAAAGGTAGGGGAGTCTAAAACTAGAGGGCACAGGTTTAAGGTGAGAGGGGAGAGATACAAAAGGGTACAGAGGGTGGTGAGTGTCTGGAACAAGCTGCCAGAGGTATTAGTAGACAGGTACAATTTTGTCTTTTACATAAGAACATAAGAAGTAGGAGCAGGAGTAGGCCATCTAGCCCTTCGAGCCTGCCCCGCCATTCAATAAGACCATGGCTGATCTGAAGTGGAACAGTTCCACTTTCCCGCTTTCTCCCCATAACCCTTAATTCCCTCGTCTATCAGAAATCTATCCACCCGTGACTTAAATATACTCAGCGAGGTAGCCTCCACCACTTCAATGGGCAGAGAGTTCCAGAGATTCACCACCCTTTGAGTGAAGAAGTTCCTCCTCAACTCCGATCTAAACTGCCCCCCCCCATTATTTTGAGGCTGTGCCCTCTAGTCCTGCTATCCTTTCTAAGCGGGAAGAATCTCTCTACCTCTACCCTATCCATCCCCTACATTATCTTGTAAGTCTAGCCCCTTCATTATCTTGTAAAAAGCATTTAGACTGTTACAAGGGTAGGATGGCTATCGAGGGACATGGGCCAAATGCGGGCAATTGGGAATGGCTTAGTGGTTAAAATAAAAGGGCGGCATGGACAAGTTGGGCAGAAGGGCCTGTTTCTATGCTGTAAACCCCAGTGACTCTATAAACTCAGTGGAGATGGTGAACAAGGCAGTCACGGTACACCAGGGGCAGAAGGAGGTGAAGTTTAAGTTGGTGGATGGGGTGCCAACCAGGCTGAGATAGTTCAGTGGTTTCAACCTGGTTTTGTGCAGTAGGTGCCTAGGGAAGGAGAATCGAAAACTAGAGGGCAGGGGTTTGAGGTGAGAGGGGGAAAAGATTTCAAAGGGACCCGAGAGGCAACTTCTTCCCATGGAGGGTGCTGCGTGTATGGAATGAGCTGCCAGGGAACGTGTTTGAGGCAGGTTGAAGAGCAACATTTAAAAAGCATTTGGATAAGTACATGGATGGTAAAGGATTAGTGAAATATGGGCCAAACACGAACAGTTGGGAATAGCTGGGACAGCGCCATGGTCAACACTGGCTGTCTGGGCCGAAGGGTCAGTTTCCGTGCTGTATCACTATATTAACAATCTGTTTCCAATGTGACATAATATCGCTCATTTATAGTATAATAGTGTGGGAACTATAACTGTCAGGGTGATGTATACAGGATGTTTTTTAGAGGATAATCATGTCCTGTACCCAATTTTCATTGTGGTTTATTATCAGCTAAACTCCTAAAGAAATCAGAGGAACATGGATTCCTGCAACAACCTGCTAGTGAAGCTTTTGACAGTCTAAAACAATAATCAGTGCAGAAGGAGGCCATTCGGCCCATCGAGTCTGCACTGACCACAATCCCGCCCAGGCCCTTTCCCTGTAATCCCACATGCATCTATCCAACCTACTCCCCCTGACCCTAAGGGTCAATTTAGCACAGCCAATCCACCTAACCCGCACACCTTTGGACTGTGGGAGGAAACTGGAGCATCCGGAGGAAACCCACGCAGACACGGGGAGAATGTGCAAAGACAATGACCCAAGCTGGAAACTGAACCCCCATCCCTGGTGCTGTGAGACAGCAGCGCTAACCACTGTGCCACCATGCTGCCCTATAATAATAATCTTATTTAAATTTGCTTATTGTTTCACATGAACCCTGCTGTGCCGAAGACCGCAAGAAACCACAAAGGGTCGTGAACGTAGCCCAGTCCATCACGCAAACCAGCCTCCCATCCGTTGACTCCGTCTACACTTCCCACTGCCTCAGGAAAAGCAGCCGGCATAATTAAGAACCTCACACACCCCGGACATTCTCTTTTCCACCTTCTTCTGTTGGGAAAAAGGTACAAAAGCCTGAGATCACTTACCAACCGACTCAAGAACAGCTTCTTCCCTGCTGCCATCAGAGTTTTGAATGGACCTACCTTGCATTCAGTTGATCTTTCTCTGCACCCTAGCTATGACTGTAACACTACAATCTTGCCTTTCCTTCTCCAACAATGGTGTGCTTTGTCTGTGTAGCACGCAAGAAACAATACTTTTCACTGTGTGCTAATACATGTCACAATAATAAATCAAATCAAATCAGATTTACTCAGACAAAGAGAAAGCTACAGAACACAAGCTCCCTTTTCTGTGTAAGATTCACAGCAGTTGCCATCATGACCAATCAAACCCTGGGCACTTTGACATTGTTTCCACCCCAGGCCTGAAGGGGCAAAGTGAATCATCACTTTGTGATGGAAACTGGTGCAATGTCGTAACAAGGAATGGAACGTTAATGATTCAGTGGGTTGTGAAAGTGTGTGCAATCTCACGGGTTATGCAAGTATGGTTATATAATAACGGAACATACTGCCTGTCACATCAGTTCCTCTTACACCAGTTCCTTCCTAACCGTAAAACTATTGTCCAACCCAGCCTGAGTTTGGCCACTTTGCTGTTAAACAGTCCACCTCCCCCCCCCCGCCCCACCCCCCCCCCACCCCACCTCTCAAACGGTCCAACCCAGAGTCAATTTAACTCCATTTTGCCATTGCTGTATCGGATTTGACCTTTAGTTTCTCAAGGTGCGGAGGGAGGATGTGGAGTGGGGAACGGGGGCGAGGTGGTGGGGGGGGGCGGGTGGGGGGAGGCAGAGGGAGGTGGTGGACAAGAGGTGTGCTTTGTCTGGATTTGAAGGAAAGGTTAAGTGTGGAGGGAATGCCCATGCCGGGGGGGAGGCAGAATCCTTGCGGAGGTTAGGGGGGGTGGGGTGGTAGGGGGAGAGCGAGTGCTCCAGATCTGGAAAGGGGAGCGTTGACGACAGTGTTCCACCCCCTCACTTTCCACCCACCCCCTGGAGCGTCGACCTGGCCCTGGCAAACTCCCACCAGCCTCAAAATAGGCCACATAAGGGCCTCACATTGGGGGCTCCCCTAGGCTTTGTACACCCCTGGTAGCATTGATTTAATTCGATTTGATTTGATTTATCATTGTCACATGTATTAGCATACAGTGAAAAGTATTGTTTTTTGCACGTTACACAGACAAAGCATACCATGCATAGAGAAGGAAATGAGAGGGTGCAGAATGCAGTATTACAGTCACAGCTAGGGTGTAGAGAAAGATCAGCTTAGTGCGAGGATGGTCCATTCAAAACTCTGAGGGCAGCAGGGAAGAAGCTGTTCTTGAGTCGGTTGGTACGTGGACAGGTTGGGGGTGGGCCTGGAGTGGCAAGAAAAGGAACCAGCTATTCATTTAAATTCCATTTTCCAGTACCTGGTCTGTAATCCTGTAGGTTCCAGCACTTCAGCTGCAGGTCCAGGTCCCTGTTAAGTGAGTTCAATGATTCAACCTCAATCACCATCTTAGGCAGCGAATCCCAGACTCCCAGCACCCTCTGGGTGAAAATGCATTACCTCATGTCGCCTCTAGTCCAATCACCTTAAATCTCTGTCCCCCTGGTAGTTGACCCCTCAGCTCGGGGCAGACGAGTCTTTGACGCCTTGTTCTTGACCCCAGCCAGAGGAAACATCCTTCCTGCATCCAGTCTGTCCAGCCCTATCTGAATTTTATGTGTCTCAGTGAGACCCTCTCTCATACTTCTACACTCCAGTGAATACAACATAAGAACATAAGAAATAGGAGCAGGAGTAGGCCATCTAGCCCTTCGAGCCTGCCCCGCCATTCAATGAGATCATGGCTGATCTGAAGTGGATCAGTTCCACTTTCCCGCTTTCTCCCCATAACCCTTAATTCCCCTTGTCTATCAGAAACCTATCTACCCGTGACTTAAATATATTCAGTGAGGTAGCCTCCACCACTTCAACGGGCAGAGAATTCCAGAGATTCACCACCCTTTGAGTGAAGAAGTTCCTCCTCAACTCTGATCTAAACTGCACCCCCCTTATCTTGAGGCTGTGCCCCCTAGTCCTGCTGTCCTTTCTGAGCGGGAAGAATCTCTCTACCTCTACCCTATCCATCCCCTTCATTATCTTATACGTCTCTATAAGATCCCCCCTCATCCTTCTAAACTCCAGTGAGTACAGACCCAGTCTATTTAGTCTCTCTTCATAGTCCAACCCCCTCATCTCCGGTATCAGTCTAGTGAACCTCCTCTGCACCCCCTCCAAGGCCAAAATATCCTTGCGCAAGTACGGCGACCAAAACTGCACACAGTACTCCAGCTGCGGCCTCACCAGTGCCCTGTACAGTTGCAGCAAGACCTCCCTGCTTTTATATTCTATCCCCCTCGCTATAAAGGCCAACATTCCATTCGCCTTCTTGATCACTACAGTACACGGCCCAGTCGAGCCAATCTCTCCTCATACTACAATCCTGCCATCGCAAGGCTGGTGAAACTACTGAGATTGAAAGACAAGAGGATCAAGATAAGACAGGAAAATGGGCGGACCGGTGACACAATGGTTAGCACTGCTGTCTCACAGTGCCAGGGACCTGGGTTCAATTCCCAGTTTGGGTCACTGTCTGTGTGGAGTTTGCACATTGCGTGAGTTTCCTCCGATTTCCTCCCACAACCCGAAAGATGTGCGGATTAGGTGGATTGGCCATGCTGTATTCCCTCTTGGTGTCAGGAGGTTTAACAAGGTAAATACATGGGGTTACAAGGATAGTGGCTGGCTGGGATTGTTATTGGTGTGGGCATGATGGGCCGAATGGCCTCCTTCTACACTGTAGGGATTCTATGAAGTTGATGTAGAGGTTCCTCCATGTGTGTGTTGACTGCTGGAGCAGGCTCTACATCTGCTCCTACTTCTTGCTTTCTTTTGTTGGCTGGGGGTATTTGTAAAAGTAATCTAATTGTGTGGAGTTATGTTGGTATGCAAAGTATCAGTTGTAAAACTGTACAGACCACAGTGTGGGTTATGGTAACATTACTGTGGAATCTTGTTCACCCACCACCAGATTAACATTATCATTCACATTGGGGCCAGACCATGATATCGTGTGATAATACATAGGATATAGGAGCAGAATTAGGCCATTCAACCCATTGAACATAAGAACATAAGAAATAGGAGCAGGAGTAGGCCATCTGGCCCTTCGAGCCTGCCCCGCCATTCAATAAGATCATGGCTGATCTGTCATGGCTCAGTTCCACTTTCCTGCTTTCTCCCCATAACCCTTAATTCCCTTGTCTATCAGAAACCTATCTACCCTGACTTAAATATATTTAGCGAGGCAGCCTCCACCACTTCAACGGGCAGAGAATTCCAGAGATTCACCACCCTTTGAGTGAAGAAGTTCCTCCTCAACTCCGATCTAAACTGCGCCCCCTCTTATCTTGAGGCTGTGCCCTCTAGTCCTGCTATCCTTTCTAAGTGGGAAGAATCTCTCTACCTCTACCCTATCCATCCCCTTCATTATCTTATAAGAACATAAGAACATAAGAAATAGGAGCAGGAGTAGGCCATCTAGCCCTTCGAGCCTGCCCCGCCATTCAATAAGATCATGGCTGATCTGTCGTGGCTCAGTTCCACTTTCCCGCCCTCTCCCCATAACCCTTAATCCCCTCTCTTATCAAAAACCCATCAACCAGCGTCTTAAAAATATTTAGCGAGGCAGCCTCCACCACTTCAACGGGCAGAGAATTCCAGAGATTCACCACCCTTTGAGTGAAGAAGTTCCTCCTCAACTCCGTTCTAAACCGCCCCCCCCCTTTATCTTGAGGCTGTGCCCCCTAGTCCTACCGTCTTTTTTGAGCGGGAAGAGTCTCTCCACCTCTATCCTATCCATCCCATTCATCATCTTATACGTCTCTATAAGATCCCCCCTCATCCTTCTAAACTCCAACGAGTACAGACCCAGTCTATTTAGTCTCTCTTCGTAGTCCAACCCCCTCATCTCCGGTATCAGCCTAGTGAACCTCCTCTGCATTCCCTCCAAGGCCAAAATATCCTTGCGCAAGGGCGGCGACCAAAACTGCACACAGTACTCCAGCTGCAGCCTCACCAGTACCCTGTACATTGAGTCTGCTTTGCCATTCAATCATGACTGATAAATTTCTCAACCCCATTCATAGAATTCCTACAGTGCAGAAGGCAGCCATTCAGCCCATCGAGTCTGCACTGACCACAATCCCAATTCCTGTAACCCCACATACTTCTTACACTGACAACTCGGGTCAATTTAGCATGGCCCATCAACCTAACCTGCACATCTTTGGACTGTGGAAGGAAACCAGGGCAACCAGAGGAAATCCACCCAGACACGGGGAGAACGTGGAAACTCTGCACAGACAGTGACCCGAGGCTGGAATTGAACCCGGGTTCTTGGCACTGTGAGGCAGCAGTGCTAACCACTGTGCCACCGTGCCATCCTAGATAGGAAATGAGGATTCTCTTGCCTTTTTCTCAGAATCTTTGACCCCCTTACCTATCTATTTCTTTCTGAAATACACTTAATAGTCCACAGCCTCCAATGGATTCTACAGATTCACCACCCTCTGGCTAAATGGATACAAAATAGGCGACATTGCAAGCCCTGCTCACTCTACACCTTTCTTGTAACCCGTCTAGTTCCATTGGTTTGTAATCCAAACAGAAAGGCAAATGTAAAGTGGGACGGCACGGTGGCTCACACGGCTGCCTCACAGCACCCGGGTTCGATTCCCGGCTTGGGTCACTGCCTGCGTGGAATTTGCACGTTCTCCCCGTGTCTGCGTGGGTTTCCTCTGGCTGCTCTGCTTTCCTCCCACTATCTGAAAGACTATGCTGGTTAGGGTGCATTGGCTGTGCTAAATTCTCCCTCGGTGTACCCGCACAGGCACCAGGGTGTGGCGACTAGGGGACTTTCACAGTAACTTCATTGCAGTGTTAATGTAAGCCTTACTTGTGACTAATACCCTACACAATAGGTTAGGCCCCACTCATTATAAATCAAAAAGAATCCCTTCTCCAGTGAAACTAGCCCTTGCTCTGGGAACAGTGACGTCTCTGAGGCTGATAGCTGAGCTCCCAACTGATTATTTAGATAACCTTCTCCAGCGAGGGAAAGGCAACAACTTCCTACCTCATTACAATTACGTTAACAAGATACGGTGCGGTGGAATCCAAATGGGGCAGAACTCCCAAGTCCTGTGTGTAAGTAAAATGGTTTTCTGCTTTCCTGGATTGGGCACCCCTCTGTTTAATGGCGCTGTTTAACAGCTTTCCGTACATACAGAGGAATGAAGCCAATCCCTCTGGATGATATCAATGAAATGATCTCTTATCTGAGGCATTTGTTTCGTCCTTGGCACCAACTGAGCGCTAAGCAACATTAAATCAATCCTTGGCTTTGAGCAAGGCAAACACAGCAGGTTACAATGTAAATTGTAACCGGCACCATACAGCAATGCTACCCTCCAATGTAAGCACACTCTTGGCTTTGATGTGCCTCTTGTAGTCAGATTCAAACCTTAACGAGGGTTCAATCACCTTTTTATGCTTTTTTCTCGCACAACTGCACCTTTCAAGGATGAATCCCCACCGTCTTTTCACTCACCAGTTGCAACGAGTCCCCAAGTTACATAGAACATTACAGCACAGTACAGGCCCTCAATGTTGTGCCGAGCTACGTCCAATCCCAAGATCAAGCTATCCCCTCCCTATAATTCTGGGGTGCTTCAAATGCAGTGCAGAAGGAGGCCACTCTGCCCATTGAATCTGCAACAGCTCCCTGACAGAACAGCTTACCCCGATCCTATCTGCACAAACCCACACATTTATCCTGCCTAGCCATGCTAAATTGTCCCTTAGTGTCCCAAGATGTGTAGAACGTAAGAACATAAGAAATAGGAGCAGGAGTAGGCCATCTAGCCCTTCGAGCCTGCCCCGCCATTCAATAAGATCATGGCTGATCTGTCGTGGAAAGTGGAACTGAGCCACGACAGATCAGCCATGATCTTATTGAATGGCGGGGCAGGCTCGAAGGGCTAGATGGCCTACTCCTGCTCCTATTTCTTATGTTCTTACGTTCTACACATCTTGGGACACCAAGGGACAATTTAGCATGGCCAATCCCCCTAACCTGCACATCTTGGGACACCAAGGGGCAATTTAACACAGCTAATCCATCTAACCTGCATATCTTGGGACACTAAGGGGCAATTTAACACAGCTAATCCATCTAACCTGCATATCTTGGGACACTAAGGGGCAATTTGGCATGACTTTCGGACTGTGGGAGGAAACCGGAGCATCCGGAGGAAACCCACACAGACACAGGGAGAATGTGCAGACTCCACACTGACAGTGATGCAAGCTGTGGGAAGAAACTGGCGCACCTGGGAGAAACCCACACAAAATAAACATTCTGCTGGCTCCTTGTGGCCCTCACTAGACTTCCAGTAGGCAGGCAACTTCTAAGAGGTGAAGCCATTTATTTGTAAGAAGGAAGGAAGCCTAGCGTTTATACAGTGTGTTTCATTCAGGGCTCATTACAGCCAATCAGGTACTTTTATAGCTTTGCCACATGGGAAATGTGCCAGCCAATCTGCATTGAGCAAGCTCCCAGTCACATGATCATGACCAGCTCACCCGCCAGCCGTGCCAGCGACGCCCACATCCTGATCATGAATTGTTCAGAGTTGTACCTGGATTGAACACACACGTTGAGAGCAGGTAAACAGGACTAAAGCTGTGAAGTGATCATAGTCAATTCCTCCTTGAATGAAGACCACCTAGCCTTTGTAAATGCTGCAGAGAATACTGGGAGTCGGCTGTTTCACCTCTCCACGTCACTGGCTTCAGAGGAAAACATTTTGTTTTGTTTTGGCTGCTTTGGCCGGGATTTTCCAGTCCCACCTCCAGCCCAAAGTCAACAAAGTGGGCGGCACGGTGACACAGTGGTTGGCGCTGCTGCCTCACAGGGCCAGGGACCCGGGTTCGATTCCTGGCTTGGGTCACTGTCTGTGCAGAGTCTGCACATTCTCCCCGTGTCCACGTGGGTTTCCTCCAGGCGCTCCGGTTTCCTCCCGCAGTTCAAAGACGCGTGGGTTAATGCTAAATTGACCCTTGGTGTTAGCGGGACTAGCTTGGGTAAGTGCATGGGGTTATGAGGACAGGGTCTGGATGGGATTGTGGTCGGGTGCAGGCTTGATGGGATGAATGGCCTCCTTCTGCACGGTATCATTCCATAACAAGTCTTTGGCTGGTCTGTTAAATTTTACGTAATGATTAGGGTGGCACGGTGGGAGGTTAGCGCTGCTGCCTCACAGCACGAAAGACCCGGGCACAATTCTGTCCTCAGGCGGAGTTTGCACATTCTCCCCGTATCTGTGTGGGTTTCCACCGGATGCTCCAGTTTCCTCCCATGCTCCAAAGACATGTAGATTGGGCGGACTGGCCATGCTCAATTGTCCAATAGTGTGCCAAGGTGTGTAGGTTGGGAGGATTAGCTGGATAAATGCGCGAGGTTCAGGGACAAGGGCCTAGGTAAGAATCTCTTTCGGAGAGTCAGTGCAGACTCGGTGAGCCAAATGGCCTCCTTCTGCACTGTCAGGATTCTCTAATTGAAGGAGAAACATTTTGCAAGACTATGGGGAAAGATCAAGAGAGAGTGTGGCTTCTTGGACAGCTCTTTCAAAGGGCTAGCATAGGCATGATGGCACAAACAACCTCCTTCTGTGCCGGATAGTTCTATAAATACATGTGCTTACACTGAAAAAAAATACAGAGCAAGTGGAAAAGAAGGTGCGACTGCTTCTGATATCACTTCAGACCATCCTGTTTGATTCGCGTGCGTTAATATTGAATGTGGTTGCAAAAGCCATTGTTGAATTAGCTGTGTACCAGACACTGAAACAACATAGCACGAGGGATGCCTTAACTAAAAACTCTCAGCTAGATTGCCCCTTTTCCTTTTGGTTTGGGTTTCAGCCAGTTTAGACACACAAAGATACGTTGATCTCCCCATCAGAAAGTTCTGGAACAGGCCCAGTTCGACTCGTGAAAGTACAAAACTTTTGGCTTTGTTTAAAACTGCTTCCACCTAATTGTGAGCATTAGTAGCAAATCCAGTTCCTGCGCATTGTGTCCTTGGAGCTCACGCTCGCTCTTCATCATGTTTTGCTTTGCATTGTGATGTGGACAGCACGATGGCACAGTGGTTAGCACTGCTGCCTCACGGCGCCAGGGGCCCGGGTTTGACTCCCGGCTTGGCATCACTGTCAGCGTGGAGACTGCACGTCCTCCCTGTGTCTGTGTGGGTTTCCTCCGGATGCTCCGGTTTCCTCCCACAGTCCGAAAGTCATGGTGGTTAGGTGCATTGGCCATGCTAAATTCTCCCTCAGTGTACCCGAACAGGGTGCTGGGGTGCAGCAACTAGGGGGATTTTCATTGCAGTGTTCATGTAAGCCCACTTGTGACTAATGAATATGTTTTAAAACTTTGTTTTTGTTTAAGACAGTGTCCCTTTAAGGGGAGCTGGCCCTTTAATCTGTCCCTCAGTTTATTTCCTTGCGTTTAATTGGTTATTTATTGTGACCCAAAGGAGCTGGATTGAACACTCCCCGTTCCACACATTACGACCAATTACCAACTAGCCACTTGTACTTAAAGGGGCAGCCTCGGATGGGTTCTCTCTTAAAGGGAAACCGATGCCATCTCTTGGAGATTTCCGATTCACGTGTGAGTAAGAAGCATCAAAAACCAATTGGGTGCACAATTCTCCTGCAGTTTGGGTGGCACGGTGGTTAGCACCACTGCCTCACAGCACACCAGGGACCCGGGTTCGATTCCCGGCTTGGGGTCACTGTCTGTGCGGAGTCTGCACGTTCTCCCTGTGTCTGCGTGGGTTTTCTCTGGGTGCTCCGATTTCCTCCCACAGTCCAAAGACGTACGGTGGATTGGCCGTGCTAAATTGCCCCTTAGTGTCAGGGGGAGCTAGCTAGGGTAAATGCATGGGGGTAAGGCCTGGGTGCACTGTAGATTCTATGATTCAGCTCTCCAGCAATACAGGAACTCTCAGTTGAGTCTTTTCCAGCTATCCATTCCCCCTCCAACTCCCCAACATTTTTAAGATGATTCATGGGCCTCCATCAGCTGAGTCCCCAGCATGTGTGTGTAAAGTCCCGAAATGGTTCTTGTACTAATAAGCTTTGTTGATACAGTCACTTGTTGACCTAAGGTCCCCTGTCACTTCCCAGCAGGAGCAGCAGCTGAAGGAGGCTCCCACTCCTCGCTGCTGTTTTAAGAGCACTTCAAGGGTGAGAGAGAGCTTTGTGCGCCATTAGACGTCAACACAGGATGGGAGGTTTCCCCGCCGGAATGACTGAGATTTTTCCGTCAGCTGAAATCCCAAATCCAGCGTCAGGGTCGAATCCTGACGTGTCGCAGTCTCTAAACCCAAACCTCTGCTCTCACTGTAAGCAACAGACACAATTCAAGCCAAAGTGACTCATATTTAAGTTTAAAGTTTATTCATTACTCTTTAGTGTCAAGGAGGTTAGCTAGGATTATGGCGTTAGGGCTGGCATGGTCAGTGCAGACTCCAAGAGTTGAATAGCCTCCAATAGGATTCTATGATTTTATTAGTGTCACAAGTAGGCTTGCATTAACACTGCAATGAAGTTACTATGAAAATCCCCTAGTCGCCACACTCCTGTGCCTGTGCGGGTACACTGAGGGAGAATTTAGCACGTCCAATGCACCCTGACCCCCACATCTTTTGGACTATGGGAGGAAACCGGAGCACCCAGAGGAAACCCACGCAGACACGGGGAGAACGTGCAGTCTCCGCACAGACTGTGACCCAATGGAACCCGGGTCCCTGGCGCTGTGAGGCAGCGGTGCTAACCACCGTGTCACCCCATGGCTCTGTCTTCGCTCAAGGTCAACGTTCACACACAGCCAAGTTAAATTTCCGCCGTCACTGTGTCCTGGAGCTCTGATGCCGCAGGGCCAGAACTTGTGGAAGGGGCACTTTGTTAAGAATTGTTATTCAGGGCCTGGTATCCAAGGTTCAATTGGGACTCTCCACCAGGAAAGGTGGGCACAGGGCAGCTAGTCCAGCCTGTTAACCTCTTGGCCCACGTACTGCCATTGCTTTATCCACCTGCCCGTAACATCCACTCCAGTGAGGTCACCTTTCACAGAGTCCGGGGAAAGGGGCAAATCCTACATCCCCCACCCTGACTAATAAAACATCAAAAACATCCAGGTCTTTTCAATAGGATGAGGTTTCCCCCCCCGTCAGGATTGGACGTCTCTTGTCTCCAGCCCTATAACTTCAGGTGGCTGACGGAGAGGGAGGCTGCGGACGCCGGGGTGACCAGGATCGGGGAATGTGCTGGATGGTGGAGGAGAGGGCTGGGTGAGCCCTCGTGTGCTGGGGTGTCCGTCCAGCGCGCGGCCAAAGCCTATCCAAGGCCGTAGGGCGGTCGAGCTCGGCCCCGAAACCGCACGCGGTCTCGAGACGGCGTACGCGCGCGTTGGGATCCCATCCAAGCATTTCCCCTGTTCGGACGGAATTCCACGTCGGCCCAAAGCCTCAACCCCTCCCCGGGTCAGGTGCCCCACAGCATGAGCCGTCTCGCGGAAATGTCCTCTGTGCCTTTTCCTGTACAGGCTGTTGCTGCACATCGTTGTTGGAAAAACCTCTCTGGTTCACTTTAGGGAAGAAAATCTGTCGTCCTCACCTGGTCTGGCTTACATGTGACTCCAGAGCCAGAGCAATGTGGCTGACTCTCAACTGTCCTCCAAGGGCAACTAAGTATGGGTGATAAATGCTGGCCAGCCAGTGACGCTCGTGTCCCACAGATGGATAAAACTATGAACATCCCATTTGCCTTTTTCAGTGTCTACCGTACCTGCGTGTTTACTGTCAGCGACTGGGTACATGGGGACACACAATCTCGCTGGGTATCCGTCTCTCTTAATGTACACCCATTCAAATAATAACCTGCCTTCATGTTATTGCTACTGAAGTGGATAACCTTGCAATTATCCATGTTCTACTGCATCTGCCATGCATTCGCCCTCTCTGCTCTGAGGAGAACAATCCCAGCTTCTCCATTCTCTCCACATTAACTAAAGTCCCCCATCCCTTGTACTATTGGAATAAATCTCCTTTGGACCCCTTTTATGGACAGTCTTTAACGAGTTGGTTTTAAGTATCTGGTGAGCTGGGCGGTGTTCTAGGTACACTGCGTGAGGCCTGGCAAAGCCTGTCACAGGGTGCTTTTAAACCCAATGCATTGGGAACTTTGATCTGGATCAGACGGAGAGTTGCTGTTCAAACTCCAGATGAATGCAGAGTTGGACGCAGAGAGCAGCAGCCATTTTATGCCATGAATCCATGACCTGGGTTCGATTCCCGGCTCGGGTCACTGTCTGTGCAGTGTTTGCACATTCTCCTCGTGTCTGCGTGGGTTTCCTCTGGTTTCCTCCCACAGTCCAAAGATGTGCAGGTTAGATTGATTGACCGTGCTAAATTGCCCCTTAGCGTCCTGAGATGTGTGGGTTAGAGAGATTAGCAGGTAAATATGTAGGGGTATAGGGGTAGGGCCTGGTGGGATTGTGGTCGGTACTGACTCGATGGGCTGAATGGCCTCTTTCTGCGCTGAAGGGTTTCTGTGATTTCTATGAAGGCAGAGCCATTAGGACTGTCCCTCAGTAACGCTCAGTGTGTTCCGCGGGAGTCTGCTGGAACAGTTCAGGCATTGTGTGAATATCTCATTTAATGTAAAAGTGCAGATTTCACACACCAAAAATAAACTCAATTGTTGAAAAAGATATCTGTACAACTGCCACTTGCTGCTGCCTGGCTAAACCCTCGGGAAAATCAGAACCATTGTCAGTTTCATTAAATAAGCTTTGGCCGAATTATACTAAACAGATACACTCGCGCACACACGCACACACACACTCATTGTGTACACACACTCACACATGTACACAGTATATACACACACACTACATACACACACACTGCTCACGCATATACAGTGTACACACACACACTGAGCTCACACTCTCACTGTATACACACACAAGCACACACACACTGCATACACACACATCGCTCACACATATACACACAGTGTACACATACACACTGCACACGCACACACTCTCATTGAGTATACACACACACTCATACTGTGTACACACACACACTGCATACACACACACTGCTCACACATATACAGTGTACACACACACACTGCGCTCACACACTCTCACTGTATACACACACACACTCACTGTGTACACACATAAACACACACACTCACAGTGTATGCACACAAGCACATACACTCACTGTGTACACACACATATACACAGTGTGCACCCACATATACACAGTGTGCACACACACACTATGTATACACACACATACTAATACACACACTCACCATGTACACACACTCACACATATACACAGTGTACACACAGACCATGCACACTGTCACACACACATACACTGTACACACACACACGCACACACAGAAACAGCTAATGTTCTGGGGACCTGGGTTCAAATCCCCCCACAGCGGATGGTGGAATCTGAATTCAATTTAAAAATATCTGGAATTAAGAATCTACCGATGACCATGAAACCATTGTCGGAAAAACCCATCTGGTTCACTAATGTCCTTTAGGGAAGGAAATCTGCCACATTTAGCTGGTCTGGCCCACATGTGACTCCAGAGCCACTGCAATGTGGTTGACTCTCAACTGGCCTTGGGCAACCAGGGCTGGGCAATAAATGCTGTCCAGCCAGTGACACCCGTGTCCCACGTCATTGGAGGTTTTTATGCTCATGTGTCCTTAGTGGACTTGAACCCACACCTTCTGACTCAAAGACAAGGGTACAACCCACAGAACCACAGCTCCAAAGATGTGTGGGTTAGATTGATTGGCCATGCTAAATTGCCTGTTGGTGTCAGGGGATTAGCAGGGTAAATATGTGGGGTTGCGGGAATAGGGCCGGGGTGGGTTTGTTGTTGGTGCAGTCTCAATGGGCCAAATGGCCTCCTTCTTCTCTGCTGAGATTCTCTGATGGAACAGTGGTTAGCATTGCTGCCTCACAGCGCCGGGGGCCTGGGTTCGATTCCCGGCTTGGGTCAATGTCAGTGTGGAGTTCGCACATTCTCCCCATGTCTGCATGGGTTTCCTCCCAGGTACTCCGGTTTTCTCCCACAGTCTGAAAGACGTGCTGGTGAGGTGCATTGGCCGTGCTAAATTCTCCCTCAGTGCACCCGAACAAGCACCAGAGTGTGGCGACTGGGGCAATTTCTCAGCAACTTCATTGCAGTGTTAATGTAAGCCATGGTAAGTTGCCCCTTAGTGTTCCGGAATGCCATGGGGGCAGCACGGTGGCACGGTGGTTGGCACTGCTGCCTCACAGCGCCAGGGACTCGGGTTCGATTTCCGACTTGGGCCGCTGTCTGTGCGGAGTTTGCACATTCTCCCCGTGTCTGTGTGGGTATCCTCTGGGTGCTCTGGTTGCCTCCTACAGTCCAAAGATGTGTGGGTTAGATTGCATTGACCAAATTGCCCTTAGTGTTCGTGAGACATAGGAGCAGAATTAGGCCACTCGGCCCATCGATTCTGCTCCGCCATTCAATCATGGCTGATATATTTCTCATCCCCCTTAACCCCTATTCCCCTGAGGGGCCGGGATGCGTAGATTGGAGGGATTAGCGGGGTAAATACGGGGGGTTAAGGGGATAGGGCCTGGGTGGGATAGTCAGCACAGGCTCGATGGGCTGAATGGCCTCCTTGTGCACTGTAGGGATTCTATGATTTTACCGTGGGAGGGTTAGCGGATCAGGGGCACTTACTGCTCACTGACAGGGCCGGGGGTTCTCACGTCTTAATAACTGACCACTCAACAAAAAGCCGCAAGAGCCAAACAACGAAAGTAAACACAGATGGGCCGATGACAGAAAGAGTACACCACCATCGCTCTGCCTTCAGTCAAAATAAGCAGCTCCGATTTCCACCCTAAAACCAGCATTATTCGCGGGATTCTGTCCGCTGAAAGAATACCGGCCTGTTCGCCCGAACGCACAGTTACTCCTTTCACTGGCCGGCCGGCTTCGACCTCTCGTTCCAGGCAACGTCTCCACAAATAATCAGACCGAGCTGGGGGAAACATTTCACCGCCAGCTCTGTGGGAGAAAGCAGGAGGAGCGGTCACAGCTTCCTCCACCTTTCCACCCCCCCCCCACCGCCCACCTTCCACCTCCCACCGACCGTCAATCAGCATCCCAATCACACTTGGCTTTTGAGCCAGAGTAAAGAGCCCACTCGACCCGTGTGGACTGGGTAAACATTCCAACTTCCAGCTGGCAGCTTTACCGAACAAGGCAGGCATCGTAAGGATGTGAGTGCGTGCGTGTGTGTACGTGGGCGCATGTATGCTTTCATGTGTGTGCATATGTGTTTGTGTGTGTGTGTGTGCGTGCACACGCATATGCCTGTGTGTACGTGCTTTTGTATGCTGTGTGCATGTGTGCATGCATGTGCTTGTGTATGTATGTGTCTGTGTATATGCGTGTATGTGTGTTTGCATTTGTGGGCATGCGTGTGTGAGAATGTACACATGTGTATGTGAGCATGTGTCCATGCACATGCATATGCGTGCATGCATGTGCATCTGTGTGTGTATGTATGTGGTTTGCATGTGTGTCTGTGTGCATGTGTGTTTGTGCACATGTATCTGAGTGTGCATGCGTATGGTTTGTGTGTAATCACGTGTGACTATGTGTGCATGTGCATGCAGTATGTTCTCATATGTGCACATGTGAATGCAGTGCATGGTCGTGTGTATGTGTGCATGTGTGTGTATGCACACATGTGCATGCATATATGTATGTGCTCACATGTGGTGTATCTGAAACCAGGCCTATGTTCCTTTCAATATAACATGTGAAGGATTTGGTAGGTTTGGTACAGAGAAATTATTTCCTTTGATGGGGAAATCCAAGGGTAAGGGCATGTATCAGGAGATTTGGGTGAAGCATCTCAGAGGAAAATTAAGCACAAGTTCTTCACACAAAGGCTAATGGAAATCTGGATCTTATTCCTGGAGAGAGAGTGGCACTGGGGGATGATCA
Organism: Carcharhinus amblyrhynchos; assembly: GCF_965287045.1. Lineage (NCBI taxonomy): Eukaryota > Metazoa > Chordata > Chondrichthyes > Carcharhiniformes > Carcharhinidae > Carcharhinus > Carcharhinus amblyrhynchos. The sequence continues at coordinate 119,036,515 of NC_137329.1, forward strand.
GAACTTTCAGAGAAACTGCGATGGATAATTTTTATTCGATTAGAATTTAGAGGGATATGGGACTAAGAGAGGTAACTGGAGACATTGACTGGCATACCATTGAGTGGCATATGTTATACTGAAAGGAACATAAGCCTGGTTTAAGATATACCACACACGAACACACACATACATGCACACACATGTGTGCACACACACATATATACATCAATGTCCTACTCATGTATGTGATTTTCCAATAAGTTGGCTTTCAATAAACGGGAAAGTCATGCTTAGCACATGTTGGAAATTTCCCTGCATCCTTTGATTGCGAGACTACGCCATTAACCAGGTATCTGGCTCACTGGCCGGTATTTTATGACAAAGCTCGTACCGAGTGGTAAAAATCCGACCACTGTCTAGGGCAGATTTAAGAAAGATACATTTCTGGAAATCTGTCAACACCCCTAGGACTGGACATTTTTGGGAATTGGAGGAATGGTCCTTTGTATTCACTTACTACACAATCCGCAAACTCTGTGGAATATTCCAGAAATTTGCAATGATTTACATCAAACCAGCCTTAAGCTACGAATCTCAGATTTTTCTGGCCTACCTCCCAGCTGGCAGGCTTCCTAATTTTGATCCTGTCCATAAGCTCTGTCACCTCTATCCGGGCACACACCAAACCCCATTCAGCTATCACTCCCTCTGCTCTCTGACATTCATACCAGATCACACAACACATCTGGCGTAAAGTTCTAGTTCTTGTTTTCAAATCCTTCCATGGCCTCTTCCCTATCACTCCAATGAGACCCAGCCCCCAAACACTCTGAGATCTCTGCGTTTCTCCCAATTAACCCTCTAGTCTGTCCCAATTTCTGTTGCTGCACTGTTGGCATCTGTGTCTTCAGCCATCTGGCATTCCTTGCCAAACCTTTCTGTTTCTCCATCTTGATCTCCTTCTCAAACTATATCGAGACAGAGGACAGGGATGAGATAGAGGATCTGGTGAACTGGTCAAGACCACAAGGAACTACAAAGGGTCGTAAACGAAGCCCAGTCCATCACTCAAACCAGCCTCCCATCCATTATTCTGTCTGTACTTCCCGCTGCCTTGGAAAAGCAGCTAAAATAATTAAGAACCCCAAGCATCCCGGACATTCTCTCTTCCACCATCTTACATCGAGAAAAAGATAGAAAAATCTGAGGTCATGTACCAACCAACTCAAGAACAGCTTCTTTCCTGCTGCTATCAAACTTTTGAATGGATCTACCTATGTTAAGTTTCTCTTTCTTTACACCCTAGTTATGACTACATTCTGCACTCTCTCCTTTCCTTCTCTATGAACGGTATGCTTTGTCTGTATCGCGCACAAGAAACAACACTTCTCACTGTATACTAATACATGTGACAATAATAAATCAAGTTCAATCAAATCAAATCCTTTAGAATGTCCTTTAAAACCTCATTAATCAAGCTTTAGGTCACTTGCTCTGAGTTTTCTTTATGCAATTTTTGTTTTGATATTGCTCCTGTGAAGTACTTTGACCTACTTTGATATGGTGGTACTGTGGCACAGTGGTTAGCAGTGCTGTCTCACAGCACCAGGGACCCGGGTTCGATTCCGGCCTTGGGTCACTGTGTGGAGTCTGCACATTCTCCCCGCATCTGCGTGGGTTTCCTCTGGGTGTTCCGGTTTCCTCCCACAGTCCGAAGATGTGTAGTTTAGGTAGATTGGCCGTGCTAAATTGCCCCTTAGTGTCCCAAATATGTAGATTAGATGGGATTGGCCAATGGTAAAGTGCCCTTTACTGTCCCAAGATGTGTAGATTAGATGGATTAGCCATTGGAAATGTGTGGAGTTAGGGGGATAGCGCCCGGGTAAGACATTCTGTCAGAGAGTCAGTGCAGACTCGATTAGCAAAATAGCTTACTTCAGCACTGTGGGATTCCATGATTAAGAGTGTTCTCTAAATGCAACCTCTTGTTACTATTCCCTCTGTGCTCAAATTGCATCCTAATATTGTAGTTCAACAAGGGATGGTAATGATCAAGTTGTTGGCAATTGGAATAAAAGGTTTGCTGTATGAGGAGCATCTGAGGACTTACTGCACTTGACAGAGTTTCGGAGGATGAGGGGAGAATCTTATTAAAACTTACAGAATACTGAAAGGCCGGAATAGATAGGGGGAAGATGTTTCCTTCAGTAGGAGAGACTAGGATCTGAGGGCACAGCCTCAAGGTAAAGGGATGATCCTTTAGATCCGAGATGAGGGGGAATTTCTTCAGCCAGAGGGTGGTGGATCTGTGGAATTCTTTGCCACAGAAGGCTGTGGAGACCAGGTCATTGAGTATATTTAAGACAGAGATAGATAAGTTCTTGATTGGTGAAGGGATCTGGGGAGAAGGCAGGAGTGAGAAGTCTCACAACACCAGGTTGGAGTCCCACCAGTTTATTTGATAGTAATCTCACAAGCTTACTATCAAATAAACTGGTTGGACTTTAACCTGGTGTTGTGAGACTTCTTGTTGTGTTTACCCCAGTCCAATGCCGGCATCTCCACATCAAAAGGTAGGAGAACAGGGTTGTGAAACCCTGTTGGGGATCTTATAGAGACGTATAAGATAATGAAGGGGATGGATAGGGTAGAGGTAGAGAGATTCTTCCCACTCAGAGGGGACAGCAGGACTAGAGGGCACAGCCTCAAAATAAGGGGGGGGGCAGTTTAGATCAGGGTTGAGGAGGAACTTCTTCACTCAAAGGGTGGTGAGTCTCTGGAATTCTCTGCCCGTTGAAGTGGTGGAGGCTACCTCGCTGAATATATTTAAGTCACGGGTAGATAGGTTTCTGATAGACAAGGGAATTAAGGGTTATGGGGAGAAAGCGGGAAACTGGAACTGATCCACTTCAGATCAGCCATGATCTTATTGAATGGCGGGGCAGGCTCGAAGGGCTAGATGGCCTACTCCTGCTCCTATTTCTTATGAAACATGTCAGCCATGATCAAATGGTGGGACTGACGCAATGGGCTGAATGGCTTAATTCTGCTCGTATATCTTATGGGCTTATAGCTCTGTAGCCTGTATTGACGGTGCATGATTCGGCTCGTGAATCACTGTGAAGGAAATACGACTATCCAGTGGGATATGTGTCTCTCTCTCTCCCCATTCCTCTGACCTTCAATGTGCAATGTAGCGCTCATTGAAATCCTCCTGCCCCACAGTCCAGCGGAGAGCCAAGAAAATCTGTAGTTCAAAGAGGGTTTGTTAAGTCTGACTGTTCGCGAAGGCCAGGTTTCAAGCTCTGGTCCTGTGGAGAGGTTTCACGGCAGGAATTAGGTCAACTCCCAGAATGTTCTCAGAAAAACAAAGTCGTTACTTTGTGTTCCTGCACAATTCAGCGGCTTATCATTAATCCTGGGTGAGTTTGAGCGATCCAACTTTTATCAACTTGACATATCTGCTTCATGGCCTACCTTCGCGGCAAACTGTAACCCCGGTTCCTGTGGAGAGGCCACAGCAACAGAAAAGGAAAGGGGTGATTCAAATACCTTCCCTACTGGCATTTATTGGCTATCCCTTGTTAAAACTCAGCAGATGCTCAGAGCAGATTGTTAGTCTGGTATTTTTTTTTAACTCATTAGTGTCCCAAGCAGGCTTACATTAACACCGCAATGAACATAAGAACATAAGAAATAGGAGCAGGAGTAGGCCATCTACCCCCTCGAGCCTGCCCCGCCATTCAATAAGATCATGGCTGATCTGTCGTGGCTCAGTTCCACATTCCCGCCCTCTCCCCATAACCCTTAATCCCCTCTCTTATCAAAAACCCATCAACCCGCGTCTTAAAAATATTTAGCGAGGTAGCCTCCACCACTTCAACGGGCAGAGAATTCCAGAGACTCACCACCCTTTGAGTGAAGAAGTTCCTCCTCAACTCCGTTCTAAACCGCCCCCCCTTTATCTTGAGGCTGTGCCCCCTAGTCCTACTGTCCTTTCTGAGCGGGAAGAGCCTCTCCACCTCTATCCTATCCATCCCATTCATCATCTTATATGTCTCAATGAGATCTCCCCTCATTCTTCTAAACTCTAACGAGTACAAGCCCAGTTTATTCAGCCTCTCCTCATAGTTCAACCCCCTCAACTCCGGTATCAGCCGAGTAAACCTCCTCTGCACTCCCTCCAAGGCCAAAATATCCTTGCGTAAGTGCGGCGACCAAAACTGCACACAGTACTCCAGCTGCGGCCTCACCAGTGCCCTATACAGCCGCAGCAAGGCCTCCCTACTTCTATATTCAATCCCCCTTGCTATGAAGGCCAGCATCCCATTCGCCTTCCTGACCACCTGCTGCACCTGCGAGCTGGGTTTTTGCGACTCATGCACAAGGACCCCGAGGTCCCTCTGCACCATCGCATGCTGCAGTTTTTCGCCATGTAAGTAATAGTCCTTCCTACCATTCTTCCTACCAAAGTGGACCACCTCGCACTTGCCAACATTAAACTCCATTTGCCATTTCCTGGCCCATTCGCCCAGCCTATCCAGATCCTTCTGCAGACTCTCCACACCCTCCGCACAATTTGCCGTTCCACCAATCTTGGTGTCATCAGCAAATTTCGACACCATACACTCGGTTCCCTCCTCCAGATCATCTATATAAATGGTAAATAGCTGAGGCCCCAGCACCGACCCCTGGGGCACTCCACTAGTCACCAACCGCCAATCCGAATAGCACCCATGAAGTTACTGTGAAATTCCCCTAGTCGCCACACTCCGGCACCTGTTCGGGAACACTGAGGGGCAATTTAGCATGGCCAATTCACCAAACCAGCACATCTACTGACTCTCCTCTACACTTCCCGCTGCCTCGGCAAAGCAGCCAGCACAATTAAGGATCCCACGCACCCCGGACATTCTCTCTTCCACCTTCTTCCGTCGGGAAAAAGATACAAAAGTCTGAGGTCACGTACCAACTGACTCAAGAGCAGCTTCTTCCCTGCTGCTGTCAGACTTTTGAACGGACCTACTTCGCATTAAGTTGATCTTTCTCCACACCGTAGTTATGTCTGCAACACTACATTCTGCACTCTCTCGTTTCCTTCTCTGAGTGGTATGCTTTGTCAGTACAGCACGCAAGAAACAATACTTTTCACTGTATGTTAATACATATGACAAATCAAATCTCTTTCAGACTGTGGGAGGAAATCAGAGCACTCGGAGGAAACCCGCACAGAAACAGGGAGACTCCACACAGGTAGTGACCCAAGGAGGGAATCGAACCAGGGTCCCTGGCGCTGTGAGACAGCAGTGCTAACCACTGCGCCACCATGCTGCCCAATATCACCATACACTTTGGAGGCTATAGCTTTCTCTCATTTGAGTCCTATATTTCAGTGTGCTCCTGTTCTGGTTGAACTTGAGCTAAACCCAAAGGAAGTCCACAGACAGTCTTAGTGAACTGTCCTGCAGGCTGCCTGTGACCTCCTGTTTGAATACCCTTACCCTGTACAATATTATCTCAGTACGATAGTTACTGTTCTTAATCTGTTTCACAGCACTCAAAGTGACTGCCACCATCTCTTCCAGCCACGTCTAATCCAGTCACACCATCCTCACCTTCCTCGCCCAGTCAATAGAGAAATGTGACCCTATTAAACTGTGTTTCTATTTTAAGAAGTGGTCAATGGCTTTTTGTCCTCCCACAATGTGCAACAGGTGAGTGTTTTGCCCCCGAGTCAACAGACAGAAGCATTCCCCCAGTGCCAGAGTTTTTCATCTGGAGGTGATGGTGGCCAGGAGGACAGAGTCAGACTCAACTGTGACACCTAACCAACTACGGTGTAGAGAAAGATCAATTTAATGCAAGGTAAGTCCATTCAAAAGTCTGACAGCAGCAGGGAAGAAGCTGTTCTTGAGTCGGTTGGCATGAGTAACTCATATCCATGGGGCGGCACGGTGGCACAGTGGTTAGCACTGCTGCCTCACAGCTCCAGGGACCGGGGTTAGACTCCCAGCTTGGGTCACTGTCTGCATGGAGTTTGCACATTCTCCCCGTGTCTGCGTGAGTTTCTCCAGGTGCTTCAGTTTCCTTCCACAGTCCGAAGATAACATGGCCAATTTATCACGGCCAATGCACCTAACCAGCATGTCTTTAAGACTGTGGGTGAAAACCGGAACACCCGGGGAAACCCACGCAGACATGGGGAGAATGTGCAAACTCCACACAGACAGTGGTCCAAACCAGGACCTGAACCCAGGTCCCTGGCGCTGTGCGGCAGCAGTACTAATCATTGTGCCACTTGCTTACAGAGTCTCAAAGTCATTCACTTCAGAGTTCAGTGATAGGGATATGTATAGGGAAGTCTGCTTAACCAACCATGAACAAGATATGCAGGTCAGGTGGATTGGACATGCTAAAATTAGAACAAAGAACAAAAAAATTTACAAAACAGGAACAGGCCCTTTGCCCCTCCAAGCCTGCACCAACCATGCTGTCCGATTGAACTAAAACCCCCTATCCTTCCAGGAACCATATCCCTCTATTCCCATCCTCTTCATGTGTATGTCAAAACGCCCCTTAAAACTCACAATCGTATCTGCTTCCACTACCTCCCCTGGCAACGAGTTCCAGGCACCCACCACCCTCTGTAAATTGTCCCTCAGTGTCCCAAATTGCGGAGGTTGGGGGGGGAATTAGCGGGGAAAATATTGTGGGGCTATGGGGATAGAGCCTGGATGGAAAAGTTGGTGCAGATCCACACTGGAAATGAAACCTGGAGCAAACGATCAAGGGAAGGGTTGGGTGAAAGTAAAAGGGAAGTTGGGAAAGAAAAATTACTTCACAAAATGGTCTGACTTTGGGAGCTGTCTGGTGATTCTGAGAGCGGTAATCTATTGGAGCTTAACCAATTCTACACTGCGACAGGCTTTGCACCATCTCACTGCACTGCCTGTGGTGACAGGATAGATTAGCACATCAAACACCGATACAATTTAAAATAGACTTAACCGAGACGTGCATCAAATTAAACAGCTTTTCCACGCAACCTGTCTCTGGCCTCCACTCACAAACCCAAAATAACATTTGTGGGGAATTCCTGATCTGTCAGCTTGAAGGCGGACACCTCAAGCAAATCAAATCATCGCTTCTGAGTGGCAGCAAACTCAAAACCAGACATTTTCCAATAACATCCACCAGTCCAGACCAATTCCTTCAAACCTGCCAGTGTGGAATAACTACCATGGAACCCCTGCAGTGCACGAGGAGGGCGTTCGGCCCATCGGGTCTGCACTGACTCTCTGAAACAGCATCTTACCCAGGCACACTGGCAATGCCCCCATCCCCCCTCCACCACCACCACTCCCCACCCCCCCACACACCCCCCGCCCGCTCTCCATGCCCACTGTAATAAGTCTGGGGAGAAGTCCCTTCACCAAAATTCCTTTATTCATAAACTCTAATACTAGTACACAGAGTGCTCGCAGCCAGCAGTATACCTCCAGGGAGGTGCCAGAGGAACTGACACTCCCGGTTAAATACAAGGCAAAGACTCCCTGATTGGCCCATCAGTTGGATCCTTAATTAGGGAGCTCATACTCCAGTAGGCCATCCCCAATGATTGAAGCCATTACACTCCACCCCTATCCCCCTCCCTAACCCCGCATGCATTTACCATGGCTAATCCACCTCACCGACCCATCACTGGACAGGAAGTTACAGGGATTTAGCGCGGGAGAATGCTGCCTTGTTTCTGGATTTTCATCTACTTTCCTGACAAGACATTTTAAGTGAAACTAAGGGACGGGGCTTTCCAACCGTGCTCTCCCCGAAACCGGAAAATTCGGCCCGAGGTCAACGGATCTTTCCATGGTCCGCCCCTCGCCCATTCCGATTCCCGTGGCAGGAGAGATGGGAAAATTACCCCCCCTACCCCGGTGTTTGGCAGCTAAGATCTGTGAGATATAGGGGCTAATTTTCCCGTTGTTAGTACATGGGAATCGCAACCATGGAAAAGTCCATTGACCTCGGGTGCAGTTTTCCGAATTCGGGGTGAGAGTGGCTGGAAAATCTCGCCCATAAAGTTGCATAGCAGTAAGGGAGAGGCAAAGTGCCCTAGGTCCCTATTTAGTGAAGCTCGTGCTACCAAATAAACCTGTTGGACTTTAACCACTAAACGAGTGAGACTTCTTACTCATTTAGTGGAACAGTCTATATGCTGTGGAAATCATAGAATCCCTACAGTGCAGAAAGAGGCCATTCAGCCCATTGAGCCTGCACTGACCACAATCCCACCCAGGCTCTATCCCTGTAACCCCAAGCATTTACCCTGCTAATCCCCCTGACCCGTGGCCAATCAACCTAACGCGCACATCTTTGGACTGTGGGAGGAAACCGGAGCACCCGGAGGAAACCCACGCAGACACGGGGGGAATGTGCAGACTCCACACAGACAGTGACCCGAGCGGGAATCGAACCCAGGTCCCTGGCGCTGCGAGGCAGCAGTCCTAACCGCTGTGCCACCATGCTGCCCACTGAATTTAAAATGAGTTACTGCTTCTTCAGTTCTGACTTTCTAATACAGTTCAATCGCAAGAGAAAATGCGAGGTCAAATTTGAAATGAAATTTTTGACCAGCTGTACAACAGCACCCGTATTGAATCATAAAATCCCTGCAGCGCGGAAGGAGGCCATTCAACCCATCAGGTCTGCACTGACCACAATCCCACCCAGGCCCTATCCCCATAACCTCATGCATTTACCCTAGCTAGTCCCCTGACACTAAGGGGCAATTGAGCATGGCCAATCCAACCAAGCCGCACATCTTCGGAGCGTGGAAGAAAACCGGAGCACCCGGAGGAAACCCACGCAGACACGGGGAGAATGTGCAAACACTGATGGCTGTGAGGTCCATCTGTCAGAAGCTGCTTCTGCCACATGGAAGGCCCAGGAAGCTGCCAAATGGCATCGTGAGTTGTCGTTCCTCAGCCTTGGCACCTGTTGCCAAGGTGCCGTCGCCACTGGTCATCATAGTAGTGGATGCCAGTCTCCAGGAAATCGCAGCATCTCCCCCCTTCCACCAGCCAGTTACTGTCCGCTGTGATACTCGATGTAGGGCTTTGATGTCACGCTCGGAAACATTGTTGAAACGCAGCCTTGGACATCCCCCGAGTCACCTGGTTCCGACTACCTCACCGTACGGGAGCTCTTTAGAATCATAGAAACCCTACAGTGCAGAAGGAGGCCATTCAGCCCATCGAGTCTGCACTGACCACAATCCCACCCAGGCCCTAACCTCATATCCCTACACATTTAGCCACTAATCCCTCCAACCTATGCATCAAACCGGAGTACCCGGAGAAAACCCACGCAGGCACGAGGAGAATGTGCAGACTGCACACAGACAAGGTGGGAATAGAACCCAGGAGCTGTGAAGCAGCAGTGCTAACCCACTGGGCTTCTGTGCTGCCCATTTGGTATTTGGTATAATCTGTTCAGTATCCTTACAGTGTAAAATTTGTCTGTCTCTTTGGCTTTGCGGGCATGCCCAAGCCACCAAAGCTCGATGAGTTCCATCAGCCCTGGGAGCTCTGCCTTTGTGAGGACCGTCCCATTGGGATATGTCCAGATAGATACTACAGTGCTGAGGATGTGGATATATAGAAAGGTGTGAGGGGAGATTTACGTGCCGTGGCTACGTGATTTCTCGATCCTTCTGCTGATGGAACATCTCTCCTTTCAGTTTCTGGGTCTAATCGGAGTTTATAAAGCAGAAAATTCAATATCGTCAATTCAAACGTCAAGGCTGGAGCCACTGGTTAGAACTTGCAGATGACAAATTTAGAATCAAATATCGCAGAGAGAGAGAGAGAGAGAGACATCATCCTTCTTCCAATGAAGGTGAACCTTCTGAGGCCGAATAGGGGAACTTTAGGTTCACTTTCTTCTTACTATTTCATAGGAAGTGTGCCTCACAGGCCAGACCAGCATTTATTGCCCATCCCTAATTGCCCCTCGAGAAGAAGGTGGGGGCTTGCCATCTTCTTGAACCAAGGGGGCACAGTTTTACAGTGCCGGGCAAGAGATTCAGAGGGGATTTGAGCAAAAGCCTTTTCACTCAGAGGGTGGTGAGGATCTGCACTGCGCTGCCCGGGGAAGGTAATGGAGGCCGGAAACCTTTTAAAGAATGTTTGGATGAGCCCTTGAAAGATCACAACCTTCGAGGATATGGGACAAGTGCGGGAAACGGGATTAGCGCAAGCTTAATGGTAGAATATGCCAACCCAAAGTGCGGTTGATGCTGGGACACTTAGTAAATTTAAGGACGGGTTAGATTTTTAATTGGTAATGGGTTGAAGAGTTATGGGGAGAAGGCAGGAAAATAGGGATGAGGAGCATATCCGCCATGTTCGAATGGCGGAATGGACTCGATGGACCGAATGGCCTAATCCTGTTTCTATGTCTTATCGTTGGTGTAGATTCAATGGGCTGAAGGGTCTTTTTTCTGCTGTATGATTCTACGTCTACCTCATTTTATCTCACTACTTGTGGATTTCTTAAAAAGGCCCAAAAAAGCACTTTGATTGGAGCAGTGAAATAGCACACTTTCCATCCACCTCTGGCACCTGGGATGAATGTTCTCTCTCTCTCTCTCTCTCTGCTGGCTGCCTGAATCCCAAATGAGACAAATTCAGGCAAGAGGCCAAACACCTTCAATCCACTCACTGTTCAACACCAGTTCCTCCAAATTGTCAACCGCAGTCGGACAAAGAACAATCCGCATGAATAGTGAGCCTCCGACGTGGAAACATTCACACTGGCTTAACGAGTACAAGGCCCCTCTCGATCAAGTTGCGCAAGTGTCACCCGAGGCTCAGCAGAAACCCTCGCGTCTCTGGCCAAGAAAGCTGCTGACTTCCGAACGTAACACAGGCTGGTATTTGAGTGGCATGCTGGGGGAGTGCTGCACAGCTGGAGATACCACCTTTCAGCTGAGGTATCAGTGGTTGGCGCTGCTGCCTCACAGCGCCAGGGACCCGGGTTCAATTCCGTGACTGCCTGTGCAGCGTCTGCACATTCTCCCCATGTCTGCATGGGCTTTCTCCGGGTGCCCCACTTTCCTCCCCCAGGCCAAAGGTGTGCAGGTTAGGTGGATTGTCCACGCTAAAGTCTCCCTTAGGGTCAGGGGGACTAGCTAGGGTAAAAATAGGGTTATGGGGATAGGACGTGGGTGGGATTGCGGTCGGTGCAGACTCGATGGGCTGAATGGCCTCCTTCTGTACTGTAGGGATTGTATGATTCCAAGTCCCGATGCCTAAAAGACATTGCCTTCACCTCGCCGTTCAACTCTTTGGCTGGAATTTTTTGGCCAATCTGACCAGCGGGATCTCCCGCAAGATGGCAAAACCCCCGCCGCAGGTTCCCCGGGGGGGGGGGTGGGCAGTGTTGGGGGGGAGGGATCCTGCCTTGCACCCCCCCCCGCCCCCCCCCCCACCACCAATATTTGATTCCCTTCGCCCCAAGTGTTACAAATGGAGCCTGGTTGACTGTGACACAGTCAGTAGCAAAGCAGAAAGACTCAAGACTGTTCGCCAGTAAATCTTTGTGACTTTAAAGGAAAAGTCCAGCAGAGGCGACCAACTTAGGAAGGACGTTATCTGTCACAAGCTATCCCAGTCACAATTTATTTTGCCGGCAGGAACCGGGCAAGAGAAGCAGCCCCTACCAAAACCAGTCCAGCGTGAAGATCTGAATTGACAAACCTGAACTGTTTGGCTGTGTTACTTTACTCGTAACATTCTAATTGCTTCATAAGCTGTTACTGTGCGCGGAATACCTGACCCCAGACACAAATGCTCCAAGTTTTACTCCTGACAAAATCAAAATTCTATCGCTGGGGATTGCGCGAACCCTTAACAGCAGCCCGACTCCAGATAGAATTATCCGATAGTTACAGCACAGGTTTGAGGCCATTCAGCCCTTCGCTAATCTGCAGGCCCCTCTCTGCCCTGCTCTTACCCTGTAGCGCTGCATTTCTCTTTGCTTCTCAATCAGTTCCTTTTGAATGCTATGATTGAACCTGTCACACTCTCAGGTAATACGCACGGTGGTTAGCACTGCTGCCTCACATCGCCAGGGTCCCAGGTTCGATTCCTGGCCCCGGGTCACTGTTCGTGTGGAGTCTGCACGTTCTCCCCGTCTCTACGTGGGTTTCCTCCGGGTGCTCCCGTGTGGGTTAGGTTGATTGGCCGTGCAGTGTCAGCATGGGGCTATGGGGATAGTGCCTGGGAGGGATTGTGGTCGGTGCAGACTCGATGGGCCGAATGGCCTCCTGCTGTACAGTAGGGATTCTATGATTCTGGGTCCGCACCACACTCGCTGCCTAAAAGACATTTCCCGCACCTCGCCGTTCAGTACTTTGGCTGGAATTTTTCGGCCATTCTCACCGGTGGGGGGGGCTCCCACAAGCCGCAGGTTCCCTGGGGGGTGGGGGGGAGGGGGGCGCGGGGGCGGGGGGGGGGGTGGCGGGGGTGGGTGGGGGAGATGCATAGAATGGGAAACCCTGTTGACAGTAGCAGGATCACAAAATCCCGCTGACAGCCAATGGTGGACCACTTCTGAAATGTGCTTGGGGGGGGGGCGGGGGCAGGGTGGCAGGGCTGGGTGGGGTGGGGGACAGGGGATGGTGGCGGGGGGGGGGCTTGCGGTCCGGAAAGTCCCAATCTTTGTCAATCCCTCTAAATTCCCATTAAATCCCCCTACAATTAGCTCTGAGCGAGCATTAGAAACACTGCAGACTGGATACATTCCAAAAAATAAGTGCAAGAATAAAGGCCATTGTTTGCAGCCGCATTTAGACTGAAGTTCCCCTTAATGACTTGTGATCAAACTGCACTGTGCAAAATCCCACATCAAAATGAAACAGGTTAACAGCTTTATCCGAATACTGCACAGTGCAAATTCAAAAGAACAAGCAATTTCACCCCAAAGAACAAAGTACAGCACAGGAACAGGCCCTTCGGCCCTCCAAGCCTGGGCCGATCTTGACGCGCCGACTAAAGGAACAGTAAGAAGTCTCACAATGCCAGGTTAAAATGCAACAGATTGCCTCACAGCACCAGGGACCTGGGTTCGATTCCCTGCCTGGGTCACTGACTGTGTGCAGTTTGCATGTTCTCCCCGTGTCTGCGTGGGTTTCCTCCGGGCGCTCCGGTTCCCTTCCAAAGAAGTGCAGGTTAGGTGGATTGGCCGTGCTAAATTGCCCCTTAAGAGTCAGGGGAACCAGCTTGGGTGAGTGCATGGGGTTATGGAGATAGGGCCTGGGTGGGATTGTGGTGGGTGCAGACTTGATGGGCCGAATGGCCTCCTTCTGTACTGTGCTGGTGATTCTATGGAACGCAGCCCTGGCTGGCTGTTGAATGTCGAGGTTTATTTAGTAGCACGAGCTTTTGGAGCACTGCCCCATCATCAGGTGAGTCAGGTGATGAAGGAGCGGCGCTCCGAAAGCTCGTGCTATCAAATAAACCCGTCGGACTTTAACCCGGTGTTGTGAGGCTTCTTACTGTGTGTCCATCCCAGTCCAACGCCGGCATCTCCACATCAAACTAAAGAAAACCTTCTCCCCTTACTCGGTCCGAGTCCCTCTATTCCCTCCCTGTTCGTGTAACCGCCTGGAGATTCATCACTAAACCTCCCCCCTCCAACTCCCCCACCCTGTCAAACAGAGTCCAAAATAAATTTACAATTAATAAACAAAAAGGAAAATGAAGCCAAAGTTACCCAAATTGTGGCTCACTTGACAGAAGGATCAGTATCATTTTGGACAAGGAGTTGTCGCAAAGCCAGAAAGCAGCAGTGATAAATGGTTGTTTTTTGAGATTGTTGGAGGATGTGAGACAGCCGTGTTCTCCAAGGGTCAATGTTGCACCCTCTGTTGTTCATGTCGCTGCTGTATATAAGATGACTGGGTAATGAAACGCCAGAGTAAAATTTCAAGACTGGTTAATGATACCAAACCCGGAGGAGCAGAGAGCGGTGAGGATGATGAGAATCGACAGCAACCAGACATTGACGGGTTAGCAGGGCAGACAGTAGCAGACAGAATTTAATACAGAGAGGTGTGAGGTGATGTGTTAGGGTAAAGAGATGGGAAGAGGCTGTATCAACTCAGTGCTACAGTTCGAAAAGAGAGTGCTACAGTTCTAAAAGAGAGTGCTACAGTTCTAAAAGAGGGTGCTACAGTTCTAAAAGGGGGTGCTACAGTTCTAAAAGAGAGTGCTACAGTTCTAAAAGAGAGTGCCACAGTTCTAAAAGAGAGTGCTACAGTTCTAAAAGAGAGTGCCACAGTTCTAAAAGAGAGTGCTACAGTTCTAAAAGAGGGTGCTACAGTTCTAAAAGAGGGTGCTACAGTTCTAAAAGAGGGTGCTACAGTTCTAAAAGAGAGTGCTACAGTTCTAAAAGAGAGTGCTACAGTTCTAAAAGAGGGTGCTACAGTTCTAAAAGAGAGTGCTACAGTTCTAAAAGAGGGTGCTACAGTTCTAAAAGAGGGTGCTACAGTTCTAAAAGAGAGTGCTACAGTTCTAAAAGAGAGTGCTACAGTTCTAAAAGAGAGTGCGGGGCAGAGGGCCCAGCTGACGCACGTGTATTGATTGTTTAAGGTGGCAAAGGCATATGGAGAGGACAGCACGCTATTTTATTCATTCAGGGGATATGGGCTTCACTGACTGGCCAGTATTTGTTGTCCATTCTTATAATTGCCCTTGAGCTGAGTCAGGCCATTTCAGAGGGCAGTTGAGAGTGAACCATATTGCTGTGGCTCTGGAGTCCCATAGAATCCCTACAGTGCAGGAGGAGGCCATTCAGCCCATCGAGTCTGCACTTCAGCCCATCGAGTCTGCACCGACAACAATTCCCACCCCAGGCCCTATCCCCACACCTCCAACCCGCTAATCCCTCTAACCTACACATCCTGGGACACTAAGGGGCAATTTAGCACAGCCAATCTGCCTTACAGCACCAGGGACCCGGGTTCAATTCCGGCCTACTTGCTGTGTGGAGTTAACATGTTCTCCCCATGTCCGCATGGGTTTCCTCCGGGTGCTCCGGTTTCCCCCCACGGTCCAAAGATGCGCAAGTTAGGTGGATTGGCCGTGCTAAATTAACCCTAGTGTCAGGGGATTAGCAGGGTAAACGTGTGGGGTTACAGGAGTAGGGCCTGGGTGGGATTGAGTATGGCGCAGACTCGATGGGCTGAATGGCCTCCTTTTGCACTGTAGGGATTCTATGAATCCCACTCCGATCCTATCCCCATAACCCCATGTGTTCACCCTGCCACTAAGGGGTAATTCAGCACGGCCAATCCATCCAACCCGCACATCTTTGGACTGTGGGAGGAAACCGGAGCACCCGGAGGAAACCCACGCAGACACGGGGAGAACGTGCAGACTCCGCACAGATAGTGACCCGACTGCTACATTGCAACACCTGCGACAACTGCAGCCCCTCCCAGAAACACCCCCACTCCCCCCCCCCCCCCCCCCAAACAAACACTGCTTCCTCCCGCTGCTCCGCAAACCAAAGACACCTTTCTGACTCGCGGCAAACTTTACTCAGGAAAGCAGCACAGCTGCAGCTCCCAGTGGTTCAAACAGTCTGAGTATTCATTGCTTTTTACATTTTAACAAGCACTTCAGTCACTGCCTAGCTCGTAAAAATTAAAGGGGTGGTGTTTTCATTCTCGATTCCTTCGCTGCTCAGAGTCATTCAGATGCCGGGACACACAAACGTTGCCCCGAGCCACCGTAAGCCGAGAGTCTAGACAGGGTGTCCTCTCCCCCTTGCCCTGGCAGCATCTGCTCCTGGTGGCTGCCAACTCAGAGAATGCCACACACACACGTGCACCCTGTTAGGTAAGATAGGTCTGTGCCCGAGGGAAACCTGTTTCCACAGGCCCTCCGTTTGAAGTACGCACTCCAGCGTCTAATAATTACTGCTCTTAGAGGACTTCTTTTAAGGAACCGTCTTTCAACAGACTGACTTTCAACAAATACTTCACAGAGGGTGATAGCTCTCCCCTCCTCTAGTCAGACGATGGCGTATTCGAAGCCCCCGCGCCAAAGACTCGAGCGTCTAACCAGGCCGACACTCCCAGTGCGGTACTGAGGGAGGGCCGCATTGTAAGAACATAAGAAATAGGAGCAGGAGTAGGCCATCCAGCCCTTCGAGCCTGCCCCGCCATTCAATAAGATCATGGCTGATCTGAAGTGGATCAGTTCCACTTTCCTGCTCTCTCCCCATAACCCTTAATTCCCCTGTCTATCAGAAACCTATCTACCCGTGACTTAAAAATATTTAGCGAGGCAGCCTCCACCACTTCAACGGGCAGAGAATTCCAGAGATTCACCACCCTTTGAGTGGAGAAGTTCCTCCTCAACTCCGTTCTAAACTGCTCCCCCCCTTATTTTGAGGCTGTGCCCTCTAATCTTGCTATCCTTTCTAAGCGGGAAGAACCCCTCTACCTCTACCCTATCCATCCCCTTCATTATCTCGTAAATCTCTTGTGGGCTATCCTAACTTTCGGATTGAATCAAGCCATCGTCTACCTGCTCAGATGGACGTCAAACATCCCCGGGGCGCTCCCGAGAGAATGGCAGGGAGAATCCTCCCCAACATCATATTTATCCTTCAGCTAACATCTCACAACAAACTCACTGGCCATTATCACCTTGCTCCCTCTGTGTCTTTGCTACAACTTTGGCTGCTGTGTTTCCGACACTGCAGCAGCGACTCAACAAGTACAGAGATGATGGTAAAGCACTTCTAACGCACCGAGATGTGACCAGTTCAATAAAAGTACCAAATAATCTTTTTCATTCTAATATTTGCAGATTAGGTGGATTGGCCACGTTAAACTGCCTCTTAGTGTCCAAAGATGTGTAGCTTAGATGGAACCAAAAGAGAAGGCACTGGAAAATCTCAGCAGGTCTGGCAGCATCTGTGAGGAGAGAAAAAGAGCTGACGTTTCGAGTCCAGATGGTCCTTTGTCAAAGCTAAATGGCAAAGAAAGTGGGAGATATTTATACTAGCTTTGACAAAGGGTCAGCTGGACTCGGAACGTCAGCTCTTTTCCCTCCGTACAGATGCTGTCAGACCCGCTGAGATTTTCAGTGTCTTCTCTTTTGGTTTCAGATTCCAGCATCTGCAGTAATTTGCTTTTATTTATGTAGGTTAGGTGGATTGGCTGTGCTAAATTGCCCCTTAGTGTCCAAAGATATGTAGATTAGATGGGATTGGCTGTGCTAAATTGCCCCTTAGTGGCCAAAGAACTGTTGGTTAGATGGGATTGGCCATGCTAAATTGCCTCTTATGTCCCTGGATGTGCAGGTTAGCTGGATCGACCATGCTAAATTGCCACTTAATGTCCAAAAGACGTATAGATTAGGTGGATTAGCCACGGGAAATGTGTGAGGTTATAGGGATAGGGCTCTTTTGGACAGTTGATGCAGACTCAATGAACCAAATGGCCTCCTTCTGCACTGTAGGGAGTCTATGGTTCTACGGCACTCCAGCTTGAACTCAAACCTGAGGCCATCCAAATTTTATGCTGTCCATGTTCTAACTCACAGCATTGACCCATCACCCTCTGTGCTTGTCAACCTGCACTGGCTCATAGTTAATTTTAAAATTCTCATTCTTGTTTTCGAATCCCTCCGCAGCCTTACCCCGCCCTCTCTCTGTCATCTCCTCCAGCCCTGCAGTCCTCTGAAATATCTGCGCTCCTCCAATTCTGGCCTCTTGATTGTAATCGCTCCACCACTGGCGGCCCTGCCTTCAGCTGCCTGCACCCCGGGCTCTGAAATATTCTCTCCACAGCTCTCTGCCTCTCTTTCCTTCTTTAGGGCACTCCTTAAAACCCGTATCTCTGACCAAGCTTTTTATGAACTGTCCTAATATCTCCTTATGTGCCGCAGTGCCATTTTTGTTCGATAACTTTTAAAAAGGTTTGATAAAGTAAACGTAGACCAAATGTGTGGGGTTACGGGAATGGGACCTGGATGGGATTGTGGTCAGTACAGACTCAATGGGCCAAATGGCCTCCTTCTGCACTGTGGGGATTCTATCATTTTTCTATGTACGTTTTAAATAAGCCACAAGTTACGCCCTAGTTTTGCTCACAGAAGATCTTCTTAATTTATTTTTCATGGGATGTGAGCTTCATTGCACTTGCTTCTCATCTTTAATTTCCCTTGAACGAAGTGGCTTGCTGGGCGATTTCAGAGGGCATTTAAGAGTCAAACACATTGCTGTGGATCTGGAGTCACATGTAGGCAGATCTATTCCTCCGGAAGGGAAGTGTTTTTCCAGCAATCCCATAATTTCATGGTTATCATTATCATCACAGAATCCCTACAGTGCAGAAGGAGGCCATTCGGCCCATTGAGTCTGCACCGACCACAATCCCACCCAGGCCCTATTCCTGTAGCCCCACATATTTACCCTGCTAATCCCCCTGACACTAAGAATTAATTTAACACGGCCAATCAACCTAAACCGCACCTCTTTGGAGTGTGGGAGGAAACAGGGGTACCTGGAGGAAACCCACGCAGACACGGGGAGAATGTGCAAACTCCACGCAGACAGTGACCCGAATTGAACCCGGGTCCCTGGCGCTGTGAGGCAGCTATGCTAACCACTGTGCCACCGTCCCACCCCATGTAGGCCAGACCGGGTAAAGATGGCAGATTTCCTCCCCTCAAGAACAGTGTTGAACCAGATGGGTTTTTCCGACAACCGACTCATGATCATCGGTAGATTCTTAGTTCCAGATATCTTTTTCTTGAATTCAAATTCTACCACATGCCGTGGCAGGATTCGAACCCAGGTCCCCAGATCATTAACTGAGTTCCTGGAGTCTATCAATAATACCACTTGGCCATCGTCTCCACAATTTCAGAGGAGGCTCGAAGGGTCAAATGGTCTGTCTCTATTCTTCATGTCAGATTTATTCATTCAATTACCCAGCTGCCAGGTTGGAATTTGCAAGAACATTATTCCACGGAGCTAATATAAATAAATAAGACATGGGTGTCCCTGGTGGGCCAGCATTTATTGCCCATCCCTAGATGCCCAAGAGTCAACCACATTTTGATTTGATTTGATTTATTATTGTCACATGTATTAGCATACAGTGAAAAGTATTGTTTCTTGCGCGCGATACAGACAAAGCATACCGTTCATAGAGAGGGAAATGAGAGACTGCAAAATGTAGTGTTCCAGTCATAGCTAAGATCAACTTAATGCGAGGTAGGTCAATTCAAAAGTCTGACGGCAGCAGGGAAGAAGCTGTTCTTGAGTCGGTCGGTACGTGACCTCAGACTTTTGTATCTTTTTCCCAAAGGAAGGAAGTGGAGGAGAGAATGTCCGGAGTGCGTGGGGTTCTTAATTATGCTGGCTGCTTTGCCGAGGCAGCGGGAAGTGTAGACAGAGTTAATGGATGGGAGGCTGGTTTGCATGATGGATTGGGCTACATTCACGACCTTTTATAGCTCCTTGCTGTCTTGGGCAGAGCAGGAGCCCATACCAAGCTGTGATACAACCAGAAAGAATGCTTTCTATGGTGCATCTGTAAAAGTTGGTGAGAGTCGTAGCTGACATGCCAAATTTCCTTAGCCTTCTGAGAAAGTAGAGGCGTTGGTGGGCTTTCTTAACTTAATAGTGTTGGCATGTCATGCAGCTCACTCCTACAATGTTAATACCACCACACCAACGTCCCCACATTTCATTTAAACTCCGTACCCTCATAACCAGTTGTGGACAATGTCGCGCTATCATTCAGGTGGAGTAAGTTGGAGCAGTGAACTAGAACATGGGCTTTTTTTCTCAATCATCCAAAAATACTTGACTACATTTGCTGAATCTCCAATGATAGGGGAAAAGGTGCATTTCAACAGCGGCTCATAACTCGGATAAACACAACTTTGGAATAAATACCTGACAAAGTGACTGGTGAGTGGTGTGGAGGAAGGAGGCCACTGTGCAGGAACTCAAACAACTGCCTTATTCATAGGCTCGCACAAGGTAATTATTGTCTATTATAGTGTAATCCCCATGCCGGTCGGCCACACTGGAGATATCCGTCAATTCCCCTGTTGTGTTTCAATTCCTGTTCTATATTTTGGAAGTTAAATTATGCTTCAGGAGAAGTTGTAACGATCCAACTATCGCTGCTCCTTACTCTCTTCCTGTCCCTCAAACCCCCTTCCCCACCTCGCCTGATTTTGTCAAAACAAGATGCTAATGAGATGTCCCAGAGATGATCCCCATCTTTGACAAGAATTCTCCATAAAATTCACATTATGCCATGACCAGAACATCTATTCAAATTCCCCGCTCCTGCCCCATTGCCAAAAGCGGGGAAACTTCACTTTTTAACTTTCAATTAACCACTTTCTCCAATTCAGGATCACACACACACTCACAAACTGAGAGCATTTAGCATGGCCAATCCATTTAACCTACACGTCTTTAGACACTAAGGGTCAATTTAGCATGGACAATCCACCTAACCTGCACATCTCTGGACACAAGGGGACAATTTAGCATGGACAATCCAGCTAGCCTACAAATCTGTGGACACTAAGGGGCAATCTCACATGGCCAATCCACCTAACCTGCACAACTTTAGACACAAGGGATCAATTTAGCACGGCCAATCCACCTTACCTACACATCTTGGGACTGTGGGAAGAAACCGGAGCACCCAGAGAAAACCCACGCTGACACGGGGAGAACATGCAACCTCCACACAGACAGTCACCTAAGGCCGGAATTGAACTCGAGTCCCTGGCGCTGTGAGGCAGCAATGCTAACCACTGTGCCACCCAAGAAAGATAACATGCATCTTAATGAGTCCATCACATTTATTAACATCATGTTAAAAGCAAAGTAATTCCTGCAGCATCAGTTCTTTATAAGGCAAGTGAGGTGGTTCTAATAGAAATGTTAGGAATAGGAGTAGGCCATTCAGCCCCTTTAGTCTGGTCCATCATTTAACTAAAGAATGGACGCCCTCTATCTGAACTTCACCTACCTGCATTGGTTCCGAATCCCTTTTATCTCCTATGTAACAAATCACAGGTGGAAAACCTTCAATGGCACCAAGCTTTTTGCAGGAGTTGTGCTAAAGAAATGCTTCCATGATCTCGTGACTTTCACAAACTGTTGTAATTTTTTAGTTTACGCTCCCTCATTCTGGATCCCCTGTCAGAGGAAAGGGCTTCTATCCAACCGAGCTCCTAAAATCATTGAATTGTGTTAAACACTTCGATTAAATCACCCCTTCATCTCTATTCAAGGCAGTCCTGTCCTTCTAATTACATGCTCCTCATCCCAGTGTTATTTGGATAAGGATGTGCTGCGCTCCCTTTCAGGATGCTTCTTAAGGTGAGATGCTCGGAGCTAAATGCATTATTCTATTTGTGGCACGGTGGCACAGTGGTTAGCACTGCTGCCTCGCAGCGCCAGGGACCTGAGTTCAATTCTGCCTCAGGTGACTGTCTATCTGGAGTTTGCACATTCTCCCCGTGTCTGCGTGGGTTTCTTCCGGTTTTCTCCCACACTCCAAAGATGTGCAGGTTAGATGGACTGGCGATGTTAAATTGCCCCTTAGTGTCCCAAGATGTTTAGCTTAGGTGGATTAGTGGGGGAAATACGTGGGGCTATGGGGATAGGGTGGGGGAGAGGGCCCGGGTAAGATACTCTGTCGGGAAGTCGGTGCAGACTTGATGGGCTGAGAGGCCTCCTTCTGCACTGTAGGGATTCAATGTTTTTATTCTAATTCATCTAACTCAGCCTTGAAAATATTCAATGTCGCTCTCCATCGCTTGCTGGGGATGGAGACTAATTACCTTCTAAGAGAAAACATTTCTCCTTATCTCTGTCTTCAGTAGGAGACCCTTTATTTTTAAACTCTGGCCCCCCTGAGGGGAAACGTCCTTCAGCTATGGTTCGGCTCACTCACTTGATCTATCGACACAATATCCTTTCCCATTTATGGTATTTACAGAGGGACCTAACCCGAACATTATCAGCAAACCTACACTTTCTTTCGTTGTAAGCCGTAGATGAATGCAGTGAAAAGCTGAGGCCATAGTGTAGATGCCCGGGGGGGGGGCACACCTCCTGCCCATTTCCCTTACCCCCTCCCCCATCTCCCACCCACGACTAACCTCCTGATGCCTCAGTGGTGTTGTCGCGGGAGGAGTTTTTCCTGCGCTACATGGGAGGGATATAATTATTGAATGAACATAAGGCCCTTAAACATGCGACAATCACCAGGAATGAGATAGAGAGTCTGGTGAAGTGGTGCGGCATCAATAATCTCTCTCTCAATGTCAACAAAACGGAGGAGATTATCATCGACTTCAGGAAGCGTAGAGCCCCCGTCTACACCAACAGGGATGAAGTAGAAATCATCGAGAGCTTCAAGTTTTTAGGTGTCCAGATCACCAACAACCTGTCCGGGTCTCCCCATGCCGACACTATAGTTAAGAAAGCCACCAACCCCTCTACGTTCTCAGAAGTCTAAGGAAATTTGACATGTCAGCTACGACTCTCACCAACTTTTACAGATGCACCATAGAAAGCATTCTTTCTGGTTGTATCACAGCTTGGTATGGGATCCTGCTCTGCCCAAGACCGCAAGGAACTAGAAAAAGTTGTGAATGAAGCCCAATCCATCACTTAAACCAGCCTCCCATCCATTGACTCTGTCTACACTTACCGCTGTCTCGGAAAAGCAGCCAACATAATTAAGGACCCCACGCGCCCCAGACATTCTCTTTTCCACCTTCTTCCATCGGGAAAAAGATACAAAAGTTTGAGGTCATGTACCAACCAATTCAAGAACAGCTTCTTCCCTGCTGCCTTCAGACTTTTGAATGGACCTACCTCACATTAAGTCGATCTTTCTCTACACCCTAGCTATTTAAAGTTTATTAAGTTTATTTATTTATTAGTCACAAGTAAGGCTTACATTAACACTGAAATGATGCTACTGTGAAATTCCCCTAGTTGCCACACTCCAGCGAGTGTTTGGGTCAATACATGTAATCAGCCTGTCTTTCAGACTGTGGGAGGAAACAGGAGCACCTGGAGGAAACCCACGCAGACATGGGGAGAATGTGCAAACTCCACACAGGCAGTGACTCAACTTGGGAATCAAACCCTGGTCCTTGTTGTGAGATAGCAGTGCTAACCACTGTGCCGTCCATGACTATATCACTACATTCTGCACACTTACATTTCCTTCTCTATGAATGGTATATTTTGTCTGTATAACACGCAGGACACAACACTTTTCACTGTATACTAACACGTGGCAATAATAAATCAAATCAAATCAAATCAAAATTAAAACCAATGGCAAAGGCAGGAGAAGTCTTTACCAGGAGAGTGGTTAGAGAGTGGAACTCACTGTCAGAAAGAGGAGTGAAGACAATTAGGCTTGGTGCACTTAAGGGGAAGGTAAGCGCACGAGGGAATAAAGAACAGAAGGGTGAGATGGACAGGGGGTGGGGACAGGTTCATGGCGACCAACGATGCCACATGAGACCGACAGAACCAATAGTGTGTTTTTGCCCCGGAGCATCGATATAACTTGATGAATGAGTGGAGGACTCCAGTCTGGATCATGACTGTTAAAACAACTTACAAACAGGTTTGACAACAATTAAAGTTGGGCCTCAGCACAGGAAGCTCAGCGGGTAAGTTTCTTTGCAGTAAAAGTTGCCCATCTTAATGTGTTTAAAGCCCCAGTGGGAAAGAACGGGGAGAATTGTTCACCTTCGACAAGTGAACCCAAATGAAGATCGGTTGGGTTCGGCTTTAGATTGGTGAATGACAATGGGATGTGTTTGGTATTTAGACATTTGGAATTCTCCTTTTCCTCCCTGCCCTGCTGGCTAGTCGATGCCTCAGTGCAAACGCGGAACATTGTAGATCTCAAGGGGCTTTGTTGGATGAGAGAAAGCTCCAGCTTCTAGCCTGCCCTGAAGATTTGGCTGAGGTATTTGCAGCCAGGGTGAGCTGTTGTTCCAATTTAGTTTGAGGATTGACATAAATCCGACACTTCCAACAAATTAATTAATATTTCCATATAAAAAACTCTTGTCCATTATTGTAATTAAAATGTTGAGCCTTTTTATTGCGCATGGCTGTTTCCATTATTATGCTTCGGTGGTTTAGCGCTGCTGCCTCACAGCACCAGGGACTCGGGTTCGATTCCTGGTTTGGGTCATTGTTTATCTGGAGTTTGCTCGTTCTCCCCGTATCTGCGTGTGTTTCCTCCGGGTGCTCCGGTTTCCTCCCACAGTCCGAAAGGTGTGCTGGTTAAGCACATTGGCCTTGCTAACGTCTCCCTCAGTGTACCCAAACAGGCGCCAGAGTGTGGCCACTAGGGGATTGTCACAGTAACTTCATTGCAGTGTTAATGTAAGCCTACTTGTGACACTAATAAATAAACTTAAACAATATTGTAATTTCAATCCCTACCCTTTCGAAAATAAAGGTTTCCTACAGACAGAGGCGGCACAGTGGGACAGTGGTTAGCACCGCCACCTCACAGCGCCAGGGGCACAGATTCGATTCCCAGCTTGGGTCACTGTCTGGGTGGAGTTTGTGCATTCTCCCCGTGTCTATGTGGGTTTCCTCCGGTGCTCCGGTTTCCTCCCACAGTCTAAACATGTGCGAGTTAGATGGATTGGCCATGCTAAATTGCTCCTTAGTGTCAGGGGGACTAGCTAGGGTAAATGCATGGGGTTGTGGGGATAGAGCCTGGGTGGGATTGTGGTCTGTGCAGACTCGATGATGGACCGAATGGCCTCCTTCTGCACTGTAGGGGATTCTAAGGATTCTATACCAGTCATGGAAATGGAACATTACACCATTTTCTCGTGACATGGCTGCCTCTCTCCCTCTGAAAATATCTACCTAGAGCCCCTTAATAACCAAAGGCTGTGTAACTCTTGCTGCTTATCAAATGTTTATTTCATCCTCTTAAAGCTTCTAAAACATCGGAAGATCTGGCTTGAATTACTACCCAAGGAGCCCAACAGAAAGAGCCAGCAGTAAGTGCCCCAGTGTCACGAAGCTTTACTGTTCATTATGTACTGTCAGGGTTCATGCTGTGAAGTCCCATTAGTCAGAAAGTCTGCACAGTTTGCCAGCGTTTCACACACACTGGCACAAATGTTTGCAATAAGGCAGCATGAGCTGATGTTGACAGTTTCCCAGGGTCACACAAGAGTTTGGAAGGCGACTTTGAGACAACGATAATCTTTTATGACTTAGACTGCTGTATTAGGGCGCTGTGTACAGTTTAACCCACTCTGTGGGGCATGTCACACAGTAAGCAGAGTATAACACAAAGCGACTGCGTAGTGCAATTAAACGATGCGTGCCGCAAAAGGTACAGGCATTTTGAGGGCAGCTATTGAAAGTTCACGTCGGGATTTAATTTCAATTAATGAATTTGCAATGTAGAGCTAGTTGACCCCAGCAACGGTCTTCCCTTCTTATAAAAACCAAGCTGGTTCATAACCTCTCCCTCAATGTGAATAAAACAGAGAGTCATCGACTTCAGGAAGTGCAGTGGAGGACATGCATCAAAGGTGACGAAGTGGAAATGGTCAAAAGTTTCAAGTCTTTCGATGTTCAGATCACCAACAACCTACCCTGATCCCTCCGAGCTGTCACTACAGTTAAGGAAGCTCACTAAAACCTCTACTTTCTCAGGAGGATATGGAAATTCAGCAGCCTGCCATATATTAACCAAAACTATAAGAAACTACAAAGGGTTGTGAGTATAGTCCATCATCTAACCCAGCCTCCCATCCACTCCGTATACACTTCCTGTTATCTCGAAAAAGCAGCCAACATAATTAAGGACCCCATGCACTCCGGACATTCTCTCTTCCACTTTCTTCCATTGGGAAAAAGATACCAATGTTTGAGATCATGTACCGTCCAACTCAAGGACAGCTTCTTCCCTGCTGAATGGACCTACCCCACGTGAAGTTGATCTTTCTCCACACCCTAGTTGTTCTGCAACATTATATACTGCAATCTTTCCTTTCCTTCTCCCCTATGCACTCAATGAACAGTATGCTTTGTCTGTATAGCGCGCAAGAAACAATACTTTTCACCTGTATACCAATAATAAATCAAATCAAATAATATCCTTCAGGGAGGGAAATCTTTCATCCTTAACTGGTCTAAACTAGAGTAATGTGGTTGACTCTTAACTGCCCTCTATAATGGCCTAGCAAACACACAGTTCAAGGGCAATTAGGGATGGGCAACAAATGCTGACCTTGCCAATAATGCCCTGAATAGCAAAAAGAAACGTCAGTGGAATTAGAGGAAGGTTAAACTTCCACTGTTTTAAGCCAGCTGAAAATGGGAATTCTAAAGTAAAAGTAAAGTTTATTTATTAGTGTCTCAAGTAGGCTTATATTAACTCTGCAATGAAGTTACTGTGAAAATCTGTGAAGGAAAGGAGAGGGTGCAGAATGTGGTGTTGCATCTTAGCTAGGCTGTACAGAAGGATCAACTTAATGCGAGGTAGGTCCAATCAAAAGTCTGACAGCAGCAGGGAAGAAACTGTTCTTGAATCAATTGGTGCGTGATCTCAGACTTTTGTATCTTTTTCCTGACGGAAGAAGGTGGAAGACAGAATGTCCGGGGTGGGTGGGGTCCTTGATTATGCTGGCTGCTTTTCCCGAGGCAGTGGGAAGTGTAGACAGAGTTAATGGGTGGGAGGCTGGTTTGCGTGATGGGCTGGGCTGCTTTCACCACGCTTTGTAGTGTTTTGCGATCTTGGGCAGAGCAGGAGCCCATACCAAGCTGTGATACAACCGGAAAGAATGCTTTCTATGGTGCACCTGAAGAAATGAATGAGAGTTGCAGAGGACATGCCAAATTTCCTTAGCCTCCCACAGTCCGAAAGACATGCCGGCTAAGTGTATTGCCATGCCAAATTCTCCCTCAGTGTACCCGAACAGGTGCCAGAGTACGGCACCTGGGGGATTTTCGCAGTAACTTCATTACAGTGACAATGTAAGCCTACATGTGGCATGAGTAAATAAACTTCAAAGTCTGTTTTGAGTCCATTGTCCAGTGGCACAGACTTGATGGGCCGAATGGCCCCCTTCTGCACTGTAGGGATTCTGTGATTCTATGAACTGATCAGTGCCAACTGGATGAAATGAGCTTGTGGCAACTCAGCAGCCACTTCCTCAACTGCCTCCCCATCTTCTTCCTACTGCAGTTCACAGAGCAAGTTAAGAAAGCCCACCAACGCCTCTACTTTCTCAGAAGGCTAAAGATATTCAGCATGTCCACTACAACTCTCACCAACTTTTACAGATGCACCATAGAAAGCATTCTTTCTGGTTGTATCACAGCTTGGTATGGGCTCCTGCTCCGCCCAAAACAGCAAGAAACTACAAACGAATGTAGCCCAATCCATCACTCAAACCAGCCTCCCATCCATTGACTCTGTCTACGATTCCCGCTGCCTTGGCAAAGCAGCCAGCATAATTAAGGACCCCACGCACCCCGGACATTCTCTCTTCCACCTTACGCAAGGATATTTTGGCCTTGGAGGGAGTGCAGAGGAGGTTTACTAGGCTGATTCCGGAGTTGAGGGGGTTGAGCTATGAGGAGAGGCTGAATAAACCAGGCTTGTACTCGTTAGAGTTTAGAAGAATGAGGGGAGATCTCATTGAGACGTATAAGATGATGAATGGGATGGATAGGATAGAGGTGGAGAGACTCTTCCCGCTCAGAAAGGACAGTAGGACTAGGGGGCACAGCCTCAAGATAAAGGGGGGGCGGTTTAGAACGGAGTTGAGGAGGAACTTCTTCACTCAAAGGGTGGTGAATCTCTGGAATTCTCTGCCCGTTGAAGTGGTGGAGGCTGCCTCGCTAAATATTTTTAAGACGCGGGTTGATGGGTTTTTGATAAGCGAGGGGATTAAGGGTTATGGGGAGAGGGCGGGAATGTGGAACTGAGCCACGACAGATCAGCCATGATCTTATTGAATGGCGGGGCAGGCTCGAAGGGCTAGATGGCCTACTCCTGCTCCTATTTCTTATGTTCTTATGTCTCTTTGGAGGTTTATTTACTCGTTGCACTGTCTCTTTCTCTTGTTTTTGAATTTAAGAGATTTGGCAATATTTTCCATGTCAATGGAAAAATAAAGACCAGTGCAGAATATTACAGACTGCTTGCTTCTCCACCAGCCTGTATGTAGATCCCAGTGTTGGATGGAAATTATAACTCAGCTCCCAGTCCAGCTGCGATATGGAAAGGTACGTATGGATAATATATGATTGGAGTGTCTCTGTAATTGAAGTGTCTGGTTTGAATACAGCAGAGTCTGGTTCATACAAGAGTACTCCTTGTCTAGAACAACTTTCTCCTGCGGCTCAGAGTGCTGCTCGGAAGAGCAAAAATCTGATTTTCCTCTGACCGTGTGCCGACGCTGGAGCTTGTTTTAGATCCGTTAAAATAGCAGCACCGGCTGTCGTGTGGAGATAAAAATATGCAGTGCATACTTGCACTAACTCATCAGGATAGACAATTTCCAGGATTAGGATTTGAACTTCAATGGAGCTTCCCACAGCGCTGGAATTTTGTGGAACCATAGGGTGGCACAGTGGTGAGCACTGCAACATCACAGCGCCAGGGACCCGGGTTAGATACCGGCCTCGGGTCACTGTCTGTGTGCAGTTTGCACATTCTCCCCGTGTCTGCGTGGGTTTCCTCTGGGTGCTCCGGTTTCCTCCCACAGTCCAAAGATGTGTGAGTTAGATGGATTGGCCATGCTAAATTGATCCTGGTGACATGGGCTTAGCAGGGTAAATATCTGGGATGGCGAGAATAGGGCTTGGGTGGGATTGTGTTCAGTGCAGACTCAATGGGCCGAATAGCCTCCTTCTGCACAGTAGGATTCTATGATTTAGGATTTAACCTCAAGAAATAAAGTATGATCTTGACAATGACCACTGGGCAAAACCTAGTTGAGATGAATCCAAATCGAAGAAGGGATAACCCAATCCATTGGGTTCAAGGTGAAGTTGGTCGATAACATTAACTTTGGTGTCAAAACTACTCCCCTCTCACACAACCGTAGCAATAGTCTCATTTTCAGGTCCACTGCCGACTGAAGAACAAGGAACAAGAACAAAGAACAGTACAGCACAGGAACAGGCCCTTCAGCCCTCCAAGCCCGTGCCGATCAGGATGACCTAACTAAACTAAAAAAACCCTTATGCCTTTACTCAGTCCATATCCCTCTATTCCCTCCCTAGTCACATACCTATCCAGATGCCTCTTAAATGTTGCTAATGTGCCTGCTTCCATCACCTCCTCTGGCAGCGCGTTCCAGGCACCCACCACTCTCTGCATGAAAAACCTTCCCCCACACATCTCCCTTAAACATCCCCCCCTCCCCCCACTTACCTTGAACCTGTGCCCCCTTGTAATTGACACTTCCACCCTGGGAAAAAGCCTCTGACTATCCACCTTGTCCGTGCCTCTTATAATTATACAGACCTCTATCAGGTCTCCCCACAGCTTCTGCCTTTCCAGTGAAAACCATCGTAGTTGATTCAACTTCTCCTCACGGTCAAACAGGCAACGTCCTGGAGAACCTCCTTCCTCTATTGGACGTTATCATAGTTACAATTAGTCAACATTGGCTTATAAGGAAGCTAAGTTACCTTAGACAGAAAGACATAAAGGATATACCGATGGGTGAAATGGTGTGAGGAGAGACTAATGTGCAGCCTGAATGATTCTTTGATACCATACTCTGTTCCTGCACTGCAAGTTCCATCTAATAGAAACATAGAAATTAGAAACAGAAGTAGGCCATTCGGCCCTTCGAGTCTGCTCCGCCAGTCATCATGATCAAGGCTGATCATCGAACTCAATATCCTGTTCTCCACTTCCTCCCATATCCCTTGATCCCTTTAGCCCCAGGAGCTATATTCAATTTCTTCTTGAAATCAATCAACATTTTGGCCTCAACTACATTCTGTGGTCGTGAATTCCACACATTCACCACCCTCTGAATGAAGAAATTTCTCCTCACCTCAGTTGTAAAAGCTTTACCTCTTATCCTCAAACTATGAGTTCTAGACTCCCCCACCACTGGGGACATTCCTTCTGAATCAATCCTGTCTAACCCTGTTAGAATTTTATAAATTTCTATGAGATCGGAAACCAGTCTCCTTCTATCCATTGACCCTGTCTACACTTCCCGCTGCCTCGGCAAAGCAGCCAGCATAATCAAGGACCCCACGCACCCTGGACATTCTCTCATCCACCTACTTCTGTCGGAAAAAAGATACAAAAGTCTGAGGTCAGGTACCAACCGACTCAAGAACAGCTTCTTCCCTGCTGCTGTCAGACTGTTGAATGTACCTATCTTGCATTAAGCTGATCTTTCTCTACACCCTAGCTATGATTGTAACTCTACATTCTGCACTCTCTCATTTCACCATGGAAGGCTTCTGCAGAAAATGCAGATGTATGGGATTGGGGGTAATCTAGGTAATTGGATCAGGAATTGGCTAGCAGATAGGAGACAGAGGGTGGTGGTTGATGGTAAGTATTCGTCATGGAGTTCAGTTACAAGTGGTGTGCCTCAGGGATCTGTTTTGGGACCACTGCTGTTTGTAATTTTTATTAATGATCTGGATGAGGGTATAGTTGGGTGGATTAGTAAATTTGCTGATGACACCAAAGTCGGAGGTGGTGGTAGATAGTGAGGAAGGGTGTCATAGTTTGCAGGGAGACTTGGACAGGTTGCAGAGCTGGGCCGAGAGGTGGCGGATGGAGTTTAATATGGAGAAGTGTGAGGTAATTCACTTTGGCAGGAATAACAGATGTGTCAAGCATAGAGCTAATGGGAGGACTCTGAATAGTGTGGATGAACAGAGGGATCTAGGTATATGTGTACATAGATCCCTGAAAGTTGGGAATCAAGTAGATAAGGTTGTTAAGAAGGCATACGGTGTCTTGGCGTTTATTGGTAGGGGGATTGAATTTAGGAGTCGCAGCGCCATGTTGCAACTGTACACAACTCTGGTGCGGCCGCACTTGGAGTATTGTGTGCAGTTCTGGTCCCCACATTATAGGAAGGATGTGGAGGCATTGGAGAGGGTGCAGAGGAGGTTTACCAGGATGTTGCCTGGTATGGAGGGGAGGTCCTATGAGGAGAGACTGAGGGATTTGGGGTTGTTTTCGTTAGAAAGAAGGCGGCTAAGAGGGGATCTTATCGAAACATATAAGATGATTAGAGGTTTAGTTAGGGTGGACAGTGATAGCCTTTTTCCTCGGATGGAGAAAGCTAGCACGAGGGGGCATGGCTTTAAATTAAGGGGGGGTAGTTATAGGACGGATGTCAGGGGTAGGTTCTTTACCCAGAGGGTGGTGAGGGATTGGAATGCCCTGCCTGCTGCAGTTGTAAATGCGCCTAGTTTGGGGGCGTTTAAGAGATCCGTGGATAGGTTTATGGATGGAAAGGGATTGGTTTAGGTTAGAGGGTCATTGTTTTATAACTGGTCGGCGCAACATCGTGGGCCGAAGGGCCTGTTCTGCGCTGTAATGTTCTATGTTCTATATATTTCTCCATAAACAGTATGCTTTGTCTGTATAGCGCACAAGAAACAATACTTTTCACTGTATACTGACACGTGACAATAATAAATCAAATCAAATCAAAATCAAAATGAAATCATTCTTCTAAACTCCAATGAGTATAATCCTAACTGACTTAGTCTCTCCTCATATGACAGACCTGCCATCCCAGGAATCAGCCCTTTACTGCACTCCCTCTATAGCAAGGACATCCTTCCTCAGATAAGGGCACCAAAAATGCACACAATACTCCAGGTGTGGCCTCGGTTGCTGCAGCACAACTTCATCATCATTTTATCATGGAAGTACCAGAATGGTAATAGGTAAACTTGATGGTCTTTCCTTGTCTGTGTTCCGACAGACTCTTCCATTTTGGGTCCTGCTCAACTTTTCTCTTTCCTCAAGCTGTTTCTCATCTATCATTTGTCCGTCTTAGTCCACAGGTTTTGAGACATGGCCAACAGAAATGAAATAAGAGTTGCTGTGGAATCATACCCAATCATACAGCACAGAAGGTGGCCACTTGGCCCGTCTTAGCCCTGCTAGCTTTCTGAAAGGACTATCATTTTGCTTGCTTTGTTCTTCTCCCCCAAAGGCCCGACAAAGTTTTTAGTTCAGAAGTAAAAATCCAATTCCTCTTTGGAAATGCACGTTTGAATCCGTTTTCTCAATGACGTTGTTAAGGTTTGCTATTGTGAATGACAATGCTACTGGTCAGAGAAACAGGGCGATGGGTATGTATGGTCTTTGAGCACGTATAAATAGGGGACGGCTGGGACACTGCATGGAGTGGAAGGAGAGCTGTGAGACCCAGTAAGTCAATAAAATCTCTCAATAAAGAAAGGCTCTGTGTATTCATTCCAGCTTCATTAACCGGTATGGATCCTTGCCAGAAATCTCTGGGATCATCCGCGGCTGGGATTCTCTGGCGCTGCTGCAGGTAATGGGGTATTGGCTGAGCGCCAAATCCACCATTCTCGCTGGCAGTGGGGCAGGAACAAATCAGATCGAAGAACCCCGCCCCTTACTGACAGTAAGAACTCACTGGGTTAAAAATCAAAATTTGCCTCCTCGCCTTCACCCTGGCTTTTATAGCCAATTATTTCCAAACCGCATCGTTATAACAACCCGGAAAGTTTTTGAAACAAAAAATTCTTAAGTAAATTTCGTAACGGAAGGAAAACCACGGCTACACAGGCACTGTTTTTTCCAGATCCACACTCCCTCGGACAAAGCTCCTTGTTGGCCGCGTGCAGTCGGAAAAGTTACACTTCTGTATCTGGGATGAAGGATTAATTCATAGCCTGGGCAATATCTATCACACCTCAGCCATTAAACACTTGCTTCTCAATGCTACACAGTGGAAAGAAACCTCACAGAGAACGAAAAGCAGTTTTTTTTTGGGATTAAAATGAGGGGTGGCACGGTGGCACACAGTTTAGCACTGTTGCCTCACAGCGCCAGGGACCCGGGTTCAATATCAGTGTTGAGTCACTGACTGTGTGTGGGGTTGTCACGTTCTCCTTGTGTCTGTGTGGGTTTCCTCCGGGTGCTCAGGTTTTCTCCCACAATCTAAAGATGTGTAGGTTAGGTGGATTGGTCATGGTAATTTGCCCCTTAGTGTCCAAAGATATGCAGGTTAGGTGGATTGGCCATGCTAAATTGCCCCTTAGTGTCCAAGGATGTCTAGGTTAGGTGGATTGGTCATGGTAAATTGCCTCTTAGTGTCCAAAGATGTGTAAGTTAGGTGGATTGGCCAGGCTAAATTGCCCTGTAGTGTTCAAAGGTGTGCAGGTTAGATGGATTGGCCATGCTAAATTGCCTCTTAGTGTCCAATGATGTGTAGGTTAGATGGATTGGCCAGGCTAAATTGCCCCTTAGTGTCCAAGGATGTCTAGGTTAGGTGGATTGGTCATGATAAATTGCCTCTTAGTGTCCAAAGATGTGTAAGTTAGGTGGATTGGCCAGGCTAAATTGCCCCTTAGTGTCCAAGGATGTCTAGGTTAGGTGGATTGGTCATGATAAATTGCCTCTTAGTGTCCAAAGATGTGTAAGTTAGGTGGCTTGGCCAGGCTAAATTGCCTTGTAGTGTTCAAAGGTGTGCAGGTTAGATGGATTGGCCATGGGAAATGTGTGGGATTATAGGGATAGCACTAAGGAGGGGGGCCCGGGTCAGATGTGCTGTCAGACAGTCGGTGTAAATACGATGGGTCGAATGGCCTCCTTCTGCACTGTTGGGATTCAGTGATCCTAAAAATTCACCTCATTTGGATGTTGGAAACCCAGTGGAATTTTCCATCCGGAAGTTCCTGTTACAGTAATCTTCTTCAGCAGTTGTTGCTATGAAGCGAGGCTTTTGAGATGCGATTCCTGGTCAGGGTCCAATGTCACTGTTTTTTTTCCCGCGGTGAAACACCAGCAAGTCATTCAGATCTCAGGACAAACTCAAAGACCTACCATTCAGCTTGCTCCTCGCTGGCTGCCAAAGCTGGCGTTGGCAAGGATCCACCAGATGCACAGTACACTGAGGGAGCTTACAACAGGGGCAGCGTCCTCCACAGCTATCCTGTGTGCGTGAATAGCCAGCGGCCGACGGGACTCCACAATGATTCATTGCGAAGGTGGGGGCGAAGGGAGAGACCGAGCGCCAAAGCTTCTGCCAGGTGCCGCGTGTCAACAAGATACATCATAGAAGACTGAAGGAAGCATGGCAGAGGGCTCAGGCTGTTCCATGCCCTCAATCAATGGCCACCAACACCAAGCGAGGAGATCTTGAAGCAAGCCATTGGAATGCTACAAGACCTCACTCCAACACGTTATCGTAGAAATATAGAAGATAGGAGGAGGCCATTCAGCCCTTCGAGTCTGCTCCACCATTCATCACGATCATGGCTGATCATCCAACTCAATAGCCTAATCCCGTTTTTCCCCCCATAACCTTAGATCCCGTAGAACCAGAGGTCACAGTCTGAGGATTCAGATGATTTAGGACGGAGGTGAGGAGACATTTCTTCACCCAAAGAGTGGTGAGCCTGTGGAATTCATTACCACAGGAAGTAGTTGATGCCAAAACATTGACTGTATTCAAGAGGCAGTTAGATATAGCACTTGGGGCGAATGGGATCAAAGGTTATGGGGAGAAAGCAGGATTAGGCTATTGAGTTGGACAATCAGCTGTGATCGTAATGAATGACAGAGCAGATTCGAAGGGCTGAATGGCCTCCTCCTGCTCCTATCTTCTATGTTTCTAGATTTCTACGTTTCTGCAATCTTTGTCCATCAAACAAATATTTTTGATTTGATTTATTATTGTCACCTGTGTTAGCACACAGTGAAAAGTATTGTTTCTTGCGTGCTATACAGGCAAAGCATACCACAAAAGGCAAGCCAAATCCAATCCAGGTATTCAACTCCCAATTATCAGCAAGGGGATGGAAAGGTTCGCTGCCTCGCAGCTCTTAATCTCCAGTAACCTGCTGCTTCATCAAATACGTCCCTGCCAAGATAAGGTCAATGGCGATTGCACTGTGTTCAAGATGATGTGTGACTTCTCAGATCCACGCCCGCACGCAGAAAGACCTGGACAACATCCAGGCTTGGGTTTGTGGTGGCGAGCAACAGTCATACCACAGAAATGCCAGTCAATCAACAAGAGCATTCAATGGGACTCTCCAAAGACCTGCCCACCATCTACACAGCACAAGTCAGGAGTGTGATGGAACGCTCCCCACTTGCCTGGATGAGTGCAGCTCCAACGACGCTCAAGGAGCTTGACGCCATCCAGTACAAAGCAGCCCTGCTTGATTGACACCACATCCACCATGTCAAACATTCACTTCTTCTATCACTGAAGAAAGATGGCTGCAGTGTGTACCATCCACAAGATGCACAGCATCTCACCAGAGCTCCAACAGAACTACCTCCTACATCTGTCACCTATCTAGATGGACAAGGACAGCAGATACCTGGGAATACCACCACTGCCTGTCAGCTCCCCTCCAAAACCACTCAATAACCCGACTTGGAAATATATCGCTGTTCCTTCACTGGAATCCTGGAGTTCCCTCCCTAACAGCACAGTGGGTATACCTACACCACAGGGACTGCGGTGGTTCTAGAAGGCAGCTTACCACCCCTTCTCAAGGGTAATTAGGGATAGGCAATAAATGCCAACTTTGCCAGCAACACTTACATCTCACAAATTTTTTTTTATATAAAGGTGGCTTCTAGTTAATTAAAAGTGTTCTTACATTGAGTAGCCAGGAGGAAACAAACTGGTGATTGTACTAAACCGGATTTGATCACCGCACCCAACCTTTCATCTGGCTAAGGTCTCAGCCAATTAAAATATTCACATTTTATTTTAGAAACAAAAGCATGGATTATTACTTCTCAACAACCCACAAAACAGAACTGGGGGTGGGGGAGGGGGGCTGAGCGAGGAGCACAGGGAAAGTACGTGAAAGCTAGTACATCCCATGGAAGCACTGTGGGGGCGTTTAGAAGAAGTTGTCACAATAGCTCAGAATTTGCGGTTGTAATGATGATGACGCTGTCCATTCACCACACAGAATTTTCCTGTCCCGCCGCCATGGGAATCGTAGCGGTGGGGGGAGGTGGGCAAATAGGGGGAGGGTGGGGGGGGTGAGGTGGTGGTTCCACACAAAGGTTCATTGACCTCGGGCGGGATTTTCCGGTTTTGAGGCAAGTGCATCTGGAAAATCCTGTCCATCAATCTTATTGTGTGAAACTGATCGCAACCTCCGACCTCTGGACGTGCGCAGTTATAAACGTGGCAATCTGGGCTGTCGGTGATTTCCTGCTCTTCCACACGGGGCACTGTTGAGGCCCTCTCAAAGAGAAATCAATTAGAAATCACTGAATTGACATGAACTTCCACATTCATCACCGCATTCTTTCCATAAATCCCTTGAAAAAGCCTTGTTGATTGAGGTGTATCTGGAGTTTTGCATGGCTCACTAAGTTATAATTACGCGTGAACCATCTCACTGGGCCTGAAAAATTAACTTTATATTTGCATTTACCGTCTGCATCAATTTTTCAATGCTGCTTCGCATGTATGAGGACATCGCTGCTGCCAAGTGTCAAGGATCTCCTATAACTAACGCAGGCACGGTGGCACACTGGTTAGCACTGCTGCCTCACAGCGCCAGGGACCCGGGTTTGATTCCCGGCTTGGGTCACTGTTTGTGTGGAGTTTGCACATTCTCCCCGTGTCTGCGTGGGTTTCCTCCGGGTGCTCTGGTTTCCTCCCACAGAGCGAAAGGCGTGCTGGTTAGGTGCATTGGCCGTGCTAAGTTCTCCAGACCAGGCGCTGGAGTGTGGCGACCAAAGTTTAGTTTGAAGTTTATTCATTAGTCAAAAGTCGGCTTACATTAACACTGCAATTAAGCTGCTGTGAAAATCCCCTGTTTGCCACATTCCAACTAGGGGATTTCCACAGTAACTGCATTGTGGTGTTAATGTGAGCCCACTGGTGACACTAATAAATAAAGTTTAAACTTAATGAGGGGGAAGATGCAAGCAATACTATAAAGATCCTGGATCATCCGATTAATATGGGCAGCTTTCTCTGGGGGAAGTAGTGAGCACTGTTTGAAATTTATAGACATGTAGTTTTGCAATGGTTTAATTGAGATTTTTATGAATAAAGTATATTTTTGAAATAAAAAAAAAATTCAGGTCAAGGCAATATCGAATGAGTGGCTTGAATTCTGAAAAGTCCAATAAGTTTATAAAAAAGATAGCCATGTTTATTGCTGCAGTGTAACCATTCCTTTGATGCAAACTGAAAGGACAGCACAGTGGCACAGTGTAGGCATCTGCAACAAATGTAGGCCTCACTAGCAATGGGCAATAAATGCGAGCCAGCCACTGACGCCCATGTCCCTCGAGTGAAGAAAAAAAAGATACTGGACAGTTACTGCCACACAGAGTAAAGTAAAAGTTTATTTATTTAAGAACATAAGAAACAGGAGCAGGAGTAGGCCATCTAGCCCTTCGAGCCTGCCCCGCCATTCAATAAGATCATGGCTGACCTGAAGTGGATCAGTTCCACTTGCCCGCTTTCTCCCCATAACCCTTAATTCCCCTGTCTATCAGAAACCTATCTACCCGTGACTTAAATATATTCAGCGAGGTAGCCTCCACCACTTCAACGGGCAGAGAATTCCAGAGATTCACCACCCTTTGAGAGAAGAAGTTCCTCCTCAACTCCGTTCTAAACTGCCCTCTCCCCTTATTTTGAGGTTGTGCCCTCTAGTTCTGCTATCCTTTCTGTCACAAGTGAGGCTCACATTAAGACTGCAATGAACTTACTGTGAAAATCCCCTAGTTGCCACAGTCCAGCACCTGTTCGGGTCAACGCACCCAACCAGCACGTGTTTCAGAATGTGGGAGGAAACCAGAGCACCTGAGGGAAATCCATGCAGATATGTGGAGAATGTGCAAACTGCACACAGACAGCGACCCAAGCCGGGAATCAAACCTGGATCTCTAGCACTGTGAAGCAGCTACCGTGCTGCCCCAATGATAATGGTATGTAATGATATTGTACAATATACATCTATAAGATGTGCTGGTTTGGTTAATTGGCTGTGTTAAAATTGCCCCTTAGTGTCAGGGGGATTACCACAGTAAATATGTAGAGTTACGGGAATAGGTGGGGATTGTGGTTGGCGCAGACTCGATGGGCCCAATGGCCTCCTTCTGCACTGTAGGGATTTTTATGGGATCATAGGCATGGCCATTGTGATAATCATGATGTGGAGATGCCGGTGTTGGACTGGGGTAAACACAGTAAGAAGTCTCACAACGCCAGGTTAAAGTCCAACAGGTTTATTTGGTAGCAAAAGCCACTAGCTTTTGGAGCCCTGTCCCTTTGTCAGGTGAGTGGGAGTTCCCTGACCAAGGAGCAGGGCTCCAAAAGCTGGTGGCTTTTGCTACCAAATAAACCTGTTGGACTTTAACCTGGTGTTGTGAGACTTCTTACTGTGTTTTCATTGTGATAATGACAGTGCTTAATGATCAAATTCAATGGCTGGAATTATCCAGCCGTTCCCGCCAGCAGGATCTTCCAGTCCCGTTGACATTGAACCTCCGTCATGGGGAAACCTGCAGTGAGGGGGTGCATCTGACGGTGAAACCCCATTGGCGGTGGTGAGACTGGAAAACCTCACCGCTAACCAAATGCTTCCACTGCCGTGAAGCAAGGCACAGAGAATGCAGGGCACCCAGAGGAAACCCACGCAGATACGGGGAGGACGTGCACAGACAGTGACACAAGCCGGGAATCGAACCCGGATCCCTGGCGCTGTGGGGCAGCGGTGCTAACCACTGTGCCACCGTGCTGCTAAATGTCAAGGAGGGTTCTTGAAGGTGCAAGGACTTAGCGAGAAAGAGTGTGAGGTGACTGAAAAGGTTATTGCCAGCGACAACTGTCTGTCAGTGAGAGAGGCGGAGCGGGCGGGAGGGGATATAGGGGAAAGGAGGTTAGAGAGGAGAGATGGAGCAAGATGCTGGGGGAGTTTGAATTTTGAAAGGAGTTCATAATCGATTCTCTGAAAAATGGGAGCTGTTGTGATGGCTGTGTGGGGGGTCATCCCCATGGACCCCCCGCTGAGTATGAGCTCCCCGATTAGACAAGTCATCCCCATGGACCCCTGATGAGTATGAGCTCCCCGATTAGACAAGTCATCCCCATGGACCCCTGATGAGTATGAGCTCCCCGATTAGACAAGTCATCCCCATGGACCCCTGGTGAGTATGAGCTCCCCGATTAGACAAGTGGTATAGGCTCGCCCGATAGGGAAGTGTGGTGGGGGGGGTGGTTTAAAACCAGCTGTCTCAACTCAGGCTGGCATTTAAAGTGGGCTGATTCTTGGTTTGGTGACAGGGAAAAATAGAGAGGGGAAGAATCCCACGCACAAATAATCCTCTCTCTTTCATCAGCTTCTTCACTCTGTGTATATACACAGGGAGAGAGGAGGCGAGAGAGACTTGGCCACGGCACTCGATGATACTGAATGAGAACACAGTACTGAATCAGCCCTTGTCTGCGCTCAAACACATCAGCCTGGCTGGCCAGGACTGAAGGCAACTGAGGTGACTGAAGGAAGATGCTTATTTTTCCACGTTTCCTTAAATAAATGAAGGAGAAACTTTCTCAGCTCAATGAGAAAGGAAGCTGGAATCATAGAATCCCTATGGTGCAGAAGGAGGCCACTCAGCCCATCGGGTCTAGACCAACTCTCCAACAAAGTATCTTACCCAAGCTCTCTTCCTCACCTTGTCTCTGTAACCCCACACATTTTTTCATGGTTAATCCCTCTAACCTAGTTCATACAGTCATAGAGATTTATCCTTTGGCCCAACTTGTCCATGACGCCCATTTTTTTAAAGCCCTAACTTAATCCCAATTGCCCGCATTTGGTCCATATCGCTCTATTTCCATCTTATCCATGTAACAGTCTAAATGCTTTTTAAA
Source organism: Carcharhinus amblyrhynchos (assembly GCF_965287045.1). Classification (NCBI taxonomy): domain Eukaryota; kingdom Metazoa; phylum Chordata; class Chondrichthyes; order Carcharhiniformes; family Carcharhinidae; genus Carcharhinus; species Carcharhinus amblyrhynchos. The sequence continues at coordinate 119,076,708 of NC_137329.1, forward strand.
AGACAAAATTGTATCCGCCTCCACTACTACCTCTGGCAGCTTGGTTCCAGACACACACCACCCTCTGTGTGAAAAAATTGCCCCTCTGGGCCCTTTTGTATCTCTCCCCTCTCACTTAAACCCGTGCCCTCTAGTTTTAGACTCCCCTACCTTTGGGAAAAGATGTTGACTCTCTAGCTGGTCTGTGCGACTCATTATTTTATAGACCTCTATAAGACCACCCTTCAGCCTGCTACGCTCCAGAGAAAAAGGTCCCAGTCTATCCAGCCTCTCCTACATATCTTTGGGACACTAAGGGGCAAATTAGCATGACCAATCTACCTAACCTGCGTATCTTTGGACATTAAGGGGCAATTTAGCAAGACCAATCCATCTAACCTGCACATCTTTGGACATTTTGGGGCAATTTAGCATAACTAATCCACTTAATCTGCACATCTTTGGACACTAAGGGGCAATTTAACATGGCCAATGCACCTAACCTACATATCATTGGAGTATGGGAGGAGACTGAAGAACCCGGAGGAAACCCACGCAGACATGGGGAGAACGTGCAGTGACCCGAGGCTGGAATTGAACCCGGGTCCCTACCGACTGCAGAACTTGGCTGAATTTTCATTCTTCTCTCAGGCACTGGCAGTGAAAAGTGTCGCTGAGTCACGGAGCGAGCTCTGTCTACACAATTCGTCAGCAAGTCAACAGTTTGGTGATTATGCAATCCTGGACAAACAAGGCAGCTGAAGAGAGATTTTATTTATCTAACACCTTTCAGCACTCAGGGTGTCTCAGACAGCATTACAATCAACAAAGAACCTTCTGACGTGAAGTCACTGTCGGAGACGCAGCAGCCAACTTGCGCACAGCAAGATCCCATAAACACTATCATGAACGGATAGTGGGCAGGATTTTCTGGCCATTCCCAGCAGTGGGATCCTCTGTTCCCCCTGATATGAGGAGCCATTGGTAAAGTGGTCCCCCCCTCACACCGCCACACACCCCCAACTCCCTCTCACAGGCTCCCCAGCACAAAAAGGTGCGAACAACAGGAAGCCCCACTGATTGCGACGGGACTGGAAGATCCTACTGCTGGCCAATGGAGGGTCACTTCCACCGCCGCAACACACGGGGAAGCGGGGGAGGGGCAGGGGGGGAGAGTCCCGCTCCACATGTTCTTATGATGTTGGCAGAGGGGGAAATATTGTCCGGAACTCTGGGAATAACATCCCTGACCTTCTTCCAGAAAGTGCCTACTCTTCTTTCAAACTCTGAGTACGCTGATAGGGCCTTGACTTTATGTCTTATCCAACATGAATAGGCCGGGAATAGAGGCATGTGGACCGCGCAGGGGCAAATGATCTTCAGTTTAGAAAAGTGTCATGTGTTAGCACAGGGTTGGTGGGCCGAAGGGCCTGTTCCTGCGCTGTACTGTTCTTTATTCCTTTAGATACATAGAATCCCTGCACCGCCATTCAGCCCATCGAGCCTGACCTATCCCACATATTTATCCTTCTAATCCCCCTGACAACGTAGTGCAATTTAGCACGGCCAATCAACCTAACCCGCACATTTTCACAGTAACTTCATTGCAGTGTTAATGCAAGCCTACTTGTGGCACTAATAAATACAATAAAAAAAAATCTTTGAGGAGTATGGGAGGAAACCCACGCAGACATGGGGGAGGACGTGCAAACTCTACACGGGCAGTGACCCAAGGCCGGGATTAGAGCTGGCTCCCTGGCACTGTGAGGTAGTAGCGCTAACCACTGTGCCGCCATGTTTAGCATTGCCGCCGCACAGTGTTTAGCACTTGTTGTTCTTTGGGAGGCGGCACCTCTGACAGTGCCGTACTCCCTCAGTACTGCACTGTTGTGCCAGCCCTGAGTTTTGTGGAAAGATCTGCAGTACGTGGGACTTGAACCCAGAACCGTGTGGCTCAGAGGTGAGAGCCAACCCAACAACAGCTGACAGGTTCGTCATGTCTGAACCTCTTCTGCCCAATCCCCATTTCCCTTGATTCCCTTAATCCTTTCGGTACAAATTAGTTTCCGACCTGTGACCTTTAACGTTGTCAAGTGTTTGTGGGTCAGTGCAGTGAGGAACAGGGCACTCATTGCTTCAGGTGCTGAGGTGTTAGATGTTAGACAAGTGAAACATGAACCTTAGGGAGGCAGCAATTTTGTAGCAGGAATCCAGGGAGCCTTTCATAAGCAAGAAACATAATTCAGTGTTTAAATTTGACTTATTAGTGTCATAAATAGACTTGCTTTGATAATGCAATGACGTTATTGTGAAAATCCCCTAGTCGCCACACTCCGGCACCTGTTTGGGTACACTGAGGGAGAATTTAGCACGGCCAATGCATCCAACCAGCACGTCTTTCGGATTGTGGGAGGAAACCGGAGCACCCAAAGGAAACCTACACAAACACGGGGAGAACATGCAGACTCCGCGCAGACAGTGACCCAAGGCCGGGAATCGAACCCGGGTCCCTGGCGCTGTGAGGCAGTCGTGCTAACCACTGTGACACCGTGCCGCCCCTGTGCGTTAATGCTGAGGCATGCTGGCCCTCCTGTGTAGACATTAATCAGTTCACCTTCCTCTCCCCTGCATTCAACAATATTGAACATGGTGTTTGGGAGGTAAAGACTAACCGTATAATTACTTATCAAACCCTCTCGTGTATGTGACACACATTTTCCAACCGTGTTTTGAAAAGTATTTAACTTTTTTTTAACAAACCACTATTTGTAATAGTTTCCGCCAATGTTTTTTAAATTCTAATACAATCAGCGTACATGGACTGCAGTTATTAAAGTTACGAATCTCCACCTCCCTCAGATGTCAGGTATAAATGACAGTAACTGGAAATGACAGTGTGTGCTGGATAATCTTTCCAATCTGGGCCAGCCTGCGCACACTGAGAGTTTCCAATCGGAACACAGGTGGGAGTGCAGACTAACACTTCAGACCACACGCCTCTTCAAAAACATAAACTATACCGGGACTGTGTTTACATGTGGGTTCATACGTGTGTGTGCATGTGCCTAAGTGTGAACGTGTGTATGTGTGCATGTCTGTGCTTGTATGTGTGTTCCTTTTTGCATGTTCGTGTGTGTGCATTCCTGTTCACGTGTTCCTGTGTGTGTGTTTGTGTATGTTCCTGTTTGTATCTATGTATTCATATGTGTGTGTAGCTGTGTGAGTTCCTGTGTGTGCATTTATGTTCATATGTGTGTGTTCCTGAGTGTGTGTTCCTGTTTGTATGTGCATGTATTCACATCATTGCATATTTGTTCCTGTGTGCGTTCCTGTTCATATGTGTGTTCCTGTGTGTGCTTTCTTCCATGTGTGTTCCTGTTTGTATATGAGCTCTTGTGTGTGTGTGTTCCAGCATATGTTTTCATCTTTGCATGTGCATGTTCTTTGTGTGCTTTTCAACATGTGTTCCTGTTTGTATATGTGTTCCCGTGTGTGTGTGTGTGTGTGTGTGTGCGCGCTCTAGCGTGTGTTTTCATGTTTGTCTGTGCATGCTCCTGTGAGTCTGTGGACGCGATCTTACCAGCCATTCACTCCAAGCTCCCACTGCAGCGAGTTTGGAGAATTTGCCGGCCAGTCAAATCTCCGTTCACTGCCGCAGGGTGGGAAAATCCCACCGACGTGAATGGCCATAACATTCCAGCCTCTCTAGTGTGTTCATCTGCAAGTGTTCAAATTCATGCATGTGTGTGTGTGTGTTCACATCCATGCGGGTGTTCTTTGTGTGTTTGTGTGTTCTGGTTTGTGTACTTTCCTATGGATGTTAGTGTGTGTCTTTGTGTTTCTGGGGGCTCAGTGATAATGAAGTTTTGCAATCCTGATACAGCCATGCTGCAAAATACAAAATGATTAAAATGACAGACGTTGACTGCCTCACTGCTCTGGCACGATCTGCTCACGCACAATACAACATTGCCCTTTGTCAGAGAAAAGTCAAGTGACACTCGGCATTGGCAAAATGGATATCGCTCAATTAAAATGGTCACATCAGTGGTGAAACACAAGTGTGTGTTCCTGTTCGTATGTGTGTTCCTGTTCGTACGTGCATGTATTCACACCATTGCATATTTGTTCCTGTGTCTGTGTTCCTGTTCATATGTGTGTTCAGACTCACAGGAGCACGCACACACAAATATGAAAACACATGTTAGCGCACACACACACACAAACACACAGGAACACATATACAAACAGGAACACATGTTGAAAAGCACACAAAGAACACGCACACGCAAAGACAAAAACATATGAATTACTGCTCCTTCATCAGATGGGTGAATACACACGAACGAACGGTGTCCACTCACCTGGTGAAGGAGCACCTCGTGATTCCAGCTAAATCTGCTGGACTTCAACCCGGATAAAAGCAAATTACTGCGGATGCTGGAATCTGAAACCAAAAGAGGAAACGCTGGAAAATCTCAGCGGGTCTGGCAGCAACTGTAAGAAGGGTCATCAGGACATGAACATCAGCTCTTTTCTCTCCTTACAGATGCTGAGATTTTCCCAGCACTTTCTCTTTTGGACTTTAACTTAGTGTTGCGGGACTTCTTATTGTGCCCACTCCAGTCCAACACCGGCATCTCCACCTTGTAAGATAGCTAAGTTAAGCACAGCAAGATCCCAGAGAAATTAGACCACTGGTCAGGTGTACGATGCGGGTGGTGTAGGCTGAGGAATAGATGATGGCACAACACCTTCGCTGCCCTGTTTCATGAGATTCTTCCTGTCCGGTGGTGAGGTTGGTTGGGTCTGAGTTGGAAGACAGATCTCATGGCGTGCCAGCACTCAGGATATAAGCTCTCACATCTCTGGAGTAGCACTCCGGAACACTTTTATCTCGGAGTGCGACCACCAGTTCTCTGTCAGCAATTTGACTTCAATGATTTGATTTATTATTGTCACATCTATTAGCATACAATGAAAAGTATTGCTTCTTGCGCACTGCACAGACAAAGCATACCGTTCATAGAGAAGAAAAGGAGAGCGCAGAACGTGGTGTTACAGTCATAGCTAATGCTCGGGTGTGGAGCGCGAAGGCATGAGCCCAGTGAACCTTATTCAGCCAAACTGCGGAGGGAGGCAGTACACAAGTAACCCTCTGAGAATGGAGAGTTACCTTTGTGTCAGAGAAAGATCTGAAAAACCACAAAAGAAGAACCACAAGGACCGCAGGAGTGGCACTAGGGTGGCACAGTGGTTAGCACTGCTGCCTCACAGTGCCAGGGACCCCGGGTTCGATTCCTGCCTCAAGAGATTGTGTCAAGTCTGCATGTTCTCCCCGTGTCTATGTGGGTTTCCCCTGGGTGCTTCGATTCCCTCCCACAGTCCAAAAACGTGCGGCTTAGCTAGATTGGCCATGCTAAATTGCCTCTTAGTGTCCCAAGATGTGTCAGTTAGGGAGATTACTGGGATAAATACATGCGTTACAGGGATAAAATGCTCTGTCGGAGAAATGGTGCAGTCTCAATGGGCCAAATGGTCTCCTTCCGCACTGTAAGTATTCTATGATGCTAAGAGATGGAGCTGTTCTGATACAAGTTACAGGCTACACGAATTTAAGAAGGAATATGGTACAAAGCTCTTTGGTTTAGATCAATCAACGTGGGGTTTATTTATACATTGTAGTTCAGAGTTTGCACATTCTACCCGTGTCTGCGTGGGTTTCCTCCAGGTGCTCCAATTTCCTCCCACACTCCAAAGATGTGCAGGTTAGGTGGGTTGGCCGTGCTAAATCGCCCCTTAGTGTTGGGGGATTTGCAGGGTAAATGTGCGGGATTATGGGGAATAGGGCCTAGGTGGGATTTGATGATTCTATGAAAGTGCAGACAAGACTTAATTCATTTCTTTGGCAATATATCAACAAAATATAACAAGAAATAAGGAGCTGGAATTCCAAAGAGTTTCCTGTTTGGTGCAAAGCTAAACAGGGATATCTGGAAAATGTTTGGACTTCAGTGTGGGTTTCCTGCGGGGAAATCAGTGATGTGTGGAGTTACCGGGCAAAAGTCAAATCAAGAGCTTTTCACCAGCTCTCACAGAACTTACACAGAGAGCTTTTCAGTGGTGTCAGTGAGACCCCTCCATCCCTCACAATGGGCCAATGGAAAAGTCAGAGAATCATAGAGTCTGCAGCAACTCTCTGAAAGGACATCTGACCTGATGAAGGAACCGCCTGTTCCGAAAGCTTGTGGCGTTTACTATCAAATAAACCTGTTGGACTTTAATCCGGTGTTGCGAGACTGTGCAAAGAACATCTTACCCAGGCCCACTCCCCACTGTCTGGTGAGGAGGATATTTAGAAATATAGAAGTTAGAAGCAGGAGTAGGCCATTTGGCCCTTCGAGGCTGCTTGACCATTCATTATTATCATGGCTGATCATTACATTTAATATCCTGATCGCCCCTTCCTCCCCATATCCCTTTAGCCCCAAGAGCTATATCTAATTTCTTCTTAAATCACACAACATTTTGGCCTCAACTACTTTCCGTGGCAGTGAATTCCACACATTCACCACCCTCTGGGTGAAGAAATTTCTCCTCACCTCAGTTCTAAAAGGTTTACCCCTTATCCTCAAACTGGGACTCCCAGTCATCAAATTGGCACAGTGGTTAGCACTGCTGCCTCGCAACTCCAGGGACCCGGGGTGGGTTTCCTCTGGGTGCTCCGGTTTCCTCCCGCAGTCCAAAGATGTGCAGGTTAGGTTGATTGGGCATGCTAAATTAACCCTTAGTGTCCTGGGATGTGATAGCTTAGAGGGATTAGTAGGATAACTAAGCGGGGATAAGGGCAGGGTGGGATTGCTGTCAGTGCAGACTCAATGGACCGAATGGCCTCCTTCTGCGCTGTAGGGGTTCTACGATCCTATAGTTCGCGGTGTTTGCATGTTCTCCCCGTGTCTGCATGGGCTTCCTCTGGGTGCTCCGGTTCCCTCCAACAGTCCAAAAGACATGCTGGTTAGGTGCATTGCTAAATTCCCTCTCAGTCTACCTGAACAGGCGCCAGGATGTGGCGACAAGAGGATTTTCACAGTAACTTCATTGCAGTCTTAATGTAAGCCTACTTGTGACTTATCAATAAACTTTAACTTTTTTCTGGACTCCCCCACCATTAGAAACATTCTTTCTGCATCTACCCTGTCTAACGCTGTTAGAATTTTATAAGTTTCTATGAGATCCCCTCTCACTCTTCTAAACTCCAGTGAATATAATCCTAACCAACCTCGTCTCTCCTTATATGACAGACTTGCATCTCAGGAATCAGTCCAGTAAACCTTCGCTGTACTCCCTCTATAGCAAGGACACCCTTCCTCAGATATGGACACCAAAACTGCACTCCATACTCCAGGTGTGGTCCTTTAATTGCTAACCCATCCTGGGAAAGTGTAAGAGACATTAAGAGCCTGATTTGTTTTGCTTCCCCAGCTAAGGATGTGTCACGTGGGCTGGGTGGGTGTAAAAAGTGTGCGCCATGTCATCTGGATAGCACAGCACTCCCCGATAGAGATACGGTAAGGAGTCTCACATTGCCAGGTTTATATGGAATTACGAGCTTTCGGAGCACTGCACCTTCATCAGGTGAGTGGAGAGGCAGGTTTCACAAACATGGCATATATAGACAGAGGCACAATTGCAAGATCATGGTTGGAATGCGAATCTTTACAGGGAATCAAGTCTTTACAGGTACAGATAGTGCGAGTGGAGAGAGTGATAATCACAGGTTAAAGAGGTGTGGACTTGATTTGATTTAATTTGACTCTAAGATGGGGCCAGAACGAGGCGACTTCTGGCAAGTGGTGCCCATCATACCTTCTAATTCTATCTTTAACTCTCCCTCTACGCTTCTAAAACTTCATTCTAACTCTTTTACATTCTGCAACTCTCTCGTTTCCTTCTCTATGAACGGTATGCCTTGCCTGTACCACGCGCAAGAAACAATGTTTTTCACTGCATGTTAACACGTGACAGTAATAAATCAAATCAAATTAAAAATCTCCACATCATGAGATAAAATGGAGAGTGTGAAAGGAGGGAGCAGAGAATTAATAGGGTGTATTTTTACATTTAGTGACCTGACAAGCTGTTGATAAACTCCAGACATTACGACTGAGAGGACTGATCTGCAGTGTCATCAGCACCATGACTATTTCCCATAAAACTAATGTCAAAATAAGCCAAACCTCCCACCATTGACTTGAGTTCTCGATACTCTTCCACCTGTATCACTGTCAGCCACTGACTGTACTCTCATCATTTACAGAAAGCTCGCACAGAAAAACCACAGCTTCCAAACATGAGTGAGAACCACCCTTTCACTGTCCCTGAATCACATCATTACTCTGAACTTACAGCACCACAACAGGCTACTCGGCCCAACCAGGCCAGCATCAAACGTTGCTCTAATGTTATTACTCTTCCATGAAGCCCTTGTGACAATTGGCTACGTGAAAGGTGCTACAGAGATTTAAGTTGTTGTTGTTGTTAAGTACCATGCCAGCCTCCTCCCACTCTTTACTCCACTTCATCCCAATTGATATTTCCTTTTATTCCTTCATCTCCCCTGTACTTAACACACCAGAACTGACTGAATGTTGTTCAGTTTTGCTCATCTTGAGGTCTAACATGTAAGTCTGCCAAGTCCTCGTCAGGCAGTAAGATATGCTGGAGTGCGGCCTGTGAGTCAGAATGGGTCCTGTCAGTCAGTGTGGGGCTTCTGAGAATGAATGGGGCCTGTGACCCAGAGTGGGGCCTTTGAGCCAGAATGAGAACTGTGAGCCAAAGTGAGGCCAGTGAGGCAGAGTGGGGCCAGTGAGGCAGAGTGGGGCCAGTGAGGCAGAGTGGGGCCTGTGAGACAGAGTGGGGCCTGTGAGACAGAGTGGGGCCAGTGAGACAGAGTGGGGCCAGTGAGACAGAGTGGGGCCAGTGAGACAGAGTGGGGCCAGTGAGACAGAGCGGGGCCTGTGAGGCAGAGCGGGGCCTGTGAGGCAGAGCGGGGCCTGTGAGGCAGAGCGGGGCCTGTGAGACAGCGTGGGGCCAGTGAGACAGAGTGGGGCCTGTGAGACAGAGTGGGGCCAGTGAGACAGAGTGGGGCCAGTGAGGCAGAGTGGGGCCAGTGAGGCAGAGTGGGGCCTGTGAGGCAGAGTGGGGCCTGTGAGGCAGAGTGGGGCCTGTGAGACAGAGTGGGGCCTGTGAGGCAGAGCGGGGCCTGTGAGGCAGAGCGGGGCCTGTGAGGCAGAGCGGGGCCTGTGAGACAGCGTGGGGCCAGTGAGACAGAGTGGGGCCTGTGAGACAGAGTGGGGCCAGTGAGACAGAGTGGGGCCAGTGAGGCAGAGTGGGGCCTGTGAGGCAGAGTGGGGCCTGTGAGGCAGAGTGGGGCCTGTGAGGCAGAGTGGGGCCTGTGAGGCAGAGTGGGGCCTGTGAGACAGAGTGGGGCCTGTGAGACAGAGTGGGGCCTGTGAGCCACCCCCGTCGATACTCATCGCAGAGTTGACCACTATGGCACAAATCATCATCTTGTTAGAGGAAAGGCTGCCGCCATTAAAATTCTCATGTTTTGATTGCGTATCCTTCAGGCGATGGTGGTGAGGAAGCTTCTGGAAAGAGCAGTGCGCCTGAGAGGGAGTGAGCTGGAGAGGGATGGCACATTACAGCCACGACGATGCTTTCTTAAGTGAAGTTTTTACCTGCCCACATTGTCAATAAAGGGACAACAATTAGGAGAGAAAGCTTTTCAACACTCAATTGTTGCTGCTGCTGTTCATTTATGGTTACACATTGAGCAGTTTGGATGGATGTTCACGTTGTTCTGGCTGGTTTTGCTATTTCAGGCTTACTAACCCTCCCACTGTGGCCTGTGTACCGTAACCACACAATGAATTAGCAGCTGGAGTGAGGAGAAAGAACCAACCGAATGCGCCAAGAAGCCAGAAAAGCATAAATAACGTCAAATTATTCTGCATACAAGCCACACTTCCAATTTTTTTATTTCATGACTTAACAAATATTGCTGAATCAGAGACAAAAAGTAACTTTTTGTCATATGGAGCCTGCAGGGGGAGATTGCTACATCATTCAGAATCTTGGATAGGGGGAACAAGGCCATTCAGCCCCTTGAGCTGCTTCTGTCATTTTATTGGAACCAAGCTGAATAAATCAAATAAATCAGATCAAATCTAGATGACACGTGCTCTGTACGCTCGGACTTCCAACATAGAAGCTAGAAGCAGGAGTAGGCCATTCAGCCCCTCGAGCTTGCTCTGACGTGCATTTTGAACATGGCTTGCGATGGTCTTTGTTATCAAACACTTGTTGCCATGGTTCTAAACCCTTTAATACACTTACCTAACAAATACCAACATCGACCAATCTCAGCTGAAATATTCAACTGACCCCCTAACCTCCGCTGCTTATTGGGGAAGGGATTTCCAGATTTCCTACATCCACTGGGTTCCCACGTCACCCCTGGAGAGCCTAGCCCCCATTTTAAGATCATGCGCCCTGGTTCTGGAATCCTGCTCCCCTACCCCAGGCGAACTAGGATGGCGAGTTGGGACAGTGGTTAGCATTACTGCCTCAATAACGCCAGGGACCCAGGTCCAATTCCGGCCTCGGGTCACTGCCTGTGCGGAGTCTGCACATTCTCCCCGCGCCTGCGTGGGTTTCCTCCGGGTGCTCCGGTTTCCTCCCACACTCCAAAGATGGGCGAGTTAGGTGGATTGGCCATGCTAAATTGCCCCTTAATGTCAGGGGGATTAGCAGGATAAACACATGGGGTTATGGAAATTGGGCCTGGGTGGGATTGTGGTCCTTGCAGACTTGATGGGCCGAATGGCCTACTTTTGCACTGCAGGGTTTCTACGATTCTATAAAATAGCTTTTCTCCCCACCCAGCCAGTCAAGTCCTCTAATCGTTGATTAGAATTCAGTCAAGAAAGACCCTTGAAGAGTTAATAATTGAATATATTTTGAGGGTGGTGTATGTGTGGATGACTGGATCATGCAAATTACTTTCAATATGGATGAACTGGGGGATCTCCATGGGAAGATTTGAGTTAATCTTCAGCTTTACAATGACTGTTCCACAACTGCAGTAAGCAGAACAAGCAAGTTAGTGATCAGTGATACACAGAGAGACAATACCAGTCATCAAGAGGTCAGCAGCGATTAAGAAAGCACTGTGTGTAATTGACTTTACGCAGGCAGTCACTGAATCATTCAACTGCAATGCATTCAGCCATTTACTGTTAAACAGAGGGTCAGGTAGCATCATTCCAGGTCTATTAATCGAGATGATGAGGCCTGGGGCTATGTTTCAAATAACAGGATCATAAAATTTCTACAGTGAAGGATAGACCATTCAGCCCATTGAGTCTGCGCCGGCTCTCTGACAGTGTATCTCATCCAGGCCCTCTCCCCCTGCCCTGTAATCCATCTAACCCACGCATCTTTGGACACTAAGGGGCAATTTAGCATGGCCAATCCACCTAATCTGCACATTTTTGGACATTAAGGGGCAATTTAGCATGGCCAATCCACCTAACCTGCACATCTTTGGATACTAAGGGGCAATTTAGCATGGCCAATCCACCTAATCTGCACATCTTTGGACATTAAGTGGCAATTTAGAATGGCCAATCCATCTAACCTGCACATCTTTGGATACTAAGGGGCAATTTAGCATGGCCAATCCACCTAATCTGTACATCTTTGGACATTAAGTGGCAATTTAGAATGGCCAATCCATCTAACCTGCACATCTTTGGATACTAAGGGGCAATTTAGCATGGCCAATCCACCTAATCTGCACATCTTTGGACATTAAGGGGCAATTTAGCATGGCCAATCCATCTAACCTGCACATCTTTGGACACTAAGGGGTAATTTAGCATGGCCAGTCCACCTAACCTGCACATCTTTGGGTACTAAGGGGCAATTTAGCAGGGCCAATCCACCTAACCACAATTAGAGTACTGTGTGCTATTTTGGTCCCCTTATTTGCGAAAGGATGTATTGGCCTTGGAGGGAGTACAGAGGAGGTTCATCAGGTTGATACCGGAGATGAGGGATTAGCTTATGAGGAGAGATTGAGTAGATTGGGCCTGTACTCGTTGGAGTTTAGAAGGCTGAGGGGTGAGCTTATAGAGACATATAAGATAATGAAGGGACTAGATAGGGTAGAAGCGGAGAGATTCTTTCCACTTAGAAAGGAAACAAGAACTAGAGGACACAGCCTCAAAATAAGGGGGAGTCAGTTTAGAACAGAGTTGAGGAGGAACTTCTTCTGTCAGAGAGTAGTGAATCTCTGGAATTCTCTGCCCATTGAAATGATGGAGGCTACCTCATTGAATATGTTTAAGTCACAGGTAGATAGATTCCTGATCAATAAGGGAATTAAGGGTTATGGGGAGAGAGCGGGAAAGAGGAACTGTTCCACTTCAGATCAGCCATGATCTTATTGAATGACGGGGCAGGCTCGAAGGGCTAGATGGCCTACCCCTGCTCCTGTTTCTTACGTTCTTATGTAACCTGCACATCTTTGGACACTAAGGGGCAACTTAGCATGGCCAATCCACCTAACCTGCACATCTTGGGGCACTAAGGGGCAATTTAGCACAGCCAATCCACATAACCTGCACATCTTTCAGACTGTGGGAGGAAACCAGAGTACCCAGAGGAAACTCATGCAGACACGGGGAGAACGTGGAAACTCCACACAGAGAGTGACCCAAGCCGGGAATCAAATCTGGGACTCTGGCGCTGTGAGGCAGTAGTGCTAACCATTGCGCCACCGAGCTGCCAGTGGTTCCAACTACCGGGCAGTGCAGTGCACTGTTCTCTCCTTATATATCTTCTCATTCTAGCATCACCCACATCACATCATACAATGGCTCCAAGTTCCATTGTACCCTCATATTTATGAACCTTATGTTGGTCTTGCCATCTGCTTGACACCATCATGAAGGCAGCGATAAAATGGCTGCCATAACCGATGAGAGTCAGTATTGGAACGGAATTGGTAATTAAATGGGTTAAAGGTTCTTTAAGCTAATTCGTCCCCCGATTCAGGCATATCCCAGGATACTCAGGGATCTAATGCAAGGACATTCCAGGGTTACTGACCACAACTTTCCAATGTTCTTTGGAAAAGGGATAATTAAGTCAAATAATTATAAACCAGTTAGGCTCACATGAGTAGAGGCAAAACTGCTGGAGATTACAACAGTAATATTAAGGAGCAATTAAAAATGTACAGACTAATCAGGAGTACTTAACGTGGATTTAAAAAGGTTGTGCATGCCGAGGAGACTAATTGGGTCCATTCTTTGATAAAATTATATAACATATTGAAGAGAATGTGGAGGCACCATCAGCTTTTCTGCAGTTCAATTTGATCAATCTTTCTCAATCTAGGGGAATTTCACAGTAACTTCATTGCAGTGTTAATGCAAGCCTTACTTGTGACTAATAAATAAACTTTAACTCATCAGTGATCTGTATCTTTACCCAATGTTGAAAGTTTATTTAGTAGTCACAAGTAGTCTTACATTAACACTGCAATGAAGTTACTGTGAAAATTCACTAGTCGCCACACTCCTGTTCAGGTATACGGAGGGAGAATTTAGCACCGACAATGCGCCTAACCAGCACGTCTTTGGGCTGTGGGAAGAAACCGGGGCACACAGAGGAAACCCACACGGACACGGGGAGAACATGCAAGCTCCGCACAAACAGTGACCCAAGGCTGGAACTGAACCCAGGTCCCTGGCGCTGTGAGGCAGCAGTGTTAACCACTGCGCCACCCAAAGTTGATCCATATCCCATGATGCCTGTAGCAAACAAAAATCAGCAATGGTTTCATGGTCATTAGTCAATTCTTAGTTCCAGATGTTTTTTATTGAATCCAAATTCCAACATCTGCTGTGGCGGGATTGGAACCCGGGTCCCCAGAGCATTCGCTGAGACTTGGAAATTTCAATCAATCCAGGATCTGCATTCTTTACAGCATGAGGCTGATTCTTCCTGGTCCCGTAGAGATGGGATAGCGGACAGGACCGGTGGCAAGGTTGGAGAATCGCACACTGGATCTGCTGCCTGATGCCTTCCCCTCGATGAGTGTCTATTAGTGGGCCAACTGGGGGAAAGGTGATCATGATGATGGAATCATCCCAACAATGGCCAGGCCGGAGGCCACCGTTTAACCACATAGATGGCCAAATGACCTCCCGGGGCAGGGACGGCCTAGTGGTATCATCGCTAGACTATTAATGCAGAAACTCAGCTAATGTTCTGGGGAGCCAGGTTCGAATCCCACCACGGCAGACAGTGGAATTTGGATTCAGTAAAAAATATCTGGAATTAAGAATTGACTGATGACCATGAACCATTGTCGGAAAAACTGATGTCCTTTAGTGAAGGAAATCTGCTGTCCTTACCCAGTCTGGCCGACACAGCAATGTGGTGATTCTCAACTGCCCTCAAGGGCAACTAGCGATGGACAATAAACGATGGCCAAATAAAGTGTCACACGAATGATGGAGGCCAAAAGGTATTAAATATAAAGTTGCAGCAAAAGGAATAAAACTCAATGACTTGGTTATTAGTGTTCCTAGTTAGCTGTGTGGCCCAAGGATCGATGTAAGGACAAATGACCCTTGTAGACTGTGCATTAAACAGAAACCATTAAACAGGTTAAACAAAGCAGTGGGATCAATTTGGGGCTGTGTGAACCAACTAAGACGTCTAGTAGTTTAATCATTTAATGTCGGCAAGTGTGAATGTTGCCACATCAACCTGGGCTCACTGAGTGAACTCTGCCAGCACCAAACTGAATTTACCGCATAGAATCAGAATTTAGCCCAACAGATCTACTTGACTACACTAGTTGGGCCTCTTCCCATTCAACTTCAAATAAACCTAGCAACACAACCACTGAAGGTTGTAGCAACAAGCAATTTTCTTTATGCGTTCTGGGCCTGCATTTAATGCCCATCCTTAATT
Organism: Carcharhinus amblyrhynchos; assembly: GCF_965287045.1. NCBI lineage: Eukaryota > Metazoa > Chordata > Chondrichthyes > Carcharhiniformes > Carcharhinidae > Carcharhinus > Carcharhinus amblyrhynchos. Next base: position 119,091,741 of record NC_137329.1, read on the forward strand.
GTTCTTGACTCGAGCGGCTTGCTAGGCCATTTCAGAGGACATTGAAACACCTGGTAAGGATGGCAGATTTCCTTCCTAAAGGACATTAGTGAGCAATTAGACCTCTTAATTCCAGATCTTTTCTGTTGACTACAAATTTTGCTACCTGCAGTGGTGGGATTCGAACCCCAGGTCCCCTGGGACCCTGCATTACTGCTCCAGTGATAATACCATTATGCCACTATCTCCTCTTGAGTATAATCAAGAGATATAACAACTGCGGGGTCAAAACTTGAAAAATACTTGACAAAGTTAGACCCCACAGTGCAGAAGGCCATTTGATCCATCAACTCTGCACCAACTCACCAACAGAGCATCTTACTCACAGATTGACCCAACTAAACCCCTAACCTACATACCTTTTGGACACTAAGGGGCAATTTAGCAGGGCCAATCTGCCTAACCTGCACATCTTTCAACTGTGGGAGGAAACCGGAGCACCAGGAGGAAACCCACGCAGACACGGGGAGAATGTGCAAAGTCCACATAGACAGTAACCCGAGGCTGGAATTGAACCCAGCTCCCTGGCGCCGTGGGACAGCAGTGCTAACCACTGTGTTACCATGCTGCCCTGCTACAGGAAGATTACACAATAAAACGACGCCTGAAGTGAAATTCCTTTTAAGAAAATGAGGATGTGGGTTTTGGCCGAGACATTGGCTGGCAAGAGGTCAACGCTAAAATAAGGTTAAGTGTCTGACCCTGTTACTTTCTGAGCCTGATCTTTTGAACTAGTACATGAGAACCCTACTGAGCTATCTCCATCTTTGCTATGTAGATCAGACGCCAAAAATATCCTACACAAGGAGAGGCCTAAGCATGTCAATATGGAAATATTTTATTCTACATTTGTTTGTGGGGCTGTGAGTGCGCCTCTAGGCCCAATATGAAGCCTCGACAGAGTCTCGTTTGTCCCTCTTGGCTCGGATTTTCTGGCCACATTCTCCTCCCAACCCCCCTTCCCTCCCCTCTCCACCGCCCCCACCCCCACTCTCAATCCCACCTTACCCCTCCGTCCAGTGGATCAGACCAGGTTCAGGCAGGAGCTCTGTGGAAATTTACAGTTGATTGTTTTTTAGTCAATCCCCTGACTCCCCAGAGGCATTGCTCACTTCAAGGCTTGAACCACTCCCGTCACCGTCACAGCACTCCCCCACATAAGAACATAAGAAATAGGAGCAGGAGTAGGCCATCTAGCCCTTCGAGCCTGCCCCGCCATTCAATAAGATCATGGCTGATCTGTCGCTGCTCAGTTCCACTTTCCCGCTTTCTCCCCATAACCCTTAATCCCCTCTCTTATCAAAAACCCATCAACCCGCGTCTTAAAAATATTTAGCAAGGCAGCCTCCACCACTTCAACGGGCAGAGAATTCCAGAGATTCACCACCCTTTGAGTGAAGAAGTTCCTCCTCAACTCCGTTCTAAACCGCCCCCCTTTTATCTTGAGGCTGTGCCCCCTAGTCCTACTGTCTTTTTTGAGCGGGAAGAGTCTCTCCACCTCTATCCTATCCATCCCATTCATCATCTTATATGTCTCAATGAGATCTCCCCTCATTCTCCTAAACTCTAACGAGTACAAGCCCAGTTTATTCAGCACATCCCACACAGGGAAGGCGATGGCCTAGTGGTATTATTGCCAGACTATTAATCCGGAAACTCAGTTATTGTTCTGGGGACCCGGGTTCGAAGCCCGCCACAGCAGATGGTGGAATTTGAATTCAATTTTAAAAATCTGGAATTAAGAATCTATTGATGAAACCACTGTCGGAAAAAACCCATCTGGTTCAGCAATGCCCTTCAGGGAAGAAAATCTGCCGTCCTTACCCGGTCTGGCCTACATGTAACTCCAGACCCAAAGCAATGTGGTTGACTCTCAACTGCCCTCTGAACAAGGGCAACTCGGGATGGGCAACAGATGCTGGCCAGCCAGCATCGTCCATGTCCCACCAACGAATAAAAGAAAAATTTTCTTGCCACTCCGTGTACGCTGACCTTACCCGTGGCTTGGATTTTCCAGTCCCGCTGCAGTGACTGGAGATTTGGCTGAGTGCTGGCAGCGTTGTCGGGGTGCGTGAGACTGGAGAATTCCGGCCGCCATTTTAAAATCATGGCTGTCTTCTCAAAAAAAGGCAGTGGTATCAGGGTGATTCTGCAAGCTACCACTGTTGCAACACTAGCCTGATGATGAACTGACTAATCATCCTCCTTAATCTTCAAACATCAGCACAAAGGACGAAATAAGGAGAGCTCTATTGAGAATACAGCGTCCACAGTAAACATGGAAACTAGAAGCAGGAGTAGGCTATTCGGTCATTCGAGCCTGCTCCACTGTCCATCTTGATCATAGTTGATCATCGAGTGCAATATCCTGATCCCTCACTGCCACCTCCCCCCCCCATATCTCTTGATCCCTTTAGCCCCAAAAGCCTTCCTGAAATCACTTCTTGAAATCACACAATGTTTTGGCCTCAACTACATTCTGTGGGAGTGAATTCCACACATTCACCACCCACTGGGTGAAGACATTTCTCCTCACTTCAATTCTAAAAGGTTTACTCCTTATCCTCAAACTATGACACCTAGTTCTGGACTCCCCCACCATTCTTTCTGAATCTACCCTGACTAACTGTGTTGGAAGTTTATAAGTGTCCATGAGATCCCCTCTCACTCTTCTAAACTCCAGTGAATACAGTGCTAACCGACTTAATCTCTCCTCATATGACAGACCTACCACCTCAGGAACCAGCCTGGTAAACCTTCGCTGTATCCCACTATAGCAAGGACATCCTTCCTCAGATAAGACCCGGATGTACGTGTCATAAGAACATAAGAAATAGGAGCAGGAGTAGGCCATCTAGCCCTTCGAGCCTGCCCCACCATTCAATAAGATCATGGCTGATCTGAAGTGGATCAGTTCCACTTATCCGCCTGCTCCCCATAACCCTTAATTCCCTTATCGATCAGATATCTATCTACCCGTGACTTAAACATATTCAATGAGGTAGCCTCCACCGCTTCAATGGGCAGAGAATTCCAGAGATTCACCACCCTTTGAGTGAAGAAGTTCCTCCTCAACTCTGTTCTAAACTGTCCAGTGTGTCAATGGGCACTCAGTAATATTGAATACACCCTGCGGTGTGACAAACAGCCGACAAGAAACAAAGAAGAATCGGAAGGAACACTGCCCACTAATCACTTTGCCATACCCGGAATATTCTGGAACTGAGGGAGAGTGGGCATGACTGCAAATTCCAGCCAGTCTTAGTCACATCCTCCCGGGCTTGCAATCCCAGGGGATGGAGACAAGGACAATGATGAACAGAAAGCAGATCTCAGAAAGCTAATCCATCGTGGTGAGACAGTCATGGGAGAGTTGGATGCCACTGTGGTGAGACTGAGCGTCAGAGCCAACAAGGACAGTGGGGAGCACGGAACAATGTAATGACTGTTTTAACACTTACTGGAGCCATTGAAGGACATGGCAAGAATGGTATCAACTTGCAGTGGTTTGTTTACTGGAGATATTTCACTTGTGTGAAACATTTTACGCCTCGTTTTTGCTTCTCTGACTCAGCGCACCTCTATGCTGCTTAACTGGACTAAACATTTCATTCAGGCAGTTATTGTGTTGTTAGTCCAGTGCTTCTTGAAGCTTAGGGACCATCCTTCCCACAAAGTTAACACTGATATGTGTTATCTATTATATACTATATACATGTTGTATATTAACAAAGTATTTAGAGTGCAGAAGTAAAGAACAAAGAAAATTACAGCACAGGAACAGGCCCTTCGGCCCTCCAAGCCTGCACTGACTATGCTGCCCAACTTAACTAAAACCCCCTACCCTTCTGGGGACCATATCCCTCTATTCCCATCCTATTCATGTACTTGTCAAGATGCCCCTTAAATGTCACTACCATATCCGCTTCCACTACCTCCCCCGGCAACGAGTTCCAGGCACCCACTACTCTCTGTACATCTCCTTTAGACCTTACCCCGAGTAATTGACTCTTCCATCCTGGGAAAAAACTTCTGACTATCCACTCTGTCCATGCCTCTTATAGACTTCTATCAGGTCTCCCCTCAACCTCCGTCGCTCCAGTGAGAACAAACCAAGTTTGTCCAATCTCTCCTATAGCTAATGCTCATCACTTAATGCTAAGAAGGCAAGCAATTCATGCCAGTGCTGGTGGACTGTGACACAGAGGTTCGCGTTGCTGTTTCATAGCGCCAGGGACCTGGGTTCACAAAATCTCTACGGTGCAGAAGGAGGCCATTCAGCCCATCGAGTCTGCACCGACCACAATCCCACCCAGGTCCTCTCCCCATAGCCCCATATATTTACCCTGCTAATCCCCTGACACTCAGGGTCAATTTAGCACGGCCAATCCACACAGCCGGCGCATCTTTGGGCTGTGGGAGAAAACTGGAGCACCCGGAGGAAACCCAGGCAGACCTGGAGAGATGGTGCAAACTCCACGCAGTCAGTGACCTGAGGCCGGAATCGAACCCGGGTCCGTGACACTGTGAGGCAGCAGTGCTAACCGCTGTGACACCCCAATTCCGTCCTGTGCCGTCTCAATTCCGGCCTTGGATGACTGCCTGTACGGAGTTTGCACATTCTCCCTGTGTCTATGTGTGTTGTCCTCCGGGTGCTCCAGCTTCCTCTCACAGTCCAATGGGAAGCAGGTTTGGTGGATTGGCCATGCTAAATTGCCCCTTAGTGTTCAAAGATGTGTGGGTTAGGTGGATTGGCCATGCTAAATTGCCCCTTAGTGTTCAGAGATGTGTGGGTTAGGTGGATTGGCCACGCTAAATTGCCCCTTAGTGTTCAGAGATGTGTGGGTTAGGTGGATTGGCCATGCTAAATTGCCCCTTAGTGTTCAAAGATGTGTGGGTTAGGTGGATAGGCCATGCTAAATTGCCCCTTAGTGTTCAGAGATGTGTGGGTTAGGTGGATTGGCCATGCTAAATTGCCCCTTAGTGTTCAGAGATGTGTGGGTTAGGTGGATTGGCCATGCTAAATTGCCCCTTAGTGTTCAAAGATGTGTGGGTTAGGTGGATAGGCCATGCTAAATTGCCCCTTAGTGTTCAGAGATGTGTAGGTTAGGTGGATTGGCCATGCTAAATTGCCCCTTAGTGTTCAAAGATGTGTGGGTTAGATGGATTAGCCATGGCAAGTGCGTGGGGTTACTGTGTCAGAGAGCCAGTGCAGACTCAATGGGCTGAAGGGCACAGTAGTGACTCTATAATTCCACAACCCCATCTTCTCCATCTAACCCCATCAGGACCCTTGGCAGCTTTCCAAAGCACGGCACACTCTGCACCTCACGCCACTGGCTCCCAGCACCCAAGCCCGATGGTAACATGAGGGTGAGCTCGCCAAATCGCGACAGGTCAGAGGCAGAGCGAAGACGCAGGGGCTTCACGGCAGTGCGAACCCGCCAAATCTACTTTGGGTCCTTGCATCCGACTGTGTGTAGGCCCCAGTGATCAGAAAGCTTGCCGTGGGCACTGTGGCAGCTTCAGTGTAAAAAGCAGCTGCAGAGTAACAGGGCAGGGCTGTAAGAGAGCTGCGAGACAAAACAAACAGTAACCTTGTATGACCCTTCCAACACTGCAGCGTACTCAATAAGTGAAGTGGGAAATTTTGAGTCACTGGTAAAGTTTTCACATCAAACAGCACAACAGTCTGGAATTCTCCACCCAAATGAAGTGCGTTGTAAGAAAGTGCTTCCAAACTTAAGAATGAAAGCATTCTCTGATTAAAAATCCCCAGCCCAAAGTAACCAATTTAAGAAGTTTCGGAGTTTATTTATTAGTGTCACAAGTGGGCTTACATTAACACTGCAATGAAGTTACTGTGAGGATCCCCTAGTCGCCACACACTCCGGCACCTGTTTGGGTCAATGCACCTGATCTGACTGTTGGGAGGAGACCCGGAGCACCCAGAGGAAACCCACGCAGGCACGGGGAGAACGTGCAGACACCACACAGACAGTGACCCCACGCCGGGAATCGAACCCGGGCCCCTGGCGCTGTGAGGCCGCAGCGCTAACCCCACTGTGCCACCATGCCACCCCCCACCACCAACCCCCCCCGCCGCAAATGACTTGCTGTGCCATCAGATGACTTAACTGGCACGAGGACAGCGCTGTCAGAAAGCCTGGCACAGCTGGCGTTCAGCTTACCAAGCATCCCCCACCCCACAGGAACGTCGTCATCATTCGGAATGACCCTCGGAACCTTTGCCCCCCCTCTCTCCCCCATCGCCCCCTCAAAGCACTTGGTGGAAAAGCGCTGGTTAAGGTTTATTTTGGAGAAAAGGGATGTATTGTAAGCCAGCAAAACCTTGAGCTATTTCTGTTGCTGAGATGAAGAAGTGAGACATTTAGATGCGAGTTTCACCCAAATCAGTGTCAATCTCATTTTTGCACAATAACACAAGACTGCCGACAGTGAGTAAGAACCTCATTCTCCAACTTCCCTGCTTCATGTTTCGATCTGAGCCAATCAGGGCAGCACCATGGTTAGCACTGCTGCCTCACTGCGCCAGGGACCCGGGTTCGATTCCCGTCTCGGCTCGCTGTCTGTCTGGAGGCTGCACATTCTCCCCGTGTCTGTGTGGGTTTCCTCTGCGTGCCCCGATTTTGTCCCCCCCCCACCTCGCCACAGTCCAAAAATATGTAGATTAGGGGGATTAGCAGGGTAAAATATTTGGGACAATGGGATTGGGTGGGATGCCCTTTCAGCCAGTCACGATGGGCCGAATGGTCTCCTCTGCGTTGTAGGGATCGTAGAACGCTGAAACCCACTGAGATAGCCCTGCCCAAAGGAGCTCATTCGAACTTTGGATGATAGTCTAAGATAATGAGGGGTGGTGGGGGAGTTCAGGACCTTGGCAGGCAGCTGGCAGGAATCCCGATGCCCTACTGAATGGGGCACGGCCAAAAATTGGAACATGAGGTCTATCAAGAATCACCCGCCCCTTCAGATTGGATTCCTTCCCAGAGCGGGCAGCAACCTAATTATAACGCTGTCCTGCTAATTTTAGTCCAATGTTAATACAGACTCCAACCTTCATTGAGAGCAGTATGGGCAGGAGTTCGGAGCAAACCCGTTAAGTACACCACCGTGACGCCAATGTGAAAGAAAATAGGTCCCAACATCGAAGAGAGAAAGGCAAGGGCAGCCTGTACACGGGAACATCACCACCTCCAATCCATCCTGACTCGGAAATCTTAGTGTGAGGGGTGTTTTGTCTCACAGTAAAAATCCACCTAACCTGCACGTCTTTCAGGCTGTGGGAGGAAACCCGGAGCACCCGGAGGAAACCCATGCAGACACGGGGAGAATGTGCAAAGCCCACACAGACAGTGACCCAAGGCTGGGAATCGGACCCGGGTCCCTGGTGCAGTGAGGCAGCAACGCTGACCACTGAACAATTAGCCGATCTCATCACAAAAGCTGCTACGATCTTTCACATTTAGAGGGATTTGCACTCCCTGATGATACAAGGGCCTTTCAAGTGTCAGCTGGATGCGGTGTAGTCTCTGTCTTTTCTCTGACTGTCGGGTTTTTTGATGTCTCTCTTGAGCGCATGAAAGCTTTCCAGACTGTAAAATGCACCTGGGCCGCTGCATAAACTAATATCCAGCAGTAAGGAAATGAAGAATTATCTTGTGAGAATGCCAAGGTTCATTGTGTCACTTGCATCCCGTCCAACTAACATTTCCATAGCTAACACAGCAGAGGGTTATGTCCAGGGTGAGTTTGGGATAACAAGGTAATCCCACACCGCGCTGGGCTACACGTTGTCTCGACCTTTGGCCGTTGCCACATTTCGGACCTTTACAAAGCTCAGCGTCAAAAAAAAAAACAAGAGACAAAGTGAACTAAGCGCTTCGCTCAATCTGCGAAACACGCTACATGTCGATTCATTGCAGTATAAACATTTCCAACAGAAGAAAACCCCTCCGGGATCCTCTGTATAATCCCAGTAGACAGATCAAAGGCATCTGAGTCTGGCATTCCCTGGCACCCTGCCACCGCTCGAATTGGGGATTTCCTCGCTGGGTGCTGGACTGCTGTCTGCCTGTTGCGAGGTCAGAGTGCGTCGCACGTGCTCGGCTCGCAGGGTACTGACCTGGGTTGGGTTCTGGAGCTCCTGCAGCGGGGTCCTTGATCCTTTCCTGCAGCAGATGTCCACTCCGAAGGGCGTCCGGCGCATCACTGCAACAGAAGAGGGGACAGAAGGAAGTTTAGGTCGAGCCGCCCGTCTGTATTTCATTAGTGGCAGGATTTCTTGTGTCTGATTCAGGCGGGAATCAATCGTCGCCAGCCCCACTCCTGAGGCTGGAGCACACATTCCCCACTGACAATCCAGCGCGAGACCGAGGGAGTGCTAGACTGGCGGACGTAGTGTGCCTCAGGTAAAACTGAGGGCAACCCCCCCCCCCCCCCCCACCCCCACCCCCACCACCCTCCGCCTCTCTGAGGCAGGTGTGAAAGGGCCGAGGGAGTCTTCCCTAGCATCCTGACCAATAACAATCCCTCCCTCAGCACCACAAAAGCGGGAATCTGGCCATCATCTCATTGCTGTTTGTGGGATCTTGCTGTGCACAAATAGGCCGCCACGTCTCCTGCACTCCAGCAGCCGCCCACAGTTTAGAAGTACAAAATTAGTCGTTAAAAACACACGGGGACAACCAGAGATCATAGGAGCAGAATTAGGCCGTTTGGAATTCTCCTGCCTTCTCCCCGGAACGCCTTATTAATCAAGAACCAAGATGCAAGAAGAAATGCATTAGAAGTTCCCTTCTCTTTACAATGACTGAAATTTACCACGATAAGTGTGCCGAGGCAAGGAGGATGATTACTAAACGTTCAAATATCCACCTGCAGATTAGTGAGTGGCTTTGGATGATCTTCTGTTTTAATCAGAGATAGCCCCCGGCAAACAACTGAGACAAGTAGGGCAAGGCGATGGCCTAGTGGTATTATCGCTAGAAGCTCAGCTAATGTTCCGGGTTTTGTGTTCGAATCCCATCACGGCAGGTGGTGGAATTTAAATTCAATAAAGAAAATCTGGAATTAAGAATCTACAGATGGGCTGTTATCATCTGTAGACAATCGGCTATTGTCGAAAAAACCCATCTGGTTCGCTTCTGTCCTTTAGGGAAGGAAATCTGCTGTCCTTATCTGACCTGGCCTACATGTGACTCCAGAGTCAATGTGGTTGACTCTCGACTAGGGATGGGCAATAAATGCTGTAAATGCGAAGGGATAGCGTTCCAAAGCTTGTGGTGTTTACTCTCAAATAAACTTGTTGGACTTTAACCTGGTGTTGTGAGACTTCTTACTGTGTTTACCCCAGTCCAACGCCAGCATCTCCACATCAATAAATGTTGGCCAACCAGCAATGCCCACGTCCCATGAATGAATAAAAAAAATCATGCATTTACAAAGTGGTCCATAGTTTGTACAAAATCTCCCTGAGCTGTAAGCAGGGACCCACATCTCCCATGGAGTGTTGTCCTAAGGACCACTATCTACACTTGCTGGGCCTTGGACTGAGAGATCAGAACTCAACATCGAGGTGTGTCTTTTAGAATTCACCCCAAAACTCTCCCAGCGATGGGTGGGATAATATTGGCTTTCTTTGGGCCAAGTTATGCGGGTAACAACACCAACAACTCGCATTTATATAGCACCTGTATCACAGTAAAATGTCCCAAGGTACTTCACAGTGAATATTACATATAAAAATCACATGAGCTGATACTAGGGTCAGATGACCAAAAACTTGGTCAAAGAGATAGGATTTAAGCAGATTTTAAGAGAGTGAGGCTGGTGGGTTTAGAACCTTAGGATAGATTGTAAAATCCCTGCAGTGCAGAAGGAGGCCATTTGGCCCATTGAGCCTGCACAAACAACAATTCCACCTAGATACAATCCCCGTAACCCCACGTATTTACCCTGCTAATCCCTGACACTAAGGGGCAATTTAGCATGGCCATCTTTGGATCTAACCCGCATCTTTGGATTGTGGGAGCAAACCGGAGCTCCTGGAGGAAACCCATGGAGATACAGGGAGGGAGTTAGGGAGGGTTTGGGGGGGGGATTCCCTCTTAGAGCTTAGGGTCCAGAAAGCCGAAAACGAGGCCGGCAATGGAAATCAGGAAGATTTAGAGGGCCAGACATGGAAGAGGCTACAGAGGAACATACGAGTTAGGGGGCAGGAGTAGGCCACTTGGCCCCTCAAGCCTGCTCCTCCATTCAATAAGATCATGGCTGATCTGACAGTAACCTCTCGCCCCCACCCCCACCTTGTTTACCAAGGGATATGAGACTGGAGAGGGTTACAAGGCCAGGAAGGAATGAGGTCATGGTTATTTAGGGGGCATTAATCCAACCGTGGTGTTGGTTTTGCTCTTACACGCAAATCCAAGGAAGGGGTTCATCAGATTGTCCCGAAGTCTGCGAACAAAATATCCCCACTGATTTCTCTTTACATTGCAGGAATGTTAGCCTTTAGCCTGGGCCTGTTAAGCAGGGACCTTTAAGTCAATTTGAAGTATCTCCAGGCTATTGAACCAGTCCTGACCTTAAAGCAATGGCTCTTCACCTCAGTAAACCCAATTAAAAGACAAGCCAGTGTGTACTGATCGGCCGATAACAAGTGTAGGAAAATGTTAGTTTAACACTAGATAAACATCTCAGGATGTCCCATTGGTCGCGGAACAATAGATTGCTGTCAGATGGAACCGAATCAAAGGTGGACTTAAAAAGATTTCACTTGGTGGAATAATAATTATATGAAACTAAAGTGAAACTCTCAAGAAGATAAGAGAGCTATGCCACCTTGCCGGCCTGTTCTGAAGGCACAGCAGCACCATTAAGGTGGCAAAACACTTGACAGTGGCATCGGCAAACAACATTCGGCATCAAGTCACGTCTGGGGCTTTGGGAACAGCTGACCGTTAGTTCGATAAAGGAGATCGGTTTTAAGGAGTATCTTAAAGTGAGATAGTGAGGATTTGATTTGATTTATTATTTGTCACATGTATTAACATACAGTGAAAAGTATTGTTCCTTGAGCGCTATACAAAGCATACCGTTCATAGAGAAGGAAAGGAGAAATTGCAGAATGTGGTGTTCCAGTCATAGTTAGGGTGATCAACTTAGTGCAAGGTAGGTCCATTTAAAAGTCTAACAGAAGAGGGAAGAAACTGTTCTTGAGTCGGTTGGTACATAACCTCAGACTTTTGTATCCTTTTTTCAACGGAAGAAGGTGGAAGAGAGAATGTCTGGGATGCGTAAGGTCCTTAATTATGCTGGCTGCTTTACTGAGGCAGCGGAAAGTGTAGACAGAGTCAATGGATGGGAGGTTGGTCTGTGTGATGAATTGGGCTACATTCACGACCTTTTGTAGCTCCTTGCGGTCTTGGGCAGAGCAGGAGCCCATACCAAGCTGTGATACAGCCAGAAAGAACGCTTTCTATGGTGCATCTGTAAAAGTTGGTGAGAGTCATAGCGGACATGCCAAATTTCCTTAGTATTCTGGGAAAGTGGAGATGTTGTGGGCTTTCTTAACTATAGTGTCAGCATGGGGGGGGCCAGGACAGGTTGTTGGTGATCTGGACACCTAAAAACTTGAAGCACAGTGGCACAGTGATTAGCACTGCTGCCACACAGCGCCAGGGACCTGGGTTCGATTCCCAGCTCGGGTCACCGTCTGTGTGGAGTTTGCACATTCTCCCCGTGTCTGCGTGGGTTTCCTCCGGGTGCTCCGGTTTCCTTTCACATTCTGAAAGACGTGCTGGTTAGGGCGCATTGGCCATGTTAAATTCTCCCTCAGTGTTACCCGAACAGGCGCCGGAATGTGACAACTAGGGGATTTTCACAGTAACTTCATTGCGGTGTTAACGTAAGCCTACTTGTGACAATAATAAATAAATGCGGGGAGGGCATTCCAGAGCGGAGGGGCTTTAGCAGCTGAAGGCCAACGGTGAGACAATAACAGATTGAAAGTCAAAGAAACTGTTTGTAATTAGCTGCCATGTTCCGCTATCTCACGCTTGTCGTTCCCTTTGTAAATCAATCAGCGCTGTTGACATTACGAGCGGACCTCACTGACCAAAAGGGAGCGGGATTGTCAGATGAAGCTCAGGTGATAAACTCGTTGAGGCGCCTTAACAACTGTATCTCTACCGCTGTTAGATTTCAAACTCTCTGACTCACTAATCCATCGCCCGCTAATGTTGCCACAGAATTCTGTCTGAACATGGCTTTACATAAAATAGATCTGACAGAAGTGTGAACAAAAACATATGTTAATACATCATAATCATGTAGCTGCTTCTTAAAGAGTCCCATATGACAAGAATTGGCCCCTTGACGCTCTGTTGCGACCTAGGACGACGCTGTTCATCCTCAGACGCGTTGCAAGTGGTTTAAAAAGACCCAGAATGTGACTGTTAGACTGTTTTCAACAAATATACGACCTATCCAGCAGTTGTGAGAAGTGCAGTTTCAACGCAAGCTTCTTTTTAAAGCATTATCACCGCAGTTAGTGGTCCAAATGGGTGGGGTTGAGGAGGGGGGTTGGGGCGGGGTTGTGAAGAAAGTCTGAGAAACTTTTGTTCAGTCGCTAACACTTCTACACGACATGTAACACCCATGTGCTGGGACCACAAAGGAAGCAAACAGCTCGCAACGCTCAAAACCACTTTTGTCCAACTATTGTTCTCTCTTTTCTGTGGAGAGATTTAATAGAGTTCTCCAAAATGATAAGGGACATTGATACAGCAAATAAAGAGAAGCTGTTTCCACTGACAGGGGGATTTGCTTTAATATTATGTAATTAGCCATACTCCTTGAGGGTCCACTGGCATCTCGCCCTCTCTGAGGGCCCACTGGCATCTCTCCCTCTCTGAGGGTCCACTGGCATCTCTCCCTCTCTGAGGGTCCACTGGCATCTCTCCCTCTCCGAGGGACCACTGGCATCTCTTCCTCTCTCTCCCTCTCCGAGAGGCCACTGGCATCTCTTCCTCTCTCTGTGTTAGAGAGAGTGGTTACATCGCTTGAGGGACACCCATTCACAACGAATGGATAGAGCGGACGTGGGGAAGATGTTTATTTTACTAGGAGAGGTTAGGATCCAAAGACAGAGCCTCAGAGTAAAGAGACAACCTTTTAGAACCAAGCTGAGGAGGAATTTCTTCAGCAATCTGTGGAATTCATTGCCACAGAGAGCTGTGGAGGCCAGGTCATTGAGTGTCTATAAGATAGAGATGGATAGGTTCCTGGTTGGTAAGGGGACCAAAGGTTACAGGGAAAAGGCAGGAGAATGGGATTGATCTGTCTGTGTGGAGTTCGCACATTCTCCCCATGTCTGCGTGGGTTTTTACCAGGTGCTCCAGTTTTCCTACCACGGCCCAAAGATGTGTGGGTGAGGTGGATTGGCTGTGCTAAGTTGATGCTAGTGTCAGGGAGATTCACTGGGTAAGCATGTGGGGTTACAGGAATTAAACCCAGGTGGGATTGTGGTTGCTGCAGACTCAATGGGCTGAATGGCCTCCTTCTGCACTATAGGAACTCTATAGATTCTACAATCAAATGGAGGAGCAGATTCAATGGGCCGAATGGCCTAATTCTGCTCCTTTATCTTATGATCTATGATAAGTGATAAAAAGAGGGAAAATGGAGGCGGGTCCCAAGTCAGATTCGGTTGGGATGAGGAATTGGGCCGACAACCCTACGGCTTGAGACACCAGACATCTAACCAACTGAGCTAACCGACCCCCATAAAGCTTCTTAAGAAGCAGGGAAAAGATTGAAGCTTATTCACACCGGAACGTCGTTGCTATCTGGAACGTGCTGTCCCAAAGGCTGGCTGGAAACAGCTTCCGAAAACTTATCAGTGTGAAGAGCCGCGGGGAAGGAGAGTGGGTGGGTGGTGACAACAACTGGAGAACTCTCTCAATGAAGTTTACAGGCCTCCCTTTGCCCCCCCTTTGCTCCGAATATTCCAGGAAACTCCATCCATGATAGTCTCCACCCGAACGTCATTCGTCACTCATTGAAAGGTCAGAGGGCTGCCTCACGGGAGTTGAAAGTGACTTGGGCAATCTCGCATTCGTACGTCCTCCGCCCCCCCCCCCACCCCCCCGACTTACCCACGAACCCAGTACGACAGTGACAGACCGAACAAGCTCAATGTTGTGTTCAGCAGGAGAGAGAGAGAGAACTGAGGAGGTGATTGCATCATCTTTCACGATGTACAGACTGGTCCCTATAAATACTGCCTTTGCAGACGAGATGTGGGTATGCCGGCGTTGGACTGGCGTAAACACAGTAAAAAGTCTGACAACACCAGGTTTAAGTCCAACCGTTTTATTTGATAATAGACTCACAAGCTTTCGAGGGGACTGCCTCTTCGTCAGGTGAATGGAGAGTCAATTGCCCCTTAGTGTCCAAAGATGTGTAGGTTAGATGGATTGGCCGTGCTAAATTGCCCCTTACTGTCCAAAGATGTGTAGGTTAGATGGATTGGCCATGCTAAATTGCCCCTTACTGTCCAAAGATGTGTAGGTTAGATGGATTGGCCGTGCTAAATTGCCCCTTACTGTCCAAAGATGTGTAGGTTAGATGGATTGGCCATGCTAAATTGCCCCTTACTGTCCAAAGATGTGTAGGTTAGGTGGATTGGCCGTGCTAAATTGCCCCTTACTGTCCAAAGATGTGTAGGTTAGATGGATTGGCCGTGCTAAATTGCCCCTTACTGTCCAAAGATGTGTAGGTTAGATGGATTGGCCGTGCTAAATTGCCCCTTACTGTCCAAAGATATGCGGGTTAGATGGATTGGCCATGCTAACCTGCCCCTTACTGTCCAAAGATGCGTAGTTAGGTGGATTGGCCCTGCTAAATTGCCCCTTACTGTCCAAAGATGTGTAGGTTAGATGGATTGGCCGTGCTAAATTGCCCCTTACTGTCCAAAGATGCGTAGGTTAGGTGGATTGGCCATGCTAAATTGCCCCTTACTGTCCAAAGATGTGTAGGTTAGATGGATTGGCCGTGCTAAATTGCCCCTTACTGTCCAAAGATGCGTAGGTTAGATGGATTGGCCATGCTAAATTGCCCCTTAGTGTCCAAAGATGTGTAGGTTAGATGGATTGGCCATGCTAAATTGCCCCTTAGTGTCCAAAGATGTGTAGGTTAGATGGATTGGCCATGCTAAATTGCCCCTTAGTGTCCAAAGATGTGTAGGTTAGATGGATTGGCCATGCTAAATTGCCCCTTAGTGTCCAAAGATGTGTAGGTTAGGTGGATTGGCCATGCTAAACTGCCCCTTAGTGTCCAAAGATGTGTAGGTTAGATGGATTGGCCATGCTAAACTGCCCCTTAGTGTCCAAAGATGTGTAGGTTAGGTGGATTGGCCATGCTAAATTGCCCCTTAGTGTCCTCACCTGACGAAGAGGCAGTCCCCTCGAAAGCTTGTGAGTATTATCAAATAAAACGGTTGGACTAAAACCTGGTGTTGTCAGACTTTTTGTTGCAGACAAGCTCAGGGAACAGAAAGGGGCAGACGCTCAATTAGAAGAAAACATTGGGACAGACTCATACCCTGTAATGTTGCATTTTCTGAAGCGTTTCGAACAATTGGCTATTGTGATTGGCCCTGATTGCAATCTTCAGTGTTTACATTCCACAGTGGAACTGTTCTCTTAAAGACGCGCTAATGATAGAGTTGAGTGGCCACGTACAAAGATTAAAGACAGGGGCTGCGGGGGGTGGGGGGGAGTTGTCGTCGCTGCCACACGCTCGGATTTCTGCTCGCGTGGCCAACCAGCTGGAACACCCCGGCACGTCGGAAAGCTGGGCGTCACCCGGGAATCCGCGGCGACTCGTGCTGAGCCTGTCTTAATGGAATCGCCAATCCTGGGCAGTGAGGGCACTGGCTAACTCCTGGGGCAGTGGAGTCGGTATAGATACGGAGAACTTGGGTGGTAAAGGGAATCGGAAAGGGCACTACCGTCATCTGAAGACAGTGGAAAGAAATGTCAGCCCTGCGCAAAACCACCCTTAAAACAAACCGACAGCAGAAAGAAATTCTACAGTTCAGCGGGCACAAGAATCAAAATAAAAGAGACCCCAGCAATTCCTGTCCTTTGTTGTGTTATTGTAAACCCATCTTTACACATGACAGCAATCGCGCCACGATTAAAATGATTCTGTTCTGCTGATTGTGCATGTCACCGTGCTCCGAGCATTGCTAAAGACATCTCGCTCTTCTGTAACCCTCTCTAACCTCATTAAAAACATCCCAAGGAATGAAATTGTTCAGCAAACAAGGAGCGGTAGAGGAGGTTAGGAACGCTCTCCCGCAAATGGCATCGAGGGTAAATTTTAAATCTGGGTTTTTGTTAGCCAAAGGCATTCGAATCATTAGAATCCCTGCAGTGCAGGAGGCCATTTAGCCCATCGAGTCTGCGCCAATTACAATCCCACCCAGGCCCTATACCAGTAACCCCAAGTATTTACCCTGTTAGTCTCCCTGACGCTAAGGGGCAGTTTAGCATGGCCAATCCGTGCATGCAATTTAGCATGGCCAATCCACTTAACTTACACACATTTGGACAGTAAGGGGCAGTTTAGCATGGCCAATCCACCTAACCCGCACATTTTTAGATACTAAGAGGCAATTTAGCATGGCCAATCCACCTAACCTGCGCATCTGCACATCTTTGGACAGTAAGGGGCAATTTAGCATGGCCAATCCACCTAACCTGCACATAAGAACATAAGAAAATAAGAAATAGGAGCAGGAGTAGGCCATCTAGCCCTTCGAGCCTGCCCCGCCATTCAATAAGATCATGGCTGATCTGTCGCTGCTCAGTTCCACTTTCCCGCTTTCTCCCCATAACCCTTAATCCCCTCTCTCATCAAAAACCCATCAACCCGATAAGAACTCTTTGGACTGCAAGAGGAAACTGCAGCACCTGTAGGAAACCCACATAGATGCGGGGAGAAAATGTCATCTCAGTCACAGTTACAGTCGTGCACAGTCACCCAAGGCCAGAATCGAACCTGGGTCCCTAGCACTGTGAGGCAGCAGCGCTAACCACTGTGCCGCCATAACGGCCCATCCGAAAGATGGCACCTCTGACAATGCAGCATTGTGTAGGTGCTGCAGTGGAGTGTCGGCCTAGATTCCCTGCTCAAGTCCCTGGTGTGGGGCTGACTAATTCAGAGCTGTTCATGTTCGCTGCTACTATGTGGCATGTAATGAGTTTAATTCTGCAAACCTGCCACACAAAATCTTTAATCACATCAGACTATTCCTAGACCATCCCATCTGTTTTACCAGAACCTTGGGAAATCAAAACAGGATGTGTCCTGCCGCACAGAAAAAAGCTAAATCCCCTTACTTGCTGCGTTGGAAGCTGGAGAATAGCACTATTCTGTAATCAACCTTTGTCTCAGTGGCTGTGTATGTGTAAGGATTATCTGGGAGAATGACTTGGGGAACTAACAGTGCATCAGATTCAGAACAAATCCTCTTGGCAGTTTTATAAAAGAATGCCTTGCCAGTAACACAACTGTGTGAGAATCATCCTTCAGCATTTTGCAATTTATGTTGAATCTGAGGAAAAATAGGTGTAACAATAAAATGTTGCCTTGGCCACGCAGGTATGACTGGCAATGGCAATACGCCATGCTCACAGTG
This sequence comes from Carcharhinus amblyrhynchos, assembly GCF_965287045.1. NCBI lineage: Eukaryota > Metazoa > Chordata > Chondrichthyes > Carcharhiniformes > Carcharhinidae > Carcharhinus > Carcharhinus amblyrhynchos. Next base: position 119,109,511 of record NC_137329.1, read on the forward strand.
TAGTGAAACATCATAGAAGAGCATCAGAGAATCCCTAGAGTGCAGAAGGAGGCCATTCAGTCCATCGAGTTTACACTGACCACAAAACCACCATGCATTTACCTTGGCCAGTCCCCCTGACACTAAGGAGCAATTTTGCACGGCCAGTCCACCTAGCCTGCACATCTTTGGAACGTGAGAGGAAACCGGAGCACCCGGAGGAAACCCACGCAGACACGGGGAGAACGTGCAAACTCCGCACAGACAGTGACCCAAGATGGGAATCAAACCCGGGTCCCTGGCACTGTGGGGCAGCATTGCTAACCGCTGTGCTGCCCCTACTTTCTCAGGAGGCTAAGGAAATTTGGCATGACCGCTATCACCAGCTTTTACAGGAACACCGTAGAAAGCATTCTTTCTGGTTGTATCACAGCTTGGTATGGGCTCCTGCTCTGCCCAAGATCACAAGAAACTACAAAAGGTTGTGAATGAAGCCCAGGCAATCACACAAACCAGCCTCCCATCCATGACTCTGTCGACACTTCCCACTGCCTCAGAAAAGCAAACAGCATAATTAAGGACCCCACGCGCCCCAGACATTGTCTTTTCCACCTTCTTCCGTCAGGAAAAAGATACAAAAGTCTGAGGTCATGTACCAGCTGACTCAAGAACAGCTTCTTCCCTGCTACTGTCAGACTTTTGAATGGACCTACCTCGCATTAAGTTGACCTTTCTCTAACCCTAGCTATGAGGAGATGAGGGGGTTGGCCTAAGAAGAGAGACTAAATAGACTGGGTCTGTACTCATTGCAGTTTAGAAGGACGAGGGGGGATCTTATAGAGACCTATAAGATAATGACATTGTCTATTTCAATGACAATGAAATCTGCAATCTTTGGACACTAATGAACACCAGTGGTTTCAAAGCACCGTGTAGCCCACGGCATACTTGGGTGGCACGGTGGCACAATGGTTAGCACGGCTGCCTCACAGCACCAGGGATCCAGGTTCAATTCCTGGCTTGGGTCATTGTTTGTGTGGAGTTTGCACGTTCTCCCCGTGTCTCCGTGGGTTTTCTCCAAGTGTGAAAGACGTGCTGGTTGGGTGCATTGGCCATGCTACATTCTCCCACAATGTACCCGAACAGGCACCAGAGTGTGGTGACTAGGGGATTTTCAGAGTAACTTCATCGCAGTATTAATGTAAGCCTACTTGTGACACCAATAAATAAACTTTAGATAATTTACTTTTGGAGCAGTACACCTAATCTGCACATCTTTGAACACTAAGGGGCAATTTAGCATGGTCAGTCCCCCTAACCTCCACATTTTTGGACACTAAGAGGCAATTTAGCATGCAAACTCCACACAGGTAGTGATCCAAGGCCGGAATCGAACCTGGTCCCTGGCGCTTTGAGGCAGCTGTGCTAGTGGTTGGCCTGTTTTCAAAATGCCGCAGGTCGTATGGTGGGGAGACACAGCGTGGTAAGGCTGTACACTGTAGAAAGATCTAAAAGAAAGACTTGCTTTTGTATAGCACCTTCCATCACCACAGGATGTCTAAAAGTGCCCTGCAGCAACTGAGTAATAATGAATTGTAATCACTGTACACAACAGCCAATTTTGCAAAGTAAAAGCAAGTTCCAACAAACAGCAAACTGAGAATAACCAGATAATGTACTTTCCGTGACATTGATTGGGAGATAAATATTGGCCAGGAAAACTTTTAGCAAATGTGTCAAGTTGCAAGCTGATTATTTTAAAGTGGTGATTAGTGCAGATTTAAGCACACTCAGGATTGTTCAGAAAGTGCCATCCAGACGCAGCATCGCATCTAACAGCAAATGTTTTGTTTTGGGTCTTGCAAGCAGGGCTGCTTTCTGCATAGCAACACCTCACCCAATCAGGGTTGATTTTCCGACCAATCAGCGCCCTTTTCTACTATAGTATAAACTGTTGTGATCCTCTGAAATTTGGCATTTCTGCATTTGTCCTGAAGTGTGTAAGATGAGAAGTTTCAGCAATGTGTATTGCTTCAAAAGTAAATAATCTAAAGTTTACTTATTGGTGTCACAAGTAGGCTTACATTAACACTGCAATGAAGTTACTCTGAAAATCCCTTAGCTGCCACACTCTGGGGCCTTTTCGGGTACATTGTGGGAGAATGTAGCATGGCCAATGTACCTAACTAGCACGTCTTTCACACCTGGAGAAAACCCACACAGACACAGGGAGAATGTGCAAAGTCCACACAGACAGTGACCCAAGCCAGGAATCGAACCCGGGTCCCTGGCACTGTGAGGCAGCAGTGCTAACCTCTGCACCACCGTGCCACCCAAGCATGTCATTGGCTACATGGTTCTTTGAAACCACCGCTGTTCATGAATCATAGAACCTTGCAGTGCAGAAAGAGGCCCTTCGGCCCATCAAGTCTGCACCAAACACAATCCCACGCAAGCCCTAGCCCCATATCCCTACATATTATACCCACTAATCCCTCTAATCTACGCATCCCTGGATACTAAGGGGCAATTTCTTAGCACGGCCAATCAACTAACCTGCACATCTTTGGACTGTGGGAGGAAACCAGAGTACCCGGAGGAAACCCACGCAGGCACGGGGAGGATATGCAAACTCCATACAGACAGTGACCCAAGCCAGGGATCGAACCCAGGTCCCTGGAGCTGTGAAGCAGCAGTGCTAACCACTGTGCTACCGTGCCGCCCATTAGCGCAGTATAAATACAGGCTTTTCTTTCAACAGAAATGAGCAACGTCGACGCTCAAAAAAGAGTCTGCAGTTCGCCTCCCCCACAAGAGCAGCAAAGATAGGCATCTACTCCGCCGCTACACTTTAGTACGATTGAAGTCACTGTGTTGCGCACAAATGAGATGAAAAGAGAAGCTTTGCCAAACATTTATTCGCGATTGTGATGACTCTGTAAATGCATTTAACCAGGAATGTTAATTTCAATATTTCCAGCTCGTTAACACACTGTCGGGAAGCCCCCCGGTATCTTTATCGGGAAACTTAATCAATGGACATCAAGGCTGCAGAGGCAATTATGCCCAAGGCACTTGGGTGTTGAGAATATAATGAAGATCATGTCAATCTTACAGGAGGAGTCTGTGATTCTGAAACGAACCATCTGACTGCACAGTAATTTATCACAGAATCTCACCGGCAATGATGGGGATAAATTGAACTGAAAATTTAAAAGAAACTTTGATATTTGATACATTACAAAAAGATGTGACTGTTTACTCCAGATTAACACAAACTACCAAACTCCCTTCGACAGCACCTTCTAAACCCCTGACTTTTAACACCGAGAGGGACAGAGGCAGCAGGCACAAGGGAACACCACTTTCTGCACATTACCCTCCGAGCCACACACTATCTCAGAATCCACAGACTCCCTTCATTGCAGAAGGAAACCATTCAGCCCATCGAGTCTGCATCAACCACAATCCCACCCAGGCCCTATCCCCGTACCCTTCATATTTACCTAATATCCTGACGCTAGGGTTAATTTAGCATTGCTCATCAACCTAACCCGCACATCTCTGGACTGTGGGAGTAAATCGGAGCACCCGGAGGAAACCCACGCAGACACGGGGAGAACGTGCAAAGGCCGCACAGACAGTGACCCGAGGCTGGAATTGAACCCGGGTCCCTGGCGCTGCGAGGCAGCAGCGCTCACCACTGTGCCATCTTGCCGGCTCGGCGTGAGACATGGCATAAAACGATATCATTGTCCTGGGTCAAAGTCCTGGAACTCCCTCCCTCACTGCCGATTGAGAATGCAGCTCACTGCCACCTTCCCAAAGGCAATCGGAGGTGGTTAACAAAGAAGGGGTGGCACGGTGGCACAGTGGTTGGCACTGCTGCCTCACAGTGCCAGGAACCCAGGTTCGATTCCCGGCTCGGGTCACTGTCTGCGTGGAGACTGCACGTTCTCCCCGTGTCTGCGTGGGTTTCCTCCGAGTGCTCCAGTTTCCTCCCACAGTCCGAAAGATGTGCTGGTTAGGTGCACTGGCCGTGCTAAATTCGCCCTCAGTGTACCCGGAGTGTGGCGGCTCGGGGATTCTCACAGTAACTTCACTGCAACGTCAACGTAAGCCTACTTGTGACACTGAAAGACAAGCTTTGAACTCCAGCAATGCTCATGTCCTGTGGCCAGGTGAAATAAGAATGAGTTATTTGGTATTTTCAGACTGTACGGCCGTTGAACCATTGACCTTTTTAAGCACTTTGTTTTTCATTGCCAGAAATCGTAACCGATCATTACAAACCAGCAGCAATATCCATTTAGAATTCATTCCAAACAAAGTAGACAATTTCATGCAATTAAGAAATGTCTGGGAGCTTCTAAAAAAGATTGAAAACAAAGGTGTTTCCACCTCTGAGGGATGTCAAGGCTCACGTAATGAGGGCAATTGCGATGAGGCAGTGCTGGCGAACATGTTATACTGCTGGCATTTTAAATTTGATGAGTTCTTTCATTAGCCCCTCTTGAGTTTTACACTGCTTCATATCCTTAATTATCTTCTGGCTCTTGTGAGTAAGATGATCGTTTAATAGCTTGGAAGATTAGTCTATTTCAGAAACTATTAGTCATTAGGGCGGTGCGGTGGTTAGCACTGCTGCCTCACAGTGCCAGGGACCCGGGTTCGATTCCTGGCTTGGGCCACTGTCTGTGCAGAGTCTGCACGTTCTCCCCCCCGTGTCTGCGTGGGTTTCCTCCCACGTTCCAACGACATGCGGATTGGCCGTGCCTGGTGTGAGGTGTCAGGATGACAAAGCCTTGAACGGCAATACTGACTTATTGAAGGAACGATTAAACTATACATAAAAGAGCTCAACGCATGTTCAAGCCTAGTTCCAACAACTAGACCTGTACACACCTGGAATGCGCTGCCTGGGGAGGTGGTGGCAGCAGGTACAATAGTGTCATTGAAGGGGCAAATAGGCGAGTACATGAATCGAAGCAAATTATTGCGGATGCTGGAATCTGAAACCAAAAGAGAAAATGTTGGAAAATCTCAGCAGGTCTGGCAGCATCTGTAAGGAGAGAAAAGAGCTGACGTTTCGAGTCCAGGTGACTCTTTTTGTCAAAGAATATATGAATAGGGTGGGAATGGAAGGGTAAGGACTCTGTAAGTGCATACAGTTTTACTTTAGGCAGGCATCATGATCAGCAGAGGCTTGGAGGGCCGAATGGCCTGGTCCTGGGCTGTAACTTTCTTTGTTCTCTTTGTTCTTTAACTCCCAGTCTCACATTAGAGGTTCCCTCCTGCCAAGACTCACGCCCAAACCACCCAATAGGGAACAGTTCACATGGTCCCTCTTGATATCCGGCACAATGTTGATTAGCGCTGCTTCCTCACAGCACCAGGGACCTGAGTTCAATTCTGGCTATCAGTGACCGTCTGTCTGCAGTTTGCATGTTCTCCCCATGTCTGCGTGGGTTTCCTCCGGGAGTTCTGGTTTCCTCCCACATTCCAAAGATCATACAAGATCATAGATCATAAAATCCCTACGTTGCAGAAGGAGGACATTCAGCCCATCGAGTCTGCACCGACCACAATCCCACCCAGCCCTATCCCCATGCATTCACCCAGCTTGTCGCCCTGACACTAAGGGGCAACTCTGATGTAGGGGTTAGGTTGATTGGCCGTGCTAAACTGACCCAAGTGTCAGAGGGACTAGCAGGGTAAATGTGTGGAGTTACGGGAATAGGGTCTGGGTGGGATTGAGGTCAGACTTGATGGGCTGAATGGCCTCCTTCTTGCACTGTAGGGATTCTGCGATGGAGTGATTTCTTAAAACAGCTGCAATATTCAAATTATCTTTTGGTTCTAAACTGCCTTCATTTATAAATGTGACTGTGTCGACAGCCAGCGCTATCCTGCGGATGGATTTCTGCAGTTAAGCCGACAAAAAGACTAGCATTTGTGCATCGTTCTACATGGCTTCCATATTTCCTTTACAGCTTGCGAACCTGTGGGTCGCCACGGTAATATCATACATGTAACAAAATACACTCTCCCAAAATTGCAATCCAACTTAAAACAGCCCCCTTATTTTTCCCCTCAGTGCTTGGTTCTATACACCGGGAATTCTCACACACAAATGCACCAGAAAGCTCATGTTTAGCGGTGTCCTCGCTCGTTGGGTCTCCCTGCTGGCTGTCAGCGCTGTGAAAGGCGATCAAATACCATGGACACGGAGAGAAATACTCTTTAAAACAATCCATTTGGCTGACATGTTAATCAACGACCAGTCAAAGCAACTCACACGTAATCTGGGTAATATTTAACTAACAGGTCCCACTGCAACATTACCCTTCTGCCCTTGGGTTTGTAAATGTCACTATTTTTAAAAGCAAAAGCTGGAAAAATAATTAATCATTTTCTGCTGTGTTCTTAACACCTTCTTATTGTCTCCACTCCGGATGTGTGGGTTGCACCATGTTAATTCTTGTCAATTACATTGTTAACATTTGTCAATGTCACTCTAAAGGGTAAGAGAAACAGGCGATAGGTATTTAATGGTCTTTTGAGCGTGTACGGATAGGGGATGGCTGGGGTACTGGGCAAAGCGGGAGGAGAACAAGGCAATAAGCTGCCGCAAGAAAGACTGCGTCTCTGCTTTGGCATCACCAGTCATCTTGAAGACAGCACGCATTGATCATCTCAATGCTTGCTGCAGTAGCAGCATGACGCTCCCATTTAACATCCTCCGCACCGGTTTCCCCGCTAATGAACAAGGCAGAGGCCCGTGCTCCCTCTGCACAGAGATTCGGGCCAGAAATAAATTGATCAGTGGTGAGTTTTTATGCATCCTCATGACACCTTATCAGATAAAAGCAGCAGAGTTAGGCCATTCGGCCCATCGAGTCCACTCCGCCATTCGATCGTGGCTGATATGCTGTCCATTTTCCTGCCTTCTCCCCATAACCCTTCAATCCATTAAAAATCTAACTCCTCCTTAAATTAAATTTACTCACTGTCGCAGCATCCATCGCACTTTGGGGTAGCGAATTCCACAGATTCACAACCCTTTGGGAGAAGTTGATAAAAGGTCTAATAAAAGTTTCTCCTCAACTCTGTTTTAAATTTGCTCCCCTATATCCTAAGGCCTCTCGTCCTAGAATGTTCCACAACAGGAAGCATCCTCTCCGTGTCTACTTCATCCACACCTTTTATCATCTTGTAAACCTCAATTTGATCTCCCCTCGTTCTTCTAAATGCCAGAGAGTATAGGCCTAAACTGTTCAATCTCTCCTCGTACGACAAACCCCTCATCTCTGGAATCAATCTAGTGAACCTCCTCTGAGCTACCTCCAATGTCACTACATCTTTTCTCAAATAAGGGGACCAAAACTGTGCACAATACTCCAGGTGCGATCTCCTGGCCTGAGGTTCCTGCACCCCGTCCCTGATCTTGAGAACTAAACTTGTTTGGGTGAGTCGCACTTTTTTTGTAAAATTATAGAATCCCTACAGTGCAGAAGAAGATCCATTCGGCCCATCAAGCCTGCACCAACAACAATCCCACCCATAACCCCACGTATTTACCCTGCTCGCCCCCTTGACACGAAGGGGCAACCTAACCTAACCCGCACGTCTTTGGATTGTGGGAGGAAACTGGAGCACCCTGAGGAAACCCACACAGACATGGGGAGAATGTGCAGACTCCACACAGATTGTCACCCAAGGCCAGAATTGAACCTGGGTCCCTGGCGCTGTAGAATCATAGAATCCCTACAGTGCAGTAGGAGGCCATTCAGCCCATCGGATGTGCGCCGACTCTCCGACAGAGCAGCCCACCCAGGCCCAATTCCCACTTATTTACCCCGTTAATTCCCCTAAGCTACACATCTTTGGGCCAAAACCAGCAATTTAGCATGGCCAATGCACGTAACCTGCGCATGTTTGGACTGTGGGAGGAAACTGGAGTACCTGAAAGAAACTCCACACAGACAGTGACCCAAGCCGGGAATTGAACCCTGATCCCTGGCGCTGTGAGGCAGCAGTGTTAACCACGGTGTTGCCATGAGGCACAGAATACAAAAGATTGTCAGAGTTTGGGCCTTCTTCAAGCAGCCTTCGTCATAGTGACTCCCCTATTGAGCAGAATGTACCAAATGTCACTTTTGGTGACTCAAAAGGAAAACACACAGCGACTGCTGAGCCCAGAAACATCGCTGGCGGCAAGTTCCACTAAACCTCTGCAATTTCTAATTTGCCACGGTGGGCGGCCTGGTGGCACAGTGGTCAGCGCTGCTGCCTCACAGCTCCAGGGACCCGGGTTCGATTCCCGGCTTGGGTCACTATGGAGGTTGCACATTCTCCCCGTATCTGCGTGGGTTTCCTCCGGGTGCTCCGGTTTCCTCCCACACTCCAAAGATATGCGGGCGAGGTGAATTAGACATGTTAAATTGTCCATAGTGCCCTGGGATGTGTAGGTTAGAGGGATTAGTGGGGTAAATATGTGGGGTTGTGGGATTAGGACTTGGGGTGCCGACCTGATGGGCTGAATGGCCTCCGGTTGCACTGTGGGGATTCTATGACAAGGCATTAACTGTTAGAGAGGCAACACAGAATGCGACCTTTGTTAAAGGAAATGGGTGCCAGACCCACACAGGGCCTTGGGTGTTGAAGTGTTGTATCTGCTGTATCTCACTGAGTTATTGGTCATATTACAGTTGTCCAAAGAGAATGATGGCAGCAATGAACACCAGATGAATTTTTAATTCCACTTGGCAGCTTTCCTTTCTCGTACTGATTAGAGGCAAATTAAAGCTCCTAATTTTTCAATCTGCTTTCCTCCCCCTTACACCAGCACCACCCGTCAACTCAAACACCAGCTCACTTCACTAATCTGGCATTTCCATCATCATAGAATCCCTACGGTACAGAAGGAGGCCATTCAGCCCATCGAGTCTGCACCGACCACAATCCTACTCAGGCCCTATCCCCACATATTTACCCTGCCAATCCTCCCGACGCTAGGGTCAATTTAGCACGGCCAATCAACCTAACCCGCACATCTTTGGAGTGTGGGAGGAAACCGGAGCACCCGGAGGAAACCCACGCAGACACGGGGAGAACGTACAGACTCTGCACAGACAGTGACCCAAGCCGGGAACCGGACCCAGTTCCCTGGCGCAGTGAGGCAGCAGTGCTAACCACTGTGCCACCGTGCCATCCCGCTATGCACTACCCACTATGCCAGCCTCACTTAGCTTACAGCTGATAGGTACCAACTGAGGCAGATGATATCCCTCCATTGGTGAGCTTGCTTCACACCTCCTAGCTGGGCAAAGGTGTTCTATCCATTAAAGTAAAGGTAAAGCAAAGGAGAGGCATTGGTGGTGGCACAGCGGTATTGTCCAGGGTACTGCCCACTGATCCAGGGTCATAATCCTGGGGGATGCAGGTTCAAGTCCCACCACAGCCAATGGTGAAATATGATCGCAATTGAAATATGACAATGAAACATTTGGGTTTTTTTGTACAATCTGGTTTATTGATCTGCTGGTCCGGTCTACATTCGACTCCAGATCCACAGCAATGTGGGTGACTCTTAAAATGGCCTAACAAGCCAATTCAGTTCAAGGGCAGTTAGGGATGGGCAATAAATGCTGGCCCAGCCAGCGGTGCCCAGTTCCCATGAGCTAATTTTTAACAACGGACATACGAATAGGAGGAGGCCATGCCGCCCGTCAAGTCTGTTCCACCATTCCATTGGCTGATCTGTACCTAAACTCCATCCATATGGTGGAAATGGTCGAGAGCTTCAAGTTTTTAGGTGTCCAGATCACCAACAATCTGTCCTGGTACCCCCCATGCCAATGCCATTGTTAAGAAAGCCCACCAACGCCTCTACTTTCTCAGAAGACGAAGGAAATTTGGCAAGTCCACAAAGACTTTCACCAGCTTTTACAGATGCACCATAGAAAGCATTCTTTCTGGTTGTATCACAGCTTGGAATGGGCTCCTGCTCTGCCCAAGAAACCACAAAGTGTCATGAATGTAGCCCAATCCATCCTTCGAACCAGCCTCCCGTCCACTGACTCCGTCTACACTTCCCGCTGCCTTGGAAAAGCAGCCAGCATAATTAAGGACCCCACACACCCCAGACATTCTCTCCACACCTTCTTCAGGAAAAAGATAGAAAAGTCTGAGCTCACATACCAACCGAGTCAAGAACAACTTGTTCTCTGCTGCTGTCAGACTTTTGAATGGACCTACCTCGCATTTTGTTGATCTTTCTCTACACCCTAGCTAACACTACATTCTGCACTCCCTCCTTTCCTTCTCTATGAACGGTATGCTTTTGTATAGTGCGCAGGAAACAATACTTTTTGCTGTATACTAATACATGTGGCAATAAAAAAATCAAATCAACTCAACATACTTGATCCAGGGAATCTCACTTAATGATTGCCTCTCTTAATTGTTGGCTGTCGTTGCTGATATCGCCATGTTGCAATGAATACTTTATCTGGAAATGTACAATTCCATCTAGTCATTTTCAGGCAGGCTAGCGATTCAGACAAGGCACGGCATTGACACTACACAGAATTTACTTATTAGTGTTACAAGTAAGGCTTACATTAACACTGCAATGAAGTTGCTGTGAAAACCCCCTAGTCGCCACACTCCAGCGCCTGTTCGGGTACACCGAGGGAGAATTTAGCACGACCGATGCATCTTAACCAGCACGTCTTTCGGACTGTGGGAGGAAACCAGAGCACCCGGAGAAAACCCACACAGACACAGGGAGAACGTGCAGACTCTGCACAGACCCAAGCCGGGAATCGAACCCAGGCCCCTGGTGCTGTGAGTCAGCAATGCTAACCACTGTGCCGCCCATGGGCTCCAACATAATGGAGTTCAGCGAATGTGTAGCAGCACTAACACTGCAGCTTGGGCAACGGGTCTGTATCAGAGTCTCACCACTCATGACTAACGCACTTGAACAAACCGTGATTAACGAACTGAAGTGAATACACTGGACGCTCGGAATACTCAATCGGTCAGGCCGCATTTGTGGAGAGAGGAACGGACTGAACTGTTTCAAGACAGATGACTTTCTGTCAGACGTTCTGACAAAAGGTCAAAGATAGGAAACAATAGTTCTGTTGCAGATGCTGCCTGACCTGCTGAGTGTTTCCAGCCCTTCGCCTGGGCTGATCGGAACGGCTGAGGACCCCGCTTTGCCTGGCATCAGCCGAGCCTTCGAGATCACTGATTCAAGGGAAGAGATTGTCGTACACCCCAAAATAGTCAGGGTGCTTAGAATTGACCTGTAGGCTACTGACAAATGATTAACAGCACGGCAGATATCGGCAAGCGAGGTGTAGATTAGAAATGCAGAATCCCTACAGTGCGGAAGAGGCCATTCAGCCCGTTGAGTCTATACTGACTCTCTGACAGACTATCTTACTCAGGCCCTCTTCCCCACCCTATCCCCATGACCCTATAAGTGGTGGATATCTTAATAAAAGCACAGTCCAGAACTAGGGGTTCATCGTTTGAGGAGAAAGGGGAAACTTTTTAACACTGAGGTGAGATTTCCTCACCCAGAGGGTGGTGAATGTGTGGGATTCACTACCACGGAATGTAGTTGAAGCCGAAATGTTGTCTGATTTCAAGTAGAAATTAGATATAGCCCCTCAGTATTGAAGGGGTATGTTGAAAAAGAATGAAAAGCTACCTATATAAAGAGCTTTCTCTTTCGTGTGTGGCAAGGCAGCACAGTGGTTAGCGCTGCTGCCTCACAGCGCCAGGGACCCAATTTCCAGTCCCGACTCAGATTACTGGCTGTGTGGAGTCTGCGTGTTCTCCCCGTGTCTGTGTGGGTTTCCTCCCACAGTCCGAAAGACCTGCCGGTTAGGTGCACTGGCCGTGCTAAATTCTCCCTCAGTGTACCGAACAGGCGCCAGAGTGTGGCGGCTAGGGGATTTTCACAGTAACTTCATCGCAGTGTTAATGTAAGCTTACTTGTGATACTGAGCAATCAGTTTTAAAAAGGGGTCAAGAGTCAGAGGGGGACTCACAGAAACTGTGATTTCAGGAAGAAATTAGGTATCGTCTTGGGGGCTAAAGGGATCAAGGGGTGTGGGAGGAAGGATATTGAATTTGATGATCAGCCACGGTCAAAATGAATGGCGATGCAGACTCTAAGGGCCGAGTGGCCTACTCCTCCTTCTAGTTTCTATGTTTCTATAACACGGGTTAGCACGTAGGCAAAAAAAACAATACTGCTATAAAATAGAAACTGACATCTCCAGCAGTTTTCGAGTCAACATTTCAGAGTAGCTGATTACTTTCACTTTCAGCGGAGTGGCCTGAACAACAGTTGATCAGCAGAGAAATGCTTTATCACGTTTGCAAGACATCCTTTTTGTTTGCTATCTTAGTGCCGCGCTCAATCATGGCCAGGAAATGAGTTAACGTCAGTGTTGATTCAGTGGGGAGAGGACCGTCAACCAAATTTGTTCATCTAATCTAACCGCACCAAGAGTTATTGCTAATCTATGGTTGAGCTTTCTTAAGTGATATCGGTGAGCCAGCGGGCTCGTCCACTCCCAATGCTCCCATGCCGGTGAAGAACAGGGGTAAAATCCTCCCTCCCACTCACTGACCTGACCAGCATCCAAGCATCACTGTTATTTCATTGCTGCTTTGGGGATCTTGCTGTGTACACACTGGCTGCCCCCGTTTCCTCCGTTACAACACTCTCTATCCTTCAGAAAGTGTTTACTTGGCTGCAGGGTGCTTTGAAAAGTCCACTGGCGATGAGAGGCGTTACGTGAATGCACAAAGAACAAAGAGAGTAGAGGCATTGAGATTCCCAATCTCCAGAAATTGACTCAATTGGTTGCAACTTGTGGCAGAACAAAGGACAAAGAAAGTACAGCACAGGGTCAGGCCCTTCGGCCCTCCCCAAGCCCATGCCAATCACCTTGCCCTAACTAAACTAAAAAAAACCTGCCCTCACACTGCCCGTATCCCTCTATTCCTTCCCTAATCCAGACGCCTCTTAAATGTTGCTAATGTCCTCCTCTGGCAGCGCCTTCCAGGCACCCACCACTCTCTGCGTGGAAAAACTTCCCCTACACATCTCCCTACAACTTTCCCCCCTCTCACCTCGAACCTTGTAATTGACACTTCCAACCCTGGGAAAAAAGCCTCTGACTGTCCGTCCTGTCTACGCCTCTCATAGTTTTGACTTGTCTTCGCAGAATACTACGCATCAGGTGGCAAGACAAAGTACCAGACACTGAAGTTCTCTCTAGAGCAAGTCTACCATCAGTCCACACACTGCCGATGAGAGCGCAGACCCGGCGATCAGGTCATGTCATCCGTACGTCAGACGAGCGCATGCCTAAGTAGCTCCTTTTTGGGGAACTCTCTGCTGGAAGACGCCCGCATGGAGGGCAAAAGAAACGTTTCAAAGGCACACTCAAAGCCTCCTTGAAGTCGCTTGACATTGACACGACCGCCTGGGAAACACTGGCACAAATCTTCGGACACACCGCAACCAGCCTCAAAATGACTAATGGTGTCGAGGTCCTCATCGATGACGATGGATGAACGACAACAGTTTTGCAAACCTCTCAGATCTCCCCTTAGCCGCTGTCTTTCTTTCCCATGATTAAGGGAGCAGCCTGTCACTAACACACGGATTGGCTCACTCACGGGGCAGGTCATTAGCAAGCCCCCACCCCCCCATCGTAAAGTGAAGATTTGAGTAAGCCACCACTTTCAATGCTCTCAGGAACATTCTGTAATGATGTTTTAGCTTTTCTTCACCACCCTGCCCACCCCCCAACATATCCCTTGGGTTGCTGAGGCAAGGATTCCAGTTCTTTTTCACAGGAGGTTGGGTCGAGTGGAATGCTTCAGGCATCCTGTCGTCATTTCCATCTCTTCCTGAAGTCAACAATCACTTCCGTCGCCCCTTGGCACGGAGGAGCAACGACTCTGCAGAGAGTGTAAACTTCCTCCAGGGTGGAGACTTTTAATACGAGTGTTCAATGTTGTCCTGAATCCACCCCCTCCTGAGTTGGAACCCTAACTTGGAGTCTGCCCATTCTCCTCGTGTCTGCGTAGGTTTCCTCCGGGTGCTCCGGTTTCCTCCCACGCTCCAAATTCATTTTACATTTTCGTATTCATACAACCCAACATTCCCGCGGTCCAAAGATGCGCGGGTTAGGTGGATTGGCCATGCTACGTTGCCATTTAGGGTCAGGGGGATTAGGAAGGTAAATACATGGGGTTGGGGGCCTGGGTGGGATTGTTGCTGCAGACTCGATGACCTATTTCTGTGCTATAGGGATTTGATGATTCTATAATCCTAAATGCCCTCTGAAATGGGAGGTAGATTTCAAAAGAAATTTGTTGGCTTTGGGAGGTTTGAGGCCAGGAAACACTGATTAGATACATGTCTCTTTCAGCAGCGACCAGGATACAACATGTTACTCTCTCGGACTGTCAAGAATGCAGGAAAAACATTGCATTTAAATGGCACATTTCATGGTCTCAGAATCTCCCAAAGGGGTAGTACGAACTGTATCTTCACTCAGCAAGACATCAGGAGATGGAGCGGAGGTATAATCTATACTCCGGGTTTATTAGTAAGAAGATTGACCTCTCACCTGCACTGGGGAAAGAGTGGCCCCGTGGGAGCCATCCACACCTCAGGAGAACGATCGTGCTTCACCTTTTGCTTTGAGTGGTACTGAGGGGGTGGATGAAGAGAAGGAAATGCTTCCGTCTCCTCTCTCTGTCACTCTCCCCGGATAGTAAGCGAGCTAGTAAATCAGAACGAGGGGAGGGTTGCCAGGAGCCGAGGCGTAATGTCTATAACATCAGTGATGATTGAACAAAGTGAGATCCCTTTCGCTAGAAAAGCTGTGGCACGGTAGCACAGTGGGTTAGCACTGCTGCTTCACAGCTCCAGGGTCCTGGGTTCGATTCCCGGCTTGGGTCACCGTCTGTGTGGAATTTGCACATTCTCCTCGTGACTGCGTGGGTTTCCTCCGGGTACTCCGGTTTCCTCCCACAGTCCATAGAGGTGCGGGTTGGGTTGATTGGCCGTGCCAAAATTGCCCATTAGTGTCCTGAGATGCTTAGGTTAGCGGGATTAGCAGGTAAAATATGTAGGGGTGTGGGGATAGGGCCTGGGTGGGATTGTGATTACTATTTAAAGGGCGAAAAGCTGCAGCGTGCTACGGTGCAGAGGGACCTGGGGGTCCTTGTGCATGAGTCGCAAAAACCCAGTCTGCAGGTGCAGCAGGTGGTCAGGAAGGCGAATGGGATGCTGGCCTTCATAGCGAGGGGGATAGAATATAAAAGTAGGGAGGTCTTGCTGCAACTGTACAGGGCATTGGTGAGGCCGTAGCTGGAGTACTGTGCGCGGTTTTGGTCGCCGCACTTGCGCAAGGATATTTTGGCCTTGGAGGGAGTGCAGAGGAGGTTCACTAGGCTGATACCAGAGATGAGGGGGTTGGACTATGAAGAGAGACTAAATAGACTGGGTCTGTACTCGCTGGAGTTTAGAAGGATGAGGGGGGATCTTATAGAGACGTATAAGATAATGAAAGGGATGGATCGGGTAGAGGTAGAGAGATTCTTCCCGCTCAGAAAGGACAGCAGGACTAGAGGGCACAGCCTCAAGGTAAAGGGGAGGCAGTTTAGAATGGAGTTGAGGAGGAACTTCTTCACTCAAAGGGTGGTGAATCTCTGGAATTCTCTGCCCGTTGAAGTGGTGGAGGCTACCTCGCTAAATATATTTAAGTCACGGGTAGATAGGTTTTTGGTAGACAGGGGAATTAAGGGTTATGGGGAGAAAGCGGGAAAGTGATCGGTGCAGACTCAATGGGCCGAAGGGCCTCTTTCTGCACTGTAGGGTTTCTATGATTCACTGACCAGATAGAGATCTTTAATATTATGGAAGGGTCTGATTGGGTTAGACAATGGCAGGGGTGATCAGAATTAGGAGTCACAATTATAAATCGCCAATAAAGAATTCAGGGAAAAGTTGTTAGAAAGTGAAAGGGAGAATGTGCAAACTCCGCACAGTCAGTGACTCAAGGCCGGAATTGAACCTGGGTTCCTGGCGATGTGAGGCAGCGGTGCTAACCACTGTGCCACCATGTCACCCATAAGCTATTCATAGCTATTAATTCTTGGAAAGGTCTTAGTCTGTCACCAGGGGGCTTCAAGCTCGAGGGGCACCATTCCACATCAAGCCATGGCTGACCAGGAGTCTCTCCCGCTCTTACCACCTGCCATTGGCGTGTTTGGAAGCGTTAGCAGGTTGACCTGTTCGACCGCGTTATGAATGCACCTTCCTTGGCCACCACGTCCTGGGATTGGACTCAAACCTGGAGTTTCTGGCACAGAGACAGGGACGTCACACACTGCACCACAAGATTTCCCACTGGGCAAAGTTAAGCAGGTCATATTCATGATGCCCAAGATACTCTGTGCGGTGTGGCCACGGAACCAGACCCTTTTCGGGGAGTGGTGGCCAGAGTCCCAAGTGGAGGTTTCATCTTTATCCAGCCCTCCTATTGGAAAGCTGCCCGCTCAGAGGACAGGACAGGATCTACACTGAATAGGGAACCCTGCTCAGCGGGCTAATAGAATGGGGGTCCGAATATTGCCAAAACATCCAGGATTGACGTGAGGCCGAAAGAGAAATGCGTGGTTGAAACAGTGACCGGGGAGAATCGGGTTGGAGTTAGGGCATATGTACTCGTGCGTCATTTGATCTGAACACCCACCCCAGTTCTGTCAGAGCTCTGAGCTAAAATCACTGCCAAATGAACAGCAAGACTCCAGATATATAATATAACCCAGTCCAGTAATATTGAATCTTTACGATCCAAAAGCTCAGAAACTGCAATGAAATGATTTGAATAAGTCAATTTTAAGATTTTTCCACAAAGAATCCAAATGCTAGGTTGGGGAGGGATGAGTCTGGATTAAATCCTAAATTATATCTGACCCAATTTTAGAATTCTGGTGCATCACACCCATGTACAGGAGTCATAAACCAGCTACATAATTACTTGGTATTGCTTCATGCATTATCAATCATTCTGGATTCGTACATGACGTTACAGGGCCAAACCTTGTAATCATTCCCTGATGCAATGGATCCTATTTCTAACCTGCCAGCTCACTGAAGCCTAGTTATTACAGTAGGCGAGGATGGGATAATTAGAATGTAAGTGGCATGGTTGGGGTTGTGTGTGACATTTGTGGAGGCTTAATATCACCACTGACCAGTAAGGACGCGGCAAGAGAATCACCAAAATAGCTACTCTTACCCTCAAGTGTTCCCACCCTAACCAAACCACTTCCATCCCTCCCAGCTGCCTCGTTCGACCATTTCTGTTGGATGAGGCTCTACACCGACGCCCTTTTGGCTGGCTCGGGTGGGTGTCAAAGATTCAATGGCGCTGTTACAGTAGAAGGGCAGGGGAGTTCTCCCCAGCCCCCCAGGTGAATAGCTGTCCCTCAATCAGCATCACCAGAAACCCATTATCTGGTCAGAATAATACAATCTCTACAGTGCAGAAGGAGACCATTCAGCCCATCGAGTCTGCACTGGCCATAATCTCACCCAGGCCCTGCTCCCGTAACCCCACATATTTACCCTGCTCATCCCCTTGCATGGTCAATCAACCTAACCTACACATCTTTGGACTGTGGGAGGAATGATGTGGAGATGCCGGCGTTGGACTGGGGGTAAACACAGTAAGAAGTCTCACAACACCAGGTTAAAGTCCATGGACTTTATTTGGTAGCAAAAGCCACTTTTGCTACCAAATAAACCTGTTGGACTTAAACCTGGTGTTGTGAGACTTCTTACTGTGGGAGGAAACCAGAGCACCCGGAGGAAACCCACGCAGACATGGGGAGAATGTGCAAACTCCAAACGGCAAGTAGTCTCACAACACCAGGTTAAAGTCCAATAGGTTTATTTGGTAGCATGAGCTTTTGGAGCATTGCCCCTTCATCAGGTGATGGAAGAGCTTGGTTCACAAATAGGGCATTTACGGACACAAACTCAATTACAAAGAGGTTGAGTTTGCGTCTATATATGTCCTGTTTGTGAACCAAATGCTTAACTCGTGCTACCAGATAAACCTGTTGGACTTTAACCTGGTGTTGCGAGACTTCTCACTGTGCCCACCCCAGTCAAATGCCAGCAACTCCACACAGACAGCGACCAGAGCCAGGAATCGAACCCGGGTCCCTGGCGCTGTGAGGCAGCCGTGCTAACCGCTGTGCCACCGGAATATTCCTCCAACTATTGGATCACGATCAGGGGATAACCAAACTCTGCTCTCCCCCCTCTTCCTCCACCGAACACAGGAAAAAACACTCCGCTGAACTACACCTCCATCTGGCAACTGTGTGCCCTTACAGTTACTCATTCCGCTGCCCGTCCTTATATGGCCTCTGCCCCCTCGGCCCACATTTTTAACAGCTACGCCTGCCTCATCAGCAATGATGAAAGTACAACGTTAACCACCCTGGCACAGAATGGGTCTCGACACAATGGCGATAGTCAAAGATTAACTGGGGTATTACGCCTCTTACCCAGAACACGATAGAGAAGCAATAACATTTACACAAAGGGCAATGTGAGAGGGAAATCATTTATCTGTATAAATCATTAGCCTTTGTTATCTGACCTTTATAACTACGCTGAGGTTTCGGCAAGGTGATAACAACACAGCATATTTTATTTCACTGTCAGAGATTAGAATCCATTATAAAGTACAGCTCCAAAAATATGACTCCATTATCCTTTCCAAGTAAATAATAATGAGTGTTCAAAGAATAAAATAGCATCTCTGCACACAGTTCTGGTCACCCTATCATAGAAAGGATATTATTGAACTAGAAAGGGTACAGAAAAGATTTACTAAGATGCTACCAAGACTTGGTGGTTTGAGTTATAAGGAGAGGCTGGAAAGACTGGGACTTCTTTTCCCTGGAGTGTAGAGGTGACCTTATAGAGGTCTATAAATTAATGAGGGGCATAGATCAGCTAGATAGTCACCATCTTCTCCCAGAGGTAGGGGAGTCTAAAACTACAGGGCTTAGGTTTAAGGTGAGAGGTACAAAAGCCCACCATGCCCAGAAGGGGCAGTTTTCTCACACAGAGGGTGGTGGGTGCCTGGAACTCACTGCCGGGGGAGGTAGTGGAAGCGGATACCACAGTGACTTTTTAGTGGCTACTTAACAGAGAAAATTACAGCACAGGAACAGGCCCTTCGGCCCTCCAAGCCTGTACCGACTATGCTGCCCATCTGAACTAAAACCCCTTACCCTTCTGGGGAACATATCTCTCTATTCCCAACCTATTCAATACATGGCAGTATTAACCAGTGCGTCACCGTGTCACACAGACCACTCATTCAGGGTCTAACTTCCCTCATGTCAATGCCACCATTCACCATACCAGTGACCTCTGGTTCTTGAGCAGCAGCCCTCTCCCCCCCAACTCCTTCTCTCCCCTCCGATGAGAACAGTTTCCCTCTTGACGGCTCTGTCCAGATTTTGAACATCTTTATCAACCTCTCAACGTTGGCTTCTCCAGCAGAATAGTTCCAGCTCCTCCAATCCACCCACACAACTGAAGCCTCTCATCGCCGGGACCATTTCCGTGAATCTCTCTCCCCCACGTCTTAACACCTTCCGAAAATAAAGGGGCGGGGAGTAATTGGGTAGCTTTCTTGGAGAGCTGGCACATGCATGATGGGCTGAATGGCCTCCTTCTGCAGTGTAGGGTTCTGTCATTTTGCTAAATTCTGGTCAGACTCTGTGATCAGTTGTGAAATAAAGTTCCTGCCTTTCCTGGAATTGCTGGAAATATCTGCCTGATGAATTCATAGACAGTTCAGTCAGCCATTACTCAGCAATTGTTCCTCAAAGATCTATTGTAAATTTTATGGCTTTGTTCCAGATGCAATTTGTCAGCCTTGGCTCCATCTGCAAATGTTAGATTTCATCACATTTGATACATATATGTCTTTTGGAAGTGTTCGGATGTATAAATACACAGTGGTTAGCACTGCTGCCTCACAGCTCCAGGGACCCGGGTTTGATCACTGTCTGTGTGGAGTTTGCACATTCTCCCCGTGTCTGCATGGGTTTCCTCCCACACTCCAAGGATGTGCAGGTTAGATGCATTGGCCGCGATAAATAACAGGGAGGATTAGTGTCAGGGGGTTAGCAGGGTAAATATGTGGATTTATGGGAATAAGCCCTGGGTGGAATTGTGGTTAGTGTAGATTCAATAGAACATAGAACATTACAGTGCAGAACAGGCCCTTCGGCCCACGATGTTGCGCCGACCAATTAAAAAGCAATGACCCTCTAACCTAAACCAATCCCTTTCCATCCATAAACCTATCCACGGATCTCTTAAACGCCCCCAAACTAGGCGCATTTACAACTGCAGCAGGCAGGGCATTCCAATCCCTCACAACCCTCTGGGTAAAGAACCTACCTCTGACGTCCGTCCTATATCTACCACCCCTTAATTTAAAGCTATGCCCCCTCGTGCTAGCTTTCTCCATCCGAGGAAAAAGGCTATCACTGTCCACCCTATCTAAACCTCTAATCATCTTATATGTTTCAATAAGGTCCCCTCTTAGCTGCCTTCTTTCTAACGAAAACAACCTCAAATCCCTCAGTCTCTCCTCATAGGACCTCCCCTCCATACCAGGCAACACCCTGGTAAACCTCCTCTGCACCCTCTCCAATGCCTCCACATCCTTCCTATAATGTGGGGACCAGAACTGCACACAATACTCCAAGTGCGGCCGCACCAGAGTTTTGTACAGTTGCAACATGACGCTGCGGCTCCTAAATTCAATCCCCCTACCAATAAACGCCAAGACACCGTATGCCTTCCTAACAACCTTATCTACTTGATTCCCAATGGGCCGAATGGTCTCGTTCTGTAGTGATTCTATACTTCTTTAAGACTCATTCACAGGGCATGGGTGTCGCTGGCTGGGCCAGCACTTATTGCCCATCCCGAGGGCAGTTGAGAGTCAACCACATTGCTGTGCCTCTGGAGTCACATGTAGGCCAGACCAGGTAAGGACGGCAGATTTCCTTTCCCATGGGTTTTTTTCCTGAAAATTTGGCAAGATTTTACTGAATTCAAACTCCACCATTTGACGTGGCGGGATTCGAACCCGGGTTCCCGCAACATTGGCTGAGTATCCAGCGATAATACCACGAGGCCATCGCCTCCCTGTCATTTAGAAGTGTTTCTATATCTGAAGGCTATTCTTACAGAAAGTTACCTAGCGATAGTTCAGTCCCAGACTCTCAGAATGACTGTTCAGATATTAAACCAGCCCCTTCTGCCTGCTTAAATAAAAGCAAAATACTGCAAATCTGGAATCTGAGACAAAAACAGAAAATGCTAGAAAATCTCAGTAGGCCTGACGCCATCTGTGGAGACAGAATGGATGTGGGACGTCGGCATTGGACTGGGGTAAACACAGTAAGAAGTCTCACAACACCAGGTTAAAGTCCAATGGGTTTATTTGGTAGCAAAAGCCACTAGCTTTTGGAGCGTTGCCCCTTCGTCAGGTAAGTGGGAGTTCTGTTCACAAACAGGGCATATAAAGACACAAACTCAATTTACAAAATAATGGTTGGAATGCGAGTCTTTACAGGTAATCAAGTCTTAAAGTCTTTAATCATTCCAAGGATTCCAACCATTACTTTGTATATTGAGTTTGTGTCTTTTTATGCCCTGTTTGTGAACAG
The DNA here is from genome assembly GCF_965287045.1 of Carcharhinus amblyrhynchos. Taxonomy (NCBI): domain Eukaryota; kingdom Metazoa; phylum Chordata; class Chondrichthyes; order Carcharhiniformes; family Carcharhinidae; genus Carcharhinus; species Carcharhinus amblyrhynchos. Next base: position 119,131,324 of record NC_137329.1, read on the forward strand.
AACTCCCATTTACCTGACGAAGGAGCAGTGCCCTGAAAGCTAGTGGCTTTTGCTACCAAATAAACCTGTTGGACTTTAACCTGGAGTTGTGAGACTTCTTGCAGAGAGAATAGAGCCAACATTTGGAGTCTGGATGACCCTGGGATAGCTCTGACGAAGGGTCATCTAGACTCAAACCGTTGCCTCCATTTTCTCCCCACAGATGCTGTCAGACCTGCTGAGATTTTCCAGCATTTCCTGTTTTCTTTTCTGCCTGTTGAATGGAAAAGATCCCCTGGCCCTGTTTCGAAAAAGAGCAGGGGATTTTTCTCTGGTGCCTGGGCTAATAACGTTCCCTCAACCAATATCACATGGGGGGCAGCCCAGTGGCGCAGTGGTCAGCACTGCTGTCTCACAACTCCAGGGACCTGGGTTCAATTCCGGGCTTGGGTGTGGAGTTTGCACATTCTCCCCGTGTCTGCGTGGGTTTCCCCCAAGTGCTCCGGTTTTCTCCGAAAGACGCGCTGGTTAGGTGCATTGGCCGTGCTAAATTCTCCCTCAGTGTAGGCAAATAGGCGCCCAGAGTGTGGCGACTAGGGGATTTTCACGGCAGCTTCATTGCAGCGTTAATGTAAGCCTACTTGTCTTACATTAAAAAAACACAGATGACTCGGTCAGTATGGCAATGCTATCTGTGTGAGCTTGCTAGGTATCAATCGATATCCCCTACGTTACAACGCGGACTAGAGGTTTACAGCATGGAAACAGGCCCTTCAGCCCAACTTGTCCATGCTGCCCTTTTTTTTAAACCCCTAAACTAATCCCAATTGCCCGCGTTTGGCCCATATCCCTTTATACCCACCGTACCCATGTAACAATCTGAATGTTTTTTAAAAGACAACATTGTGCCCGCCTCTACTACTATCTCTTGTTCCAGACACTCACCACCCTCTGTGTGAAAAGAATTGCCCCTCTGGACCCTTTTGTATCTCTCCCCCTTCACAGGAAACCTATGCCCTCTAGTTTTAGATTCCCCTACTTTTGGGAAAAGATATTGACTATCTCGTTGATCTGTGCCCCTCATTATTTTATAGGCCTCTATAAGATCACCCCTCAGCTTTTTACGCTCCAGAGAGATAAAAAGATTTCACTGGGGCCGCGGTTATTTGCAATGTCCTGAGATTGTGAAAAGTGTGGTCTAAATGCAAGATTTCCTTTCTTTCAAATATCTTCAGAGCCGCTGAAACACTTGTCCATGTCGTGCAGGAGAGTGTGGCAGCTAATCTGCACGCAACACACACCAACCGACTGATAGCAGAGATCCAGATCACCTCTGCTTCTCAGCGATGTAGACTGAGGAATAGCTATCGGTCAGAACACTGGGCAAACTCCGCTGCACTTCCACAGAACCCGACAGTGCAGAAAGAGGCACTTCGGCCCATCGAGTCTGCACCGAACACAATCCCACCCAGGCCCTACCCCCATATCCCTACACATTATACCCACTAATCCCTCCGACCTTTGACATAATACTGCCTGGATATCTCTGAGTTACACCTGAGAGCGCAGACAGAAGCCGGAGTTCTCCCATCCCGCCCGCCACTGGAATTTTAGCGGGCGGGTTGCGGACAATGTGGAACCCCCCCTAACAGTCGGGTGGGAATTCCTGGCTTTTAGACCAACGCAGCTGGAGAATTCCGCCCAGGGTTCTCCGATTAACATTGCAGCCAAAAGATGGCGATTCTCTGGGGGGGAAATAAAAGGCAAAAATGCTGCCGCCAGCGGGAATATTGGAATGTTTCCTGCTGGTAGTGCCTCTTGGCTGGCACCTCGGCCAGCCTGCCAACACCAAGACCAAGGCGTAGTTAGTTAATCTCCACATTCAGAGAGAGAGGGCCCCCTCACCCCCACTGTGGAAATGGTGATGCCCCTGTTGACAAGGGGAGCCCCACCTAACCCTCTCAGAGGCATCCTCCTCCCCCCCCACCCCACACACCACCACTAAAATAACAGGTCACCCTTCCCCCCAAACCAGGCAGGCACAAGGGTGACCCAAACCCTCCCACTCCCCCCCAACAACTCCCCCCTTCCCCAAACGCCCCTCTGGCCAGCCATCCCCCAAGCAGTGACAATGGCGCACTGCCATTTTCATTGCACCCTGGCACTGACAATGGCAGTGCCGCATGTTCTCCCCATTTCTCCATGGGTTTCTTCCGGGTGCTCCAGTTTCCCCGCGTGGTCCAAAGATGTGCAGGTTTGATGGGTAGGCCAGGCTGAATTCCCCCATAGTGTCCCAAAATGTGTAGATTCGGGGAGCAGCAGTTTGGTTCTGGGAACAGGGCCTGGGTAAGATGCTCTGTCAGAGAGCTGAGGCAGACTTGATGGGCCGAATGGCCTCCTTCTGCACTGCAAGGATCCAATGATCTCACTGAATGGGTGAAACAGACTCAAATGACCTCCTTCTGCTGCTACATCTTTCGGTCCAATCACCCACCGATTGCTGTAAAAACCCATCTGGTTCTGCCGTCTCCCCCTGGTCCGGCCTACCCGTGGGTTCAGGCCCTCAGCAACATGGCTGACTCCGCACTGCCCTCTGAAATGTCCCAGCAAGCCCCAGAGAAGGGTAACAAAACGCCTGTCACAACCACACTCCTCGCAAAAAAAAAAAAAAATTTTTAACCTTCGAATGGACCTGCTCATCCTCATGGCGATCTGTGAAATGAAATATTAATTGGGCTTGAGATGAATATGTGACCCAGTGTGAAATTACTCAATATTCTGATCTCTTTGGTGAGGAAGGTTCAGTAAGTTGAAGAGCTGACTCCAGCAAACCAGTATTGGCACCTGGAATAAAAAGCTTCACTTGAATTTATAACGTTACATTAACCTTGTCACTACCATTTATCTCAGCGCTCCCTTCGGATAGACTTGTCCTGTCAAATAAACCTCCAGATATTAAACTGTGCTTTCCCTTTTAAATTCATAACGGAATGATATTTCCTCAAATATTTGCTCGCGTTAATATGACTTGTTGCCATGGAAGATCAGGATTGACAACATGTTAAGGCAGTCATACTTGGTGCTTTGTCTGCACCATGTGTGTGTGTGTGTACGACAGTGTATGTTTGAATGTGCAAAATTATGTATGTGGTGCATTGTATGTCTGGTGTGTGACAGTTTGTGTGACGGACAATTGTGTGGTGCATGTGTGAGAGAGTGAGTGCATGTGTCTGACGGTGTGTGTGAGGGGGTGGGTTTGTGGGGTGTGTGTGAGGGGGGTGGTTTGTGGGGTGTGTGTGAGGGGGTGGGTTTGTGGGGTGTGTGTGAGGGGGTGGGTTTGTGGGGTGTGTGTGAGGGGGGTGGTTTGTGGGGTGTGTGTGAGGGGGGTGGTTTGTGGGGTGTGTGTGAGGGGGGTGGTTTGTGGGGTGTGTGTGAGGGGGGTGGTTTGTGGGGTGTGTGTGAGGGGGGTGGTTTGTGGGGTGTGTGTGAGGGGGGTGGGGTGTGAGTGTGTGCCTGTGTGTGTGTGCATGAGATAGAGGGTATGCCTGGAGTGTGTGAGAGAGAGGGGATTTATATAGTGTGTGTGTGTGTGTGTGTGTGGGTGGGTGGGGTGGGTTTGCAGGGTGTGTGTGTGAGGAAGTTTGTCTGTGAGAGAGGGGATTTGTGTAGTGTGTGTGGGAGGGGTAGGTTTGTGGGAGGGGGTGTCTGTGAGGGGGGTGGGTTTGTCAGGTGTGTGTGAGGGGAGGTGGGTTTGCACGGTGTGTGCGGGGGGGGGTGGGGTATGGGGTGTGTGTGAGGGGGGTGGGTTTGTGGGGAGTGTGTGGGGGGTGTGTAAGGGGGGGTGGGGTTGTGTGGAGTGTGTGTGAAGGGAGGGGGGGTGGGTTTGAGGCATGTGTGGGGGGGGTTGTGTGTGTGAGGGGGGTTGTGTTTGCGGGGGGGATGGGTGTGTGGGGGGGTGATTTGCAGAGTGTGTGTGAGGGGTGGGTCTGTGAGGGGTGGGTTTGCGGGATTTGTGTGAGGGGATGGTTTTGTGTGGTGTGTGTGAGGAGGGGTTTGCAGGGTGTGTGTGGTGGGGGTGGGAGGAGGATGGGGTTGTGTGGAGTGTGTGTGAAGGGAGGGGGGTGGGTTTGCGGCGTGTGTGGGGGGAGTTGTGTGTGTGAGGGGGGTTGTGTTTGCAGGGTGTGTGTGTGGGGGTGGGTCTGTGAGGGGTGTGAGGTGTGTGTGGGGGGGGGTGGGTGTGTGAGGGGAGTGGGGTTGTGTGGAGTGTGTGTGGTGGGGTGGGTTTGCAGGGTGTGTGTGGGGGGGTGAGGTGTGTGGGGGGGTTGTGTGTGTGAGTGGGTTTGTGTTTGCAGGGTGTGTGTGTGGGGGGTGGGTCTGTGAGGGGTGTGAGGTTGTGTGGAGTGTGTGTGGTGTGGTGGGTTTGCAGGGTGTGTGTGGGGGGGGGTGAGGTGTGTGGGGGGGTTGTGTGAGGGGGTCAGGGTTGTGTGGTGTGTGTGTGGGGGGGGTTTGTAGGGTGTGTGTGGGGGGGTTGTGTGAGGGGGTCAGGGTTGTGTGGTGTGTGTGAGGGGGGGTTTGTAGGGTGTGTGTGGGGGGGTTGAGTGGGGGGGTGAGGTTTTGTGGAGTGTGTGTGAGGGGGGTGGGATGTGTGTGGGGGGTGGGTGTGTGATGGGAGTGAGGTTGTGTAGAGTTTGTGTGGGGGGGGTGGGTTTGCGGTGTGTGTGTGTGTGTGTGAGGGGAGGTGGGTTTGTGGGGAGTGTGTGGGGGGTGTGTAAGGGGGGGGTGGGGTTGTATGGAGTGTGTGTGGGGGGGTGTGTGGAGTGTGTGTGAGGGGGTGGGTTGGCAGGGTGTGTGTGGGGGGGTTGGGTGTGTGAGGAGGGTGGATTTGCGGGGTTTGTGGGGGGGGTGGGTGTGTGCGGGAGGTGGGGTTGTGTAGAGTGTGTGTGAGGGGGTGGGTTTGCGGGGTGTGTGTTGGGGGGGTATGGGGTGTGAAGGGGGGTGGGTTTACGGTGTGTGTGTTGGGGGGGTATGGGGTGTGAAGGGGGGTGGGTTGGGGGGGTGTGGGGTGTGAAGGGGGGTGGGTTTGCGGGGTGTGTGTGTTGGGGGGGTATGGGGTGTGAAGGGGGGGTGGGTTGGTGGGGTGTGTGTGTTGAGGGGGATGGGGTGTGAAGGGGGGTGGGTTTGCGGGGTGTGTGTGTGTGGGGGGGTGTGAAGGGGGGTGGGTTTGCGGGGTGTGTGTGTTGGGGGTGTGGGGTGTGAAGGGGGGTGGGTTTGCGGGGTGTGTGTGTTGGGGGTGTGGGGTGTGAAGGGGGGTGGGTTTGCGGGGTGTGTGTGTTGGGGGGGTATGGGGTGTGAAGGGGGGTGGGTTTGCGGGGTCTGTGTTGGGGGGGTATGGGGTGTGAAGGGGGGTGGGTTTGCGGGGTGTGTGTGTTGGGGGGGTATGGGGTGTGAAGGGGGGTGGGTTTGCGGGGTGTGTGTGTTGAGGGGGATGGGGTGTGAAGGGGGGTGGGTTTGCGGGGTGTGTGTGTTGGGGGGGTATGGGGTGTGAAGGGGGGTGGGTTTGCGGGGGGTGTGTGTTGAGGGGGATGGGGTGTGAAGGGGGGTGGGTTTGCGGGGTGTGTGTGTTGGGGGGGTATGGGGTGTGAAGGGGGGTGGGTTTGCGGGGTGTGTGTGGGGGGTATGGGGTGTGAAGGGGGGGTGGGTTGGTGGGGTGTGTGTGTTGAGGGGGATGGGGTGTGAAGGGGGGTGGGTTTGCGGGGTGTGTGTGTGTGTTGTTGTGGGGGGGGGGGCGCTGGCTTTGCGTGCAGCCTGAGTTTGGTCAGAGGTTGCAGCCTTGGTGAAACGCTGGGCTAATACGTCTACAGGAGATGTGAGAATGGAAAGGAAGGGGCAGAGAGGTGGGGGCCACCGTGCTGGGATCTGGGATGAAGAGACGGCCCCTGGAGCTGGAACACCAGCATCAGAGATAAACTTCAAAAACCGCTTCTAACCACTCCTTTAACCGGGTGCTCAGATATCAAAAGGATTACATTTAGAACAAGTATCCAGTGAAGCAGAAATGCCTCAGATTGACAGTGTCGACCCTCACGGTACAGCCAGTGATTGCAGGACTCAGCTGTACGACATGTAAGTTCCAAGCAGGGCGAATGAGTTGACTAAATACAGAAGATAACCAAGCGCTGGACGCCTGCAGAAAGTACCAGGGCAATTTCCAAATTCCCATTCCCACCCAGTGTCCAGGAAGGAAGACATTCCTGGTAAACGCTGCCAGCTCCTTAGATCCAAACAGGCGCTTTTAAGTTTAATCCGATCCATCAGCTTTGGTCAGTCATGTGTGCGCTCAGACACATTCTCCCGAAACACAGGCTGGAGACAATAATGAGGGCAGACACAAGTACAGATTGAGAGCCAGTCCTACCAACAACCAGGTAAAAACCATTGCCAGAGAGCCTGCCAGCTTCACTGCTCATTCAGTGATATCCAAATCCCCGTTTTCTTTTCTGGGGAGTTTCTTTCATAGAATCCATAGAACCGCACAGTGCAGAAGGAGGCCATTCGGCCCCTCGAGTCTGCGCCCACCACAATCCGAACCTATCCCCATAATCTCACGCATTTACCCTAGATAGTTCCCCCGACACTAAGGGGCACGTTAGCACGGCCCCTCGTGTTTCCCCTGCCAATCCCCTGACACCCGGATCAATTTTACCGTGGCCAATTAACCTAACCCCACACATCTTAGGACTGTGGGGGGAAACCGGAGCACCCGGAGGAAACCCACGCAGACACGGGGAGAATGTTCAAATACCGCACAGGCACAGACCCGAGCCAGGAATCGAACCCGGGTCCCTGGCGCCGTGAGGCAGCCATGCTAACCACCGTGCTGCCATTTCTTTCATTGCCCTGGGAAGTTGGGGAAGAGCTTTTCCTGAAATAGTCTTTTCTCTTACCTGGTTTGGTCGCTCACTCTTTCAGCGTTAACAAAGGTTGCTGTGTAAGGTTTCTCGGTAATGGATCCAGTGAACATCATTGGGACAGATGGCCATTGCCAGCCTGCTTCAGGACTTGATGGTCGCAGAAGGTGTGTTGATAACGTAGCCAACAGGGTGATTAATGCACTTGACAGCAGGCGGTAAGAGTGGGAGAGTTTCCTGTTCGTCCACACTGCAGAAGCGGCAAACCACCGCGCATCTTTATCAAGCCTGATCATGGGCCAATCCCATGGAAGTCCATGGTTGCCAGCGCTCTCTCAGTGCGTGGTGCCTGGAGGTGGAGGAGGAGGGGTTCCGCTCCCCAGCCTTCATCCCATGTCCCAAAGGGGTGACACAGTGGCACACGGGTCAGCACTGCTGCCTCACAGCACCAGGGACCCGGGTTCGATTCCCGGCTCGGGTCTCCGCCTGTGTGGAGTTTGCACGTTCTCGTCTCTGCGTGGGTTTCCTCCAGATGCTCCGGTTTCTCCCAGGGTCCAAAGATGTGCAGGTGAGGTGGACTGACCATGATAAATTGTCCCTTAGCGTCAGGGCAATTTGGGTAAATATATGGGGTTGTGGGGATAGGGCCTGAGTGGGATTGCTGCCAGTGCAATGGGCCAAATGGCCTCCTTCTGCACTGTAGGGATTCCATGGATTCCATGATTTCTCTCCTTGCTTTTCATATCCAGTTCCCTTTATGGAAATTACAATTGAACCTCCTTCCTCCATGCTCTGAGGCAGAACATTCCAGATCATGATGACTTGTAACTCACCGCTGACACTAAAAAATCTCTTCCATCTCCCCTCGGCTTCCTCCGCCAATTATCTGGAACCTGCATGCTCTGTCCGCCTACCCACCAGCAAAAAGTTGAGGTAAATTTTCCAGTCCCGCCGGCCTCAGAAATCGCCGTAGGCGGGACGGAAAATCTGACTGATCTGCAAACTCGGGGTCGGAATTTTCGGTCTCAGGGCAGGTGGGCCAGAAAATGTCGCCCAGTTTCTCCTTGTTTACTCCATCTTTTGGAAACCTATTTCTCATTAGCTGTGGTTAGCACTGCTGCCTCACAGCGCCAAGGACCTGGGTTCGATACTGCCCTCGGGTCACTGTTTGTGTGGAGTTTGCACGTTCTCCCCGTGTCTGTGTGGGTTTCCTCTGGGTGCTCCGGTTTCCTCCCACAATTCAAAGATGTTTAGGTTAGGTGGATAGGCCATGCTAAATTGCTCCTCAGTGCCTAAAGATGCTTAAGTTAGATGGATTGGCCATGTTAATTTGCCCCTTAGTGTCCAATGATGTGTAGGTTAGGTGAATTGGCCATGCTAAATTGTCCCTTAGTATCTAAAGATGTGTAGGTTAAGTGGATTGGCCATGCTAAATTGCCCCTTAGTGTCTAAAGTATGTAGGATTTGGTGGATTGGCCATGCTAAATTGCCCCTTAGTGTCTAAAGTATGTAGGATTTGGTGGATTGGCCATGCTAAATTGCCCCTTAGTGTCTAAAGTATGTAGGATTTGGTGGATTGGCCATGCTAAATTGCCCCTTAGTGTCTAAAGTATGTAGGATTTGGTGGATTGGCCATGCTAAATTGCCCCTTAGTGTCTAAAGTATGTAGGATTTGGTGGATTGGCCATGCTAAATTGCCCCTTAGTATCTAAAAATGCGTAGGTTAGGTCGATTGGCCATGCTAAATTGCCCGTTAGTGTCTAAAATATGTAGGGTTAGATGAATTGGTCATGCTAAATTGCCCCTTAGTGTCCCAAGATATGGGTAGATTAGGTGAATTGGCCATGCTAAATTGCCCCTTAGTGTCCCAAGATATGTGTAGACTAGGTGGATTAGCCATGCTAAATTGCCTCTTAGTGTCCCAAGATATGTGTAGATTAGGTGGATTGGCCATGATAAATGTGTGGAGTCATGGGGATAGGGAGTGAGGGGGTGGAGTAAGTTCCTCTGTCAGAAAGTTGGTGCAGACCCAATGGGCCAAATGGCCTCCTTCTGCACTGTCAGGATTCTGCCAAGACCACCTTGGATAACTTGTAATTTGAATCAATTACGAAACAGGATTTTTTTTAAAGAAATAGACTGATTGGTTTCTACGTTGTGGTTGGCAAACCATAAATACATCTCTCGCAACTGCTTAAAATACCCTGCCATCTACTTCTTTATTTTTATTGATCTCAGCGTTCTGTGTAATTGAGCATATCCACACTCTGCGGAGCTGCACTAATTGCCACGCTACGCTTGGCTTTAAGGCTTTTGGGCTTTGCCCCAGGAAGCCGGCGGCTAAACATATTTCTATTCTCAGTCTGCGATGAACTTGTGATTAAGTAACGCAACGCACACCTGATGCTGAGTAATTGCCGAAAACTTTCTCAGTCAAAGTGGAAATTATGCTCCAGTTTCCTCTTCTAGGGTGTAACAAGTCTCCCTCATTTATCTCTCGGTTAAGTCATGCCACTGCTGATCTTCAGCAAGATAGGAGTAGCATAACATGTCAAATTCCCCGTGCTTTCCTGACAGCGTAACAACTGAACCTGAGATAATATTGCCGCTCGGGTGAAGAAAATTGTGTTTGAAAGCTACGCACCATTCTTTGCGAACACAGGGAACGCAATGAAAAACAGAAAGGCTTTCATTTATATAGCGCCTGTCACGGCCACTGGGTATCTCATAGAATCCCTACAGTGCAGAAGGAGGTCATTCGGCCCATCGAGTCTGCACTGACCACAATCCCACCCAGACCCTATTCCCCTAACCCCACATATTTACTCTGCTAGTCCTCCTGACACTAGGGTCAATTTAGCGTGGCCAATCAACTTGATCCACACATCTTTGGACTGTGGGAGGAAACAGGAGCACCCGGAGGAAACCCACGCAGACATAGAGAGAATGTGCAAACTCCACACAGACAGTGACCCGTGGCTGGAATTGAACCTGGATCCCTGGCACTGTGAGATAGCAATGCTAACCACTGTGCCATCGTGCCACCCTTTAGGTTAGGCGGATTAGCCATGGTAATCCCAAGATGAGTAGGTTAGGGGCATTAGCCATGGTAAATGTGCAGAGTTACAGGGACAGCACAGCAGGGGGTGCTGGGTAAGATACTCTGTTGGATAGTCAATGCAGACTTGATGGGCCAAATGGCCTCCTTCTGCACTGTAGGTATTACATGGTACTATGCACCAATTAATCTGATTATGACCAAGAATAAAGATTGAACAAGACACCAGGAATAACCCCACTGCTCCTCTTTAAGATAGTTCCTGTGGAACTCTTAGGAGTTCTTGGAGTAGGGGGTTTTAGTTCAGTTGGGCACCATAGTCAGTGCAGGCTTGGAGGGCCGAAGGGCCTGTTCCTGTGCTGTAATTTTCTTTGTTCTTTGACTACCAAAAGGCCAGAGAGGGCCACGGTTCAATATCTCATCAGAAAAACGGCACCTCTGACAGTGCAGCACCCCCTCAGTTCTCCTCTCCGGTATCAGTCTTGAATTCATACTCAGTCCTGGAGTGGGACTTGAATCCCCAATTGTCTGATGCCAAGGAAGTAGTGAGTTACAAGTAACCCACCACATATCAGGCTGCTCCAAATTAAAACAGATATTCAAAGCAGTAAATACATGTTCTCACATTCCAAGCACCTTTCAGACTTTCTGTTATTTTACTCTACACATTTCACAGGTGCAAACACAAGTTAAAATTCTTTCCTCTGACAGATGCACCTCTCCTCACATTTAGTTGCAATCCCTTTTATTATTAACACTCTTGTTCCCAGGAGCTTCAAATTTGTCAATCTACACTGTCAAGAAACAATACTTTTCATTGTGTGCCAATACATGTGACAATAATAAATCAAATAAATATATCTCCGTTCCTTCGCAGTCGCTGGGTCAAAATCCTGCAATTTCCTCCCTAACGTCATAGTGGGTCAACCCACAGCACGTGGACTGCAGAGATTCAAGAAGGCAGCTCACCACCACCTTCTCAAGGGCAACCAGGGATGGGCAATAAATGCTGGCCAGTCGAGCGATACACATGTCCCATGAATGAATAAAAAAAATCAAATATTAAGCTGATCTTTCGCCTCACCCGATCAGTAACTGTAAGACTATATTCTTCAAAGTTTATTTGTTAGTGTCACAATTAGACTTACATTAACACTGCAATGAAGTTACTGCAAAAATCATCCGGTGTCTGTTCGGGTACACAGGGGGAGAATTTAGCACGGCCAATGCACCTAACCAGTACGTCTTTCGGACATGTAGGAGGAAACCAGAGCACCCAGTGGAAACGCACGCAGACATGGGGAGAACGTGCAGACTCCGCACAGACAGTGACCCAAGCTGGGAATCGAACCAGATCCCTGGCGCTGTGAGGGAGCAGTGATAACCACCGTGCCGCCCCTACCTGCACCCTATCCTTTCCTTCTCCCCTACGTACTCTACGAACGGTATGCTTTGCCTGTACAGCTCACAGGAAACAATACTTTTCACTGTATCGCAATGCATGTGACAATAATAAACCAAATCAACTCTAGTCTATGTTGGTGCTGCCACTCAGGAATGTGAAACTGGTCAAATTAACTCTCCCCAGACTCTGCCCTTGTAAGGAAGCACCTTCCCAAAAGGCAACGTGGTTCTGACAAAACTCCAATGACTCGGCAGAGCAGCCTGTTAGTACAGGCATTGCAACAGTCCTCTCCCAATGAGAACACAGAGCCATGACCTCAAACACACGTAGCAAAAACAACTCAACTAATGGCTGAATAATGGGAGGCTGACTCACTGGAACAATTACACAGTAGTCTGTAATTATAAAGGCTGCTGTGTTTATGGTGTTACTTTGATGATTCTGCGTCTGTACACTGGATGCACGAGGTTATTTATGGGAGATGTGACATGGGAACTCCAGGTAGCTCTGCGATTAAGATAGCGGAAAAAAGATGACTCTCCCCTTCAGAATACACGCTAAAACTCGAACGTAGAAACAGCATAAAGCTCGCCGTTGTAAATATATATCCGCTCTGATTTTTAGTCAGTCCACCACAGAGCAGGCTTTGCTTAAGGTTTTCACCATCCCGTGTTTAAAGTACAAAACGTGGTTAGTTAAAGATGAAAGCATACTTTTTTCAGATTAATGCTGCTCTCCCCCCACTCCCTTGACCCCGGAGGTCTGCCCACTGAGGAGAGTTGGTCTAACCTGGACAGCCCAGCAATCCGGGCCAACGCCAGCAAACTCCTGAGCAGTCCTTTGTAGCAACGAGGAGACCTCTTGACCCAAGCCCAAGGAGGCAAAGAGAATGCCAGCTGCCACGGCCGATGATTTATTTCAGTGACTCAGCAAGGCAGAGACAGGTCAAAGATTCCGACCAATGTCCCACAGTTCACAAAGAAACAAGCTCAACAATTTCCTCACTCCACTGCCTTGGACGTGTTTTTTAAGAGATTCTCGACCACTTCCACTGGAAATCAAAGAGCTCTTGTTTCCTGATTAGTCTGGTTAGTTTTAGCCCCATCGCCCATTCAGCATCAACTCACCAAAGCTGACTAAGGGCGGGTAGAGGTGGGGGTTGGGGAGCGGGGGCAGGGGGCGAAAGCATTATTGAAAATAGGCCCTATTTCAGCAGAGAAGGGAGGCCACTCAGCCCACTGCATCCGCACTAGCTCTTTGAAAGCCAGCTCTTTTATTGCTAGCCTATTAGTCTAGTATTTATTACTAGACACTGCTGCTTCACAGAGCCAGGGACCCGGGTTCTATTCCCGGCTTGGGTCACTGTCTGTGCAGAGTCTGCACATTCTCGCCGCGTCTGCGTGGGTCTTCTCTGGTGCTCCAGTTTCCTCCCACAGTCCAAAAGACGTGCTGGTTAGATGGATTGGCCATGCTAAATTCCACCTCAGTGTATCCAAACAGGCGCCGGAGAGTGATGACTAGGGGATTTTCACAGTAACACTGACAGTGTTAATGTCAGCCTACTTTTGACTAATGAACTTTAACTTAATTTAACTTATTAATCCAGAAACTCAGCTAATGTCCTGGGGACTCAGGTTCAAATCCTGCCACGGCAGGTGGTGGAATTTGAAATCAGTAGAAAAATCTGAAATAAAGAATCTACTGATGACCATAAAACTTTATCGATTGTCGGAAAAACCCAACAGGTCAATTAATGTCCTTTAGGGAAGAAAATCTTTATAGAACCCCGACAGTGCAGCAAATGAAGCCATTCAGCCCTTTGAGTTTGCCTTATCCCCTAAACTCCACATATATACCCTAGCTGGTCCCCCTGACACTAAGGGGCAATTTAGAATGGCCAATCCACCTAACTCCTACATTTTTGGATTGTAGGAAGAAACCGGAGCGCCCGGAGGAAACCCACGCAGACACGGGGAGAACGTGCAAATTCCACACAGATAGTGACCCAAGCTGGGAATCAAACCCGGGTCCCTGGCACTGCGAGGCAGCGGTGCCAACCCACTGTGCCGTCCTTACTTGGTCTGGCCTACATGTGAACCCGGAGCCAAAGCAATGTGGTTGACTCTCAACTGCCCTCAGGCAACTAGGGATGGGAAATAAATGTTGGCCTATCAGCGACGCTCATGTCCCCCGAATGAGTAAAAAAGTAGGCTTACATTAACACTGCAATGAAGTTACTGTGAAAATCCCCTAGTTGCCACACTCCAGCACCTACTGGGGTACATCGAGGGGGAATTTAGCACGGCCAATGCACCTAACCAGCACATCTTTGGGGGAGGAAACCAGAGCACCCGGAGGAAACCCACGCTGACACAGAGAACATGCAAACTCCACACAGACTGTGACTCAAGGCCAGAATTGAACCTGGGTCCCTGGCGCGGTGAGGCACCAGCGCTAAGCACTAGGCCGCCCTATTGTATAAGTCTGTGAATAAATTTTTATAAAAGTGTGGAAAGATTGGCCCCACTTCTATCCTTCAACAGCTGGCTTTCTGGATCAGAGTAACCTAGTGGCCAACTCCTGGTGCCGAACAGTCTGCTTGTTCTGTATAATATCCACGTATCCTTCCAAATCCTGCTTATCTTTTCTTTCACCTCTCTCACTGGTGTTTATATATTTTCTGAAAATTACCTGCACTTTAGTGACTCCAGATCCTGTATAACATTATCAGTTGACTTATGATATATAATTAAGCAGGAATTTTACAGTACAGGAACAGGTCTTTTGGTCTGCGCGAGTATTTGTGCATTCTTTCTATCTGATTTCATCTGACGCTATCAGAATATCATTCTATTTTCTTCCCTCTTGTACATTTATCAAGTTTATTTATTTGTCACAAGGTGGCTTCGGCAATGAAGTTACTGTGAAAATCCTCTAGTCACCACACTCCGGCTCCTGTCTGGGGACACCGAGGGAGAATTTAGCACCCTAACCAGCACGTCTTTTAAGATTCTTCTTTAGAGCATTTTGCCATTTACCTTGTGTCAGCAAATTCCATATTCTAACCAAATAATGAGTTAAGGAGTACACCTGAAATTCCTTACAGGATATACGAATGACTGTTTTTTTATCTACAGTGCTCAATGTAGAATCGTCCCACATCTTCTCTGTGTCTACCCTATCAAAACAAATTCATGATTTTAGCCTTCTATCAGATCACCTCTCGGTCCCCTCTACTCTGAGGTGTTCTATCCTCTCACCATTCACTACCCTGATCTCTTGCTACGTGCCAGTATGATCTTGTCACCGCACACGTTGTGTCTGCTCTGGGTGGCATATCCATCCCCCCTCCCCCTCCGTGGGTTGAGTCTTGTTTTCAGCTCCCATCGTGGCGGCAATTGCATACCTCGAGTTATTAAAACTTTCTCTTTCTGTCATGTAATTAGAGATAAAGACTGATGTTTATACAGCGCTGTTAATGGCCTCAAGGCGTCGCAAAGAACTTGACGTCCAATGAAGGGCTTTTCAGAACATAGAAATACTACAGCACAAACAGGCCCTTCGGCCCACAAGTTGCGCCGATCACATCCAGACCTACTAGGCTTACCTATAACCCTCAATCCTATTAAGTCCCGTGTACCCATCCATAAGTCTCTTAAAAGACCCTATCGAATCTGCCTCCAACGACGGCAGCCGATTCCGCTCACTCACCACCCTCTGCGTGAAAAACCTACCCCTGTCATCTCCTCTGTACCTACTCCCCAGCACCTTAAACCTGTGTCCTCTCATAGTGACCATTTCAGCCCCAGGAAAAAGCCTCTGAGAATCCACCCTATCTATACCTCTCAACATCTTCTAAACCTCTTATCAGGTCACCTCTTATCCTTCGTCTCTCCAAGGAAAAAAGGCCAAGCTCTCTCAACCTATCCTCATAAGACATGCCACCCAATCCAGGCAACATCCTTGTAAATCTCCTCTGCACCCTTTCTATGGCTTCCACATCCTTCCTGTAGTGAGGCGACCAGAACTGCGCACAGTACTCCAAGTGCGGTCTGACCATTGTTGTAATATCAGAAACGCGACAGCCAATGGGTGCACAAGCTCTCCACAAACCCCAATTCAACCAATGATTGAATTGCTGTGGGTTGAATGTTAAGTATTGACGAGGAAACCAGGTACAACACAACTGTGCTCCAGAATAGCGGCAGGGAAGCTTTAACATCATCCTGAGAGGGGAAGGAGGCCCAGAGTTAAACAAAGCAATCCAGAAGCTGACACCTTTGTCAGTGCTACAGTTTCTCAGCTCTGCACGAGCATTAAGAACACAAGAACATAAGAAATAGGAGCAGGAGTAGGCCATCTAGCCCCTCGAGCCTGCCCCGCCATTCAATAAGATCATGGCTGATCTGAAGTGGATCAGTTCCACTTTCCCACTTTCTCCCCATAACCCTTAATTCCCTTGTCTATCAGAAACTTATCTACCTGTGACTTAAATTTGGCCTAGATTACACGCTCAACTCATTACACTGTTCTCATACAATCATAGAATCCCTACAAAGCAAAAGGAGGCCATTTGGCCCATCAACAACAATCCCGCCCCAGCGCTATTGCTGTAACCCCACATAATCCCCCTGACACTAAGGGGCAATCCCATCCAGACCTGTTCCCCGTAACCCCAAGGTTTATCCCACTAATCCCCCTAACCTACACATCTTGGGACATTAAGGGGCAATTTAGCATGGCCAGTCCACCTAACCTGCACATTCTGGAACTCTAAGGGGCAATTTAGCATGATCAATCCACCTAACCTGCACATCTAAGGGGGAATTTAGCATGGCCAAGCCACCTAACCTACACATATCTTGGGACATTAAGGGGCAAGTTAGCATGGCCAATCCACCTAACCTACACATCTCCGGACACTAAGGGGCAATTTAGCATGGCCAATCCACCAAACCTACATACATTGGGCCACCAAGGGGCAATTGAGCATGGTTAATCCACCTAACCTACACATCCCCGGACACTAAGGGGCAATTTAGCATGGCCAATCCACCAAACCTACATACATTGGGCCACCAAGGGGCAATTGAGCATGGTTAATCCACCTAACCTACACATCCCCGGACACTAAGGGGCAATTGAGCATGGCCAATCCACCTAACGTATACGCCCCCAGATACCATGGGGCAATTTAGCATGGCCAATCCAGTTAACCTACACATCATGGAAAACTAAGGGGCAATTTAGCATGGCCAATCCACTTAACCTGCAAATCATGGGGCACTAAGGGGCCATATAGTATGGCCAATCCAGCTAACCTGCACACTTTTGTTCTAATTCTACCCAGGAGCTAACTGATCAGCACTTTCTCGTCACGCGCTGAACCCTGTTCGAAGTGCAGTGGAGTCAGTGATTGTAACTGAGATCTCAGTTGGTACGTGTACTCTTCAAGCACCCACCATATTTGGGAACCAACGGACAGGAGCCCGTACAGGGCTGTTAGAAAGGGAAAGGCAGTGGGGATCTGATCACCCTCATCATCAACAGAAACGGTTTCAGGATGTCCTTAAGCAATATCAGTTATTTATATTGTTGCAATCCAAACAGATCTTCCACAAGAAAGGGAAGTGTAGGCAGCGTGATCGCTTCACAGCCTCGAGCGACAATTTATAATCTTCCCAATCGAGTCTTCCTCCCTCATCAGCATCAACTTGCATTTATATGGCGCCTTTATAACAATGACTGGCATTTACGTAGCACTTTTACAACAATAACAACAACTTGCATTTAGGTGGTGCCTTTGTAACAAAAACTGGCATTTACATAGCACTTTTACAACAACAACAACAACTTGCATTCGCATGGCACCTTCGACACAAAGTTGCTCTGCAGAGGAAGAAAGAACGCGGGAGCTCAAGGAAGAGGCCCTTAGTCTCGGTGGAAGAGATAGGAGTCCAAGATCGTTTTTTAAAGGTCTAAAGGTGCGCTGATGCAAACTTGATGGGCCGAAGGGTCTCTTCTGCTCAGTCATATTCTGCGATTCTGTGATTGCTGAACTGATCAACATGTTTAAAATGTGATGTAGGATAGATGTAGGTTCTGGATGTGTTGGATTTCAGTCAGGGTGAATGTCGAGGTGTCAGAAACAATCGAATCTAGAGGTGAGATGGGGGAATTCAGAGAGGTTCACGATGCTCAGTCATATTGACCAATAAGATTTGGGCTTTGAAAGTACGGCTCCAAAAATGGCACCCGCTATTACGTAACTGTGGTGAGAAAAGAGAATGAGCTTTGAAGATGTATTTTCTGATTAATGTGAATGTGAAAAACTAAAGTCTGATAGTACCACTTCCCACATATTCCAGACTGACACGCTCTTACAGTAGGGAGGCAGTGCTACATTACTGATGAGATGTTAAACGGGGGTCTAAAAGGTCTCATGACATTGTTTAAAGAGATGCAAGAGTATTCTTCTTGGCATCTTAGACGATGATTTTCCCTCAGTCAATATCAGTAGGAGATAGTGCAGGCTCGATGGGCTGAAGCGCCTTTTCTGCATTGTGTGACTCTATGGGTCAAATTTTCCCATACTGCCCGTCACGGGAATTGGAGCGGATGAGGGGTGGACCATGGGAAGGTCCATTGACCTCAGGTGGGCTTTTGTGGTTTGGGAAGAGCGAGGCTGTAAAATCTCGGCCTTTGGACTCTTAAGTGGATGACCTGGTCATTATCACATTATTGTACATGGGATTTACTGTGTATAATTTATCTACCACCAATGCCTCTACTTTCTCAAAAGACT
Organism: Carcharhinus amblyrhynchos; assembly: GCF_965287045.1. NCBI lineage: Eukaryota > Metazoa > Chordata > Chondrichthyes > Carcharhiniformes > Carcharhinidae > Carcharhinus > Carcharhinus amblyrhynchos. The sequence goes on from NC_137329.1 coordinate 119,149,479, forward strand.
AAGGAAATTTGGCATCTTAGCTACAATTCTCACCAGCTTTCACAGATGCATTATAGAAAGCGTTCTTTCTGGTCGTATCACAGCTTGGTAATGGGCTCCTGCTCTGCCCGAGGCCGCAAGGAACTACAAAAGGTTGCGAATGTAGCCCAATCCATCACATAAACCAGCCTCCCATCCATTGACTCTGTCTACACTTCCCGCTGCCTCGGAAAAGCAGCCAGCATAATTATGAACCCTATGCACTCCAGACATTGTCTCTTCCACCTTTTGCTGTTGGGAAAAAGATGCAAAAGTCTGAGGTCACATACCAACCGACCCAAGGACAGCTTCTTTCCTGCTGCCATCAGACTTTTGAATAGAACTATCTTGCATTAAGTTGATCTTTCTCCACATCCTAGCTATAACTGTAACACTACATTCTGCACTCTCTCCTTTCCTTCTCTATGAATGTACAGCGCACAAGAAATAATACTTTTCGCTGTATACCTATATATATGACAATAATAAATCAAATCAAAATCAAATTACAACCCGGACTAACTTTTAAAACTACTTCATTGGCTGTAAAATGCTTTGGGGATGTCCAAAGGCCATGATGAGTGTGTTACAAATAAAATCTTTCTTAATGAAGGTAATGTCCTTTTCTGTCTGGATTTGAGAGCACAGTCCCAATGGGTAAGGCCTGAGCACAAACACTTTGCATTCAGATGGCAAGAGGCAGCTTCAGAGAATGTGCTGTGACCTCTACTGCAGGTCAGAGAGAGACAGAGCCCCTCACATACCTGGAATGCAAAGGGTCGTTGAGAAGACAGATTGCCTCATCGCAGATTGTGGAGGAGCAGATCACATACGTAATTCCCTGGTCGTCTACCCTTGCGTTGTTTGTCCTGCTGTCTAGTCACTGAGGCTATCTCCCTGTGAGCTGGTGGCCTCGCAACACAATGAGAAATTCTGCTTAGTTGGTTATTTGCATTAGTCCCCCTTTTTCCAACCGCACACTGCGGGGACCCGCCAGTCACAAGCGTGAGGCAGCTCTGTGACGGATGATCGAACAACCTGAAGCAGTTGGAATCCCCATTCGCTCTCAAAATGCTGGCCGTACAGTCTTATCAACATGAAACACCCATTTAAAAAAGCTTAGAACAAAACCCTTCCAGCTCCGTGACAGTCACAGAATGCCCACAGTTCAGAAAGAGACCGTTCGGCCCATCGAGTCGGTACCGACCGCAATCCCACCCAGGCCCTATTCCCATAACCTCGCACATTTACCCCGCTAATCCCCCTCACACCGGGGGTCAATCTAGCACGGCCAATCAACCTGACCCGCACGTCTTTCGGACTGTGGGAGGAAACCGGAGCGTCTGGAGGAAACCCACGCAGACACGGGGAGAACGTGCAAACCCCACGCAGACAGTGACGCGAGGCCGGAATTGAACCCGGGTCACCTGATGCTGTGACCCAGCCTCGGGTACAGCAAAACAAAGTACGTCTTTGAATTCCTTTGCCTCTGACCACCAAAAAATTGAGGGCCAGAAGCTTCTTTGGGGCGAACAAGATGGTTTGAGAGCCTGTTTTTGATATCACTGACACTGATCCATCGTTTATTTAATTCAAGCCAGCAGCCTCCTGGAGGCACACAACCTTCTGTTGCAAAGCTCCATTTCTCACAGCTCATCAATATTACATATAAGGACAATGCAAGGTGAGTACACTGCCTCCTCTGACACTATCTCCTTGTGTTTCACTGCCCATCGAGCAGCTTACATACAAAGCAACAGTTGTTGGGATTTAATTCTCCTTCCCCACCTTCTCCAAAAAGAAGGAAATTCAATGCTAACTTTCAGAAAAGAATTGGATGTGTAACTTGTAATATAATAATCACAGAATCCCCACAGTGCAGACAGGTGGTGCGGTGGCACGGGGGTTAGCATTGCTGCCTCAGAGCGCCAGGGACCTGGGTTCAATTCCCGGCTTGGGTAACTGTCTGTGTGGAGTTTGCACGCTCTCCCCATGTCCGTGTGGGTTTCCTCCGGGTGCTCCGGTTTCCTCCCACAGTCCGAAAATGTGCAGGTTAGGTTGATTGCTAAATTGCCCCTTACTGTCCCAGGATGTGTAGGTTAGAGGGATTGACAGGGTCGATGTGTGGGGTTGTGGGGATAGGGTCTGAGGTGGGATTGTTGTCAGTGCCCACTCAATGGGCTGAATGGCCTCCTTCTGCGCTGTAGGGGTTCTATGGAATAAGGTATTTGGCCCATTGAGTCTGTACCAACTCTCCAAAAGAGTAGCCCAGCCATGCTCTGCCCTATCCTCGTAGTCCCATACATTTAGCACAGCTAATCCACCTGATCTGCACATCTTTGGATATGAAGGGACAACTTGCCATGGCCAAGATATCGAGCCTGCACATCTTTCAGACTGTGGGAGGAAACCGGAGCACCCGGAGGAAACCCACACAGACATGGGGAGAATGTGCAAACTCCACACAGACAGTGATCCAAGCCAGGAATCAAACCTGGGTCTCTGGCACTGTGAGGCAGCAGTGCTAGCCACCGTGCAGTCCATAACGTGCGGGGCTGCCAGGAAAGAGCAGGGGAGTAGGTGGGGCAAACTGGATAACTCTTTACGAACCAGCAGGAGCGAGACGGGCTGAATGGTCTCCTTCCCTGCTGTGAAGTGTGCATAAAAAGGTGCTCAACGCAGGCAAGTAAATTGTGGGCTGCCTACCCAACACATTTCTCCCTAATCTTGTTAAGAGTGTCACTCCGCACAGTGGTGATGGGAATTCTCAGACACATAACAAGGACAACAATTGCCACAGAACCAACAATGATGCTGCAAAGTGTCCCAAATCCAGCTGTGGACTTGCCGTAAGGTCATAATTGAGAAATCCCTGATTTACCCTTCAAGGGTTATCAGGCGGTAAGATGACTAACGCCTGGGGGGAGAGACACTCAAACCAGGATGGGAAGTTTTGTAAGACAAATTGTTCACCATTCGGGCCACAGATACAGTGGCACAGTGGTTAGCACTGCTGCCTCACAGTGCCAGGGATCTGGGTTCGATTCCCAGCTTGGGTCACTGTCTGTGGAGAGTCTGCACGTTCTCCCCGTGTCTGCGTGGGTTTCTTCTGGGTGCTCCAGTTTCCTCCCACAGTCTGAAAGATGTGCTAGTTAGGAGTATTGCCTGCGTTAAATTCTGAAGTTTTTTCAAGTTTATTTATTAGTCACAATTAACACTGCAATGAAGTTACTGTGAAATTCCCCTCCTCACCGCACTACAGCGCCTGTTCGGGTCAATGCACCTAACCAGCACATCTTTCGGACTGTGGGAGGAAACCGGAGCACCCGGAGGAAATCCCCGCAGGCACAGGGAGAACATGCAGACTCTGCACAGCCAGTGACCCAAGTCAGGAATCGAACCTGGGTCTCTTGCACTGTGAGGCAGCAGTGCTGACCACTGTGCCACCGTAAATTCTCCCTCAGTGTACCCAAACAGGCAGAGTGTGGCGACTAGGGGATTTTCACAGTAACTTCATTGCAGTGTTAATTGTGGCACTGATAAATAAACTTTAAACTTCAAAGAAAGGCGCAATGTTCTATATCAACACTAGACACACCAATATAAACAACTTGCAGCGATAAGAGTATAAAAGTTAAACTAACAGTGTTGTACAGGATAATAAGTTCACCAAAAGCTTATGAAAACACACATGTTTCCATCTGCTTTGGAAATGGCAAAGTCAATGTGAGCACAATCCATACCCAACTTACCCCCCCCCCGATTCCAAACAGAACCACAATTACAATTTCTCCTGTTACATGGGATCCAATTGCAGAAGTGCACTTTTTCTTCAAACAGACTGCTCCTTACAATCAGTTTACCAGGGCTGACAGTTGTGAAAACACAGCTTGTCCGTATGTGTCCTTTGGTAGAGCTTTTCCCCTTTTAAATCGAGGATCTCGATCACAATGTAAACTTTCAGCAGCTGCACGTTTCCAGACATGTAATTAAAATGAAAATTGTTACACCACAGCCTCCCACCCTCCCTTCTCCGTTTACTCAAATTCTGGTCCCTGGTACATCAAATTTGCCCTCCGCACCCACAATAATGGCTCATGGAATCACTGAATTCCTCCCCCCGCCAAGACCCCTCTGCCTCTCCACCTCTTTTGTCCATCTTTAAGGCCCACCTCTTCGGCCAATTAAGTACAACTTTTTCCCCGCTGCCATCACACTTGAAAGAACCTATCTTATATTAAGCTGGTCTTTCTCTAGGCTACAATAACTAACTAGTCATCACCCTAGTTATGACTGCAACACTATACCTGGGCGGCACGGTGGCACAGTGGTTAGCACTGCTGCCTCACGGCGCCAGAGACCTGGGTTCAATTCTGGCCTCAGATGACTGTCTGTGTGGAGTTTGCACATTCTCCCCATGCCTGCGTGGGTCTCCTCCGGGTGCTCCAGTTTCCTCCGACAGTCCAAAGATGTGCAGGTTAGGTTGGTTGGCCATGCTAAATTGACCCTAGCGTCAGAGGGATTAGCAGGGTAAATATGTTGGGTTATAGGGATTGGGCCTGGATAAGATTATGGTCAGTGCAGACTTGATGGGCCGAATGGCATCATTCTGCACTGTAGGGATTCTATGATTCTGCAGCCTCTACTTACCTTCTCCTCTGTGTACTCTGTGAATGGTATGCTTTCCCTCAGCATCCTGGGAATTATTTGCCCGCATCAGAGGCGCTATGTAAATTCCAAACAGTCCCTGCTGTTTCGCAAGGCCACACACCCCGCGAAGGCTAGACCCAGTGCAGCACTGAGGGAGTGCTCCATTGCCTGGAGCACCATCTCTCAGGTCAGGCACCACTCTCGCAGGTGGATGGACACCAAAGATGGAGAAAGAAGGGGGGGGGAGTTTTCCCTTAGGCAATGTCATTTTCTAAAACAAATAGTATGCTCCTTGCTACTTGCGTGGCACTGCTGAGCTCAAGCTGGTTTGCTACAACAGTGAGTTTAAAGCTTATTTATTAGTCAGAAGTAGGCTTACATTAACACTGCAATGAAGTTACTGTGGAAATCCCCTAGTTGCCACACTCTAGTGCCTGTTTGGGTCAATACAGCCTAAGCCAGCACGTCTTTCAGACTGCGGGAGGAAACCAGAGCATCCAAAGGAAACCCACGCAGACACAGGGAGGACGTGCAAACTCCACACAGCTGGGAATCGAACCCAGGTCCCTGGCTCTGTGAGGCAGCAGTGCTAACCACTGTGCCCGCATCTGGATCCCATCCCCAAAATGCCCTCCCCTGCACCCCCTCCATCCCACCTCGTTTCCTTAAAACCGACCCCTGCGAACAAGCTTTCAGCACCCAGCTGAATCACAACCACGCTGAAGAGGCCATTCAGCCCATCGAGTCAGCACCCACACCCTGACCGAGCATCTTGCCCAGGCCTTATCCCCCGGTCTATCCCTGAAACCCTACATATTTTGGCTAATCCATCTAACATAACGCAACTCAGTTTATTTTGTGTCCTGAACGTACTAAGAATTACTATTTATCAATAAAGGAACTTAAAAAAAGAAAAAAAACTGTGCTAACAGAAGAGTGCATTAAGTAAGGATACAGCTGAGTGCACTTACGTCTACACTTTGCTTTGGGGATTTGTTTAACCGGGTGAAACAAGGAGTCAGGATCTCTACAGAGGCAAACCCTCTCTCCCGATTCTTCTTCAGCTTACAAGCAAATCTCCCAGTTACTCATGGCCAACTCTGGAAGGAGGTGAGGGGGTTCTGGCTGGAAGGATAGGAGGTGGGAGTGTGACGAAGACACCAGCTCTGGATGGGGATAGGGAGGCCAGTACACTAGCTCTGGAGGGGGTAGGGAGATGAAGACACTAGTTCTGGGGGGGGTAGGGATGATAGGACACTAGGTCTGTGAGGGGGGTTGTTAGGGGGGATAGGACACTAGTTCTGGGGGGGGGGGTAGGGATGATAGGGCATTAGCTCGGGGGGGGACAGGGGGAATAGAGAGATTAGTACACTAGCTCTGGAAGGGATAGGGAGATTAGGACACCAGCTCTGGAGGGGAGAGGGTGGTAGGGGGATAGGACACTATCTCCAGATGGGGTAGGGGGACTAGTACACTAGGTCTGGAGGGGGTGGGGAGGTGGGGGGGGTGGTGGTAGGACACTATCTCTGGAGAGGGGGTAGGGAGATTAGGACACCAGCTCTGGGGGGGGGAGGGGGGGTAGTGAGATAGGACACTATCTCCAGATGGGGTAGGGGGACTAGTACACTAGGTCTGGAGGGGGTAGGGAGGTAAGGGGGGATAGGACACTATCTGCGGAGGGGGTAGGGAGACTAGTACACTAGGTCTGGAGGGGAATAGGAAGATTAGGATCACTAGTTCTGGAGGAGACAGGGAAGTAGGGGGGATTTGTACACTATCTCTGGAGGGATTTCCCTTCCCGCAGTCACTGTTGAGTATTTGCAGCATTTTCTGTTCTGATATCAGCGGGTAAAAGGTAGTTCCCGCTCTCAAACTCCCTTCTTTACTCTCAGTTCCCGTTCTGCCTCAGACTGACTGACTGAGTGAGTGAGTGAGAAGCCGCTTCCCCCACAGCTCTGTTCCCACTGTCCATTCAACTTCTCCCGTACAAGAGACTCCTGGCAAAAATATAAACGATCCCTTCACCAGAGAGAGAGAGAAAAAAAACCTCCATTTAGCAAAGAGGAAAAAGTGACTGGATTTCTAAGTTAAACAGGCACTCAGTGAGAAAACTTTGGAAAGCAATTGGCATTTATACATGTGGTAGAAAATTAGACTGTATACTCAGGGAAAGGTGTTGCAGTTTTTAAATATAGCTGTCCAAAAGAGAGACGGGAATGGGGGGCAACAATTGTAGCTGTCTCTATTCATTGATAACACACACACGGAATGGTCTCCCCACCCCCTTTTTAAAAAGCAGCTTCCATACACAGTATCCAAGCACTCAGTCCCTCGCCAGGGCATGTTTTACTACCACCAGCCCCACCGCTTCACAGTCTTCCCCTTCCCCTTTGTAACATTACCAGGGGAAGGAGGATTTCAAGTCAGGCTTCTGTTCAGTGTCTCAAGGTCTCTCTCCCCTGGCAGCAACTACCCCCACCCGACCCCCACCCTGCTGAAATATAACCCCCCCCCCCTCCCCTCCTCACTGAAAGGTGCCGGTGGGAGAGGGGGGAACCTACCGGGAGAATGGTATTGCCCCCAGTTCCATGGAGGAGAACCTCCCCCCCCACCACACCTTTTATTTTTAACACAACACAACAGAGATGTTAAAAAAAAATCACACATTGAAAAAATGATGGGGAAGGGGAATTGGACATCAGAACAAGGGAACATTGGGACAAGGGAATATCAGGAGAAAGGAATATTGGGATAAGGGAATATCAGGGGAAAGGAGTATTGGGATAAGGGAGTATCAGGAGAAAGGAATATTGGGTTAAGGGAATATTGGGATAAGGGAATATTAGGGGAAAGGAATATTGGGATAAGGGAATATTAGAAGAAAGGACTATTGGGATAAGGGAATATTGGGATAAGGGAATATTAGGGGAAAGGAATATTGGGATAAGGGAATATTGGGATAAGGGAATATTAGAAGAAAGGAATATTGGGATAAGGGAATATTGGGATAAGGGAATATTAGGGGAAAGGAATATTGGGATAAGGGAATATTAGGGGAAAGGAATATTGGGATAAGGGGATATTGGGACAAGAGAATATCAGGACAAGGGAATATTGGATTAGCAGCAGAAACGGGAGCAAATGAAACAAAACACACATCTGAAACGTTGAAGAATTTGACCTACCTGGATGTAACATACTTTGGAAATAAAAGATCACCAGGACAAATGATCCAAGACAAGTGACTAGGACCATGCGGCATTTTCTGCTCATCCTCATGATATCCAGGAGCCCCTGTTTCATGGCTGGGCTGTGTGTGTGTGTGTGTGTGTGTTGCTGATGCTGAGTGCTGGCTCTGCTGCTCTCCTCCGCTGCTTCCTTCCTTCCCTCCCTCTCTCTCTCTCACACACACACACACACACACACACTCACTCACTCACTCCAGCTGCCAGCGCAGCGGCAGCCCCAAACACCGAGCCCCGTTCCTGATCATCCTTCCCCTCCCCTCTCCGCCAGCCACAGCCAGCAATGCCAGCCTCCTGCACACATACACACACAGGGCGGTCCCTCTCCCTCCCTCACCCTCTCTCTCTCTCTCTGCCTTGCTGGCAGTGCAGTATCTGCTCGGTCCTAGTGCTCGCTGGAGTTTCTACCAGGCAACCAGATCCAAAACTTCAAAAAAAAACCCCAGACTTATCTTGCTAAAATCTTTATTTTGTTTGTTCATTTGATTTGATTTATTATTGTCACATGTATTAGTATACAGTGAAAAGTATTGCTTCTTGCGCACTATACAGACAAAGCATACCGATCATAGAGGAGGAAAGGAGAGAGTGCAGAGTGTAGTGTTACAGTCATAGCTAGGGTGCAGAGAAAGATCAACTTAATGCGAGGTAGGTCCATTCAAAAGTCTGATGGCAGTGGGGAAGAAGCTGTTCTTGAGTTGGTTGGTACGTGATCTCAGACTTTTGTATCTTTTTCCTGATGGAAGAAGGCGGAAGAGAGAATGTCCGGGGTCCGTGTGGGGTCCTTAATTATGCCGGCTGCTTTTCCAAGGCAGCGGGAAGTGTAGACAGAGTCAATGGATGGGAGGCTGGTTTGCGTGATGGATTGGGCTACATTCACGACCTTTTGTAGTTCCTTGCGGTCTTGGGCAGAGCAGGAGCCCATACCAAGCTGTGATACAACCAGAAAGAATGCTTTCTATGGTGCACCTGTCAAAGTTGGTGAGAGTCGCAGCTGACCTGCCAAATTTCCTTCATAGGACGTGGGCTCCATTGGAATTACCCAGCCCTAATTGCCCTTGGTCTTTTTAAAGTTTAAAGTTTTGTTTTACTTGTGACACAAGTAGGCATACATTAACACCGCAATGAATTTACTGTGAAAATCCTCTTGTCTCCACACTCTGCCACCTGTTTGGGCACACTGAGGGAGAATTTAGCATGGCCAGTGCACCTAACCGACTTTCGGACTGTGGGAGGAAACCGGAGCACCCGAAGAAAACCCACGCAGACACGGGGGGAATGCGCAAACTCCACACAGTGACCCAAGCTGGGAATCGAACTGGGGTCCCTGGCATTGTGAGGTAGCAGTGCTGACCACTGTGCCACCCACCACTGCCTTGATTCCTGGGACTCGATCAATGAAATTGAATCATAGAATCCCTACAGTGCAGAAAGAAGCCATTCGGCCCCTCGAGTCCGTGCTGACTCTCTGACAGAGGGGCGAATGTTCCAGTTCCACCCGCCACGGGGATCGAAGCGGTGACAGGTGGCCCCCCCCCAAGAGTGTCTTACCCAGGCCCATAACCCCGCATATTTACCACGGCCAATCATACAATCCCTACGGTGTAGAAAGGAGGCCTTTCAGCCCATCGAGTCTACACCAACAACAATCCCACCCAGGCCCTAACTCTGTAACCCCATATATTTACCCCGCTAATCTCTCTTTCCAACGCATCCCGGGGCAATTTAACGTGGCCAATGCAGCTAACCCGTGCATCTTTGGACTGTGAGAGGAAACCGGAACACCCGGAGGAAACCCACGCAGACACAGAGAGGATATGTAGACTCTGCACAGACACTGACCCAAGCTGGGAATCGAACCCGGGACCCTGGCGCTGTGAGGCAGCTGTGCTAACCACTGTGCCACCCTGCTGCCCATAAGCCATCTAATCTACACATCTCTGGACACTTAGGGGCACTTTACCATGGCCAATCCACCTAACTTGCACACTTTTGGACGAATTTGTAAGTTGCAAAGCTCCGGACTCACGGGGAAAGGCAAGGCTGTGAGGACATACCATTCCAGTGTTGTTATTTAGATTAGGATCCTCCCTTACCCATCAATCAACATCATTGAAAACAAATTCCTTCTCACCTTGCTGTTTATGGGATCTCCCTGTGCATGGTCCTGACATAATGACAGTGACTGCATTTCAAAAACAAGTACTTCATTGACTGTAAAGCACATTGGGATATCTGTAGTAGTGATAGGTGCTATATAAATGCAACTAGTTTTATTTTGTTAAGCGTTGGCCAAGACAAGCTACTTCACCTAGTCTAGAAGTGCAGAAACAGAGGACATTGTTTGAAGGGTATTAGGTAACAGAGAAATATAGAAACTAGGAGCAGGATTAGGCCATTCAGCCCTTCGAGCCTGCTCTGCTATTCACTATGATCGTGGCTGATCCTCGATCTCAAAGCCGTGTTCCCGCTTTCTCCCACATCCCTTGATGCCAAACATCTAAAAAATGATTTATCTCTTTCTTGAATACATTTAGTGTCTTGGCCTCCGCAGCACTGTGTGGTAAAGAATTCCACAGATACACCACCCTCTAAGTGAAGAAATACTTCCTCATCTCGCTCCTAAATGGTCTACTCCATATCCTGGGACTCTGTCCCCTGGTTTTAGATTCCCCAACTAAGGAAAACATCCTCCCCGCATCCAGTCTGTCCAGAAATGTTGGAATTTTATACATTCAATCAGATCTCCTGACATCCTTCTAAACTCTAGTGAATACAGGCCCATTTGAACCAATCTCTCCTCATAGGACAGACAAGCCAATCTCGATATCAGCCTAATGGATCTCCTCTGCACTTTCTCTTTGGGAAGTATACCCTTTCTTAAGTAGTGAGACCAAAACTGCACACAATACTGCGGGTGTGGTCTCACCAAGGCCATGTATAAGACCTCCCACTTCCGAATCAAATCCTCTTGCAATGGAGGCCAACATACATTTGGCGTCCTAATTGCCTGCTGCATTTGCCATTCATTGACCAGTGTACGCCCAGATCCCTTTGTACATCCACACTTCCCAATATATCACCATTTAAATAACACTCTTCCTTTCTGTTTTTCACACCAAAGTCCAAAGGGACAGCATGGTGGCACAATGGTTAGCACTGCTGCCCCCCCCAGCGCCAGAGATCCGTGTTCAACCCCCAGCTTGGGAGACTGTGCAGGGTTTGCACATTCTCCCTGTGTCTGCGTGGGTTTCCCCTGAGTGCTCTGTTTTCCTCCCACAGTCCAAAGACGTGTGGGTTACGTTGATTGGCTGTGCTAAATTGACCCTAGTTTCGGGGGCGTTAGCAGGGTAAATATGTGGGGTTACGGGGATTGTTGTCAGTGCAGGCTTGATGGGCTGAATGGCCTCCGTCTGTACTGTAGGGATTCTATGATTCTTTTCTACGATTCTATGTGTAGGTAAGGTGGAAAAGTGAGATGAATGTGTGGAACTACAGGGATAGGATAGGGGGGTGGGCCTGGGTAAGATGTTCTGTTGGAGAGTCTGTGCAGACTCAATGGGCTGAATGGCCTCCTTCTGCACTGTAGGAATTCTATGATTCTAAGTGCATAACTTCACATTTAGCTGTGTTGCACTGCATTGCCATGTGATTGCCCACTCAACCTGTCTGAATCACCTTGAAGCCTCTTCGCATCCTCCTCACTTCGCACAATCCCACCCAGTTTTTTGCCATCAGCAAATTTGGAAATATTACATTTGGGTTCCCTCATCCGGGTCATGTATAATTATTGTGAACAGCTGGGGTGCAAGCACTGATCCCTGCAGTAACGGCAGCACGGTGGCACAGTGGTTAGCACTGCTGCTTCATAGTGCCAGGGACCTGCATTCAATTCCTGGCTTGGGTCACTGCCTGTGTGGAGTTTGCACATTCTCCCCATGTCTGCGTGGGTTTCCTCTGGGTGCTGCAGTTTCCTCCCACGGTCCAAAGATGTGTGGGTTAGGTTGATTGGCGATGATAAATTGCCCATTAGTGTCAGAGGATCAGCAGGGTAAATATGTTATGTAAGGGGTGGCACAGTAGCACAGTGGTTGGAACTGCTGCTTCACAGCTCCAGGGACCTGGGTTCGATTCCCAGCTTGGGTCACTGTCTGTGCGGAGTCTGCACATTCTTCCCGTGTCTGTGTGGGTTTCCCCCGGGTGCTCTGGTTTCCTCCCACAGTCCAAAGATGTGCAGGTTAGGTTAATTGGCCGTGTTAAATTTGCCCCTTACTATCCTGAGATGCATAGATTAGAAGGATCAGCAGGTAAAATATGTAGGAATATGGAGGGCCTGGGTGGGATTGTGGTCAGTGCAGACTCGATGGGCTGAAGGGCCTCTCTCTGCACTGTAGGGCTCTATGATTCTATGTTACGGGAATAGAGCTTGGGTGGAACTATGGTCAATGGACTCGATGTCTTCCTTCTGCACTGTAGGGATTCTTTGATTCTAACTGCCTGCCATTCAGAGAAAGACCCATTTATTCCTACTCTCTGTTTTCCATCTGTTGGCCAATTTTCGATCCAGGCTATTGCATGGCCCCATATCCCACGTGCCTTAATTTTCCTGCTAACCTCTTATCAAGAACCTTCTGAAAGTCCAAAGGCGCCACATCCACTGGTTCTCCTTTAATTAACCCAGGGAGAATAAGTTCTAAACTATTGTATTGGGTGGAACAAGCGAGTGGGCAATCGATGGAACAGATTCCCTCAGGGAATGATGGAAGCAGTTATTACCGATTCATTCAAATTCAAATTTAGATAAGACTTCTCCCAGTAAATAATATTTTGAGACACGGTACGTGAGTCATTTGAGACATGACAGACAGTGAGTGTAGCAGGTGTGGGAGTAACATGTCACTTTGGGAGATGTACTTTTCCAAAGCTTTCCAGTTCTTGCAATTTTCCCCTTCCCAGGTCTGTCACCACCGATGAATAATCATTAGAGACAGATAGTTATGATTAGTCAACACCATAACTCTTGTGTCACATGTCTATCAGAATGGTAGAGCTAGTAGATGAACCTTGGGTTTAATGAGATGCCAGCGTTGGACTGGGGTAAACACAGTAAGAAGTCTCACAACACCAGGTTAAAGTCTAACAGGTTTCAGAACTCACCTGATGAAGGAACAGCGTTCCGAAAGCTCGTGGTGTTTACTATCAAATAAACCTGTTGGACTTTAACCTGGTGTCGTGAGACTTCTTACTTTATTTTTTAAACCAGTGGTTCCCATGTTTACACTATCATCTCATGATACTGCAGAACGGTTTGGAGATAGGACTGTACCTGTATCCGTACTATTTACTCTATCCTTGAGGCTTACCTAGTTACGTAATTAACACTGAATAAATCAGAAAATCCATAGAATCCCTGTCAAGCAGAGACATTGAAGATAGGAGCAGGAGGAGGCCATTTGGCCCTTTGAGCCTACTCTGCCAATCATGGCTGATCGTTCAACTCAATAGCCTAATCCTGCTTCTTCCCCTCAACCTTTGATCCCATTTGCCCCCAAGAGCTATATCCAGCCACCTCCTGAATACATTCAAAAGGCCATTCAGCCCATCATGTCTGTACCGACTCTCTGACAGTATCTTACCCGGGCCCTCTCCCTGCCCTATCCCCAAAAAATGAGATGGTGCCGGAGCGTGGGAACTTCTTGTGAGCTGTCCTCAGCATGCCCTCTAATTCTACTTTTCACTCGCGTTCTATGCTTCTAAAACTCTGCTCTAACTCTTTTAAACTCCCCAATAATGCTCTTTTTAAATCTCTGACAGATTTGGTGATCTTTCTTGTCACCCTTTTGTTACACTATATTCTGCACCCTCTCCTTTCCTTCCACCCTACACACTCTATGAACTGTATGCTTTGTCTGCATAGCACACAAGAAACAATGGAATTGTAGAATCCTACAGTGCAGAAGGAGGCCATTTGGCCCATCGAGTCTGCATCAACCACAATCCCACCCAGGCCCTATCCCCATAACCCCACATATTTACCCTCTAATCCCTCTGACACTAGGGTCAATTTAGCGTGGCCAATCCATCTAACCTGCGCATCTTTGTGGTGTGGGAGGAAACTGGAACACCCGGAGGAAACCCACACAGACACGGGGAGAACGCGCAGACTCCACACAGACATGGACCAGAAGCCGGAATTGAACCTGGGTCCCTGGCGCTGTGAGGGAGCAGTGCTAACCACTGTATCAATGTGCCACCCCAGCCACGCACCGTCAAGTAGGTAGCTCACCTGTTATAAAGGGTCATCTGGACTCGGAACGTCAGCTCTTTTTCTCTCCTTACAGAGGCTGCCAGACCTGCTGAGATTTTCCAGCATTTTCCCTTAAAATTAAGTATTTGCATAAATGAAGTAAACAGAGTTAAGCATACACAGGATCGCTCACCCTGCTAGGCTTACTTAGAGAAGATAAAGCCATCCTTCAAGTAGCATATGCGAGAGTATAGTATTGGGTTTTATTGTTTGCCGTTTATGAATCTACAGAGACTGGGGACACAAATATCAAACGCAGACCCCCTTGAGACGTCTCCCACTGCTGGATAGTACACCAACCCTGCCAGTGTCACAAAAAATTATCTTTGCCTTGGATTTCCCCAACACAGTACTCGTATCATCATAACAGATGAAATACTGGGCTCAGAAGGATTCAGCATTGTCCAGAGTTAAGCATGTGGTTCTTCATGCCTGGCGTTACAATACAGTGTCTGAACAACTAAACAAGGAAGGATGAATGGAGGTGTGGAGGCAGCGTCCCCCTGCGAGGAGCGAGGGTGACCGCCCCCATGTCCACAGGAAGTTACTACTGGTGAAACTGCACAGCGCCCACCCAGGGATGTCCAAGATGTTGGATCCACAGCTCTGGCCCGGGTTAGACACAGATGTAGAAAGTATGGTCAACCGGTGCGACCAATGCCAGCTGCAACAAATGTTACTCCTGGCAGCCCCGATACACCCTTGGCCATGGGTAAGACTCCATATTGATTCTGTAGACCCACGCTTGGCCACTATGTCTCTACTTGTAGTCGACACACACACAAAATGCCAAGATATCCATGAAATTAAATCCACGACTTCTTCTGCAAAATTGGAAAAGTTAAGGCAAGCCCTTGCCACTCATGGTTTGCTGGATTAAAGTCCAACAGCTTTATTTGGTAGCATGAGCTTTCGGAGCGCTGGTTCTTCATCGGGCGAGTCACTCACCTGGTGAAGGATCAGCGCTCCAAAAGCTCATGTTACCAAATAAACCTGTTGGACTTTAACCTGGTCTTGTGAGACTTCTTACTGTGCTTACCCCAGTCCAACGCCGGCATCTCCACATCAGGTATGCCGGAAGCACAATGGGATAGCGCTTACCAGCGAGGAGTTCCAGCTTTACATATCGTCAACCGGCATCAGGCACGTATGTAGCACACCGTACCACTCCGTCTCAAATGGATTGGCAAAAAGCACCGTGGCCACCCGGTTCTCACACCGCCCCCCCCCCCCCCCCCCCCCACCCCACCCCCACCTTGCCACCACAGGTCAAGTCTCATGGGCGCACATCACTGCTGGTCTTCAAAATCAGAGATAAGGCAACATGGGCTCGAAGGTGGAGCAAGGAGACGGGCACTATCTGTCAACTTACCTCCAGAGTGCCCATGGGCAACACAGCCCATGTCAGGGTGCGAGGGGTGGGGGGATCCTTCAAGGGGTTGTGGGGGGAGGAATGCTGGAAAATTAAGGCAGCATCTGTCTCATTCAGTGTTTTGCCCCCGGCGTTTTCTCATAATTGCACAGCGTGATGGATCAGGTGTGAAAAGCCGAAACTGCCGACGTCCCAGCCACCTGTTCCGGCCTGAGTTAACAGTTCGAACGCCGGTGAGGATCGCACAGCCAGCTGGAGGGGCAGGGCCCAGGCACAGTGGCAATGCCGGGAGATCCAATCTCAAAGTTAAATATAAGGCCTCCCTCTCAGGGACGTGGGGACCCCCAACGGCTGAAGGCAACAAACATCCGGAAGGAGAATGGCCCCCAATGGAGGAGGGTAACCCTCCCTGCCAGTGCTCCCTCCAGGTGTTCACTGCCAGTGGCCCATGCCAATGCCCCTGGCATTTCCCCAGCATTGCTCCATGCCAGTGCTGCCTTGTATTGTCCCCTGCCAGTGCCCCATGCCAATGCCTCTGGTGTTTCCCCAGCGTCACCCCGTGCCACTGCTCCCTTGCATTGCCCCCTGGCATTGCCCCATGCCAGTGCCCCCTGGCATTGCTCCATGCCAGTGCTGCCTTGTATTGCCCCCTGGCAGTGCCAGGGTGCAGAGTAATGTCCAGCATCCCTGAACCAGATCATCTGGTTATTATCATGGTGCTGTTTATGGGATCTTGCTGTGTGCAAATTGGCTGCCGCGCTCCCTACATTACACCTGCGATTACCCTTCCCAAAGCACTTAATCAGGTGCAAAGGGCTTTGAAACGTCTGGTGGTTGTAAAAAACATGAGAAATGGAAGAGTTTCCTTCTCTCTAATCGGGACATTGATGGCACGGTGAAATGGAATGTTAATGTTGGCTATAAATCCATTTTAATATTGAATAAATCCAATTAAAGACATCTTTTTTTAAATTACTGATTGGGTAACAGGGAGAATTTATGTTCACAATCTCAGCAGCACAGTTTGAGAATTCGAATTCTGTTTCAGAATTTCTGGATATGAAATAAGCAGTTTTGGTAAATGTTGACGTGAATCTGTGGCAAAAACTCACCGGCCGGAATTTTACCACCTCGCCTGCCCCAGAATCGGACGTCTAAATCACCGGTGACTCTTCAGGGCAGGAAATCGGCCATCCTTATGGGATCCGGCCTACGCGTGACTCCAGACCCACATCAACGTCAAAGAACAGGGGACAGTACAGCACAGGAACAGGCCCTTCGGCCCACCAAGTCTCTGCCAACACATGACGTCTTTCTAAAGACCTTCTGCCTCTATGCAGAAGGTCCTTTTCCCTTTATTCCCAGCCTATTCATGTATCTGTTAAGATTGCTATGGAATCTGCTTCTACTGCCTCCTCTAGCCATGCAATCCAGGCACTTACCACCCCCCCATGTAAAAAACTCATCCACTCCTTACATCTCCTTAAACTTTCCCCATTTTACCGTAAACCGATGTCCCCTCGTAATTGACACTTCTCCCCTGGGAAAAAGACTTTGACCCTCCATTCTATCCATGCCTCTCATAATTTTAATGATGTTTCATTAAAGTAGTGTCTGTTGTTTCAAACCGCAGAGGATGGTCCTTCGCTCGAGGATAAATGAGGATGGGGAATAAGTGCCGGTTTTCCCCAAACGTTCGCCTCCTGCAAACTGATTTTGAAAATATATCACCGTTGGTGCAACAGGCAGTGAACTGGCACTTTACAGGAATGGAAAAGTGTTAGATAGGCGAGCCACTTAGCTTACCTAACCTGGTCTACTGTGGTGGAGATGGAGGTCTTGCCTTCTGTCGGTGAAACCACTGAGTTTGCCTCTTTCCAGAAAGGTATCTTGTGTCACTCAGGCACTTTACTGACCAGTGACAGACCCCCTGGGACCAAGGACTCAGAAGGTTGAAGTTCCAGTCGCCATCTCTTTCAGGAGATGTGAGGGTCGCTGGCAAAGCCAGCATTTGTTACCCGGCCTTAACTGCTATTGAACTGAGTTGGCTTGCTGGGCCATTTCAGAGGGCAGTTAAGGGTCAGCCACATTGGTGTGGCTCGGGAGTCACATGTAGGCCGAGACTGGGTAAGGATGGCATATTTCCTTCCCTAAAGGACATTAGTGAACCAGGCGGGTTTTTATGGCAATCTTTATATTCCAGATTCCAGTTGCCATGGTGTGGCTTGAACCCCTGTCCCCAGAACATTAACCCAAGCCTCTGGATTAGTAGCCCAGTGACATTACCGTGACAACACCTTCTCCCCATATGGACTTCTCTACTCAGCAGCGCCACTGCAGAGGTGGTGGTTGCTGCCGGTACAACACCCATCTGAGGCCTCAGATCAAGGAGAGACCCCAGGCAAAGGTGAGAGAGGGGGGGCAGGGTGGGGGTCACATGGTGAGGGTGAGTGGGGAGGGGGATGGCTTTTCGTGATGCTGGCTTCATCAATCAGCCACTGAGTGCCAAGGAACTAGGTTAGGATTGTTTTCGCTGGAGTTCAGATGAATTGGGGGGGGGGATCTCATAGAGACTAATAAAATTCTAACAGGACTGGACAGGATAGATGCAGGGAGGATGTTCCAGATGGTGGGGGGAGTCCAGAACCAGGGGGTCACGGTCTGAGGATTCAGGGTAGACCATTTAGGACATAGGTGAGAAGACATTTCTTCACCCAGAGAGTGGTGAGCCTGTGGAATTCATTCCCACAGGAAGTAGTTGATGCCAAAACATTGAATGTATTCAAGAGGTGGCTGGATGTAGCACTTGGGGTGAATGGGATCAAAGGTTATGGGGAGAAAGCAGGATTAGGCTATTGAGTTGGACAATCAGCCATGATCGTAATGAATGGCGGAGGAGGCTCAAAGGGCCAAATGGCCTCCTCCTGCTCCTATTTTCTATGATTCTATGTTTAACACAGTAAGAAGTCTCACAACACCAGGTTAAAGTCCAACAGGCTTATTTGATAGCAAACCCATTAGCTTTCGGAGTGCTGGCTGCCCCTTTGTCAGGTGAGTCCAGCATCTCCACATCAATGTTTAATACCAGCATCAGCGGGATGAGGCCCTTAATTGAACACTAAATATATACATAAGGGTTTCAGGGTAACTCACCTGATGAAGGAACAGCGTTCCGAAATCTCGTGGCATTTACTATCAAACAAACCTGTTGGACTTTAACCTGTTGTTGTGAGACTCCTTACTGTCTTCACCCCAGTCCCACGCTGGCATCTCCACATCATGTCCAACACTCGGACCAGATTAGTCATTCCCTACACATTCCTACTTCCCCTTCAGTTCCGCTGTACGTCACTCTTGTCTGCTCACTGAGTTAGAAAGTCTGAACGGTGAGATATAACCTGGATAAAGGCCATCGGGAGGCGAGGGGAATTAAAGGCACAGATCTCCATCCACACTCGGAACTCAGCTGAAAATGTATAAACACGTTATCACACAGACAGCGCTCCGGGAATCCTCTGAATTAGGATCAGGAGTAGGCCATTCGGCCCCTCGGGTCTGTTCCGTCATTCAATAAGATCCCAGCTGATTGTAACCTCAGCCCCATATTCCCGCCCACCCCCGATAACCTTTCACCCCCTTGTTAATTAAGAATTTATCTGGCTCTGCCTTAAAATTATTCTGCTTCCACCGCCTTTTGAGGAAGAAAGTGCCAGAGACTCACAACCCTCAGAGAGAAAAGAGTTCTCCTCACCTCTGCCTTAGGAGGATGAGATGCAGAGATGCCGGTGTTGGACTGGGGTAAACACAACAAGAAGTCTCACAACACCATTATTTTTAACTAGTAACCACCCCCCCCAAGTTCCAGAATCTCCCACAAGAGGAAACATCCAGCCTATCAACACATTTCAGCATCTTATATGTTTCAATTTTCTACATGGATTGGCCGTGCTAAACTGCCCCTTAGTGTCCAAAGATGTGTAGGTTAGGTGGATTGGCCATGCTAAACTGCCCCTTAGTGTCCAAAGATGTGTAGGTTAGGTGGATTGGCCATGCTAAACTGCCCCTTAGTGTCCAAAGATGTGTAGGTTAGGTGGATTGGCCATGCTAAACTGCCCCTTAGTGTCCAAAGATGTGTAGGTTAGGTGGATTGGCCGTGCTAAACTGCCCCTTAGTGTCCAAAGATGTGTAGGTTAGGTGGATTGGCCGTGCTAAACTGCCCCTTAGTGTCCAAAGATGTGTAGGTTAGGTGGATTGGCCATGCTAAACTGCCCCTTATTGTCCAAAGATGTTTAAATTAGTTGGATTGGCCATGCTAAATTGTCCCTTAGTGTCCAAAAATGTGCAGCATGGATGGATTGGCCATGCTAAATTGCCCCTTAGTGTCCAAAAATGTGCAGCAGAGATGGATAAGCCAGGGTAAATGTGTGGGGTTATGAGGATAGGGCGGGGGAGAGGGCCAGGGTAAGATTCTCTGCCAGAGACTTTGTGCAGACTCGATGGGCTGAATGGCCTCTTCTGTGAAGTTGGGATTCCATGCTTCTAAGGAGCGGGGGGCTCTGTTGAAGGAAGAGGATCTGAATGGAGGAAGGGAACTCCACACGGAAGGCTGGGTTTCAGTGGAGGAAGGGAACTCTCAGTGAAGGAAGGACCATAACTTCTCCGATCTATCCTCCCAGTCCAAATGACAAGGAAGTGGGCCTTTACCTGTCTCTCATGGTTTATATCTGTGTGTGAATGTTAATGAGGAAAGGGGCTATGAGGTAGGTTACAGTCTCTGACTTGGCAGAGACTAGACTACCCTGGGTTCTAATTTGAGTCACTCACTACCAGTAAGGTGGATGTGAATTACTTGCGGTGGGGAGAGATTAATATCGAAATAACAGCATTAGCAACTGGTCAGGAATAATATTTGCTTTCATCTGGTCAGGAGACGCAGATGTATCGTAAGGAAAACCTTTATTGGAAGTGTAACCACACCGACATTCCAGGAAAGAGGAAATTATTCCAAAGGATGTGTAAATATTGTAAGGTTGAAGATGCATTTTTGTTTGGTGCATTGGCCGTTGTACCAGCAGAGGGAAGGCCGAACAGCCCCTTGAGTCTGTGCTACTGTTCCATAGTCTGCACCTCACTCCATTCACCCACTTCCACTCCATGTCTTTTGCTACGTTTTAACACAGCGAATGGTAATGATCTGGAACTCACCGTCTACGAGGGTGATGGAAGCAGAAACAGTGAATGATTTCAAAAGGCAATTGGATGGACGCTTGACGGAAATAAACTAGCAGGGCTATGAAGATTCTTTAAAAAATTATTATTGTCACTAATAGGCTTACAGCTGAGAATCTGTCCTTCCAGAGAAACACTTACCCCTAATCTCAGGAGCAGAGGTAAATGTGCATGCACGGATAAATATTCAACACCCCTGAAAGAAAGATGATTGTAAGCAATTGGCTTCAACGCAACATGAACAACCTTAATTAAGTCACCAGGTCTTTGTTTGAAGCTTATTTATTAGTGTCACAAGTAAGGCTTATATTAACACTGCAATGAAGTTACTGTGAAAATCCCCCGAGTCACCGCACTCTGGCACCTGTTCGGGTACACTGAGGGAGAATTTAGCATGGTCAATGCACCCTAACCAGCACATCTTTCAGACTGTGGGAGGAAACCCACGCAGACACAGGGAGAACATGCAGACTCTGACAGACAGTGACCCAAACTTGGAATCGAACCTGCATCTCTGGCTAACCACTGTGCCTTCCGCGCAAGATAGAACGGGGGATGGGACAGACTGGATTACTCTGCAGAGGGTCGGCACAGACTTGATGAGTGAATGGCCTCCTCCTGTGACACCAAAACTCCATGTCGAGCTAAAATCCATCGGTCTCAATGTAGAAAGGTTTGATTTTTTTCCCCCAGTATCAACAGCCCATGAGGAGAAAAAGTGCCAGTTATTTAGTCCCCATTGTGCGAATAAATGTTTCTGAATTTCTCTCTGCAGTGGCTTGTCTCCAGTTTCGAGATTATGTCCCTGATCCCTTGTCTCCCCACCCGATGAAATTGTTTCTCCCAATCCCCATCAAATCCTTCTTAACGTTTTAATCTCCTCGATCGCCCCTCAGGAGGTGGTTAGCACTGCTGCCTCACAGTGCCAGGGACCCGGGTTTGATTACGGGCTTGGGTGACTGTGCAGAGTTTGCACATTCTCCCCGTGTCTGCGTGGGTTTCCTCCGGGTGCTCCGGTTTCCTCCCACAATCCAAAGATGTGCAGGTTAGGTGGATTGGCCGTGCTAAGTTGCCCTTTAGTGTCGGGGGATTAGCTAGGGGTAAATGCATGGGGTAATGGGGATAGGGCCCTGGGTGGGACTGTAGTCAGTACAGACTCAATGGGCCTCCTTCTGCAGTGTAGGATTCAATGAATGCTTGGATAATCATTCTGTGATATATAGATTGCAGCCAATATACTTTTCAGTCTGGATATGGTACAGCTCTTAATATCGCAAACCTTTCCAGTTCAGGAGGAGGCCATTCAGCCCATCTGGTCTGCACTGGCTCACTGAAAGAACATCCTATCTAATCCCATTCCTCCAACGTATCCCCGTAACCTTGCACGTTCTCCCTTTTCAGATAGTAACCCAATTCCATAGGACCACAGTATCTCTACACTGCAGAAGGAGGCCATTCAGCCCATCGGGTCTGCACTGACGCTCTGAAGAGGCACCTTACCCAGACCCTCCCCACAACCACACTAACCAGCAACTTAGCACGTCCAACCCACCTAACCCGCGCATCTTTGGACTGTGCACCCGCCCACCTTTCCTTTCACCCGGAGGAAACCCACACAGACACGGGGAGAATGTGCAAACTCCACACAGACAGTGACCCAAAGCCAGAATTGAACCCAGGTCCCTGGCACTGTGAGGCAGCAGTGCTGACCACTGCGCCACCATGCTTTTTGAATACCTTGATCAATCCTACCTCCACCACCCTCTCAGGAATTCTGTTCCAATTCCAATCACCCTCTGTTTGAAGGAAATCTTCCTCATAGCCCTTTTTACTCATTTTCTCCATTATTTTGAATCTGTGCCCTCCAGTTCCTGATGCTATCTTGAGTGGGAACAGTTTCTCACTATTTACCCTGTCCATAGCACTCAGGGTTTTGAATATCTTGGTCAAATCTCCTCTTGGCTTTCTTTTCTCCAAGGAAAACTGTCCCAATGTCTACAATCTCCAGGAGCCAATGACAAGTATCGTACCTCAATGATCCATAAAGTGCAGATTGAGACCCATCTACTGGACACAGCCGGTATTGCAAGCAGCTTGAAATGAATAAACACCATTGGAAAAGGGAATTTGGGGATTTTTGATTTGAACGGTGCGTGATATATTTTCACATATTTGTCCTTCTGACTGTTTTTTATTAGAGTTATTTGATTTCAAAGGAAAGAGATGGTCCACCGATACTGCTGCTAATTGATAGAATGGCACGGTGGCACAGTGGTTAGCACTGCTGCCTCATAGCGCCAGGGACCCGGGTTCGATTCCAGGCTTGGGTCACTGTCTGTGTTCTCCCCGTGTCTGTGTGGGTTTCCTCTGGGTGCTCCGGTTTCCTTCCACAGCCCAAAGATGCACGGGTTAGGTGGAGTGGCCATGCAAAATTGCCCATTAGTGTCCCAAGATGCGCAGGTTAGGTGGATTGGCCATGCTAAACTGCCTCTTAGGGTCCAGAGATGTGCAGGTTAGGTGGATTGGCCAAGCTAAACTGCCCCTTAGTGTCCCAAGATGTGCAGGTTAGGTGGATTGGCCAAGCTAAACTGCCTCTTAGGGTCCAGAGATGTGCAGGTTAGGTGGATTGGCCATGCTAAACTGCCCCTTAGGGTCCAGGGATGTGCAGGTTAGGTGGATTAGTGGAGTAAATGCATGGGGTTATAGGGATAAACCGGTGGCTACACAAAACACAAGAAGAACATGCAAATTCCACACAAACAGTGCCCCAAGCCAGGAATCAAACCCGGGTCCCTGGCGCTGTGAGGCAGCAGTGTTAACCACTGGGCCCCCACGCCACCCCATTTTAAAAATTAAAATGCTGAAACAATGATGACAAAGGAATTTGGTGGACAAATGGAAGGAAGAAATTGGATTAATATAGATTTTGAAAACATGGGCCTGAATATAGTTCATTGCACAGAATTAAGGGCTGCCAAATGTTTAAAAATTTCACCTTTGGGACATTGCCCTCAGCGACCAGCACCAGACAAATTGGTGGTTTTACTGGGAAGGTAGATGTAAGTTTCGTAAAATTCGTATCATAAAATGCAACAGTCAGGTCCTCTTTCATAACGGTTCCTGATGTGGCAAAACACACGGGTTCAAAGCTCCTTATTTGAATTTATTCGAAAAGAATGTTTTTTTTTAATGAGCTGTTCCCTCCTTTTACAACACTGGTCGGGGAGCTTTACCCTCCAGCGGTTACAGAGTTAGCCGTCCAGCACAGATGTTGAAACAAGCACTTTGGTGAATTGGCTCAATAAAAATGATCCTTGGTCCAGAAACATTGATCATAGCATCATCAGGAGCACTTTGTTCTATGTTATTTGCAGTAGAACAAAAGAAATCACACTCTTTTCATTGTACAAGGCAATGTCCAACTCAACATGCTTGGTTTTACTAGAGGGCACTCGAGGGCGTAGGTTTCAGGTGAGAGGGGAAAGATACAGAAGAGTCCAGAGGGTCAATTTTTTCACACAGAGGATGGTGAGTGTCTGGAACAAGCTGCCAGAGGTAGTCGTAGAGGCGGGTACAATTTTGCCTTTTAAAAAGCATTCAGACATGGGTAAGATGGGTAAAGAGGGATATGGACCAAACACGGGGCAATTGAAACTAGTTTAATGGTAAAAATTGGGCAGCATGGATAAGTTGGGCCAAAGGGCCTGTTTCCATGCTGTAAACCTCTATGACTCTATGACTGTATGACATTGCGAATTGCACCTGCAGATGGCACTTCTGACTCTGTCTACACTTCCTGCTGCCTCGGGAAAAGCAGCCGGCGTAATTAAGGACCCCACGCACCCCGGACATTCTCTCTTCCACCTTCTTCCTTCGGGAAAAAGATACAAAACTCTGAGGTCACCTGTCAACCAACTCAAGAACAGCTTCTTCCCTGCTGCCATCGGACTTTTGAATGGACCTACCTCATACAAAATAAAGCTGGTTGGTCAGAGATCATTTTGGTGGATGTCTCTTTTGAAAAGGAGGAGAGTGGGGTCAGACAGTCTGAAAGTCTTCTACCATCAACAAGGAGGGGGGTGAGGGGCGATCTATCCCAGACTATGTCCCAAAGTTGGGTGACAGAAACCAATCCAATTACTCCAGATGTTCTGAAATAGAGTTATCGAGGTTTACAGCCTGGAAACTGGCCCTTTGGTCCAACTGGTCCATTTTTACCACTCAGCTTGTCCCAATTGCCCGCATTGGGCCCATATCCCTCGACAGCCATCTCACCCAATGTAACTGTTTAAATGCTTTTTAAAAGACAAAATTGTATCCGTTCCTACTACAACCACTGGCACCTTGTTCCAGACACTCACCACCCTCTATATGAAAAAAATGCCCCTTTTGTATCTCTCCCCTCTCACCTTAAACCTACGCCCTCTAGTTTTAGACTCCCCTCTAGTTTTAGACTCCAATCTAGCTGACCTGTGCCCCTCATTATTTTATAGAGCTCTATAAAATGACCCTTAAGCCTCCTATGCTCCAGGGAAAAGAATCCCAGTCTATCCAGCCTCTCCTTATAACTCAAGCCATCAAGTCCTGGTAGCATCTTAGTAAATCTTTTTTGCACTCTTTCTAGTTTAGGGTGACCAGAACTGTACACAATATTCCAAATGTCTTGTACAACTTCAACAAGACGTCCCAACTCCTGTATTCAATGTTCTGAGCAATGAAACCGAGCATGCCAAATGCCTTCTTCATCACCCTGTCCACTTGTGACTCCACTTTCAAGGAGAAATGAACCCTGTACCTCTAGATCTCTTTGTTTTATAACTCTCCCCAACACCCTATCGTTAATTGAGTAAATGCTGCCCTGATTCAATCTACCAAAATGCATTGCCTCACATTTATCTAAGTTAAACTCCATCCGCCATTCGTCAGCCCACTGGCCCAATTGACCACGATCCTGTTGCAGTTCTGGATTACCTTCTTCACTGTCCACTACGCCACTAATCTTGGTGTCATCTGCAAGCGTATTAACCATGCCTCCTAAATTCTCATCCAATGAAGGATAAAGGATAGATGAAGCCATGATCGTGATGAATGGCGGAGCAGGCTCGAAGGGTCAGATGGCTTCCTCCTGCTCCTATCATCTATGTTTCAATGTTTCTATAGAACATGGGTCTCCAAACTACGGCCCACATCTGACCCACAGCCAGTGGGGTGGGACGGGAGCCTCGCCGCTGACTCAGGACCCGGACGCGGGGACGGAAGCCACAGGCCGGACATTTGCCGCCGCTCTGCCCGGTGTCTGATGGACCCATGGTAATCCCCGCCCTCTTTACTAGCCTATTGTCCAATCAGAGCTGCCGTCCTGTGACAGACAGTTCATTAAACGAATCAGCGATTGAGACATCTGTTACCCAATTGCCACTCTGCATTGTCTGAGTGACAGCTGCTCTACCCAATCCGTAAGCTCCATCTGTCTGACATGAGCGAGGACAATGACAGTGGCAATTCCGACCAATCGTAGAGTGATGTGCTCAGTGCAACACCCACCCACAATGTGATTGACATCTGCTGCAGCCAATTGCAGTGTGCTGCTGTAACACAATCACCAACCACAATGAATTTAAAATTACTTGGCGTCTTTTTTAGAAAAATAATTTAATTATAAGAGTAACCCCCTAACTTTAGAACCACTTTTTCCCTTTGGCCTGTGAAAATGTGTAAAATATATGATGTGGCCGTCGTGTTGTAAAGTTTGGAGATCCCCTGCTAAAGCAGAAGATCATTTGATCATTATAAAAATACAAGAACTGGGAACAGGAGTGGACAATTCACCTCCTCGAGCTTTCTCTGCCATTGAGTACGATCAGGGCTGATCTTCCCTCGTCCTCAACTCCACCCTTCTGCCCACTCCACAACACTACATTCTGCACCCCCTCCTTTCCTTCTCCCCTAACGCTCTAAGGGCATTCAGATGGTCAGTGGATAGGCATGTGGATAACATTGGAATAGTTTAGGTTAGAGGGTCATTAGATTGGTTCCACCGGGTTGGCGCAGCATCGAGGGCCGAAGGGCCTGTACTGCGCTGTAATGTTCTTTGTTCTATGTACTCTATGTACAGTATGTTTTGTCTGTATAGCAGGCACGAATCAATACTTTCCACTGTATGCTAATACACGTGGTAGTAAAAAAAAATCAAATCAAAATGAATCACTCTTTTCGATTCGAGCTTCACTACCTATAAATAGGCAGGACTTTTAATTCCAAGATGTCCCAAAATATTTAGATCCGTTGAAGTGTATCTCCTGTTGCGATGTTGGAGATGCAGCAGCCAATGTTCACACAGCAACCTCCCGCAAACAGCAACGCCATACTCAACAGGTTTTATTGTGTTGGGGAGTTGAGCTTATGAAACGTGGTCCCTGGTCTTGCATTCAGTTCTTGGATGTTTAAGATACAAGTGACACAGATTGCCACAGTTGTAACAAGGACATAGCATCAGGGTTGCTTTGGTAACAGGCTTTTACACTTTGATAGCCTATCAGTTTAAAGAAGACACTCAGCCATCAGGACCCCATCAAATTTGAAATTGCTGTTGTTGACACCATCAGGCCAATCCTGGTGTAAAAAAATGGATAGGGTTATCAGTAAGATAAAAATAGAAAGTCAATTTCCTTCAGTTAGTTCAGTTCGGTGAAGTTGAACTGTAAAGCTGCCATTTCTCAAGACTTGGAGAGACCAAGAGCAGTCCTCTGCCAACTAAACAAATAGGTCCTTTACCCAGAGGATGATGGGTGCCTGGAACTCGCTGCCAGGGGGAGGTAGTGGAAGCAGATACAACAGTGACTTTTAAGGGGCATCTTGACAAATACCTGAATAGGATGGGAATGGAGGGATGTGGCCCCCGGAAGGGTAGGGGGTTTTAGTTCAGTCGCGCAGCATGGTCGGTGCAGGGTGGAGGGCCCAAGAGCCTGTTCCTGCGCTGTAGTTTTCTTTGTTCTTTGATCTCTTAAGAGAATTCTCCATCGATCTCCCAAAAGAGTACCAAATCAGAAACAGTTTACTGACAGCGAATTCAACAAAAGAACACCAGAGGTTTTTCCAAAGCCACAAAACCTGTTTCTATGTTTTTTGAGAGTGACTAAGTTAGTTTTTTTTTTGGTAATGAATGACCCTTGTATTTATTTGAACAGCATTCCAGTCGAACCTTACTGTAATTAATATGTTACTTGTTTAGTTAAAGTTCCCAGATGGTTAAATAAATAACTTCTTAATTATTCCCTTGAAGTGTGTCAGGTCTTTCTGTTAATGAATCTCCAAACGTTATTCTGGAACAGTTAAGCAAGGTAAAGGACATTAACCTCTGCGTTGTAACAACTGATATTGGTTGAGGGATAAGTATTGGCCAGGACACCAGGAGAACCACCCCCCCAGCTGTTCTCTGAATATTGGATCTTTTACATCCACCTGAGCCCCCACGTTTGGAAAAAGGTGTTGCCTATCTATGTCACCTATGCCCCTCATTATTTTATAGAGCTCTATGAAATCACCCCTAATCCCCCTACGCTCCAGGGAAAATAATCCCAGTCTATCCAGCCTCTCCTTATAACTCGGGCCCTCAGATTAACATCTCATCCAAAAGACGGCACCTCCAACAGAGCAGCACACCCTCGGTATTGCACTGTGAGTCACAGCCTGGATTTGTGTGTTCAAAGTGAAGGAGTGGGATTTGAACCCATAACCTTCTGACCCAGAGGCTAGAGCGCTGAGTCACAGCTAACAACATCATTCTGTTGCTTATTCTGTTACATTGTGGAATGCCAGTGTGGGCAACAGAACTTGTTTCAAATAAAGTTTATTTATTTATTCATGTCACAAGTAGGCTTACATCAACACTGCAATGAAATTACCGTGAAAATCCCCTAGCTGCCTGTTCGGGTAACACTGAGGGAGAATTTAGCATAGCCACTGCACCTAACCAGCACGTCTTTCAGACTGTGGAGGGAAATTAGAGCACCCAGAGGAAACCCATGCAGACATGGGGAGAATGTGCAGGCTCCACACAGACGGTGACCCAAGCCAGGAATCGAACCCGGATCCCTGGCGCTGTGAGGCAGCAGTGCTAACCACTGTGCCACCGCACCGCCCCCATGAGGCAGATAGGCCACTCAGACTGCAAGATGAGTGATGTATGTCCATTACAATATCCAAGGGATGGCTATCCATGATGATGTGTTTGAGCACTCATTGTCTTCCAGTAACCTTCTGTCGAAGGGACTGTCTCTAGCCTTACTGTTCCAACCTGCCAGTGTTTGTTGAGTTGTGTTAATCCCATTTGAATTACCCGAGTTGAAAACAATGCCACTTGTCCTGACCCCTTCCCTCCAAACTGCAGCGTTAATCACAAGATTGGAGGAGCTGAGTTCCTTTCCCAAGAAAACCAATTAAAAAGCCATCTGATGGAGGCTTTCAAACTGATGATGGGTCTGGATTGGATAGATACGGCGGAAGATCCAGAGGAACTGTTCCCATTGGCAGAAGGGTCACGAATCGGTGGATGCCAATGTGAGGTGACTGGCAGCAGAAGCAGCAAGGTGAAGCTTTTTTACACAGCGAGCGGTCAGCATTTGGAATCTGGGATGAGAGCGCGGTGGAGGCAAATTCATTTGAGGCACTCAAAGAGAATTGGATAATTATCTGAAGAGGAAAAAAATTGCAGGCCTACCAGGAAAAGGTGAGGGAATGATGCATCTCTTCCAGTGAGCTAGCAAGGACCAATGGGCCGAATGGCCTCCTCCTGTGCTGCAACAAATCTGTCATTCTATGAATGTCCTCTTTACTGGCAGGGCAAACATCCCCCAACTTTTTCTTGATTCTACTAGGACCCAATGTGTGTCCTTGTTCAGAACTTGCTAGGGGGCGTCTCACAACCACCATTGAGATGGCCAAAGGTCCACTCGGTTATCTGCGCTCCAACTGCACTCCACATTGGTCTTATCGGAGGCAGGCAGAGGCAATGCCTCCTTCCAGGGTCACCAGAAGAGTGGGGTCCAATCTATCTAGGATGGTGACTTAATTTGTGGCCCTCATGCTGCACTCCCTCCAGAGTTACGGTTACGGTAAGAACCTCAACAGCGCTGGTCAGGACTTCCCAAACCTGGGAGTGCTGAACTTTCCCTACAATCCCATAGGATCCTGAAGGATGTTCTGCAATCGAAGGATCTCAATCCGGGAACACCACTGGCAAAAGGCTGGAGTCAGGTAAATTTCTGTCCATGCTTTTTGCTATCCTTTAAATGCTCAAAACACTAGGCTGAAGAAGGAAAGATTTTCATACAGAGAATGTTCAGAATCGGGAGGGGGGGTTTAAGGAACTCCTAGAACCATAGAACATTACAGCACAGAAACAGGCCTTTTGGCCCCTCTTAGCTGTGCCGAACCATTTTTCTGCCTAGTCCCACTGACCTGCACCTGGACCATATCCCTCCCCACCCCTCTCATCCATGTACCTGTCCAAGTTTTTCTTAAATGTTAAAAGTGACCTCGCATTTACCACTTCATCTGGCAGCTCATTCCACACTCCCACCATTCTGTGCGTGAAGAAGCCCCCCCTTAATATTCCCTTTAAACTTTTCCCCCTTCACCCTTAACCCATGTCCTCTAGTTTTTTTCTCTCCTAGCCTCAGTGGAAAAAGCCTGTTTGCATTCACTCTATCTATACCCATCATAATTTTATACACCTCTATCAAATCCCCCCTCGTTCTTCTACGCTCCAGGGAATAAAGTCCTAACCTATTCAACCTTTCTCTGTAACTCAGTTTCTCAAGTCCCGGCAACATCCTTGTAAACCTTCTCTGCACTCTTTCAACTTTATTAATATCCTTCCTGTAATTAGGAGACCAAAACTACAACAATACTCTAAATTCGGCCTCACCAATGTCTTATACAACCTCACCATAACATTCCAACTCTTATACTCAATACTTTGATTTATAAAGGCCAATGTACCTAAAGCACTCTTTACGACCCTATCTACCTGTGATGCCACTTTTAGGGAATTATGTATCTGTATTCCCAGATCCCTCTGTTCTATTACACTCTTCAGTGTCCTACCATTTACCTTGTATATTCTACCTTGGTTTGTCCTTCCAAAGTGCAATACCTCACAGCATTAAACTCCAACTGTCATTTTTCAGCTCATTCTTCTAGCTGGCCCAAATCCCTCTGCAAGCTTTGAAAATCTTCCTCACTGTCCACTACACCTCCAATCTTTGTATCATCAGCAAATTTGCTGATCTAATTTACCACATAATCATCCAGATCATTGATATAGATGACAAACAACAATGGACCCAGCACTGATCCCTGTGGCACACCACTAGTCCCAGGCCTCCATTCAGAGAAGCAATTCTCCATTACCACTCACTGGCTTCTTCCATTGAGCCAATGTCTAATCCAATTTACTACCTCTCCATGTATACCTAGCGACTGAACCTTCCTAACAAACCTCCCATGAGGGATCTTGTCAAAGGCCTTACCGAAGTCCATGTAGACAACACCCACTGCCATCCCTTCATCCACTTTCCTGGTAACCTCCTCGAAAAACTCTAATAGATTGGTTAAACATGACCCACCACACACAAAGCCATGTTGACTCTCCCTAATAAGTCCTTGTCTATCCACATATTTATAGATCCTATCTCTTAGTGCTCCTTCCAATAATTTACCTACTACTGACATCAAACTTACCAGCCTATAATTTCCCGGATTACTTTTTGAGCCTTTTTTAAACAACGGAACAACACGAGCTATCCTCCAATCATCCGGCACCTCACCCACGGATACCAACATTTTAAATATATCTGCCAGGGCACCCTGCAATTTCAACACTAGTCTCCTTTAAGGTCCAAGGGAATATCCTGTCCGGTCCTGGGGATTTATCTACTCTGATTTGCCTCAGGGCAGGAAGAACCTCCTCCCCATTAATCTGTATAGGTTCCATGACCTCCCTACTTGTTTGCCTTATTTCTGTAGACCCCATGCCAATTTCCTTAGTAAATGTGGATGCAAAAAGCCCATTTAATATCTCCCCCATTTCTTATGGTTCCACATATAGCTGACCATTCTGATATTCAAGAGGACCAACTTTATCCCTTACTATCCTTTTGCTGTTAATATACCTGTAAAAGCTCTTAGGATTATCTTTCACCTTGACTGCCAAAGCAACCTCATGTCTTCTTTTAGCCCTCCTGATTTCCTTCTTAAGTAGTTTCTTGCACTTTTTATACTCCTCAAGCCTATACATGTCTTATTGCCTATACATGTCACACATCTCTCTCTTCTTCTTTAACAGAGTTCCAATATCCCTCGAGAACCAAGGTTCCTTATTCTTATTTACTTTGCCTTTAATCCTGACAGGAACAGACAAACTCTGCACTCTCAAAATTTCTCCTGTGAAGGCCTCCCACTGCGTTAGAAACTGGAGCAGCATTTCTAGGGAATTGGATAAGCATTTGAAAAGTAAGTGATGATTAAAGAGTACATGGAAAGGGTAAGAACACAGGGTTAAAGTGAGTGATTCCAGTTGAAGTACTGTCATTGCCACAATTGGCTCGTGTGCCTTTGATTCCAAATCTTATTTCAACCCAATGATTCAATGCACCAACGAGGAGAACAAGCTAATCCCAAACAGCACTTGAATTAAATGATAAGAGTAATTTATTGCCCCTAAGGAAACATGGGCTTCTACCTTTCACTCCCAGGAGATTACATGGCTTTCATTTGCCTGGCTGACTGTCACTCCAACTTCACTCAAGATTGACACTGTCCAGGGAAAAGAAGCCCCATCTTAAAAAATCACTCCCACACTATTAAAAGTTTATATATTAGTCACAAGTACAATTACATTACTGTGAAAATCCCCTATTGAAGGATAGCTCGGTGGCACAGTGGTTGGCGCTGCTGCCTCACAGCACCAGGCACCCAGGTTCGATTTCCAGCTTGGGTCACTGTCTGTGGTGGAGTCTGCACATTCTCCCCGTCACTGCGTGGGTTTCCTTTGAGCGCCCTGGCTTCCTCCCACAGTCCGAAAGACGCGCTGGCTAGGCGCACTGGCCGTGCTAAATTCTCCCTCCGTGCACCCGAACAGAGTGTGGCGGCTTGGGATTTTTCACAGTAACTTCACTGCAGTGTTAATGTCAGCCTACTAATGCGACACCAATAAATAAACTTTGTAAAACCTTCACCCTGATAAATTACCTCACCTTGAGGTTTTCCTTTGCACATGGCCCCTCAGAATGATGCTGGAACCTTATTTCTGACTGGCAGGGCAAGGTACAATTGCACAGTAACTGAGTTTTCGGAGTTGAGGAGGAACCTCTTCACTCAGAGGGTAGTGAGTCTCTGGAATTCTCTGCCCATTGAAGTGATGGAGGCTACCTCGCTGAATATATTTAAGTCACGGGGTAGATAGATTTCTGATAGACAAGGGAATTAAGGGTTATGGGGAGAAAGCAGGAAAGTGGAACTGAGCCACTTCAGATCAGCCATGATCTTATTGAATGGCGGGGCAGGCTCGAAGGGCTAGATGGCCTACTCCTGCTCCTATTTCTTATGTTCTTATGCTACCTCTCAGCACCAAGGGCCCGGGCTCGATTCTTAGTGTGGGTCACTGTCTGTGCGGAGTCTGCGTGTTCTCCCCGTGTCTGCGTGAGTTTCCTCCGGTTTCCTCCCACAGTCTGAAAGACGTGTATTGACTGCGCTAAATTTTCCCTCGGTGTACCCGAACAGGCGCCGGAGTATGGCGACGAGGGGGATTTTCACAGTCGCTTCATTGCAGTGTTAATGTAAGCCTTTCTTGTAACACTAATAAATAAACCTAAAACAGACACCAGGGTGTGCAGCTCTCCTTTGATCATTTAACTAAATAAAGCTCTATTTTGGCAAAACACCACCATCTGGAGGTTCCCCTTCAAATCACACACCGTCTTAACAGGGAAATATATCACTGCT
Source organism: Carcharhinus amblyrhynchos (assembly GCF_965287045.1). Taxonomy (NCBI): domain Eukaryota; kingdom Metazoa; phylum Chordata; class Chondrichthyes; order Carcharhiniformes; family Carcharhinidae; genus Carcharhinus; species Carcharhinus amblyrhynchos. The sequence goes on from NC_137329.1 coordinate 119,183,305, forward strand.
GGGTCAAATCCCTGGAACTCCCTCCATTACAGCTACTGTGGGTGTATGTACACCTCAGGGAGTGCAGTGTTCAGGAAGACTGCTCATTGTCACCTTCTCAAGGGCAGTTAGGGACGGACAATAAATACGAGGCCCACCCAGCGATGCCCATATCCTGTGAATGAATATTTTTTACAAATGACCGTACAAAGCTCTCAAGGGTCACGTAAATAAAACCGCAAGGCAAACAGCAACATGTTCCAATCAGAGTTTATCCCGCTGTGGAGATATAACAACGACTTGTATTTATATAGCACCCCGAACATGATAAATTACCCCAAGGCGATTGGCGAGAGCGTTAGAGTGTAAAATTGTGGGGTGGCACGGTGGCACAATGAGCTGCCTCACAGAACCAGGGACACGGGCTCGATTCTGGGCTCGGGTCACTGTGTGTGTGGAGACGGCACCTTCTCCCCGTGTCTGCGTGGGTTTCCTCCGGGTGCTCCGGTTTCCTCCGAAAGATGCGCTGGTTAAGATGCATTGGCTGTGCTAAATTCTCCCTCAGTGTACCCAAACAGGCGCCGAGTGTGGCGACGAGGGGATTTACACAGTAACTTCATTGCAGTGTTAATGTAAGCCTACCTACGAATAAACAACTGCAAATCTGTTTTAAGAACCGACATCTGTTCCAGGTGTTTTGCTTGGTTTCACATGTAGCTCTTGGGGGTGTAAGATTGTGGGTTCAAACCCCACTCTAGAGAAAGTGAGCTCATAATCTAGGCTGACGCTGAGGGAGTGCTGCTTGGTCAGAGGTGCTGTCTTTCATGCGTAAAGTGGCCTGTTGGGTGGATGTCTAAGGTGGAGGAGTTCTCACCAGGTTTTTGGGGTCTTGCTGTGTGCAAATTGGCTGCTGCTTTTAAAATAACAGCAGTGAGTGCACTTTACCGCTCAGTGGAGTGTGGAGCCAGGTGTGGAAGGCTGAATAAGCTGCTTGTGAGGTGGGTTTTGATACACGGCTACATCTCATTCACACTGTGCTCAATGTTTCACAGGCGGCTGCCAGGTATGGGAAGAAAGTGCTGGTCTTGGATTATGTTTCACCCACACCCCTCGGGACCACATGGGGTAAATAAATCTTTAATAATGCTTTCCTATATCTTTGCACCCAGGAAATCTATTCATGGATTTCCAAGAGACTTGGCGTGGATTTTTCCTTTCACAAAAGCTTTTTGCACAATACTCAACCCATTAACTTCCTTTGTCTTGCGGTTCAGTAGTTCCCTTGTTCTCAGCGGTCTATCTTGTTTACCAATGACTATCTTGATTGCCATCGAAGTTGTTGACCAATCATAACAATCAAAATATCAAAGAACAAAGAAAATTATAGCACAGGATCAGGCCCTTCAGCCCTCCAATCCTGCACTAACCATACTGCCCGTCTAAACAAAATCCCCCTACCTTCTGGGAACCATACCCCTCTATTTTCCCTTAAAAGTTACTATCATTTCTGCTTCCACTACCTCCCCCAGCAGCGAGTTCCAGCACCCACCACCCTCTGCGTAAAAAGCATGTCTCGTACATCTCCTTTAAACTTTGCCCCTCGCACCTTAAACCTGTGACCCCTTGTAATTGACTCTTCCACCCTGGGAAAAAGCTTCTGACTATCCACTCTGCCCATGCTCCTCATAATCTTGTAGATTTCTATTAGTTCGCCCCTCAACCTCCGCCGTTCCAGTGAGAACAAACCAAGTTTCTCCCACCTCTCCTCACAGCCAATGCCCTCCATACCAGGCAACATCCTGGTAAGCCTCTTTTGTACCCTCTCCAAAGCCTCCACATCCTTCTGCTAAAGTGGCGACCAGAATTGAACACTATATTTTGCAAGCTGCAACATGACTTGCCAATTTTTAAACTCAAATGCCCCATCTGATGAAGGTAAGCATGCCTTATGCCTTTTTGACTACCTTCTCCACCTGCGTTGCTACTTTCAGTGGCCTGTGTACCTGTACACCCAGATCCCTCTGCCTATCAATATTCTTAAGGGTTCTGCCATTTACTGTTCATTTCCTATCTGTATTAGGTTTTCCAAAAGGCATTACCTCACATTTGTCTGGATTAAACTCCATCTGCCATTTCTCCACCCAAGTCTCCAGCGATCTACATCCTGCAGTATCCTCTTATGGTCCTCGTTGCTATCCGCAAATCCACCAACCTTTGTGTCATCCGCAAACTTACTAACCAAACCAGTTAGGTTTTTCTCCAAATCATTGATATGTATTACAAACAGTAAAAGTCCCAGCATTGATCCCTGAGGAATGCCACTTGTCACAGTCTTCCATTCAGAAACACACCCTTATACTTCTACCCTCCATCATTTATGTCCAAACCAGTTCTGTACCCACCTTGCCATCTTATCCCTGAACCCATCGAACTTCACCTTCTGCACCAGTCTGCCATGAGGCACCTTGTCAAAGGCCTTACTGAAGTCCATGTAGACAACATCCACTGCCCTACCCTCATCAATCATCTTTGTTACTTCCTTGAAAAACTCGATCAAGTTGTGAGACACGACCTCCCCTTCACGAAACCTCCTCTTCACTCAAAGGGTGGTGAATCTCTGGAATTCTCTGCCCGTTGAAGTGGTGGAGGCTGCCTCGCTAAATATTTTTAAGAAGCTGGTTGATGGGTTTTTGATAAGAGAGGGGATTAAGGGTTATGGGGAGAGGGCGGGAATGTGGAACTGAGCCACGACAGATCAGCCATGATCTTATTGAATGGCGGGGCAGGCTCGAAGGGCTAGATGGCCTACTCCTGCTCCTATTTCTTATGTTCTTATGTTCTTATGAAACCATATTGCCCCTTGCTAATATGTCCACTTATTTCCAAGTGGGAGTAAATGCTGTCTCAAAGAACCCTCTCCAATAATTTTCCTACCACTGACGTAAAGCTCACTGGCCTATAGTTAGCTGGATTATTCTTCCTACCCTTTTTAAACAAAAGAACAATATCGGCTATTCTCCAATCCTCAGAGACCTCCCCTGTAGCCGGTCAGGATACAAAGATTTCTCTCAAAGCCCCAGCAATTCCCTCACTTATCTCTATAAGTATTCTGAGGTATATCCCATCAGGCCCTGGGGATTTGTCTACCTTGATGCTTCTCAAAAACCCCAATACCTTCTTCTTTTCGATATCAACATGACTCAAACTATCTACACACCCTTTCCCAGACTCATCATCCACTAAGTCCTTCTCTTTGGTGAATACTGATGCAAAGTATTCATTTAATACCTCGCCCATTACCTCTGGCTCCACGCATAGATTCCCTCCCTTGTCCTTGAGTTGGCCAACCCTCTCCCTGGCCACCCTCTTGCCCTTTCTATATGTATAAACAGCCTTGGGATTTTCCTTAATCCTGCTGGCCGTTGATTTTTTGTGACCCCTTTTAGCCTTCCTTACTCCTTGCTTAAGTTTCTTTCTATTTTCCTTGTATTCCAGACTTGCTTCGTGTGTTCCCTGCCTCCTAGCCTTGAGAAATGCTTCCTTTTTCTCTTTGACGAGGCTCACAATATCTCTCGTTATAAGAACATAAGAAATAGGAGCAGGACTAGGCCATCTAGCCCTTCGAGCCCGCCCCGCCATTCAATAAGATCATGGCTAATCTGAAATGGATCAGTTCCACTTACCCACCTGCTCCCCATGACCCTTAATTCCCTTATGCAAGATTCTTACCATACTTATCCTCCATTCTTGCGGGATTGCGCTGGTTTTTAGTTGATTCATTGGGATGTGGCAAGAGCAGTATTCACAGCCCACTCTGACTACCCTTGAGCTGATGGGCTTGTTAGGCCAATTCAACGATCAGTTAGTCATGTGTAAGCCAGACCGGATAACACAGGTAGATTTCCTCCTCTAAAGAGCATTGGTGCACCAGATGAGTTTTTATAAGCATCATTGTTACCGAGGCTAGTTTTATATTCCAGGTAGTTCCATCAGCTGCAGTAATGGGATTTGAATCCAACTCCCCAAAGCAATCTGGATTAAAGGTCCCACTACACTATCCCATGCACCTATGAATTGGGAGCAGGAGTAGGCCTTCTGGCTCCTTGCGCCCATTCTTCCATTAGGTTAGATCATGGCTGATTTTCCTCCCGGCTCTATATGTGAGGCAGCAACACACACGAGGCTGAGAAAGGCGCCAATCTTGGAACCATGGATTCTAAACCTGCTACACTTGATCACATACAATGCCTCAAAATAATACTTCACCAGTATTCCAAAATTCCCACATTAATCCCTAGTAACTCCTCTCTCGGAGGTGTCTGTTCCTCTTCCAGAGGAATCTGTCCCTTCACATTGAGAGGATGTGACTAATTGAATTATCCCTCAAGAGCCAGCATAGGCACGATGGACTGAAAGGCCTCCTTGCTGTCTGGTTCTACAGCAGCCAGGCAGTGTGTGCGCAATTCTGATTCACGTCGCTGGCGTGTAAGAGTTCCCGGTAGCAACATGAATCCATGAGGAATGTTGAGGTCACAGTCGGATCAGTCATGATTTTATTGAATGACATCAGGGTAGAGGGGCTGAATGGCCTACTCCAGCTCCTCTTTTATGAGCTAGTTTGTTTGAGTCTGAATCAGCCCATGTATTTCTCCCAACTCCAGGTGGAATTGGGGAAATTTTAGCTTTTCTTTTAAAAACAATGTTGTGTTTTGTCCTTTTTTGCACCTTAAGTTCTTGGTGGGACATGAGTCAATGTGGGCTGTATCCCAAAAAAATCTGATGCATCAAGCTGCGATTCTGCACCAAAGCCTAGCGGACGCCAGAAAAGTTGGCTGGAACTTTGATGAAAAAGGTTTGACAGCACCAGAGACCCAGATTTGATTCCCAGCTTGGGTCGCTGTCTGTGCGGAGTCTGTATGTTCTCCCCGTGTCTGTGTGGGTTTCCTCCGGATGCTCCCGGTTTCCTCCCACAATCAGAAAGACGCGCTGGTTAGGTGCATTGGCCATGCTAAACTCTACCTCAGTGTACCCGAACAGGCACTGGAGTGTGGTGACTAGGGGATTTTCACAGTAACTTCATTGCAGTGTTAACATAAGCCGACTCGTGACAATAATAAATAAACAACTAAAAATCTGAATTAAGAACCTACATCTCTTCCAGGTGTTTTGGTTGGTTTCATCCCCAACTCTTGGGGTCGTAAGGTTGTGAGTTCAAGCCCCATTCTCGAGAAAGTGAGCTCAAAATCTAGGCTGACACTGAGGGAGTGCTGCTCGGTCAGAGGTGCTGTCTTTCGTGTGTAAAGTGAATGTGGTCGTGGATTGTGGCGACAAGCAGATTTTCACAGTCACTTCATTGCAGCGTTAATGTAAACCAACTTGTAACACCGATAAATAAACTTTTAAATTCGCAAAGTGGGTGTCTTGCAAGAACCAGCACAGACTTGAGGGGCTGAATGGCCCCCCCTCTGAGCTGTAACCAGGATAGACTGAAACATTTTGGTAGAAAGTTTCAGGAAGGTATGGATTTTCAGGGATGTCGTTGAATAGGAGTCAGATTTAAAAACTTATTACTCTGAGGAAATTGTGAGCCTCAGGAACAGAGTAATAATGAGAATGTTAATGTTTACTTAAGGAGTTATTGATTTTGTAATTGTGTTCCAAACCCAATAAAATCCTGTTACTAATTGACATCAGAAGCTGACTTTGCTCAAACAGGATTGGGAAACCGGTTAGCAGGTGAGAGATTGATAGATGATCATTTCTGTTAGTCATCACCTGCACATTTAGCCGCCAATTCCTAAACTCACAGATATCAGACATTACGTGTGAAATACAATCAGACTGAAGGGTGCAATGTCCCCAGACTAAAATTACGGAGACTAATTGACTCAAAGCTGGCAAGTAAAGGAGCAAAAGGCGAGGGATTGAGTTACGCGCAGATGGATAGCTGTGGTAAGTTGGCATCGCTTTGTGTATCAGCGGTGAGATGTGCAGACAGCTGCTTATTCACAGCCAAAGTATCATCCTCTCCTTCAATTCCAAATCTGGATAACCTCCAACAAGCGATGTCGCGGCCAACTTGCATTTACATAGCGCCGTGAGACATCCTGAGGTTTTTCACCAACAGAAACTGGCACCAAACCACCAAAGGAGACATTCGGCAACTCAAACTTTTTAGAACAAAGGAAATTACAGCTCAGGAACAGGCCCTTCGGCCCTCTAAGCCTGTCCGACCATGCTATCTGTGTGAACTAAAACCCCCTACACTTCCGGGGACTATATCTCTCTATTCCCATCCTATTCATGTCTTTGTTAAGACACCTCTGAAAAGTCAGTATCGTACCTGCTTCTGCTATCACCCCTGGCAGTGAGATCTAGGCTCCCACCACCCTCTGTGTAAAAAATCTGCCTTGTAGATCACCTTTAAACTTTGCCCCTTGAATCTTAAACCTGTGCCTCCTAGTAATTGACTCTTCCACCCTGGGAAAAAGCTTCTGACTATCCACTCTGTCCATGTCCCTCATAATCTTGTAGATTTCGATCAGGTTGCCCCTCAACCTCTGTTGTTCCAGTGAGAACAAACTGAGTTTCTCCAATCTCTCCTCATAGCTAATGCCCTCCATACCAGGCAACATCCTAGTAAATCTTTTCTGTACCCTCTCCAAAGCCTCCACATCCTTCTGGTAGTGTGGCGACCAGAATTAAACACTATATTTTATTAATGTAATTTTTTTTAACATGGGAAAAGACCTTACGGTGCAGTGGTAGTAATCCTGTCTCTGAGACGGAAGTTCCAGGTTCGAATCCCATCCCAGGACTTGTGGCCAAGGAAGGTGCGTTCGATACGCGATAAACAGGTTGGGTGTTAATCTGCAAAATCCTTCCAAACGCGCCAATGGCTGGTGGTAAGAGTGGGAGAGACTCCTGATCAGCCAATACTGGCCCCTCAAGCTATAAGTCCCTGGCAACAGACTAGCGACCTGCCCCGGGAATAAGTGGCTATGGAAAAATATTCTAGGCGGGAGGTTTGCTAGTGTCACACGGGAGGATTTAAACTAGTTTGGCAGATGGGTGGGAACCAGATCAAAGGTGAATTAGCTGAAGGGGAACCAGAGAGTCAGGCCAATAAGACTCAAAGACACAGCAGGCAGGAGGGATTGCTAATCAGAGAGGGTGTGGTGGACTGAAGTGCATTTGTTTCAATGCGAGAAGTGAAAGAGGTAAGGCAGATGAACTCAGAGCTTGGATTAGTACTAGGAACTTTGATGTTGTTGCCATTACAGAGACTTGGTTAAGGGAAGGGCAGGATTGGCTGTTTAACATTTCAGGATACGTATGTTTCAGGTGGGATAGAGGGGGTTGTAAAAGGGGTGGGGGAGTTACGCTGCTGGTCAAGGACAATATCACTGCTGTACTCTGGGAGGGCCCCTCGGAGGGCTCACACAGCGAGGCAATGTGGATAGCGCTCAGGAATAGGAAGGGTGCAGTCACAATGTTGGGGGTTTACTATCGGCCACCCAACTGCCAGCGGGATATTGAAGAACGGATATGTAGGCAGATTTTGGCAAGTAACAGGGTTATTGTGGTGGGAGATTTTAACTTCTCCTAATATTGACTGGGACTCACTTAGGGCTTGGGGCGTGGATGGGGCAGAGTTTGTAAGGAGCATCCAGGAGGGCTTCCTGAAACAGTATGTAGATAGTCCAACTAGGGAAGGAGCCATACTGGACCTGGTATTGGGGAATGAGACCAGCCAGGAGGTCGATGTTTCCGTAGGGGAGCAATTTGGGAAAAGTGACCATAATTCAGTAAGCTTTAAGGTACTGATGGATAAAGATAAGTGTAGCCCTCAAGTTAAGGTGCTAAATTGGAGGAAGGCTAATTACAACAATGTTAGGCAGGAACTAAAGGATGGAGATTGGGGGCAGATGTTTGAGGGCAAATCAACATCTGGCTTGTGGGAGGCTTTCAAGTGTAAGATGATAGGGATTTAGGACCGGCACATTCCTGTAAGGATGAAGGATAAGTATGGCAAGTTACCTTCAATAACAAGAGATATTGTGAGCCTAGTCAAAGAGACAAAGCAAGCATTTGTTAAAGCTAGGAAGCTGGGAACACACAAAGCAAATGTGGAATACAAGGCAAGTAGAAAGAAACTTTAGCAAGGAATAAGAAGGTCTAAAAGGGGTCATGAAAAAGCATTGGCCAGCAGGATTAATGTGAGTCCCAAGGCTTTTTATACATATATAAGGAGCAAGAGAGTAGCCAGGGAGAGGGTTGGCCCACTCAAGGACAGGGAAAGGAAACTCGGCATGGAGCCAGAGGAAATGGGCAAGGTATTAAATGAGCACTTTGCGTCAATATTTACCAAAGAGAAGGATTTGGTGAATGATGACTCTGGGAAAGGATGTGTAGGTAGTTTGAGTCATGTTGAAATCAAAAAAAAGGAAGTATTGGCGTTCTTGAGAAACATTAAGGGAGAGAAGTCTCCAGACCCTGATGGGATATACCGCAAAATACTGAGAGAGGCAAGGGAAGAAATTGCTGGGGCCTTGAGAGAAACCTTTGTACCCTTACTGGCTACAGGGGAGGTCCCAGAGGATTGGAGAATAGCCAATGTTGTTCCTTTGTTTACGAGGGATAGCAAGAATAATCCAGATAATTACAGGCCGAGGACCCTTTCATCAGTGGTAGGGAAATTATTGGAGGGAATTCTTCGAGACAGGATTTATTCCCACTTGGAAATAAATGGATATATTAGCGCAAGGAAACATGGTTTTGTGAAGGGGAGATCGTGTCTCACGAACTTGATCGGGTTTTTTGAGGCAGTGACGAAGATGATTGATGAGGGTAGGGCAGTGGATGTTGTCTACTCTAAGGCCTTTGACAAGGTCCCTCATGGCAGACTGGTGCAGAAGGTGAAGTCGCATAGGATCAGAGGTGAGCTGGCCAGGTGGACACAAAACTGGCTCGGTCAAAGAAGACAGAGGGTGCGTTTCTGAATGGAGGGCTGTGACAAGTGGTGTTCCTCAGGGATCAATGCTGGGACCTTTGCTGTTTGTAATATATATAAATGATTCGGAAGAAAATGTAATTGGATTGATTAGCAAGTTTGTGGATGACACAAAGGTTGGTGGATTTGCGGATAGCGATGAGCACCATCAAAGGATACAGCAGGATATAGATCAGTTGGAGACTTGGGCGGAGAGATGGCAGATGGAGTTTAATCCAGACAAATGTGAGGTGATGCATTTTGGAAGGCCTAATACAGATAGGAAATATACAGTAAATGGCAGAACCCTTAAGAATATTGAAAGGCAAAGGGATCTGGGTGTACAGGTACACAGGTCACTGAAAGTGGCAACGCAGATGGAGAAGGTAGTCAAGAAGGCATACGGCATGCTTGCCTTCATTGGCCAGGGCATTGAGTTTAAAAATTGGCAAGTCATGTTGCAGCTTTATTGAATTTTAGTTAGACTGCATTTGGAATATAGTCTTCAATTCTAATCGCCACACTACCAGAAGGATGTGGAGACTTTGAAGAGGGTACAGAAAAGATTTACCAGGATGTTGCCTGGTATGGAGGGCATTAGCTATGAGGAGAGGTTGGAGAAACTTGGTTTGTTCTCACTGGAACGACAGGGGTTGAGGGGCGACCTGATAGAAGTCTACGAGATTATGAGGGGCATGGACAGAGTGGATAGTCAGAAGCTTTTTCCCAGGGTGGAAGAGTCAATTACCAGGGGGCACAGGTTTAAGGTGCGAGGGACAAGGTTTAAAGGAGATGTACGAGGCAGTTGTTTTAGACAGAGAGTGGTGGGTGCCTGGAAGTCGTTGCCAGGGAAGATAGTGGAAGCAGATACGGTAGTGACTTCTAAAAGGGTGTCCTGAAAAGTAAATGAATAGGATGGGAATAGGGGGATACGGTCCCCGTAAGGGTAGGGGGTTTTAGTTCAATCAGGCAGCATGGTCGGTGCAGGCTTGGAGGGCCGAAGGGCCTGTTCCCGTGCTGTAATTTTCTTTGTTCCTTGTTCTAAAAGTCTGCCTTAGTGCACCACCAGGTATGGGATAAGAATCGGAATTGGAATTACACGGGATGTGAGCCTCATTGGCATGGCCAATACTTGTTACCCATCCCTAATTGCCCTTGAACTGACTGACTCTCTCAACCATTTCAGAGGGCAGTTTAAGAGTTAATCACATTGCTGTGGCTCTGGAGTCACATGTAGGCCCAGATTGGGGAAGGACAGCAGATTTCCTTCCCTAAAGGGAGATTAGTGAACCAGATGGGTCTTTTGCAACAATTGTTTTGCAGTGGCTGTTGCTGAGGCAGAAATAAGTCCAAACTTTATTAATTGAATGTAAATTGCACCAGCTATCACAGTGGGATTTGAACCCTTGTCCGCTGAGTGTTAGCCTGGGTCACTAGTCCAGTGATGGCACGGCAACACCCAACAATTTGGTCAAAGCTTCGTTTTGACTTGATTTGATTTGATTTATTATTGTCACATGTGTTAACGTACAGTGAAAAGTCTTGTTTTTTGTGTTCTATACAGACAAAGCGTTCTGTTCATAGAGAAGGAAAGTAGAGAGTGCAGAGTGTAGTGTTACAGTCATAGCTAGTCATAGTAGAGAAAGATCAGCTTAATGTGAGGTAGGTCCATTCAAAAGTCTGAAAACAGCAGTGAAAAAGCTGTGCTTGAGTGGGCTGGTACGTGATCTCAGACTGTTGTATCTCTTTCCCGAAGGAAGGAGGTGGAAGAGAGAATGTCCGGGGTACGTGGGGCCCTTAATTCTGCTGGCTGCTTTGCTGAGGCAGCGAGAAGTGTAGACAGAGTCAATGGATGGGAGGCTGGTTTGCGTGATGGATTGGGCTGCATTCACAAACTCTTGTAGTCTCTTGCGGTCTTGCACAGAGCAGGAGCCCATACCAAGCTGTGATACAAATGGAAAGAATGCTTTCTATGGTGCATGTGTAAAAGTTGGTGAGAGTTGTAGCGGACATGCCAAATTTCCTCAGTCTGAGAAAGTAGAGGCGTTGGTGGGCTTTCTTAACTATAGTGTCGGCATGGGGGGGGTACCAGGAGAGGTTGTTGATCTGGACACCTAAAAACATGAAGCTCTCGACCCTTTCTATTTTGCCCCCGTTGATATAGACAGGGGCATGTTCTCCTTTACGCTTCTTGAAGTCGATGACAATCTCCTCCATTTTGTTGACATTGAAGGAGAGATTATTGCTGCTGCACCAGTTCACCAGATTCTCTATCTCATTCCTGTTCTCTGTCTTGTCATTGTTGGAGATCTGACCCACTACAGCAAACTTGAAAATCAAATTGGAGGGGAATTTGGCCACACAGTCATAGGTGTATGAAGAGTATAATGGAGGTCTGAAGACAGCCTTGTGGGGCACCGGTGTTGAGGATGATCGTGGAGGAGGTGTTGTTGTCTATCCTTACTGATTGTGGTCTGTGAGTTAGGAAGGTCAGGATCCAGTCACAGACAGAGGTGCCGAGGCCCAGGCCTCGGAGTTTGGAGGTGGATTTTGTGGGAATAATGGTGTTGAAGGCTGAGCTGTAGGTAAATAGGAGTCTGACACAGGATCCTTGTTATCTAGGTGTTCCAGGGTTGAATGCAGGGCTAGGGAAATGATGTCTGCTGTGGATCTGTTGTGGTGGTCGGCGAACTGTAGTGGATCCAGGATAGTCCAGGAGACTGGAATTGATTTGTGCCATGACTAATCTTTCAAAGCACTTCATAATGATGGACGTCAGAGCCACTGGGAGATAGTCATTAAGGCACGCTGCTTGGTTTTTCTTAGGTACTTGGAGCAGATAAGGACCTCAGATTGTTGTAAAGAGATGTTGAACACGTCTGTGAATACCCCTGCCAGCTGATCCATGCAAGATCTGAGTGCACATTCAGGTACCCCATCCGGATCAGTTGCTTTCCGTGGGTTGACCTTTGAGAAGGCTGGTCTGGTGCTTGTGATGGTGACCCAGGTACAGGTTCATTTGGGGCTTCCAGGGTGGAGGGCATGCTGTCACTGACCTCTTGCTCAAAACGGGCATTGAATGCATTGAGCTCATCAGGGAGGGGTGTGCTGGAGCCGGCGGTTTTACATGCCTTCATCTTGTAGCCTGCTATGTCTTGCAGACATTGCCATAGTCGAAAAGGGTCGGTGTGGCTAGCCTGGGACTCTAGCTTGGTCTGGTATTGTCGATTGGAATCTTTGATGGATCTCCTTAGTTCGTATCTGGCTTTCTTGTGTAGGTCAGGGTCACCCGACTTGAACACCTCGGACCTGGACTTCAGCAAGCAATGGATATCCCAGTTCATCCACGGTTTCCGGTTGGGAAACACACAGATTTGCTTCTTTGGCACGCAGTTGATAATGAAGCCAGTTACTGTAGTTGCGTACTCATTCAGACTGGCCGCAGAGTTTTTAAATTCTGACCAGTCTACTGACTCCAAGCAGTCCCGTAGGAGATCATCCGATTCCTCAGACCAACGTTGAATGACTTTCTTTGACAGGTCCTCCCGCTTCAGTTTTTGCTTGTAAGCTGGGAGCAGGAGCATAGCCTGATGGTCTGATCTGCCAGAGTGTGGGCGGGCGATAGAACATGTTTGATATTTGTGTAGCAGCGGTGTAGGATGTTTTGGCCTCTGGTGGAACAAGAGATGTGTCATCCCTCCCACCTGCCTTGGCCCTGTGACCCTTTGACCCCTTTGCCCCAAAGAAATCCACCCAACTCAACTTTGAATTTCTCAGTCGGTCCGTTGCCTTTTGGGACGGAGAGTCCCGGGTTTTTAACAGTTGGTGTGTGAAGGCTTGCTTTCCAACACCACTGCTGAATGGCCTCGTTCTAACTTTGAGGTCAGGTCCTGCTGATGTTGACGCCACCATTAGGTTCAAACCCTATCAAATCCTCTAATCATATTAAACACCTCACATTGATCATTCCTTCATCTTTTTTATGCCGGAAATTACTAGCCCAGTCTGTGCAACCTGTCCTTGTATTACTTGATCTGATTTATTATTGTCCCATGTATTAGTGTACAGTGAAAGATATTATTTTGTGCACACCATACCACATAAAAGGCTCTATGATGCTGAGCAATTGACATTTCTGTCCTGGGAAAATTTTATGAGATTTTTTTCTAAGTTTTCCAACTAGTTTGAAAATGGAAAACTTCTCGATCTGCTGGAATTAGAACAACTGCAAATCTGAATTAAGACCCTACATCTGTTCCAGGTGTTTTGCTTGGTTTCACATGTAGCTCTTGGGGGGTGTAAGGTTGTGGGTTCAAACCCCATTCTAGAGAAAGTGAGCTCAAAATCTAGGCTGACGCTGAGGGAGTGCTGCTTGGTCAGAGGTGCTGTCTTTCGTGTGTAAAGTGGTCTGTTGGGTGGATGTCTAAGGCGGAGGAGTTCTCCCCAGGTTTTTGGGGTCTTGCTGTGTGCAAATTGGCTGCTGCTTTTAAAATAACAGCAGTGAGTGCACTTTACCGCTCAGTGGAGTGTGGAGCCAGGCGTGGAAGGCTGAATAAGCTGCTTGTGAGGTGGGTTTTGATACACGGCTACATCTCATTCACACTGTGCTCAATGTTTCACAGGCGGCTGCCAGGTATGGAAAGAAAGTGCTGGTCTTGGATTATGTTTCACCCACACCCCTCGGGACCACATGGGGTAAATAAATCTTTAATAATGCTTTCCTATATCTTTGCACCCAGGAAATCTATTCATGGATTTCCAAGAGACTTGGCGTGGACTTTTCCTTTCACAAAAGCTTTTTGCACAATACTCAACCCATTAACTTCCTTTGTCTTGCGGTTCAGTAGTTCCCTTGTTCTCAGAGCTCTGTCGCGTTTGCCAATGACTACCCTGATTGCCATCAAAGTTGTTGACCAATCATAACAATCACACTGTCAAGTTTTTAGTTGATTCATTGGGATGTAGCAATTGTTGGCAAGGGCATCATTCACCGCCTACTCTGAGTGCCCTTGAGCTTGTTAAGCCCTTTCAAAGGTCAGTTAGTCACGTGTAGGCCAGCCCGGATAACTCTGGCAGATTTCCTTCTCAAAAAAACAACTGCAAATCTGAATTAAGGACCTATATCTGTTCCAGGCATTTTGGTTGGTGTCACGCGGAGTTCTTGGGGTCGTAAGGTTGTGGGTTCGAACCTCCATCTAGAGAAAGTGAGCTCAAAATCTAGGCTGACACTGAGGGAGTGCTGCTCGGTCAGAGGTGCTGCCTTTCATGTATAAGGTGAATGTGGCGGTGGAGTGTGGCCACCAGGGGATTTTCACAGTCACTTCACTGCAGCGTTAATGTAAGCCTACTTGTGACACCGATAAATAAACTTTAAATTCGCAAAGTGGGTGTCTTGCAAGAACCAGCACAGACTTGAGGGGCTGAATGGCCCCCCCTCTGAGCTGTAACCAGGATAGACTGAAACATTTTGGTAGAAAGTTACAGGAATGTATGGATTTTTAGGGATATCATTGAATAGGAGTCAGATTTAAAAACTTATTACTCTGAGGAAATTGTGAGCCTCAGGAACAGGGTAATAATGAGAATGTTAATGTTTACTTAAGGAGTTATTGATTTTGTAATTGTGTTCCAAACCCAATAAAATCCTGTTACTAATTGACATCAGAAGCTGACTTTGCTCAAACAGGATTGGGAAACCGGTTAGCAGGTGAGAGATTGATAGATGATCATTTCTGTTAGTCATCACCTGCACATTTAGCTGCCAATTCCTAAACTCACAGATATCAGACATTACGTGTGAAATACAATCAGATTGAAGGGTGCAATGTCCCCAGACTAAAATTACGGAGACTAATTGACTCAAAGCTGGCAAGTAAAGGAGTGAAAGGAGAGGGATTGAGTTACGCGCAGATGGATAGCTGTGGTAAGTTGGCATCGCTTTGTGTATCAGCGGTGAGATGTGCAGACAGCTGCTTATTCACAGCCAAGGTATCATCCTCTCCTTCAATTCCAAACCTGGATAACCTCCAACAAGCGACGTCGCGCCCAACTTGCATTTACATAGCGCCGTGACACATCCTGAGCTTCTTCACCAACAGAAACTGGCACCAAACCAAAGAAGACATTTGACAATTCAAGCTTTTTAGAACACAGAAAATTACAGCACAGGAACAGGCCCTTCGGCCCTCCAAGCCTGCACCGACCATGTTACATTGTAAAGTAAAACCCCTTCACTTTCGGAGACCGTGTCCCTCTATTTCCATCCTATTCATGTATTTGTCAAGGCATCCCTTAAAATCAAAGAACAAAGAACAACCCAGCACAGGAAACAGGCCCTTCGGCCCAACGAGCCCGCGCCGCCATCTTAACAAAGCATTTTCCTACACCTACCTAGACCCGTGTGTATGCGTATGGTATCCCCATTGGAAACCAGATTCCGGGGAGAATAGTTCAGGGACAATTTGTATCTTCTTCCACTACATCCAGTGAGTTCCAGGCACCCACCACTCTCTGTGTAAAAAACTTGCCTCATATACCTTTAAACCTTGCCCCTCACACCTTAAACCAATGACCCCTAGTAATTGGCTCTTCCACCCTGGGAAAAAGCTTCTGATTGTGTCCATGCCTCTCATAATCTTGTAATCTTCTATCAGGTCAGCCCTCAACCTCCATCATTCCAGTGAGAACAAACCAAGTTTCTCCAACCTCTCCTCATAGCCAATGCCCTCCATACCAGGCAACATCCTAGTAAATCTTTTCTGTACCCTCTCCAAAGCCTCCACATCCTTCTGGTAGTGTGGCGACCAGAATTGAACGCAATATTTTATTCATGTATTTTTATTTTACATAGGATAAGGTCTTCTGGCACAGTGGGTAGTAATCCTATCTCTGAGCCAGGAGTTCCAGGTTCGAGTCCCATCCCAGCACTCGATGGCCAAAGAAGGTGCATTCAATATGCGATAAACAGGTTGCGTGTCAATCTGCAAAATCCTTCCAAACGCGCCAATGGCTGGCGGTAAGAGCGGGAGAGACTCCTGATCAGTCATTGTATGGTAAAAAATTGCAGAACGCTGCAGTGCAGAGGGATCTGGGTGTCCTTGTGCAGAAACCTCAAGGAGTTGGTTTGCGGGTGCAGCAGGTAATTAAGAAACAAATGGAATTTTGTCCTTCATTGCCAGAGGGATGGAGTTTAAAAACAGCGAGGTTAGGTTGCAGCTATATAAGGTGCTGTTGGGGCCACACTGGAGTACTGTGTACAGTTTTGGCCTCCTTACTTGAGAAAGGATATACTGGCACTGGAGGGGGTACAGAGGAGATTCACTAGGTTGATTCTGGAGTTGAGAGAGTTGGCTTATGAGGAGAGACTGAGTAGACTGGGGCTATACTCATTGGAATCCAAAAGAATGAGGAGAGATCTTATAGAAACATATAAGATTATAAAGGGAATAGATAAGATAGAAGCAGGGAAGTTGTTTCCACTGGCGGGTGAAACTTGAACTCAGGGGCATAGCCTCATAATAAGGGGGAGCAGATTTAGGACTGAGTTGAGAAGGAACTTCTTCACACAAAAGGTTGTGAATCTGTGGAATTCCCTGCCCAGTGAAGCAGTTGAGGCTACCTCATTCAATGTTTTTAAGGCAAGGATAGATAAATTTTTCAACAGTAAAGGAATTAAGGGTTATGGTGAGCGGGCGGGTAAGTGGAACTGGGTCCATGAAAAGATCAGCCATGATCTTATTGAATGGCGGGGCAGGCTCGAGGGGCCAGATGGCCTACTCCTGCTCCTAGTTCTTATGTTCTAATTACTGATACGGAGTGGTGCCCATCAAGCCATAAGCCCCTGGCAACGGACTAGCGATCTGCCCCAGGAATAACTAGCTATGGAAACCGACAAAATATGCCAGGTATGGGATAAGAATCGGAATTGGAATTACACGGGATGTGAGCCTCACTGGCATGGCCAATACTTGTTACCCATCCCTAATTGCCCTTGAACTGAGTGACTCTCTTAGCCATTTCAGAGGGCAGTTTAAGATTAACCAACTTGCAGTGGCTCTGGAGTCACAGATTGGGAAAGGACAGTGGATTTCCTTCCTTCAAGGGAGGCTAGTGAACCAGATAGGTCTTTTGCAATAATTGATTTGTAGTGGCTGTTGCTGAGGCAGATATAAGTCCAAACTTTATTAATTGAATGTAAGTTGCACCAGCTATCACAGTGGGATTTGAACCCTTGTCCGCCGAGGGTTAGCCTGGGTCACCATTCCAGTGATGGCACGGCAACACCAAGCAATGCAGCCAAAAATTCACCCCTCCCACCTGCCTTGGTTCTGTAACTCTTTGACCCCTTTGCCTCAAAGAAATCTATTCAACTCAACTTTGAATTTCTCAATCGATCCACAGCCTTTTGGGACGGAGAGTCCCAGGTTTTTAACAGTTGGTGTGTGAAGGTTTGCTTTCCAAACTGCTGAATGGCCTCATTCTAACTTTGAGGTCAGGTCCTGCTGATGTTGACGCCACCATCAGATTCAAACCCTTTCAAATCCTCTGATCACATAGATCATTCCTTCATCTCCTTTAGTCAGGAAATTACTAGCCCAGTCTGTGCAACCTGTCCTCGTATAATTTGATTTGATTTATTATAGTCACGTGTATTAGCGTACAGTGAAAAGTATTGTTCCTTGCACGCCATATGGATAAAGAGAAGGAAAGAAAAGGACGCAGAATGAAGTGTTACAGTCATAGCGAGAGTATAGAGAAAGATCAACTTAATGCAGGGTAGGACCATTCGAAAGTCTGATGGCAGCAGGGAAGAAGCTATTTTCGGTCGGTACAATTTAATCCTTTGAGCTCTGATTGAGCCTGGGGTCTTGACAACAGTTGTTGGTATGACTTTAGGCTTGTCAGGGTTAGATGGTGAGATATTTTCACCAGTGGGAGAGTCTTGTAGAAGGGGACATCTCTACAAGATAAAGGTCCAGTTATTTAAAACTGAGGTGTGTAGAAATTCCTTCTTGCAGGAATACAGTTTCTGATTGCAGCTCGAGCGGACAGAGAAATTCTTCCTCTATTACTGGATAAAATACTCTAAAATTGAGGCCCCAGTAATTCAACAACAACTTGCATTTCTGTAGCGTTTGTGTACAAGAGTTGGCAAATCATGTTGCAGCTATATAAAACCTTGTAAGGCTATGTAAAACTACTTGCCTGTAAACATCCACGCAACCTCACACTGTTCGCAACAAACTACCCAGCCTTCAGGAGAAAATCTCTGGAATTCTCTGCCCCAAAGGGTGCTGGAGGCTGGATCATTAGAAGTAGTCAAAGCAGAGGTGGACAAATATTTGATAGATCGAGGAATAGAGGGCGATGGGGAAATGGCTCGGAAAAGGACTTGAGGCCGGCACAGATCAGCCATGATTGTATTGAATGTGGGGAGGGGGGTAGGCTTGAAGGGCTGAATGGCCTGCTCCTGCTTTTCTTTCTTGTGCTATGTTCAATGGTGGAGCGAATAAAATCGAGATGCTGGAGGGTGGATAAGGAACAGCTGTTCCACTTAGTTGAAGGGTTAGTCACAAGAGGGCGTAAGTTCAAGGTGAAGGGCAGGGTGGTCAGAGGGGATACGAGGAAAGCCCTTTTTTACCCAGCGGGTGGTGAGGGTCTGGGATGCGCTGCCTGGGAGGGTGGTGGAGGTGGGATGCCTCACAGCCTTTAAAAAGCACCAGGATGAGCACTTGGCACGTCACAACTGAGACACAGTTGTACATTAATTGTTAGAATGCGAATCTTTACAAATCATCGTCAAGGTAATCATATCTTTACAGATAGAGACAGTGTGAGTGGAGGGAAGGATAGTCACAGGTTAAAGAGGTGTGAATTGCCTCACTCCAGGACAGTTAGTAAGACTTTGCAACCCCAGGCCAAATGGTAGGGGTTATACGTAGTGTGACATGAATCCAAGGTCTTGTTTGAGGCCACCCTCATGTGTGCGGAATTTATCTATCAGTTTCTGCTCAGCGATTCATCGTGTGTCATGAAGGCCGCCTTGGAGAACGCTTACCCAAAGATCCCAGGCTGAATGCCTTTGACCGCTGGAGTGTTCCCCGACAGGAAGAGAACACTCTTGTCTGGTCGTTGTCATGCGGGGTTCATCCGTTGTCGTAGCGTCTACATGGTCTCCCCAATGTACCATGCCTCGGGGACAGCCTTTCCTGCAGCGTATCAGGCAGACAACGCTGGCCGAGTTGCGTGAGTACGTACCGTGCACCTGTTGGGTGGTGTTCCCACGTGTGATAGTGGGATCCGTGTCGATGACCCGGCACATCTTGCAGAGATTGCCATGGGAGGGTTGTGTGGTGTCGTGGTCACTATTCTCCAGAAGACTGGGTAGTTGGCTACCTCACTGAATATATTTAAGTCACGGGTAGATAGGTTTCTGATAGACAAGGGGAATTAAGGGTTATGGGGAGAAAGCGGGAAAGTGGAACTGATCCACTTCAGATCAGCCATGATCTTATTGAATGGCGGGGCAGGCTCGAAGGGCTAGATGGCCTACTCCTGCTCCTATTTCTTATGTTCTTATGTTTGTTACGAACAGTGCTCTGTGTGAGATTGCGAGGATGTTTAAAGGCAAGTAGTTTTACATAGCCTTACAAGGTTTCATATAGCTGCAACATGATTTGCCAACTCTTGTACACAAATGCTACAGACATGCAAGTTGTTGTTGAATCACTGGGGCCTCAATTTGAGAGTAATTTATCCAGTAATAGAGGGAGAGTTTCTCTGTCCTCTGGAGTTACAATCAGAAACTGTATTGTTTGGTATTTCTCTGCAGTTACAGAATAATTTCCCCCCAGATTTCCTGCCAGCCAGCTGTTCTGTTCACTCATTGGGACTTCTAAAATTACTACTTGTTATTTTAGATTTCAATCAGAGAAATCACACGCAATACATTATGATCCAAACAGTACAGCATTTGTGTCACCTTGTCACAGGCCCTTGCCTCATTAATAATTTATGAACCTCAATGCACTCGTTCTGTTTTGATCAGGAAACTAAACAAGCTACTCACATTGTGGTTTACAGAAACACGAAGAAGTAGCTTCATTTATTTACTACAGCTGTAAATGCGACAAGACTGAATTTATTCTAAGACAGTGAATAGGGAACAATGCAAATATTCAACCAATTTACTCAATAATATTGTAAACAGCTGTCAAAGTATTTTCAACATTTTTCAGAGTAGTCTTGTGCTGTCATGTACACACATTCACACACACATGTACACACACACACACACTGACACTCACACGTACACTGACACACTCATGCACATGCGTGCACACACTGACACACTCACGCACTGACACACTCACGCACATGTGCACACACAGATGCACTGATACACACACACATATACACTGACACACTTATGCACATGCGCACACACACACACATACACTGACATACTTATGCACATGCACACACACACACTGACACACACACAATGCACACGCACACACACACACATATTGACACATTCACATGCACATGCACGCCTACACTGACACACTCACTCATGTCATGTACATTCACACATCAACATACTTCTATGTCCTTAACAATACAATTAACATACTAATGACATGCACACACGCACATTCATACGCACCCATACGCTTATATGTACTCACACACAAGCAAATATGCACATAAGCTCACACTCACGAACACATTCACACTTATATTCACATATACCCGTGTATAAACACACTCACATATACACATGCACAAAGACACACATGCCCACACCCATATATACCTATTTCCAAATACACACGTGGTCACACGCACACACACATGAACACACATGCACATACACAAAGATACATATGCTCACACAAACATGCACACATCCACAAAGACACACATGCTAACACATTCACACATGCACAAAAGTACACTCACATGCTCAAACACATATGCACAGACACATGCTCACACAAACATACATATGCACGCTCACAGTCCTCACCCAGTCACAGATGCTCGCACACAATCACGTTCATGTGTACATGTATGAGCATCAAATGAAAATGGATCCCATCAATGGTACTAATTGTGTGGGACGCCTTGTTGCCAAACTGTTGCGCTTTCAGCTTCATTCACACCTGAAGCTACACCCCACTCTAAAATTAAATGGCCAATCCCACTCAATCGATCTTCCGTACACTTCTCAAATTCTCCCCTGATGGTGGTCACATGATTGCCTCCAAACTCCACTCTCAAAAAGACGTGCTTCAAAATCATCTTTCAAACAATGTTTGCATAGAGCTGTTTGCATAGAGGATCCACCTCCGGGTTTTCCAACAAGTGTGGCAACTAGGGGGAATTTTCACAGTAATTTCATTGCAGTGTCAATGTAAGTCTACTTGTGACACTAATAAATAAACTTTAAACAAAAACCTGGGAACTTAAGCAAGGTTGTTCATGATGCATTGAAGGTAATTGCTTACAATCACCTCTCAGGGATGTTGAATATTTATCAGTGCATGCACATTTACCTCTACTGCTGAGACTCACTCACTGTATAAATCTGTCTCCACCACACTCTCAGACAGTACATTCCAGATCCTAACCACTCGCTGTGTGAATCTGTCTCCACCACACTCTCAGACATTGGTTTGGTTTGATTTATTATTGTCACATGCATTAACATATATAGGGTTGGATACTTAAGGCTAGCCTTTCGTGTCTATACAGTGAAATTTTTAAAAACTTTGTTCTGAAAGTGTGGGCATCACTGGCAAGGCCAGAATTTATTGCCCATCCTGAATTGTCCTTGAGAAATGCTGATCAGTACCTTCTTAAATCTAATCCAATCTGTTTGGAAGGGAGTTCCAGGCTTTTCACCCAGCAACAGTGATGGAACAGTGATACAGCTCCAAGCCACAACAGTGTGTGGCTTGGAAGAGAATATTCTGGTGGTAGTGTTCCCCTGTGTCTGCTGCCCTTGTCCCTCTAGATGGTGGAGGCTTACAGGTTTTGGAAGGTGCTATCAAAGAAGCCTTGGTGGCTTGCTACAGTACATCTTGTAGATGGAGCACACTACTGCCACTGTGCATGGTGGAGGGAGTGAGGGTTTAACATGATGAATGAGGCCAGGTTACTTTGGCCTGGATGGTGTCAAGTTTCTTCAGTGTTGTTGGAGCTACACACATCCGGGCAATTGGAGGGTACTCCATCACATTCCTGAGTTGTGCCTTCTAAATGGTGTACAGGTTTGGGGGAGTCAGGAAGTGAGTGACATGCCACAGGATTCCCAGCCTCTGACCTGGTCTTGTAGCCACAATATTTATTTGTGTGGTCCAGTTCAGCTTCTAGTCAATGGTGAGTCCCAGGCAAGTGATAGTGTTACCATCACTGTATCCTCCACTGTCAACACCCTTGGGGTTACCATTGACCAGAAACTCAACTGCACTCACCACATAAACACAGTGGCTACAAGAGCAGATCAGAGACTAGGAATATTGCAATGAAAAACTCACCTCCTGACTCCCCCAAAGCCTGCCCACCATCTACAAGGCACAAGTCAGGAGTGTGATGGAATACTCCCCACTTGCCTGGATGGGTGCAGCTCCAACAACACTCAAGAAGCTTGACATCATCCAGGACAAAGCAGCCTGCTGGCACCACATCCACAAACATCCACTCCCTCCACCAGCGACGCTCAGTAGCAGCAGTGTGTACTATCTACAAGATGCACTGCAGCAATTCTCCAAAGCTCTTTAGACAGCACCTTCCAAAACCATAACCACTTCCATCTAGAAGGACAAGGGAACACCACCATCTGCAAGTTCCCCTCCAAGCCACTCACCATCCTGACTTGGAAATATATCGGCCATTCCTTCACAGTCGCTGGGTCAAAATCCTGCAATTTCCTCCCTAACGCCATTGTGGGTCAACCCAGCAGTCCGAGAAGGCAGCTCACCACCGCCTTCTCAAGGGCAACTAGAGATGGGCAATAAACGCTGGCCCAGCCAGCAACGCGCCAGGTCCCATGAATGAATTTTAAAAAAGTGGGGCAAGCAAACAGAGAGAGAGCTTAGTTAGCCTCATTTTTGTCCTGATTTGAACCCCTTAATGGGGTTCTTGAACATCCTGTGTGAGAAAGATGGCAGAAACAAGGTCAGGGGGATTGCGTACAGGGTGATAGCTTGCACATTTTGTTTACCACAGTCTCACCAACGAAAACATTCATTGTTTCGAAGGAGGCAGTTTCTTATTTTTTAAACTCACCCTTCTGCGAACAAATCCATTGAGTGTACGAAACTCAACATAATGTGACACTTAATTTGCAATGATAATGTTCATATCTTTGGTCCTGTTTCGGGGGTTAAGGGGTTGAATATTTTAATTTGACAAAATATAGAATAATAAGAACATCAAAAAGATGTCCAATTTTAACATGTTAATTTATTAAACAGATTCATGGCGTTTTCCATTCTATTGCATTGAATGTTTTTTTTTAATTGAGGCAAATTCAGTTACACAAATAAGCCAACTAAGCCTTTCTATTGCTTTAGATAACTTCTTGTGTAATTATTCATTTATTAATATTCATAACTGAAGCCCAATTTCTATTCCAGAATCAACGGATGTCTAATAAATAACTTTTATTAATGTTGGCCAGTTAATATTCATGTTGGCTCTAACTGCATATTTATATTCACCAAGGAAATTGACTTCATTTTGGAATAAATGTGAAAGCTTTGGTTGTTAATAATGTGTTGCACTTTGAGATATATTTCTATATTAATAGATTGAAATTCTTCAATATAGCTCATATTTCTTGAAAGTGTTGCACTTCCCGTGATGGTTGATTCATTTTCCATTTCCCAGTGCAGAAACTCGAAAAATGTGAAATATAAAGTGCCTGGCAACAGTACTGATGACCCTCACTCACTCACCCCAGCGTTGGAAATGATCAGCCTGTCCTGGTCTCTCCACACCAACACTATAATTAAGAAAGCCCACCAACACCTCTACTTTCTCAGGAGGCTAAATTTGACTACAGCTCTCAATTTCTACAGATGCATCTTAGAAAGTACTCTTTCCAGATGTATCACAGCTTGGTTTAGTTCCCTCTCCGGCTAAGACTGCAAGACATTATAAAAGTGTTGTAAACATAGCCCAGTCCATCGCACAAAGCAGCCTCCCATCTGTTGACTCCGTCTACACTTCCCGCTGTCTCAGGGCAACAGACTGTTTAATCGAGGATACAATGCACCTCGGGCTAACTCTCTTCCACATTCTTCTGTCAGGAAAAGGATACAAAAGTCTGCAAATTCACACCAACTGACTCTAGGGCGGCACAGTGGTTTAGCACTGCTGCCTCACAGCACTAGGGATTCGGTTCGATTCCCAGCTTGGGGTCACTGTCTGTGCGAAGTCTGCCGTTCTCCCTGTCTCTCTTCAGATGCTCCGATTTCCTCCCACAGTCCAAAAAAAAATGTTGGTTAGGTGTATTAGCTATGGTAAAATTTTCCCTCAGCGCACCCAAACAGGGTGGCAACTAGGGGATTTTCACAGTAACTTCATTGTAGCATTAACGTAAGCCTACTTGTGACATTAATAAATAAACTTTAAAAAAAAAGCTTCTTCCCTGCTGCCATCACACTTTTGTGTGGCCCTATCACACATTAAGCCAGGATGGGATTCGGTGTTCTGACGCCCCAAAACCAGAGACTCCCACCCGACGTCAATGCAGGCGACGGTGCAGAGGGACCTCGGGGTCCTTGTGCATGAGTCGCAAAAACCCAGCTTGCAGGTGCAGCAGGTGGTCAGGAAGGCGAATGGGATGCTGGCCTTCATAGCGAGGGGGATTGAATATAAAAGTAGGGAGGTCTTGCTGCGGCTGTATAGGGCATTGGTGAGGCCGCAGCTGGAGTACTGTGTGCAGTTTTGGGCGCCGCACTTACGCAAGGATATTTTGGCCTTGGAGGGAGTGCAGAGGAGGTTTACTAGGCTGATTCCGGAGTTGAGGGGGTTGAGCTATGAGGAAAGGCTGAATAAACTAGGCTTGTACTTGTTAGAGTTTAGAAGAATGAGGGGAGATCTCATTGAGACGTATAAGATGATGAATGGGATGGATAGGATAGAGGTGGAGAGGCTCTTCCCACTCAGAAAGGACAGTAGGACTGGGGGGCACAGCCTCAAGATAAAGGGGGGGGCGGTTTAGAACGGAGTTGAGGAGGAACTTCTTCACTCAAAGGGTGGTGAATCTCTGGAATTCTCTGCCCGTTGAGGTGGTGGAGGCTGCCTCGCTAAATATTTTTAAGACGCGGGTTGATGGGTTTTTGATAGGAGAGGGGATTAAGGGTTATGGGGAGAGGGCGGGAATGTGGAACTGAGCCACGACAGATCAGCCATGATCTTATTGAATGGCGGGGCAGGCTCGAAGGGCTAGATGGCCTACTCCTGCTCCTATTTCTTATGTTCTTATGACCTTTGCGAGATCCTCATGGCAGGTGGGATGGGAAAATTCCTGATCTTTCTCTTCAACCTATCTGTAATTGTAACACTGCATCCTGCACCTTCTTACCTTCTCCCCTACGAACAGTACGTTTTTGTCTGTAACATCTCACAAGAGTATCCCAATACCTGTGACAATAATAAAATCACTCATCTGAGAGTGGGCCCTCACTAGGTACTCTCACTCACTGATCCCAATACTGACCCTCACTGACCAGTCCAAGGTCTTATTAACTCAAGAGAGTGGAAGCAATAGAAGGGGAAGTAAATCTCATTTTTCAGAAAGTGATTCATATTTAATTCTATTATTTATTCCACTTACTCAATGTTCTGGGGAACTGGGTTTGAATCCCGCCACAGCAGATGGTGGAATTTGAACTCAGAACATAAGAACATAAGAAATAGGAGCAGGACTAGGCCATCTAGCCCTTCAAGCCTGCCCCGCCATTCAATAAGATCATGGCTGATCTGTTGTGGCTCAGTTCCACTTTCCCGCCCTCTCCCCATAACCCTTAATCCCCTCTCT
Organism: Carcharhinus amblyrhynchos; assembly: GCF_965287045.1. Taxonomy (NCBI): domain Eukaryota; kingdom Metazoa; phylum Chordata; class Chondrichthyes; order Carcharhiniformes; family Carcharhinidae; genus Carcharhinus; species Carcharhinus amblyrhynchos. The sequence goes on from NC_137329.1 coordinate 119,209,332, forward strand.
TATCAAGAACCAATCAACCCGCTTCTTAAAAATATTTAGCGAGGCAGCCTCCACCACTTCAACGGGCAGAGAATTCCAGAGATTCACCACCCTTTGAGTGAAGAAGTTCCTCCTCAACTCCGTTCTAAACCGCCTCCCCTTTATCTTGAGGCTGTGCCCCCTAGTCCTACTGTCTTTTTTGAGCGGGAAGAGTCTCTCCACCTCTATCCTATCCATCCCATTCATCATCTTATACGTCTCAATGAGATCTCCCCTCATTCTTCTAAACTCTAACGAGTACAAGCCTAGTTTATTCAGCCTCTCCTCATAGCTCAATCCCCTCAACTCCGGTATCAGCCTAGTAAACCTCCTCTGCACTCCCTCCAGGGCCAAAATATCCTTGCGCAGGTGCAGCGCCCAAAACTGCACACAGTACTCCAGCTGCGGCCTCACCAATGCCCTATACAGCTGCAGTAAAAATATATCTGGAATTAAGAATCTACTGATGACCATGAAACCATTGTCGATGATCAGAAAAACCCCATCTGTTTCAATAATGTCCTTTAGGGGAGGAAATCTGCTGTCCTTACCTGGTCTGGCCTACATTCCTGATTCCAGAGTTACAGCAATATGGTCAACTCTCAACTGTCCTTGGGCAACTAGGAATGGGCAATAAATGCTGGCCAGCCAGAGACACCCGTGTCCCATGAATGAATATTAAAAAGTCATTAAATATCATTAGATCCCGTGCTTTCAGTACACACAGTCACCCAAAGCCTGTGTGTGCCTACACAGGCGTCACTGTTTATAATTTACATACAATCTTGGGGATCTGCTGTGTCCCGCCCTCGCGATTATCATCAGACACGTGTGCAGAAAAGAATGCACTCAGGAGCATGCTGTCTTCCATTTCAGTGCATCGGGAAAAAAAAGATATAAAAGCCTGAGGTCACGTACCAACCAACTCTAGAACAGCCTCTTCCCTGCTGCTGTCAAGAGTTTTGAATGGACCTACCTCACACTATGTTGATCTTTCTCTTATTGTAAAATCGGTCTATTTTAACCCTTATATGGTGGACAAATAACTACAAGTAGACATCTTATTAGTACAAACAATATTTATTTAAATCCACACAATCAATAAATCACCCACCCGACCAACAATAAGTTATCTTACAGGAAATACTAGAATTCAAGTACAACACAAGACCTTGACTTAACTTTGTGTGACTGACAAGTACCCAAACAGCCATTGGCCTTTATCTCTGCACTGGTCTTGGTAGTTGTCTGTGTAGTTTGGTCCGGTCTGGCACTCTAGCTGTGGTCTTTCTTCCTTCCTTCCTTCTCGGGTGTGGTGGCTATCCTCTTGCTGGCGAGGTTCACCAGTGTTGTAGCTTGTTCGTGGGGTCAGAGAAAGAGAGACAGAGATTCCTGGTTGCACAGCACACTTTATACCCCGTTTTGGCCATTGCCAATCAATTGATCAGGACTTGATCACCCTGATCGATAAGAGTCCAATCAGGTGCTACCACACCGATCTCTGGGTGTGTCCACAGCATGATGTGGGTGTGCCGGCGTTGGACTGGCGTAAACACAGTAAAAAGTCTGACAACACCAGGTTTCAGTCCAACCGATTTATTTGATAATAGACTCACAAGCTTTCAGGTTAGTCCCTTTGTCAGGTGAATGGAGAGTTCTGGCCTCAGACAGAGCATATAAAGCACAGACAGTTTAGAGATTACTGATTAGAATGTGAATCCTTACACCTAAGCTGCTGTTCAAGACCTGAAGTGGCTGACAATGTGAGTGGAAGGAGCTACGACAACGGATGAATGAACATCGCTCGACAATCACCAGGCAAGACTGTTCCCTTCCTGTTGGCGAACACTTCAGTGGTCACGGGCATTCGGCCTCTGACCTTCGGGTAAGCATTCTCCAAGGCGGCCTTCACGACACACGACAGCGCAGAGTCGCTGAACAGAGACTGATAGCCTAGTTCCGCACACATGAGGACGGTCTCAACAGGGATCTTGGGTTCATGTCGCACTATCTGTAACCCCCGTGACTTGCCTGGGTTTGCAAAACCTCACTTACTGTACTGTCTGGAGACAATACACATCTCTTTAAACTGTGATCAGTGCTCCTTCCACTCACATTGTCAGCCACTTCAGGTCTTGAACAGCAGCTTAGGTGTAAGGATTCACATTCTAATCAGTAATCTGTAAACTGTCTGTGCTTTATATGCTCTGTCTGAGGCCAGAACTCTCCATTCACCTGACGAAGGGACTAACCCGAAAGCTTGTGAGTCTATTATCAAATAAATCGGTTGGACTAAAACCTGTTGTTGTCAGACTTTTTACTGTGTCCCCAGCAGCCATGTCTGTAGGTGTTGGAGGCACATAGGTCACATACCTCCCTCCTGGGTAAGGACTCACAGTGTCCTTGTATCTGGCACACAAACCAGTGTGACCAGAAAGCCTCCTTCATCCTGGAGATGGCCCATATCCTGTGTATTCACTCATCAGGGTTGCAGCATGTTTGTCTGTCTTTAAACTGCAGCCTGTCGGTTTAGTGTCTTGCCCAATTGTCAGAGTGCTTTACAAAATGCCATTTTTAGATGGCCCATTTGGCTACAATCCACAGCCTAGCTATGACTGTAACACTACATTCTGCACTCTCTCTCCTTTGTGTACCGTATACCTGTCTGTGTAACATGTAAGAAACAATATTTTTCATTGTATACTAATATGTGACAATAATAAACTATTGGATCCTAAGCCCATTGCAGATAGAATGAGGAACCGTGTTCCTGTGGGCACTGGTGTGTTTTACACCCAATCCATTTATGATTTGCCTTAATCAAATTGTACCTTGGAGCCCCTGAGTGAGACTAATTAGATACCTGTGCCAGCACTTTGGAAAAGCTATGATGGGCCCCCAATAGCTTCCTTGTGCTGGAAGACCCTCTGACCTTGGGCACAAGAGGGGTGTTTAACTGTGGATTGAGTATGGGCCTTGGGAGAGGCCAAGATAAAACGTAGATACCCATGCTCCCAGTCCAGATATTTAAATCCTGTATTAAAAAAAGCCAAAATAATAATGCAAATGATGGAAATCTGAAATAAAAACAATTCTGTCCAGAATTTTCTGAAGTCTAGCAGTGGTGGTGGTGGATGGATGGATGGGGCGGGTGAGATGTGCCACTCTCCCAGAAATACCTTGCTGTGTTTCTGACATGGAGGACTGCGGTTACTACTGCAATTTGTCCAGAGAAAGCAAACACTGATATAATTTCTCCTGAGGGTCGGGAATGTGTGGAATTCTTTACCGCAAAGACTGGGATGTTCGGCACGTTCAAGGGCGAGATGGAAGTCAGCAAGGATTTTGGGGATAAGTTGAGATATATCCCATCAGGTCAGTTTGGGCCTCAATGAACGAATGGCAGAGCAGACTTGATGGGCCGAAGGGCTACCATGTCTTAATCTTAGAACTGTGGTAATGATCAAGGAAAAAGGAAGAGAGAGAAGCTGTGGGTTCAGTGTATCCTTCACCGATCACAACGTTTACCATTCCAGTGAAGGCGATGGTCATAGTTTCCAGTGTCTCATTCACAATAAAACATGGTACGAGTTTACAGCATGAGATTTTTTTTTTTTAATATGCAAGATCATTTCCATTCTTCCAAACAGCACATCAGGAACATTTATAAATTATATGCATGAATATGGAACACTTGGAGACAGATGTAAAATCAAAGTCTTTGAAACAAAAGAATTGGATACAATTTCGTTGTGAAAAATGGGGGACAAAGTCAATCATTCATTTCAAAAATATAGTTGCTGCCAACTTTTGAATAATTTAACACTTCTACTGGCAAACTTTGAATAAATACAGTATTAATTCACCACCATCGGAGGGTTAAAATTCTCGTGGACTTGAATGTTGAAATGGGCACAAAGTGACTACAATAAGGTCAATACTCCGTGCTCAAGGTGTAACCTGTACTCCCTTACACGAAAAATATTGGTTTACAGATTTGTGCGCTTCTAGAACAGTTAAACACCAGTAATAAGACTACTCCAGTGCTTGAAACTATGACAAATGCAAAAATCCAAAGGCTCGTCCAGTGCATGAGTTAGGAACATTAGTGATTCCAACACAGGTAGGGCTCAACTTTTAAGAGTTTCCCCGCATAAGATGTGATAAGACGGTTTGGGGTGAAACGGAATCGAGGCTGCAACTGTGCTCAATAGCCGCAGAACCTCTCTTTGCTCCATTTCACCCCATGACTGAGGGATTAAAACCCGAGACCTCATGTCAGAGCCCAAGCCAACAGCATTGCACTGGAGTGAAGCAGTTCTCCATCATAAAAGTTGCTGTTTAAAAGGACAGAGCCTGAAGAATCCTAGGGCAAAGCAGTGATATCAGATTCAGAGAGTTTGAGATTTACACCTTAGCAGTGTGTGAACAAAATCTATTACTTGCACAACACCCAAAGCAGCACCAATCTTCCAATTCACCCCTGTGGAACCCATCATCTTATTCTACAAAGCAGGGGCTTGCTGGAATGTGAATTTGTTCAATTGTTATTCCAGTGGAAAAAAAGCAACAGGAGTCTGGTAGGTTTATAAAAAAAAGTCTACAAAACAGGGAATGGAATTGCGAAAGTTTTTGCCCTAGATTCCAACGATAGCAGGAATGTCTCAGGGAAGTGGTATCTTTAGGGATGACCCCTCTCGCTGAGGAGTCTTAATGCCCAATATTTGGCATTACTGGAAATGATGCGAGTGTTACAGCAGCTTGGGAACTGATAACTTGTTGTACACTCACCTCAGCCCAACTGAGGGAGGGGAGGGGAGGGGAGGGCACGAACCAGGCCAACTTATTTCCCTCTCCCCCAAGACAAATTTCAGCCCCCCCGCCTTGCACCGAATGCAAAGGTTAAAAAGAGAAGCAGAAAAAATATATTTCACATTAATATAAAAACACAATATGCCAAAAAAAAACTAAATCGCACACACTCAAACCTGAAGAGGTGAACAGATAGTGAAAGGATAGAGGCAACACACTGGTGGAAAACCCAAAATGGAATCATATAAAAAAATCTTTTTCTTGTTCTCATTCTGACCGGTTGTGTGTGTGAGTGAGTTCTCCAGTGATAGTGGAAGCCCTTGAAGTCTGGGATTTGCTGGACTGTGCTTGCAGACTTTTCCATCGCAGCCTTCCATTTGTACATGGTTCCAGGCTGGGACTTCATGAAAGCATCGAGGTGATGCCTCCTGCAGCTCAGCAGCTCGCTTCAGGTTAAAAAAAAACCCTGCCGCCGCACTAGTTACCCAATGGTCGCATTTGCCCCTCCCTACAGCAGACTGACCTCCTCAAAAAAAAAACACGAGTGGTGTTAAAACGTGAGGAAGAGAAGTGTCGGAGTACAGGATCAAATTGGGGGGGGGGGGGGGGGGGATTTCCCCACCTTCCCCGTCCCGATTCATCTGACTGCGTTATTCAAGGAGACAAAGTGATCCATTATGGCAACCGTAGCAACAGCAGGGATTTAACCTCAGCAGCCCGACTGTTGGACGCTCTGTCCAGACCGCTTAGTGACCGAGAGAGTGGTGAATATCTGGAAAAATAAAATAAATTCCATCTTTAATAGCTATCCTTAAATGAGAAAACCAAATCTGGTCTAGTTTTAATAAGAAAATTACAGCACAGGAACAGGCCCTTCAGCCCTCCAAACCTGCACCAACTATGCTGCCCCTGCGAACTAAAACCGTCTACCATTCCAGAGACCTTATCCCTCTATTCCCATCCTATTCATGGATTTGTCAAGTCGCGTCTTAAAAGTTGCTATCATACCTGCTTCCGCTACCTCCCCTGGCAGTGAGTTCCGGGCACCCACCACCCTCTTAAAAAAAAGTTTTTCTTCTTCCTTATATTTTCCTTAAACCTTGCCCCTCGCACCTTAAATCTCTAATAATTGGCTCTTCCGCCCCAGGGCGAAAGCTTCTGACTATCCACTCTGTCCCTGCCCCTCATATTCTTGTCGGCTTCTATCAGGTGGTAAGCACTGCTGCCACAGTGCCAGGGACTCAGGTTCGATTCCCAGTCTGGGTCACTGTGTGTGGGGTTTGCACGTTCTCCCCGTGTCTGCCTGGGTTTCCTCCCACAGTCCAAAAAAAAAACGTGCGGGTTCGGTTGATGGGCCATGCTAAAATTTCCCCCGAGTGCCAGGGAGACTAGCAGTGTAAATACATGGGGTTATGGGGATAGCATTATTGTTGTTGCAGGCTCAATGGGCCAAATGGCCTCCTTCTGCACTGGAAGGATTCTAGATTGCGTGCAGGGCACAATTTCAAAATGTGCGGATAAGATTGGAAGCATCGTCAACCGTAATGGAGCAGAAATAAAGGGTAGATATACTGAGAGTGAGCAGATGAAGTTCAACTTGGTCATTCAATTTTAGCAGGAAGGATGTGGGAGCACAACGCAAAATAAAAAAGAGGAACAAAGAGACTTCAGATATGTACACAAGTCATTGAAGTTAGCAGGGCATATTAAGAGAAGTTGATAAAGCCTAGGTTTGACTAATAGGGGATTTTTGAGTACAAGGGTAAGGAGGTCATGTTGAACTTGCTCAAGGTGTATGATAGCCATGCGAACAGGAGGCGGAGGGGTAGAAACCACATATTGGCGGGTCGAAGGGCCTGTTCCTGTGCTGTATTGAGACACTAGTTAAGCTTCATCTGTGTACTGCATCTAGTTCTGGGTACCATTCTTGGAGTCGAGGTGATAGTCACAAGAATGATTCCAGGGATTTAACAACTGTAGCTATGAGGGTGGATTGGAGAGATGGATCAGAGAGATGGATCTCTTTCCCTTACAGGAAAGGCAGCAGTGAAGGCTCGATTGAGATATATGAGGCTCCAAGGGGTTAGGACAGGGCAAATAGTGAGAAATTAGTTCCTCTTAAGAGGGCACAGATTCAAAATAACGGTACAAAGAAGAAGTTGAGAGGAAAACTATTTTCACCCAGAGTGTGATTGGAATCTTAAGGAGGCATGTTTGATCAAGATGTTTAAAATAGATTTGGATTGTTATCTGAAAAGAACACGCAGGGGAGTGGGACCAGGTGGAATGTTCTTTCAGTAAGCCAGTCCAAACTCGATAGTCAAAGTGGCCTCCTTCTATAAAGATTAGAACCCTACAATGCAGGAGGGGGCCATTTGGCCCAGATTCTGCACCAACCACAATCCCACCCAGATCCTATCCACATGTATTGAGTCTAGCTAGTTCCCCTGACACCAAGGGGCAATTTAGTATGGCCAATCAACCTAACCCGCACATTTGGGGCAGCACAGTAGCATAGCACTGCTGCTTCACAGCTCCAGGGAGCTGGGTTCGATTCCTGGCTCGGGTCACTGTCTGTGTGGAGTTTGCACATTCTCCCCGTGTCTGCGTGGGTTTCCTCCCACAGTCCAAAGATATGCAGGTTAGGTTGATTGGCCGTGCTAAAATTGCCCCTTTTTGTCCAGGGATGTGTGGGTTAGAGGGATTAGTGGGTAAATGTGTAGGCCTATGGCAATAGGGCCTGGGTGGGATTGTGGTTGGTGCAGACTCGATGGACCGAAGGGCCTGTTTCTGCACTGTAGGGTTCTATTTTTGGACTGTGGGAGGAAACCGGAGCCCCCGAAGGAAACCCACGCAGACACAGGGAAGAAGGTGCAGACTCCACACATACAGTGACCCGAGCCGGAACTGAACCTGGCTCCCTGGCGCTGTGAGACTGCAGTGCTAACCGCTATGCCACCCTGTACTACTTTCACATCAAACCCTCGCCTCATTTCCGACAGGATTTCCAAACTATTCAAACTCAACAGAACGGTGTTATTTGAAAAAAAAGAGCGAGGCACATGGAGTCATCTTTGAAAAGACGGGTTGGCCTTTTGAAGGTATGGACTGAAAGAAAAAAAAACACAAAAAAAAGGACTCTTCAAAGTAAAACTCCTCCACAAAAAAAAAAGAGAGGAATCCAAGAATTAATTCATCCAAAGGGAAAGGATTAAACATCAATGGGGATAATTAGCCAAAACTGTTCACGGTAACATGGAACAGAAGATAAAGGTTTAGATACCTCACAGCATGAATCTCACTTCAAGTGGATGAGACAAATCCTGTTAATTGAATTATTATAATTCTCATCAAAACAGCATACGCAGATCTCCTGCGAGCTTTTCACGCACAAATATTGGATCCAAGTCAGCTAATTATGTTACAACAAAGGGCAATGAGATATTACAGCCAGACTTGTTTTCTAAAACATAAAAAAGGTGCTTTGAATTATAAAATATTGGAATATTTTTATAGGCTCATTTGGGCAAATGTTTAATTTTTAAAAAAAAACTTATCCACTGTCCGTCTGACAGTCACAACAACACAATTGTGCTTTAAAAATAATATTTGAGAACATATGAGAGATGAAAATTCTGTCCCTTTTGAGTACGAGTTGGTGCTGAAATAGCTGCCTATTGTTAGCCGCAATAGGTAGTCTTGTATTAATGAGTAACATTGCGTCTGTCAATTGTAAGGGCTGGCACAGTGGGTAGCGCTGCTGCCTCACAGCGCCAGGGACCCAAGTTCGAATCCTAGCTTAGGTCACTGTCTCTGGAGACTGCACGTTCTCCCAGTGTCTGTGTGGGTTTCCTCCGGGTGCTCCAGTTTCCTCCCGCAGTCTAAAGATATTCTGCTTAGGTGCATTGGCCATACTAAATTCTCCCTCAAATGTACCCAAACTGGAGTAGGGGATTTTCATATTTACTTCATTGCAGTGTGAACGTAAGCCTATCCTTGACACCAATAAATAAATTTTGAACTTGTAACTTGCACTTCTATAAACTACACTCATTAAAGAATTTATAATTTTATTACTCAAGAACCTCTTCTGGCTCATCTGTTACTCATTTTTGCTATCTGTATTCCAAATAACTCGATACTCTATTGATCTTAGTCTTGAAGGCCGTATCCCTTTATATCCAAAATATGTTCTGGATTTCCACTACAGAGTTCACTCTCTAAAAGGCCCAGGTCAAATTTGTTCTCGATTCTCTCAACTGGAGAGCTATTAAATTTCCCCCAAATGAATCAGAATCCCAGCAGCGGAGAAGCCATTCAGCCCATCGAGTCTACACTGACTCACGGAGCAGGATTTTTCTCCCACACTCGCCCCCAAGGTCAATTAGCCTTTCCATGTCCTGTGGAAGGCAGGAAAATTCTATCCAGAGTATCTGCCCAGGCCCTTTCCCCGTGACCCCACACAATAACCATGGCTAATACATCTAACCTACACATCTTTGGACACGAAGGGACAATTTAGCATCACCAATCCACCTGACGTGCACATCTTTGGACTGTGGGAGGAAACACACAGACAGGGAGAGAAACGTGCAAACTCCACATGGACAGTCACCCCAAGGCTGGAATTGAACCTGGATCCTTGGAGCTGTGAGGCAGAGTGCTAACCATTGTGCTGCCCTAAATTCCTATCATATTATGCATTTATTAGATCATCTGACAACCCACTACTAGGTGCTGATACCCCTAGATAGAATTCACCCCTTAAAATGTCACTAGCCTCATCTAATAGCTCTGACCACCTGTTCCAATATGTCCCTCCAATCTTATGAAACACTCTTGAGATGTTTTGTGATGGTACAAGATGGCATCTGGAGACAAGCTTTGCTAATGGGCTCCACACAACAAAACTCCTCCTCCAAGTACCAGGCAAGTGAGGTGGCAACCACGGGCTGGTCCATGATGAAGCCTGGTAAAGTAATGCAATGGGGCTGATCAGGATTCCACTGCCTGCTATCAGGCACATTAGGAAGACTTAGCTCTATTATGCCACATTATGGACAGCAAGTACAAAGAACAAACAATACAGCACAGGAAACAGGCCCTTCGGCCCTCCAAGCCTGCGCCACTCAGGCTTCCAACTAGACTATTTGTTTGTATCCCTCCATTCCCAGTCTGTTCATGTGACTATCCAGATAAACAATCCCAGCGCGTCCGCCTCTACCACCCTGCTTGGCAGTGCATTCCAGGCCCCCACCACCCTCTGTGTAAAATACGTCCCTCTGACATTGTGTTAAACCTTGCCCCCCCTCACCTTGAACCTGTGACCCCTTGTGTTTGTCACTAAGTAGTCTCACAACACCAGCTTAAAGTCCAATGGGTTTATTTGGTAGCACCTGTTGGACCTTAACCTGGTGTTGAGAGACTACTTACTGTTCCTACCCCAGTCCAACGCCGACATCTCCACGTTATGAGCACAACCTTGGGTGGCACAGCGGCTAGCAACTCCCGGCTTGGGTCACTGTCTGCGGGAAGGCTGCACATTCTCCCCGTGTCTGCGTGGGTTTCCTCCCACAGTCTGAAAGTTGTGCTGGTTAGGTGGATTGGCCGTGCTAAAATTCTCCCTCAGGTGCACCTGAGCAGGCGCCAGAGTGGGGATTTTCACTATAACTTCATTGCAGTGTTAACGTAGGCCTCCTCGTGACTAATAAATAATCTTTAAACAAAAAACTTTAAACCTTCCATGGCCATCAGTGGATCAGTCCAGAAGGAAGTATCACAACACTAGGTTAAAGTGCATCTTAAGCACTCTGCTCCAAAAGCTCATGTTACCAAATAAACCTGTTGGACTTTAACCTGGTGTTGTGAGACTTCTTACTGTCAACTCCCAGCCCGACGCCAACATCTCCACATCATTCCATCACCAGGAGATGGTGACAGTAGCCACTGTCCCACAAGCCCTTCAGCCTTAACAAAAAGTACATGATTAAAAAATCAACGTGCTCAAATATCTGAAAGCAACGAGAGTTTAATACCTCTGCACAGGCTGGATGGATTCCTATTGTGCTGTCCAACTGCTCCTTGGTCATGCCACATTTTATCGCAGCTCCAAACCCCTGAGTGATTTCTCCTGCGTTCGGACCCAACACGTGGAAACCAATCACCCGATTCTGAAAAAGGGAAGGCGCGCTCCGATTAAAATGACTGATAAAAAGATGCCCCTTTCTCCTCCTGTCGCCCCCTTTCCCCTGCATGAGAGTAGGCAGAAACAAGACCGCCCACACAGGGCTGTGAACCCAGGAAATGTTGGAGATACACCCCCACCCTCATTATTCACCCTTTCCATAGGGGGCAGCACACTCACTTCTCCAGTCAGAACTGGCGTGGGTTCAAATCCCCAAAACAGGCAGATTCGCTCCACTGCAGTAGCCGTGGGCAGCACAGTAGCACAGTGGTTAGCACTGTTGCCTCATAGCTCCAGGGACCTGGGTTCGATTCCCGGCTTGGATCACTGTCTGTGTGGAGTTTGCACATTCTCCTCTCATGTCTGCGTGGGTTTCCTCCGGGTGCTCCGGTTTCTTCCCACAGTCCAAAGATGTGCGGGTTAGATTGATTGGCCGTGCTAAAATTATCCCTTAGGGTCCTGAGATCCTTAGACTAGAGGGATTAGCAGGTAAAAGTATGTGGGGATAGGGCCTGGTTGGGATTGTGGTTGGCGCATTCTCGATGGGCTGAATGGCCTCCTTCTGCACTGTTGGGATTCTACGATTTCTACGCAGTCTGTCAAAATCAACTTCCAGCCAACACTGGAAAACGGACACAGAAATTGGCCGTTTGAGATACGTACTTGATCTCGCTTGTTGCAGATGACCTTGGCGTAACACTTGTTGTTATCCCTTGATGGAATAGTCCACTCCAGAGGCCAAAAGTAACTGTGGTAGGTCTGGAAACGTGACGAGAGTTGGAATGATTTAAAATTGCCAGAGAAAAAGAGCAACAGGCAACATTTTTCACTTTTTAGGATTTGGTGACTAACCTCCACGTTCTCCTCGCCAAACTTTTCGATAGCGTTCTCTTCGGAATAACCACAGGCTCCATACTCCAAGGGGGTAAAGACGGTGGTGGGCACGTTTACATAGTCACACTGTCCAAATGTTATAACCAGAAAGAGGGAATTAATACCAATGCAACATTCAGACTCCAAAACGTGTACAAATATCTATTCTCATGGGCATTCTGCAAGTCCGCATTGTTTACAGCAATAATTTGCATTTACATAGTGCCTTTAACATCCCAGACGAAAATGATACCGTACAAGGTAACCAAAAGCTTGGTCAAAGGAATATATTTAAAAAGAGCACCTTATAAATTGAGAGGTTAAGAGGTAGTTTCTGAATTTGGCCTTGTCAGTCGATGAGCCAATAGCAGAAAGATAGAGTCCCCTACAGTGCAGGAGGAGGCCATTTGGCCCATTGAGTCTACACCCACAACAATCCCAACCAGGCCCTATCCCTGTAACCCCACATTCCCTAACACTAAAGGGAGCAATTTAGCACGGCCAATCAACCTAACCCACGTCATCTTTGGACTGTGGGAGGAAACCCACGCAGACACAGGGAAAACTTGCAAACTCCACACGGTCACCCAAGCTGGGAATTGAACCTGGGTCCCTGCCACTGCGCCGCAGCAGTGCTAACCGCTGTGCTACCATTACCCGTTTATGGGCAACATATTTGGACTTAAGGGACCACTTATTCTCAGGGTAACCAGTCTAGTAACCGATTAATCAAAAACCAAGTGGACTACTGGTACTTGGGAGATCACATTCTGCAAAACCACCCAGGTTTTATTTTTAAAACAACTTGGCTGGATCCAGTTCATGTTCTGGTCAACGAAACCCCCCCCCCCCCAGAATGTTGCTAGTGGGGGAACTCAGATGGTAATTGAATGTCAAGAGGTGGTGGCTAGATTCTTGACTTGTTGGAGATGGTCACTGCCTGGCACTTGCGTGGCATGAATATTATTTGCCACTCTTTATATAACTTTGCAACTATATTAAACCTTGGTTAGGCTGCATTTGCAGTATCACGTTCAGTCCTGGTTACCACATTACCAGGGGGACATGAAAGCTTTGGAGAGGGTGCAAAGGCCCACCAGGATTTTGCCTGGTCTCTTGTCACCCCACTTGGAGTACTGTGCGCAGTTCTGGTCGCCTCACTACAGGAAGGATGTGGAAGCTATTGAGAGGGTGCAGAGGAGATTTACAAGGATGTTGCCTGGATTGGGAGGCATGCCTTATGAAGATAGGTTGAGGGAGCTAGGTCTCTTCTCCCTGGAGAGACGAAGGTTGAGAGGCAACCTGATAGAGGTTTATAAAATGTTGAGAGGTACAGATAGGGTGGATTCTCGGAGGCTATTTCCCAGGGCTGAAACGGTCGCTACGAGAGGACACAGGTTTAAGGTGCTGGGGAGCAAGTACAGAGGAGATGTTAGGGGAAAGTTTTTCACTCAGGAGGGTGGTGAGTGAGTGGAATCGGCTGCCGTCGGTGGTGGTAGAGGCAAACTCACTGGGGTCTTTTAAAAGACTTCTGGATGAGTGTATGGGATCTAATGGCATTGGAAGTTACAGATAGGTCTACGGCTTGGTAGGTATAGATGTGATCGGCACAACTTGTAGGCCAAAGGGCCTGTTTGTGCTGTAGTGTTCTACGTTGATATTGGCTACGAGGAGAGGTTGAATAAACTAGAATTGTTTTCACTGGAAAGACAGCAGCTGAGGGGGGATCTGATAGAGGACTACAAAATTCAGAGGCACGGACAGGTTGGATAGTCAGAGGCTTTTTCCAAGGGTTGGAAGCGTCAATTAAGAGGGGGCACAGGTTCAAGGGGGAAAAGTTTAAGGGAGATGTGCAGGGGAAATTTTTCCTCGTAGAGAGTGGTGGGTGCCTGGAACGCACTGCCAGAGGAGGTGGTGGAAGCAGGGACGTTAGCAACATTTAAGATGCTTTTGGATGGGGAGAGAATAGAGGGATATGGACCCAGTAAAGGCAGATTATTTTTTTTTTTTGAAATGTTTAGTTTGGGCTTCATGATATGCATGGGCTTGGAGGGCATCAGTCCAAGCCTGAGTGTTATTCAGGTCTTGCTGCATTAGGGGACAGACTGATTTAGTACAAGGATTGGTAAACGGTGCTGATCAACAGTGAACACCGCTGACCCTATGACGGAAGGAAGGAAACTTCCTTCTACCCCAAAAAAGGACCGATTTGGAGAAGCATCAACAACACGTTGCCCATTGCAGCCTTTAAGCTGGATTGCTGTAAGAAAATCAATTACAATTTTAGGGTCTGTACCTTGACTGAACCTCCTGCATAAAGCCTCGCTGCCAGTAAGCGACCAGCCTGGATCGCCACCGGGGTGAGCTGCAACTTGCCCTCTAGGATGTCTCCAATGGCATAAATGTAGGGTACGTTCGTTTGTTCCTCATCATTGACGGGAATCTTACCAGTCCTAAAATATACAAAAAAAAGACAACTTTAAAATAAAAGAAAGCATTCACCCGGTCCTGCAGCATCAAATGGGTCATTGTTGGAAAGCACCCTGGCCAGTTAGCATAGGAGCAGGCCATTCAGCCCACTGCACCATTCAACATGATCAAGGCAGATCATCCACAATGGATTTACCCCCACCCCCTGTCCTCACACTACCTCCCCCTCCTCAGTGACAGTGGTTAGCACTGCTGCCTCACAGCACCAGGGACCTGGGTTTGATTCCTGGCTTGGGTCACTGTGTGTGGAGTTTGCACATTGTCCCCCCACAATGTCTGAGTGGGTTTTCTCCCACACTCCAAAGATATGCAGATTAGGCAGACTGGCCATGCTAAATTAACCCTTAATGTCAGGGGGACTAGCTAGACTAAATGCATGAAGTTATGGGGGATAGGGCCTGAGTGGTCAGTGCAGGCTGAATGGCCTCCTTCTGCACTGTAGGGATTCTATGATTCTACAAGTATTAAAATATTTAGAAAGCTCTCCATCTCTGCTTTAAACACTGACTGGAGCTCGCACAATCCTCTGGAGTGAAAAAACTCCAAAAATTCATAACCCAAGTAAGAGATTTCTACTCAATTCTCAGTTCCAAGTGGCTTCCCCCTCATTGTGAGATTGTGCCCCTGGTTCTACACTCCCAGTCATCTTGCCTGCATCTACCCTGTCTATTCCTTTAGATTTCAATGCCATCACCTCTTATTTCCAAGAATACAGATCCTGTTTGCCCAATTCTCTTCATAAGATATAGTCCCACCATCCCCAGAACAAGTCCGGTGAACATTTGGTACACTCCCTCATTGACAATGATATCCTTTCGGAGTTAAGGGGACCAGAACTGCACATACTCCAGGTGCAGTCTAACCCTTGACTGGCACCGTGGCAATGGTTGACACTGCTGCCTCAATGGCAGGGACCTGGGTTCAATGCCTGGGCAGAGTCTGCACATTCTCCCCATGTCTGCTTGGGTTTCTTCCCATAGTCTGAAAGGCATGGTTAGGTGCATTGGTCATGCTAAATTCTCCCTGAGTGTGTGCTGGAGTGTGGCAACTAGGAGATTTTCACAGTAACTTCATTGCAGTGTTAACGTGAGCTTAATTGTGACACTAAAACAAATCTCAGCCAACCTTCTATATAAGAAAAACAAGACCTCAGTACTCCTGTACACAAATCCTCTTGTGATGAAGGCTAACATTTTATTAGTCTTCCTAATAGCTTGCTGCATCTGCAGGTTAGCTTTCAGGGATTTCTTATTAACAAGGACACCCAGGTCCCTTTTGTACATTTTCGCTTTCTAATCTTCTACCATTCATGAAATACTCTAAGCATCTGTTCCTCTAACAGAAGTGGTAACCTCACATTCTCCACCTGCCATGTTCTTCCCCACTCTGTCCCAAGCCCCGTGAAGCCACGTTGCATATTCCTCACCAACACACATTGCTGCCTAGCTCTGTGTCATCCGCAAACTTGGAAACATTACACTTGGTCCCTACATCCAACTCGGGGGTGGACAAAGTACTGATCCTTACAGTATCCCACTAATCACAGCCTACCAATGCAAGAAGGGCCTGCTTATTCTGACCGCGTTCTGCCTGTTAACCAGAATCATTGAACGCCACAGTGCAGTGAGGCCCTTCGGCCCATCGAGTCTGAACCGAACACAATCCCACCCAGGCCCTACCCCCATATCTCTATACATTATACCCACAAATCCCTAGACACTAAGGGGCAATTTCTTAGCACGGCCAATCAGCCTAACCTGCACGTCTTTGGACTGTGGGAGGAAACCGGAGCACCCGGAGGAAACCCAAGCAAACACGAGGAGAATGTGCAAACTCCACACAGACAGTGACCCGAGCTGGGAATCGAACCCAGGACTCTGGAGCTGTGAAGCAGCAGTGCTAACCACTGTGCTACCGTGCTGCCCTGTATCCAAGGAGTGTGTTTCCCCCCCTCCCCACTCCCCCACCTACCCCTGAGATTTAGATTCAACATTTTCAATATCTTTGCGTGCATTTGATCAACGTTGCAGTAGCTAATTCTCAATGGTCATGGTGAAACCCCCACCTCCTGGAGAACTGGTAGTGGGTCACACTATCTAGGTGTCACAGTTACTGTCTTGGCAACCACTGATGAGCACTTTCTCCAAGATCTTTGCTCTCCAGCATCAACCAGCTCTTTACCACCCTGACTGGCAAGTTAAGAAGCTCATCCACTGAAAAAGATGTTAGAATAGAAATTTGGGCCAGGGTCTGAACACAGGCCTGCTCACTCGAGCTGGGACAAGAGTGCACTGCCACAAAACCACAGAGGGGTTGTGGAAGCCAAGTCATGGAGTGTCTTTAAGCCAGAGATAGATAGGTTCTTGATTAATAAGGGGGGAAATCAGGGGAAAGGCAGGAGAACGGGGATGAGAAAAACATCAGCCGTGATTGAATGGCAGAAGACTCAATGGGCCGAGTGGCCTAATTCTGCTCCTATGTCTTATGGTCTAAAATGTAAATCATATACTAGCTAGATATTGAAGATAAAAAAGTCATCCTTTTTAACAAATGCACTCCAAGTCAAAATCACCTGTGAATTTCTTAACTGTAGGAACATTTACTGTTCCAACTCCACGAATATTTATTGGACCAGTTAACAGAACCGCTTGTTAACCCTTTTATTTAAAAACAGAGCTTGAATCATAGAATCCCTACAGCACAGGAGGCAGCCATTTGGCCTATCGACTATCAGCCACAATCCTCACCCAGACCTATCCCCACAATCCCATGTATTTACCCTAACTAGCCCCCCCCTGATACTAAGGGGCAATTTTGCATGGCCAATCCGCCTCACCCATGCATCTTTGGACTGGTGTCATTTTGCATTTATGTAGCACCTGATCACAGTACATACAAAAGCACCTTTCAGAAGCACAAGTATTGCCCCTGCTGTAATATACAATTTGGACACAGCAAGCTCCCACAGAGATCAGCGTGACAAGTAGATCATCTGCTGCGGTTATCATCTTGATTTGAGATGTACATCAGTCAGAGCACCAGGGATTAAACCCCCAACTCTTTGAGATCAAGCCACCAGACCTTGCACCAACCCGAGGGCACCTTGTGAAAAACAGCACCTCTGGCATTGCAGCACTCTCTCAGTGCTGCACTGGAAGATCAGCCTTTGCGGGCTCACTTGCTCGGATCCTGAACTCAAAAACGTCTAGGTCAGAGCAGAGTGCTCCCAATGACACTCGGGTGAAAAACATGTAGGGGTAGATTTTCTTAATTGGAGCAAGATGAGCGATTTCAGGCAGCAAAATAGCTCTTCAAATTAAAACATACACAATTACCAAATTGCTTTGGGCACTGGTGCATGTTAACCAGGAAGATGCAATATTTCAACTTAACATTTCAAAATCTCCTATAAAACTGTGGAGATCATTGCAACCCACCAAGTCACATCCCTCACAAGGGTCAGTGTGGGTGGAACTCTCACCCTAGAGAAACAAAACTTATGAGTCTGAGGATAAAATCAAAACTGAGGTCGGTGCATCTTGAAAGACGTGCTGGTTAGGTGTGTTGACCCGAACAGGCACCGGACTGTGGCAACTAGAAGAATTTGACAGTAACTTCACTACAGCGTTAATGTCTCTACTTTAACTTTAGATTTGTTGTGGGCTATGGAACCAAGGCAGGCCATAATCAAACTGAATGATAGGATAAGCTCAAGGGGCTGAATGGCCACTTTTTCCAGTTTCTGCATTTCTTCCAATTCAGGAAGAATTTGGAAGGATTTCAGGCTACTTATTTGTCAGAGGCTGTAAACACCAAAGTGGGACATAGGCTAACTGATGAAAGTTTGGCAACTACAGCAAGTGAAAAAGGTTGCACACAGCAAGAGCACATTTTCAACAGAAGGATTGGATTGTGTCGTTACTAAGACTACAAGAAACAGCATTTGCTTACTTCTCAATGATCTTCACTCCCACTTTCTCCAAGCCGATATTTTTGGTACAGGAATCCCTCCCAATTGCCAACAATACCTGCAAACAAAAAAAAAACTTTTTGAGAGAATGTTTCAAGGCAAGCAACCTTTCCTAAGGACTGGTCATTCAATCATTATGAAGGGAGTCTTTACTCATTAACCTTGAGGGTATAAAGATGTTATTACACTAGAAACAGCGCAGAAAAGGCTTATTAGAATGCTACCATAAGAACATAAGAAATAGGAGCAGGAGTAGGCCATCTAGCCCTTCGAGCCTGCCCCGCCATTCAATAAGATCATGGCTGATCTGTCGTGGCTCAGTTCCACATTCCCGTCCTCTCCCCATAACCCTTAATCCCCTCTCTTATCAAAAACCCATCAACCCGCGTCTTAAAAATATTTAGCGAGGTAGCCTCCACCACTTCAACGAGCAGAGAATTCCAGAGATTCACCACCCTTTGAGTGAAGAAGTTCCTCCTCAACTCCGTTCTAAACCGCCCCCCCCCTTTATCTTGAGGCTGTGCCCCCTAGTCCTACTATCCTTTCTGAGCGGGAAGAGTCACTCCACCTCTATCCTATCCATCCCATTCATATCTTATATGTCTCAATGAGATCTCCCCTCATTCTTCTAAACTCTAACGAGTACAAGCCTAGTTTATTCAGCCTCTCCTCATTGCTCAACCCCCTCAACTCCGGCATCAGCCTAGTAAACCTCCTCTGCACTCCCTCCAAGGCCAAAATACCCTAATGGTTTGAGTTATAAAGTTGAAGCTGGATAGACTGGGACTTTTTTTCCCTAGAGAGTGTAGGGACTGAGGTGTGATCTTATAGAGGCCTATAAAATAATGAGGGACATAGATCAGCTAGATAGTCAACATCTTTTCCCAAAGATTTTTGGGGGGGGGGCGCGGCTGGGGTCTAAAACTGAAGGGCATAGCTTTAAGGTGAGAGGGGAGAGAGATTAAAAAAAGGGTCCAGAGGGGCAATTTTTTCCACAGAGGATGGTGAGTGTCTGGAATGAGCTGCCGGAGGTAGTAGTAGAGGGTGGGTACAATTTTGTCTCTTAAAAAAGCATTTAGGCAGTTACATGGATACGGAGGGATATGGGCCATAGGGCTACTGGGACTAGCTTCATGGTTAAAACAAGAGCAGCATAGACAAGTTGGGCCGAAGGGCCTGTTTCCATGCTGTAAACCTGAGTCTGCCAGACAGGGGCAATGCTGGCAAGAGTTAGCCCCACTTTCTGGTCATTAGATGGAGAAACATCCTCTGAGATGGCCCCACTGAGATTTTGTACACTGGTGAAGTTGATGGGTGTCACCTGGAGCAGAAGCAGCTTCCGGAGCGAAAGACTCATTTGCGTGACATCTGACACACTCCCCACCATCCGATTGACAGGCAAAGCCCCAGAGCCAACAGGGGGTCTTCAGTTTCACTCACCGTGTTATATTCCCCTTCTATGGTCTCTGAGCCCCCTGTAGATTGGGCTGTTACTTTCAACTTCCCTGGAGTTCCTGCTTCAATTTGTTCTATCTGTGAAGAGAAAGGGTGGGGGAAGAAAAAAAGACAGTTACACACGCTGGAAGAAAATTTCATGCTAGCACAATGGTTAGCAGTGCTGCCTCACAGCGCCAGGGACCTGGGTTCAATTCTGGCCTCGGGTGACTGCACGTGTGGATTCCCTCCCACAGTCCACAGACGTGCTGATGTCCCCCTGGCACTAAGGGATCAAACAGGGTTAAATACATGTGGTTATGAGGATACCGCCTGGGTGGGATTGTCGTCAGTGCAGGCTCAAATGGGCCGAATGGCCTCTTTCCGCACCGTAGGGATTCTATTTCTCCAGCAGGCACAAGAGTGAGGAACTGCCCATCAGCCATTGCCGACATCCATTCCCTTCACGAGGGGGGAGTTTAATCACACTGAGGACTGGGTGATAACAATATTGATAAAACACAAAGGTATTAAAATTTAAATCTTTGAGAACAACAATGTGGTGAAACATGTTTGAGCATTAAATTCCAAACACTCGCCATTAAGCAAAACAGTCAGCATGTTAAGGGGGCGATATCCTTTATCTTATTCAGTTAGAAAAACTTAAGTTTATTTAAAAGTCTCACAAGTAGGCTTACATTAACACTGCAATGATGTTAATAAAAATCCCCCAAGTTGCCACACTCCTGCGCCTGTTGGGGTAACACTGAGGGAGAATTTAGTATGGTCGAAGCCCCTAACCAGCACATCTTTCGGACTGTGGGAGGAAACCGGAGCACCCGGAGGAAACCCACGTGGGGGATACTAACCGCTAATTTCCTGGTTAGGATCCCTCCTGTCACGCAGGAGACTGGGGTTCAGTTCCCCGATGGGGAGTGTAATTCACATTCGGAGGTACAATTTTGTCTTTTGAAAAGAATTTAGACAATCACATGGGTAAGATGGGAATGGAGGGATATGGGCCCCAAATGCAAACAATTGGGATTAGTTTAGGGGTTTAAGAAGGGAAAAAAAAGGAGGGTGGCACAGAGAAGTTGGGCTGAAGGGCCTGTTTCCACGTCATAAACCAGAGGTTTATGAGAACGTGGAGACTACACACAGACAGTGGCCCAACCGGGAATGGAACCTGGGTCCCCGGCACTGTGAGGCAGCAGTGCTAACCACTGTGTGCTAAACACTACAACACGTGGAGGTACAAAAGAGGTTAAATGGCACCATCTTCCTCATCACTGCTCCAGCTCCAACACAGGCACACAAAATTTACTCACCTTAGTTGGCACAAACTGCCGAATGATTTTGACCCCATGGGTCTCCAGGTACTCTCCAGCCAGGTTTGCCATCTGCTGGTCGAATCCCCGGAGCAGGATGGAGCGAACCATCACACTCACGTCCAGACCCAGCCCGGCCAGAAATCCGGCACACTCCAGCGCAACGTAGGAAGCTCCAACCACCAAGGTCTTCCCCGGACAGTAGGGCAGCGAGAACAGATCGTCACTAGAACGTGGATTAAAAACAGAATGAGGGAACTTCTTAAAGAGGAGAGACTTGCATTTCTATAACACTGACCACTGGGCGTACTTTCCAGCCGGCGATGTACTTTGTGAAGCGTAAGTCACCGTTACGACTTGGGGAACAGGGCAGCGCTCAAACTCCCACCCAAAGCAATTATGATAATGACCAGAAAATCTGTTTTTATGATGGTGATTAAGGGTTAAATATTGGACAGGAAATGAGGGTGAACTCTACACTTCACTCGCGTCTCCAGCCTCAGAATAGATAAGATTCCACGATATTTTTATCATTCTTCTCAACCTGAGTGATTGGTCTGCCTTATCTGTATTCTTAATTTAGAACTTACCTATTTTGAATTAAGCAACAAGAACACAGCAGGTTGGGCAGCATCTATTAGAAGAGGAAAGCAGTAAATCTGTGAGGGGTGGGGGACTAGTGAGATGCTTTGAGAGCGATAGGCCAAATAGCCACCTTCTGTACGGTAGAGATGCTATTGTTCTATAATAGAGGAAAGTTCTTTGATGAGGTATCTGAAGATGGTTGGACACCAACATGAGGAACTTCCGCTGCGATGTCCTCAAACCGAAAAGACTGACATCCAGCAACCAAAACCATCTTCCTTTGTGCTAGGTACAACTCAGCCTAGAGCTGTGAGACAGCAGTGCTAACCACTGTCGTACACAGACCTTCTGCTGGGAAACATCTATGTACAAAAGCTGTTAAGTAAAATCAATGGGATAGTTGTCTCTGTAGACTTAAGGGGCTGAATGGCCTCTTTCTGCACTGTAGGACTCTTGTGAATATTGAGTACCCTGTTTACTCCTCCAGTCTTCTGTTGTTAAGTGCAATTTCCTCCAGCGTAGCAGATCCCATCACTACATCACCCTCTATTCTCAAGTACTTCCTTTGATGTTGTGTCTGAGTCAGGACCACAGCTGCTTCAGCTTAAAAAGAGTTAGTCCGCTGTCACACTCAGGCCTCCACAACAGCTGGCATCTATGAAATTTGCTGGGTTTTCTTTTCCCCCTTTTTTAAAATAGACTGTTTCTCCATCTGGTGTTTTCACCCACCCAGCAGCAGAATTAACAGAGGGGGCTGTTCAAAGGTTCCAGGCAGCATTGAGGGACGGGGCTTATAAATGGAAGCAGGCAATAGTCACTGCCCATCCTCAACGCCAAAGTTTTAAGGGCAAGGTTTAAAGGAAATGTACGAGGCAAGTCTTTTTTTGTTATACACAGAGGGTGGAGGGTGCCTGGAACTCACTGCCGGGGGGAGGTAGTGGAAGTAGACACGATCGTGACTTTTAAGGGGCATCCTGACAAATACATGAACAGGATGGGAATAGAGGGATATGGTCCCCGGAAGGGTAGGGGGTTTTAATTCAGTCGGGCAGCATGGTCAGTGCAGGCTCGGAGGGCCGAAGGGCCTGCTCCCGTGCTGTAATTTTCTTTGACAAATGTTGAGTGGCCTTCCCCGATACAACTGACCATTCCAGAGGCAATCAAGAGTTAAACCACTTTGCTGTGTGTCAGACCAAGCAAATAACAGCAGACTTGCTTCGGCTGACAAATGATAATCTGTCATTTCACACTTGTTTTTGATTCTCTTTTTTTTAAATTCCAGAACATTGAAAATTTGAATTCCCCAGTTGCTACGGTGGGATTTGAACCCATGATTGACAAGTTTTAGTCTCTGGATTACAGGGGAGGCAACAGCCTAGTGGTATTACCGCTGGACTGTTAATCCAGAAACTCAGCCAATATTCTGGGGACCCCAGTTCGAATCTCGCCATGGCAGATGATGGAATTTGAATTCAGTAAAAAACCTGGAATTAAGAATCTACTGATGACCATGAAATCATTGTCAATTGTCAGAAAAACCCATCTGGTTTGCTAATTTTCCCCCCCACCCCCCCTCAGAATCCCTACGGTGCAGAGGGAGGCCATTTGGCCCATCGAGTCTGCACTGACCACAATCCCATCCAGACCCTACCCCCATAATCCCATGCAATTACCCTAGCTGGTCCCTCTGACACTAAGGGGCCATCTACCATGGCCAATTCATCTAACCTGCACATCTTTGGAGTATGGGAGGAAACTGGAGCACCTGGAGGAAACCCACGCAGACACTGGGAGAATGTGCAAACTCCACACAGACAGTGACAAGTTGGGAATTGAACCTGGGTCCCTGGTGCTGTGAGGCAACAATGCTAACCACTTTAGGGAAGGAAATCTCTTCGGCTTACCTGGTCCAGCCTACACGTGACTCCAGAGCCACAGCAATGTGGTTGACTTTCAACTGCCCTCCAAGGGCAATTAGGGATGGACAATAAATGTTGGCCAGACAGTGACGCCCATGTCCCACAAATGAATAATAAACATCAGCAACGCAACTAACAGGCTCCTGTACCCTGCTAGTTGACTTAACTGGTCTAACCTCCTACCTATATGAAAGATTATTACCTGGTGATGCAATACTCTTTATCACCTGGAATTCCCAGGTATCGAGGCCTCTCTCCAGTGGCTATGATAAACGTTTCTGCAGTGTGAACTGTTTCCTTTCCTTTTTTATTTGTTGCCTAAAAACAAGAAGGAACTCCGTTAGTAAATTTATTGTAATCATAGCTGGACCCGCAGGGATTGAGCTAGGAGGAGAGGTTGAACAAAGTGGGGCTTATTTCCTGGAATTTGGAAGGTTAAAGGGATGATTTCAAAAGCTTTTAAATCCATGGGGAGGTGCTGTTGGGGGATAAACGAGCTCTGCTGGTTGGGAGTCTAGAACCAGGGTACATGATCTAAAAATTCGAACTAAAACCTCCTCGGGTGTGAAATTAGAAAACACCTCTTCATTCCAAAGGTGGTATTAATGGCTAATGATGGGGAATAACATCATGGGGCAGGTGGTGGCACAGTGTTATTGTCACTGGACTAATAATCCAGAGACCCAGGTCAATGCTCTGGGGATCCAGGTTCGAATCTCACCACGGCAGATGGCAATATTTAAAATAGTTTTTTAAAAAAAATTTAAAATCAGAAGTGCAATAAATCCATTGTCACAAAATAGGGAAGGGAAGGAACCTTAACTGATCTGGCCTCCAAATCCAGTGGTTGACTCTTAAATGCCCTCAATTGTCAAGCAAACCACACAGTTTTAGGGATGGCATGGCCACTCTGGTTGTATTCAAGAAGGTAGCCTACCACTACCAGAGGGCAAATGAGGATGGGCAATAAACATTGGCATTAATTAGGGATGGGCAAAAAAAAGCTCATTTGTTCATCGCCCACATCCCATGAATAAATAGAGAAAAAAAAAACACAATTTTAAATCCCACATTCATCTAAAAAGATCAGCTTTGGTCTCCTGGACGACTGACAGAATTGGCTCAAGGGGCTGAATGGCCTCCTCCTGTTCCTACATTCTCACCCCTTGCTTCAATCAATCCCAAGTGGCCTACAATGGTAAAATCACCATTAGAGGTTAAAAAAAAAGTTTTCTTTGCACTCAAAGCTATTTTTTTAAAAAATAGTTTATTTATTAGTGTCACAAGTTGGCTTACATTAACACTGCAATGAAGTTATGTGAAAATCCCCTGGTTGCCACACTCCAACACCTGTTCAGGTACACCGAGGGAGAATTTAGCACGACCAACGCACCTAACCGGCACATCATTCGGACTGTGGGGAAAACCGGAGCACCTGGAGGAAACCCACACAGACACAGGGAGAACATGCAAACTTCACAGAGACACCGACCCAAGCTGGGAATCGAACCCGGGTCCCTGGCGCTCAGACATCAGTGCTAACCACTGTGCAAGTTTCCACTCATTGCATAATCTACATAAATTTGCATAAATGTAAAATCCTCCACGGACTGTTAGGGCTTGGCAGTAACTGCATCAAAATATATTCATCGATGTACTTTAATATTAATGAGTGTCTCACATGTCAGCTATGAATAATCAGGTTTTAAATTAATGAAAGCAACTGAAGTAATATTAGCTGCTCCTCTCCACAGATGCTACCAGACTGAGTATTGCCTTTCCTTCATTCCAGATTTCCAGCTTGTGCAGTATTTTGCTATTATAAAAATCTACATTACTGGTGTACACTGGTTTCAATAAATTCAATTTTAAAAATGACGAAAATCTTGCCTTCCAATCAGAAGGAGAACGGAATTGGAATAACAATCAGGGCTAGAACCACTTGATTAGAGACGGGAAGGGGCGCAGTGGTTAGCGCTGCTGCCTCTCAGCGCCAGGGACCCAGGTTTAATTCCCGGCTGGGGTCCTCAAGTGGAGTTTGCACGTTCTCCGTGTTTGCGTGGGTTTCCTCCAGGTGCTCCGGTTTCCTCCCACAGTCCAAAGATGTGTGGGTTAGGTGCGTTGGCCGTGCTAAATTAACTCAAGTGTATGGGGGCTAGCAGGGTAAATATGAAGGATTACGGGAAGAGGGTCTGGGTGAGACTCGATGGACTTAATGGCCTCCTTCTGCACTGTAGGGATTCTATGATTCTATGAGCACCTGTAAGTTCCCCTCCAGGACACACATCCCAACTTGGAAAAATTATCACCGTTCCTTTAATTGTTGGATCAAAATCCTGGAATGCCCTCCCTAACAGCACCATGTTTAAAAAGTGATAGCTCACTATCCTCATGCACCATAGAAAGCATTCCTTCTGGTTGTATCACAGCTTGGTGCGGCTCCTGCTCTGCCCAAGATTGGAAGAAACTACAAGAGGCCGTGAATGAAGCCCAATCCATCACACAAACCAGCCTCCCATCCATTGACTCTGTCTACACTTACCACTGCCTCGGCAAAGCAACCAGCATAATCAAGGACCCCACGCACCCCGGATATTCCACTTCTTCCATCAGGAAAATGGTACAAACGTCTAAGGTCACGTAACAACTGACTCAACAGTAGCTGCTGTCAGACTTTTGAATGGACCTACCTTGCATTAAGTTGATCTTTCTCTACACCCTGGCTATGACTGTAACACTACATTCTGTACACTCTCATTTTCTTCTCTATGGACGGTATGCTTTGTCTGTGTGGTGCACAAGGAACAAACTTTTCACTGTATACTAATAGATGTGACAATAAAATCCTCAAGGGCAATAATGCTGTCTTTGCCAACACCCACACCTGCCAAATGAATACATTTAAAGAGAAGAAGAATGTAAAAGATGTACTGAGTGATGTGCTACAAGGGTCGGAGAAGCTACTTTCACGGTGCTATCTGATGGGGAGGGCCAGGAGTTTGATCCAATACCTATAAAGAGCAGCAACACATGTCCAAACCAAGAGGGTGCTATCATTCATCTGTTGCCCCCCCACCTCCCCTATCTAGGTGGGCTCTGGGTTTGCAAGACGTTACTAGTGAACTCGTGGCAAGTTTCTGTTGGAGACATCTTGTTCCAGTTTAAATTTTGAGCTGGCTTCATTAGTTATAGATCTGCGAGCGCTACCCTAGACGTAACTTGATGCGTTTACAACGTGTGGAGCAGGTACCTTGATTTTGTGAGGGCCAATGAATTCTCCACGAGCATTCTGGTAGGTAACACCATTATCTCTTAAAGCAACCCGATAGCCCCAGTTCAAGGAGCCAATGTAATTGTTGATCGCGTCTTTCATAGTTGTCCAATCATGACTAACTGCAAAGAAAATAAATATGATTTTAGCTGCTCGGATCTCTTGGGTCCTGAGCCTTTACGGGGAGCAATAAACACAAGTATAAAGCACAAAAAAAAGAGAGAGATTAACTTCCAGATAGAGTGAACTTTAGAGAGTCAAAGGTTCACACCAAGTCCATGGATCGGACAATTGGGAAAAGATTCACAGTGCTCCCAATTTTCCAAACACCTCTTAGTCCCCTTGACAAATCTACTGTTAAATGCCAGTGTGTTAATGAAGATCCCATTAATCGGAACTCCAACAGCAAAGTCATCCACTGTTGACACAATCAGAAAGTTTGGAAGACAATAGGTGGAATTTTACAGGCACGTCTGACCAAAGCAGACAGAGAATGCTGTCCTGAGCCTTGCTCGCCCCCAGAATCGGGATAGGCAACACGCTGGTAAAATTCCGGCCTATAAATGTGAGGTCATCCATTTTGATAGGAATAACAGCAAAATGGACTATTATTTAAATAGTAAAAAATTTCAGCATGCTTCAGTGCAGAGGGATCTGGGCGTCCTTGTCCAAGAATCTCAAGGAGTTGGTTTTGCAGGTGCAGAAGATAATTAAGAAGGCAAATGGAATTTTGTCCTTCATTGCTAGAGGGATGGAGTTTAAAAACAGCGAGGTTAGGTTGCAGCTGTATAAGGTGCTGGTGAGACCACACCTGGAGTACTGTGTACAGTTTTGGTCTCCTTACTTGAGAAAGGATATACTGGCACTGAGGGGGTGCAGAGGAGAGTCACTGGGTTGATTCCAGAGTTGAGAGGAATGGCTTATGAGAAGAGACTGAGTAGACTGGGGTTATACTCATTGGAACTCAGAAGAATAAGGGGAGATCTTATAGAAACATGTAAGATTATAAAGGGAGTAGATAAGATAGAAGCAGGGAAGTTGTTTCCACTGGCGGGTGAAACTAGAACTAGGAGGCATAGCCTCAAAATAAGGGGGAGCAGATTTAGGATTGAGCTGAGGAGGAACTTCTTCACACAAAGGGTTGTGAATCTGGGTCTCTGGTGCTGAGAGGCAGCAGTATTTTTACAAACCTTTTTCATCAAAGCTCCAGCCAAATTTCCTGGCATCCTCTAGGCTTTGGTGCAGAATCGCAGCTTGATGCATCAACTTTTTTGGGATACAGCCCACATTGACACATGTCCCACCAAGACCTGAAGATGGAAAGAAAAGGACAAAACATAACATTTTAGCTTTTCTTTTAAAAACAACGTGCCCAATTCCAAATGGAATTGGAAAAAAATACATGGGCTGATTCAGAATCAAACAAACACGCTCACAAAAGAGGAGCTGGAGTAGGCCATTCAGCCCCTCTACCCTGATGTCATTCAATAAGATCATGACTGATCCGACTGTGACCTCAACATTCCTCATGGATTCATGTTGCTACCGGGAACTCTTACACGCCAGCGACGTGAATCAGAATTGCACACACACTGCCTGGCTGCTGTAGAACCAGACAGCAAGGAGGCCTTTCAGTCCATCGTGCCTATGCTGGCTCTTGAGGGATAATTCAATTGGTCACATCTTTTCAACGTGAAGGGACAGATTCCTCTGGAAGAGGAACAGACACCTCCGAGAGAGGAGTTACTAGGGATTAACGTGGGAATTTTGGAATACTGGTGAAGTATTATTTTGAGGCATTGTATGTGATCAAGTGTAGCAGGTTTAGAATCCATGGTTCCAAGATTGGCGCCTTTCTCAGCCTCGTGTGTTGCTGCCTCACATATAGAGCCGAGAGGAAAATCAGCCATGATCTAACCTAATGGAAGAATGGGCGCAAGGAGCCAGAAGGCCTACTCCTGCTCCCAATTCATAGGTGCATGGGATAGTGTAGTGGGACCTTTAATCCAGATTGCTTTGGGGAGTTGGATTCAAATCCCACTACTGCAGCTGATGGAACTACCTGGAATATAAAACTAGCCTCAGTGACCATGGTGGTTGTAAAAACCCATCTGGTGCACCAATGCTCTTTAGAGGAGGAAATCTGCCTGTGTTATCCGGTCTGGACTGCACGTGACTAACTGATCGTTGAATTGGCCTCAAGCCCATCAGCTCAAGGGCAGTCAGAGCGGGCAGTGAATGCTGCTCTTGCCACATCCCAGTGAATCAACTAAAAACTTGATATTTTGATTGCCATTGAAATTGTTGACCAATCATGACAATCAAGATAATAGTTGGCAAACACGACAGAGCTCTGACAACAAGGGAACTACTGAACCGCAAGACAAAGGAAGTTAATGGGTTGAGTATTGTGCAAAAAGCTTTTGTGAAAGGAAAAGTCCACGCCAAGTCTCTTGGAAATCCATGAATAGATTTCCTGGGTGCAAAGATATAGGAAAGCATTATTAAAGATTTATTTACCCCATGTGGTCCCGAGGGGTGTGGGTGAAACATAATCCAAGACCAGCACTTTCTTCCCATATCTGGCAGCCGCCTGTGAAACATTGAGCACAGTGTGAATGAGATGTAGCCGTGTATCAAAACCCACCTCACAAGCAGCTTATTCAGCCTTCCACGCCTGGCTCCACACTCCACTGAGCGGTAAAGTGCACTCACTGCTGTTATTTTGAAAGCAGCAACCAATTTATACACAGCAAGGCCCCCAAAAACCTGGGGAGAACTCCTCCACCTTAGACATCCACCCAACAGACCACTTTACACATGAAAGACAGCACCTCTGACCAAGGAGACAGAAAGAGGCCATGTAGGCTTTGACCCATCAAGCCTCACTGACCATAACCCCACCCAGACACCATCTGCATAACCCCACATATTTTCCCTGCCAATCCGTGGACACTAGGGTCAATTTAGCACGCCAACCTAACCTGCACATCTCTGGACTGTGGAAGGAAACCCATGCAGACATGGGGAGAATGTGCAGACTCCACACAGACAGTGACCTGAGGTTGGAATCGAACTTAGGTCCCTGGAGCTGTGAGGCAGCAGTGCTAACTACTGATTTTAGTTAAAAAACACACAACAACTTTAATTTTTTAGTGTCACAAGTAGGCTCACATTAACACTGCAATAAAAGTTGCTGAAAAATCCCCTAGTCTCCACACTCTGGCACCTGTTCAGATACACTGAGGGAAAATTTAGCGTGGCCAATGCACCTAACCGGTACATCTTTGTAGTGTGGGAGGAAACTGAACACCCAGAAGAAACCCACAGACACAGGGGGAACTCCACACAGAGTCACAGAATCCTACAGTGCAGAAAAAAGCCATTCGGCCCATCGAGTCTGCACTAACCACAATCCCACTCAGGCCTTACCCCCGTTTCCCTACATATTTACCCACTTATCGCTCTAACTTATGCATCCCAGGACACTAAGGAGCAATTTAGAATGGCCAATCAATCTGGCCTGCATATCTTCGGATTGTGGGAGGAAACTGGAGCACCTGGAGGACCACACAGACACAGGGAGAATCCACAGAATCACCTGAGGCTGGAATCGAACCCGGGTCCCTGGTGCAGTGAAGCAGCAGTGCTAACCACCTTGCCAGTCCAGTGATGTCAAGCTTACCATCTTCCCTGAACATCGTGACCCAGTGACAATAGTTTTTAAGATTTGTTTGTATTAACTGCATCATGCCAGCAGTTCAACCCTCGGAGAGTGGGGTCAAATTGAGCCTACAGCAGGGGGCAAGTTATCGTGGGCTATGACACAGAGTCCTTTCTAATTATGAGCTGTGCCACTCCATTAGGTCAAAAAGAGTTCAAATAAATTGACAAAACGAAAGCCGGGGAGAGGTCCGGAGATGTTAGAAATGCAGCGATGCATTGTCTGAAAGACTGGAAGCAGCAACTTCTCCGAAAGGAAATCAGATTAATGTACATGATGGGGAAAGACATGAGTACTGTGTGCAGTTTTGGTCGCCACACCTACGCAAGGATATTTTGGCCTTGGAGGGAGTGCAGAGGAGGTTCACTAGGCCAATACCGGAGATGAGGGGGTTGGACTATGAAGAGAGACTAAATAGACTGGGTCTGTACTCGTTGGAGTTTAGAAGGATGAGGGGGGATCTTATAGAGACGTATAAGATAATGAAAGGGATGGATAGGGTAGAGAGATTCTTCCCACTTAGAAAGGATAGCAGGACTAGAGGGCACAGCCTCAAGATAAGGTGGGGGCAGTTTAGAACGGAGTTGAGGAGGAACTTCTTCACTCAAAGGGTGGTGAATCTCTGGAATTCTCTGCCCGTTGAAGTGGTGGAGGCTACCTCGCTAAATATTTTTAAGTCACAGGTAGATAGGTTTTTGACAGACAGGGGATTTAAGGGTTATGGGGAGAAAGTGGGAAAGTGGAACTGATCCACTTCAGATCAGCCATGATCTTATTGAATGGTGGGGCAGGCTTGAAGGGCTAGATGGCCTACTCCTGCTCCTATTTCTTATGTTCTTATGGCAATGGTGGGCTAATTGGATCGTTCTGAGTTATCTTGGGCTGAATGATGACGTGGAGATACTTTATCTGGAGGAGTGAATCAAAGGACCCTACAGTGCAGAAAGAGGCCTTTCGGCCCCTCGAGTCTGCACCAAACACAATCCCACCCAGGCCCTACCTCCATATCCCTACACATTATACCCATTAATCCTTCTAACCTACACATATCCCTGGACACTAAGGAGCAATTTCTTAGCATGGCCAATCAAACCCGCACATCTTTGGACTGTGGGAGGAAACCGGAGCACCCGGAGGAAACCCACACAGACAGTGACCCAAGCCGGGAATCGAACCCAGGACCCTGGAGCTGTGAAGCAGCAGTGCTAACCACTGTGCTACCGTGCCATGAACTGAGCAAAACCTCCAGATCCTGTAAGATAGGGGTACTCTTGGGTGGAAATAATAGAATAGGGAGTGACTCATTGAGATCTTGAAGGTTTAAAAAATAAGGGTTTATTCTCTTATCTACACCACTCCCCACCCCCAAACTCAGTATAAATCTGTTGATTCTCTTTACTCTGATGAAGGGTGATCTAGACTGGAAAATGTTGGTTCTGTTCTCTCCCTACAGATGCTGTCAGATGTTCCAGCATCTGCAGTATTTTGTTTTCATCTAAAGTTTATGAAACACTGTTAAATTAGTGTTTATTTTCTTTATTCCTTTTCTTTAATGATAAAATGAGAATGATAAAATATTTAGTGTGATAAACATTGTTGCAAAAAAATTCTCAGCTACATCTCCCTCAAGATCACAATAATAGCAAAATGATTTTTAATTCAGCATGCAGTTGGCATTTGAAGTGTTATACACTGTTCACACAGACAGCTGATGGCCTAGTGGTATTATCGCTAGACTATTACTCCAGAAACTCAGCTAATGCTCTGTGGACCCGAGTTCGAATCCCATCATGGCAGCTGGCAGACTTCGAATTCTATTAAAAAAATCTAGAATTAAAAATCTACTGATGACCACGAAACCATTGCCGATTGTCGGAAAAACCCTATCTGGTTTACTAATGTCCTTTAGGGAAGGAAATCTGCCATCCTCAAGATGTCCAAAAGATGTGCGGGTTAGGTTGATTGGCCATGCTAAAATTGCCCCTCAGTATCCTGGGATGCTTAGGTTAGAGGGATTAGCGGGTAAAATATGTAGGGATACGGGGGTAGAGCCTGGGTGGGATTGTGGTCGGTGCAGACTCGATGGGCCTCCTTCTGCACTGTAGGGTTCTACGATTTACCTGGTCTGGCCTACTTGTGACTTTGTGAGTTACAGCAATGTGTTGACTCTCAACTGCCCTCCAAGGGCAACTAGGGATGGGCAATAAATGCTGGCCAGCCAGTGACACTGTGTCCCACAAATGAATATGGCAATGGCTCATGAATTGCTTCCTTCTGGGATTTGTTTTTTCACAAGCCCAGTGATCCTCCTCAGGACTTAATAAGTAAACTTTATTCAGGTCACAAGTAGGCTTACATTAACACCACAATGAAGTTACTGTGAAAATCCCCCACACTCTGGGAGAATTTAGCATGGCCAGTGCACCTAACCAGCACGTTTTTCCCGACTGTGGGAGGAAACTGGAGCAAACCCACGCAGACATGGGGAGAATGTGCAGATTCCAATTAGACAAGACAGGAATTGAGCCTGGGCCCCTAGTGCTGTGAGGCTAACCACTGTGCTGCCCTGTACAATGCAGAATCATTTACCTCAATGCAATCAAACATCTAGCAAAGAAAAGTAGTATCTTTACAAAGCTATGGACTCACGGTCACCTCTATACGACCACTGCACTGAACTGTACCTTGGAAGCAGAGAGGCCCCCAGAACCTCCTCCAATGACAATCAGGTCATAGTCATAGGATCCCCCCGATCCAGTGGCTTCACTCATTGCCAGTAATTTTCAAGCTTGTCGTCTTGGCGAACCTTAAGGAAAGATGGAATGAAAATTAACACATTTAGATACAAAAAAACCCATCATAGAAATCAATTCTCCTGATTTATTTGCTCTTAAAGAATGGTAACGTAACGACCGATATTAAGAATGCATTGCCTGCAAAAAAAAAGTTCTCTCATTCTTGTCAATACTCATTCTGTACAGAATAAACCCAAAGTTAACTTCAGGCCAGACTCGAGGGTCCCTCCTCCCAACATAACGCCCATCCAATTTGATCAGAGATGCAGAGTTAGGCAGGGTTTTATATTTGTTGCTTCTCACTGCCATAGTAATACGAGTACAGTTTAAAGTAAAGTATTCCTAGAACCACAGAATCCCTACAGTGCAAAGGGGATCATTTGGCCCATTGAGTCTCCAAAAGAGGTTCCCACCCAGGTCCCCTCCCTCCTATACCCATAACCCACACTGCACACTTACTATGTCTAAAACCCCAAACCCACACATTTTTGGGACACTCGGGGGTCAAGTTAGCATGGCCCATCCACCTAATCCACACATCTTTGGAGCGTGGGAGGGAATCCACGCAGACATGGGTAGAACATGCAGACTCCACACAGACAGTGACCCAAGCCAGGAATTGAACCCAGGTCCCGTGAGGCAGCAATGCTAACGACTGTGCTGCTCAAGTGCAAAAATAATGGATTTGAGGGAAAATAAAAGTTGAAAACCCAGAATGAGTGATGTAAAGTGGTCAACAGACACACAAAGGAATGGAATGGGGAGCAGAGGTAGAATCATAGAAACCTTACAGTGCAGGAGGCCACTCTGCCCATCAAGTCTGCACTGGCAATAATCCCACCCCGGCCCCATCCCTGTAACCCCACTAACGCTTCTAACCTGTGCATATTGTTATTGTGCTATGTTGGTTTATGATCTTGTATTAAAGGTGGCATGTTCATTGCTGACAGTGTTATATCAGGTTTTTTTTTAAAATAAAAATTATTGAGATTATATTCTAGTTTGTAATTTGGAAGTGTAATGTATTTGTGAATTGTTTAAATACAAAAAAAGAGTGGGAGGGCACAAGGAGCCATTTTTGAGATCAGGTTACAGGTTTACCTACCCAACATAAAGATTACTGACCAGGGTGGTCAGAGGAGAGAAGAAACTGCTTGGCTTTGTGAATCAGATGCAGGAGGGAGAAGGTGACGGATGCACATACCCCACAGCCATCTCAGGGTCCCAGGAGATTTGTCCTGGCATTTTTGGGGGGGGGGGGGGGGGGATCATTACAGTAGACTTTGCTAGTGGATTTAAGAAACTCTGAAGACTGAGGAAAGTGCCCGGAGACAGTCAAAAAAAAAAGTTAGTGACCAGCAAACAGGGATACAGGAACTTACTGAAAGCTGGGATTAACTGTGATCTGCAATGCCATGGAGAGGGCAATGGGGAACAAGTATAAAAGGGGCAAGTTCCTTCCTCGTTTAAAGTAAGGGTTGCCTACAAAAAGTGTTTAGTCACTAGTGCCAGTCATTTGTTACAGTAAGAGTTTTAAATCTTTTCACCCATGAACATCTAACAAGATTATGACTTTGAGTTTCTTCAGAAACAATAAAAAAATTACCTCTTTAGTACTGCAAGAGATAATTCTGACTGTGATTGTGTCAACTGAGTGTAGAATAAATGATAGCAAGTCAGCATCCAGTTTAACATCCTTTCCTATTCTTATCCCACTGGTGAGAGATGTAAAAATGTGTCCTGGTCTGCTGTTATTTGCTTTACACCACTACCCTATGCAAGGCAAAAAACTGGATTTAAACACAAGGATAGTAATTCTAACCCAGCTCTCTGGGACCAGGTGTAGCCAATTTTACACCCTGTCCAATTTTACTCAACAACTTGACGAGTTAAGATGAGCAGTGTGAGAAGGCAGTATTATATCCAATCCCTCCACTGCTGCGACAGGTTAAAATTGTCCCCCATGGTCCTTTTGCCAAAGGGGTAGAGTGATCAGGAAGTGGAAGAGAAAGTGGAGGAGATAGATTCCAGCATAGTTTTCAAATGGGAATTGGCTGAGCACCGCAACAGCGAACGGAATTGCAGGATTACAGGGATTGGGAGGGCAGGTAGGACCATCCGGATTGCTCTGGCGGAGAGCTGAAGGACTGAATGGCCTCCTTCTGTGCCTTAAATCCCACAGCGCATGGCTGATTGGTTGTGTGAGCTGCCCTTTTGCTGGGAAGAAAAGCAGAAAGGTGATAGAGAATTGACAATCTTCAAATCCTCAAAGAATACTGGTTCAGGCTGGAGCTTCTTCCCTGGATACTTACAGCAATAATTCCACATCTATGATGGAAAGGTACTAACCAGTAGACACAAGAACAGCTTCTTCCCTGCTGCCATCAGACTTTTGAATGGACCCACCTTATAGAATCATTGTACAATGCAAGTAGGGGGTAATTCAGCTCATCGAGTCTGCATCAACAGCAATCCCACTCAGAATCTATCCCTGTAACCCCACATATTTACCCTAGCTAGTCCCCATGACACTAACAGACAATTTAGCATAGCCAATGCACTTAACCCACACTGTGGGAGGAAACTGGAGGACACCCACACAGACATGGGGAGAATGCATCTGTGTGGAGTTTGCACAGTCACCCAAGCCAGGAATCGAACCCAGTGCCCTGACACTGTGAGGCAGTGGTGCTAACCACTGCGCCGCCATTATCAAGTAGATCTTTCTCCACACCTTAGTTATGATTGTAATGCCACATTCTTTTCCTTCTCCCCTACCTACTGTATAAAGTATATTTCATCTGTATAGTACACAATTCTTCTCACTGTATCCCAATACATGTGATAATAATCAAATCTGCCAGTCACATACAACCTGAGATTAACCTTTTAGTCTGCATCCCACCCCCAGCATATCCCCAACATTTAAAAAAATTCTCCAAATGTTGGAGAAGGAAGCCCATCCCTAATTGCCCTTGAGAAGGGAGCTGCCTTCTTGAACCTTTCTGGCCTCCCATTCCCTACTTGGCAAGGAGGAGGTCTGAACTGGAGAAGGAGCTCCATCCATCCACGCACCAAAATAAAAAAACCCCACCCACCACAAATTTCTACTTTGTGACTACCAAAAAAAGAGAGAAACGGGGAAAAAATCCGAGCTGGTTTGCACATTGCCGCCTTGGTTCTGCTTTGTCACGGTCCGTGTGGAGGAAGGAGCGGATAGTCAGGGTGGGACACAGAGCCTGGCCCCGTGTAATTCCAGATGGAAATTACATCCTCAGCCCCTTCTCCCCGGGACACACACCCACAGAGACACCAAACAATATCCATTTTCATTTAAACTAGAATAAAATCATCTCTTTCACCCTAATTCTATGGCCAGTTTCATCTCCTGGGGAACGGCAGCACGTTGTTAACGAGCAGGCAACACCATCTCTCCGCAGTGCAGTAAGATTTTTAAAACCTTTTAACTTCTTAAAAAGCCGAATAAAGCAGATAAAAACCGGTGATTAACGTGTAGAAAGAGCTCGCGTTAACTCTTCACACAAACAGTTCTATCAACGTAGAAATAAAATTCTCTCCCTCTCTGTTTTAACCGATTGGGTTAAGCTCGTTCCATTCTCCAAGTCCTCAGGACGCAGAAACTCATTTAGATTCTGAGCTCCCTTCTATTTCCCAATCACACGCCAATTCAAACACACACACCACCTCTTGCTCCAAGACGCAATCGGTACTGTGCTGTTTGTGTTAAATTTCACTCAAAAAGAAAATGGCTTGTCCATACGTTTTTTTCCCGAAATAATACAACACACACAAATCTCACATCTACAATGCATCGCCTTCTAGACATCTCTACCAAGCTACTACTGAACCATCAAGCCTCCACATGTTGAAGGAGTGAATCCTACCTGTAATTCTGTCGGTCTGTCTGTCTCTCACACACACTCCCTGTACTGCATTCAAGTCACCACATCTGACACAATCCCCTTCCTTTACCAGTCAGTCAGTCAGTGCTAGAGCTTCCTGAGCTACACTCCACCTACTTTCCAATGACGAAATGAAGACAATTGGCTTAAGACGGCACAGGAGGGAGGAGTCTTTTAGCTTTGACTCACAAACTATTTACATTCCAAGCCCCCTTGAGATTGCTCTCGTTCCTGGGAAACTGACTCAGATTTGGTTCGTGGCGGGGCAGGGGCACCGGGACTGGATAGAATGTACTCGCTGAGATGACTGGAAACCTCTTAATTATATATAAAAAAAATTTGAGGCTGCGTGAATCAGCAGAATTCCTAAGATAACCCGGTGAATCATAGCCACCTCCTTGTCATTAGAATTCCTGCAGAGATTTTCTGACCTCACTCGCCCCGAAAATCCTGCCTGAGACATTTCCATGGTGTGATGACTAGGGGATTTTCACAGTAACTTCACTGCAGTGTTAATGTAAGCCTACTTGTAAATGATAGATAAACTTTTACAAACACTTTTCTTAATAGCTGAATCACTCCATCCCACGCAACATCCTGGTGAGTCTCCTCTGCGCCTTTTCCGATGCAAACACATCCTTCCTCTAGTGAGGCAATCGCAACTGCACACAGACCTGTATCTGTGGAGTCCCCATGTTCAGTGAGCTGATCAGAGTTGAATTGTTGGTTGCTCTCCCTGTGTGTTACACAGTTGAGTTTAGTGGGCACGCATGCTCCACTCCCCGGGCAGTGGAATTTTTAATGTAATAAAGTTTTTTTTAAAAGTTTATTTCTTAGTATCACAAGCAGGCTTACATTAACACTGCAATGAAGTTACTGTGAAAATCCCCTAGTTGCCACCCTCCGGCGCCTGTTCGGGTACACTGAGGGAGAATTTAGCAATGCACCTAACCAGCACGTCTTTCAGACTGTGGGAGAACATAAGAACATATAAGAACATAAGAACATAAGAAATAGGAGCAGGAGTAGGCCATCTAGCCCCTCGAGCCTGCCCCGCCATTCAATAAGATCATGGCTGATCTGTCGCTGCTCAGTTCCACTTTCCCGCTTTCTCCCCATAACCCTTAATCCCCTCTCTTATCAAAAACCCATCAACCCGCGTCTTAAAAATATTTAGCGAGGCAGCCTCCACCACTTCAACGGGCAGAGAATTCCAGAGATTCACCACCCTTTGAGTGAAGAAGTTCCTCCTCAACTCCGTTCTAAACCGCCCCCCTTTTATCTTGAGGCTGTGCCCCCTAGTCCTACTGTCTTTTTTGAGTGGGAAGAGTCTCTCCATCTCTATCCTATCCATCCCATTCATCATCTTATACGTCTCAATGAGATCTCCCCTCATTCTTCTAAACTCTAACGAGTACAAGCCCAGTTTATTCAGCCTCTCCTCATAGCTCAACCCCCTCAACTCCGGTATCAGCCTAGTAAACCTTCTCTGCACTCCCTCCAAGGCCAAAATATCTTTGCGCAGGTGTGGCGCCCAAAACTGCACACAGTACTCCAGCTGCGGCCTCACCAAGGCACCCGGGGCACTCAGAGGAAACCCATGCAGACACGGGGAGAATGTGCAAACTCCGCACAGACAGTGACCCGAGCCGGGAATCGAACCCAGGTCCCTGGCGCTGTGAGGCAGCAGTGCTAACCCACTGTGCCACCCGGGGTTAAAAAGGAATACTGAAAGTAAAATGAAAGCAGAATATTGCGGACGCTGGAATCTGAAACGAAAACAGAAAACCTCAGTGGGTCTGGCAGCATCTGTGGGGAGAGAAAAGAGCTGGTGTTTCGAGTCTAGATCCTGAAAGGAAGTTCATAAGGACTGTCCGCAACTCGAGGATGGCATCTATTCAGGATGATGAGTTTCTTCTCTGGCTATTCATGTGGCTGAACAGGTCAACTCTGAACCTGCAGATCTTTGGGTATGATGTGGAAATACTGGCATTGGACTGGGGTAAACACAGTAAGAAGTCTGACAACACCAGGTTTAAGTCCAACCGATTTATTTGATCGTAAACTCACAAGCTTTCAGGGTTTGTCCCTTCGTCTGGCCTCCTTAAACCTGGTGTTGTCAGACTTCTTACGATCTTTGGGCACACAGGACATTCCCAGGAGGCAGTTGATCCAGAGCATGGGATTTACTTCCTTTCTTTTCCTGCTCTGCCGCTGCTCTGCCTCATGGCTGTAGATGTTGTGACTCAATGCGTGAACCCGTGATCAGTTGCTGCTGCTGTGTGTGATTGGGAACAAGCTTCTCCTGCACACTAATGTCGCCGTCTTTCAGAGTGAGCTTCAGAATCAGTCAATCCACAGAGGTAGCTGAGAGTCTCCAGGCTTTTCCTCCATGCTCCAGTGCGAGAATCCATGGCTAAACCACCATCGATGGGAGAGCATCCAAAAAAAAATGAATAATAAACAACAAAGCCTATAGCGCCATTGGCATTCCCGCTGAGACCTCCTATGTTTTCGTTCACATCAGGAATCCATGGACTCATCCTAAAAGTTTGGGAGGGAAAAAATAACTCTCTCTGCCCAGCACCAACACCCTGACTTCAGGAGTGTGGCAATTGTAATCAAAGACCATAAGACATAGGAGCAGAATTAGGCCACTCGGCCCATCGAGTCTGCTTCACCATTCAATCATGGCTGATATTTTTCTCATCCCCATTCTCCTGCCTTTTCCTCATAACCCCTTATTAATCAAGAACCTATCTATCTCTGTCTTAAAGACACTCAGTGACCTGCCCTCCACAGTCTTCTGCGGCAAAGAGTTCCACAGATTCACCACTCTCTGGCTGAAGAAATTCCTCCTTGTTTTAAAGGATCATCCCTTTAGCCTGAGGTTGTGCCCTCGGGTTCTAGTTTTTCCTACTAGTGGAAACATCCTCTCCACATTCACTCTATCCGGCCTCACAGTATCCTGTAAGTTTCAATAAGATCCCCCCTCATCCTTCTAAACTCAAACGAGTATAGACCCAGAGTCCTTAACAATTCCTCATATGACGGGCTCTTCATTCCAGGGATCATGCGATGGAAATTATCTTTCCCTCTTATCCGCTGCAGGGATTTCTTGCAAGCCACACAGACAAAGCATACCATTCATAGAGAAGGAAAGGAGAGAGGGCAGAATTTAGTGTTACAGTCATAGCCAAGATGTAGAGAAACTTAGTGTGAGGTAGGTCCATTCAAGAGTCTGACGGCAGTAGGGAAGAAGCTGTTCTTCTGTTGATTGGCACGTGATCTTAGACTCTTCTATCTTCTTCCCCTTGGAATAAGGTGGAGAGAGAATATCCGGGGTACGTGGGGTCCTTGATTATGCTGGCTGCTTTTCTGAGGCAGCGGGAAACGTAGAGTCAATGGATGGGAGGTTGGTTTGCGTGATGGATTGGGCTACATTCACGACCTTTTGTAGTTCCTTGCAGTCTTGGGCAGAGCAGGAGCCCATACCAAGCTGTGATACAACCGGAAAGAACGCTTTCTATGGTGCACCTGTAAAAGTTGGAGAGAGAGTGGTAGCTCAAATCCACTTCTTCTGCTGTAATCTTTAATGCCTCCGTCTATATGAGAGTCTGACTCCAAATGCCTTGGGGGAGAGATGTTTACAAAGCACCTTCAGTGCACAGAATTGTTACTGTTGAAATCTCTTGCTATCTATACTAGCCAAGCAATATAAGTGCAATCTAGAAGGACACTTTTATCCATTATTTTGCAGATAAGCATGCAACTTGGAATTTGAGATTTGTACCTTCGTATCTGCATTGTAAAAATACGTTTCTATTCCCGAGATTCAGCTGGAGCCATTTTTGTGCCTCAGAATGTCTCGGTGAGGGCATGAGAAATTCCCCCCTAAATCTCTTTCTCTCTCCTCCTCGAAGCACGCCATAAAACCTACCTCCTCACCTGCCCTAATGCTTAACAAAATGTTCAGGGGGATGCGGGCGTTGCTGGCAAGGCCATCACTTGTTGCTAATCCCTAATTGCCCTGGAGAACAGCTAAGAGTCAACCGCAGTGCTACGGGTCTGGAGTCACATGTGGGCCAGACTGGGTAAGGACGGCGGATTTCCTTCCCTAAAGGGCATTCGTGACGAGGTGAGCTTTTCTGACAATTGAGGGTAGTTGCGCAGTCACCATTACTGTCATTCCGGATACATTGAGATTCATTTTTACATTTGAAAAACTGACCACAAAAGCCCATAGAAGTTTGGTGACTCGAGGACCACATGACCTCCCTTGTGGATTGAAACCATTTCCCTGAACAAGAAGGAACAGAACGAACCTTCCGGACTGACGTTGATACAATGCCCTTCCCCAAACTAATTCAAAAGCGCATTATCAATGGAATTGTATCTTTCAAATACAAGGACACCAACCATCTCAAACTCACAAGCAGTAAAATTCACAACACAGGATGTACAATTGGTCAAGAGCTTCAAATTTTTAGATGTCCTAACCACCAACAACCTCTCCTGGTTCCCCCGTGCCGGCACTATAATTAAGAAGCCCCACCAATGCTTCTACTTTCTCAGAAGACTGAGGAAATTTGACCTGTCAGCTATGACACGGGGTCACAGGTTCAAGGTGAAGGGGGCGAGGTTTAACTCAGATGTCAGAGGGACGTATTTTACACAGAGGGTGGTGGGGGCCTGGAATGCACTGCCAAGCAAGGTGGTGGAGGCGGACACGCTGGGATCGTTTAAGACTTATCTGGGTTGTCACATGAACAGACTGGGAATGGAGGGATACAAACGAATGGTCTAGTTGGACCAATGAGCGGTGCAGGCTTGGAGGGCCGAAGGGCCTGTTTCCTGTGCTGTATTGTTCTTTGTTTTTTGTATCACTCACCAACTTTTACAGAAGCACCATAGAAAGCATTCTTTCTGGTTGTATCACAGCTTGGTATGGGCTCCTGCTCAGACCAAGACTGCAAGAAACTACAAAAGCTCATGAATGTAACCCAATCCATCACACAAACCAGCCTCCCATCCATTGACTCTGTCTATACTTCCCGCTGCCTCAGAAAAGCAGTCAGCATAATTAAGGGCCCCACCCACCCCAGACATTCTCTCTCCCACCTTCTTCCATCGGGAAAAAGATACAAACGCCTGAGGTCACATACCAACCGACTCAAGAACAGCTTCTTCCCTGCTGCTGTCAGACTTTTGAATGGACCTATCTCCCATTAAGTTGACCTTTCTCTACACTGCGGCTATGCCTGTAATGCTACATTCTACACTCTTTCCTTTCCTTCTCTATGAACAGTATGCTTTGTCTGTACAGTGCGCAAGAAACAATACTTTTCACTGTATACTAATACATGCGACAGTAATCAAATCAATGAAATAACCACCACTTTACATGGAAAAAGACTTTGAACTTGTACATGTCAGATGATGAGACAGTCATTATTTCTACTTGCTTTTAAAAGCAGCACAAGATGGTCTTCAGACAGAGTCCCACAAAAAGACATTGAACCCACTGCAACTCATCTGAACAGCTATAACGAGCAATTCCTTGAAGGGGTGAGAAGGACCCTTCCAGCGTTTTACAATTTCAGGTGTATCTGGGAACCAACATGCTGGAAGTATGACTATAAGAAGCCTCACCGTTTACTGAGAATCCTTCATTTTACCAAACTTTCATTTCAGCCAAAGCATCAACTCATCTAAGAAACTACAGGCCTGCCATGAAAGAGCCCGAGATATTTATAATTCTAACTGCATTGTTTTATCTTCACCTGTATCTGGTCTTTGTGCGTGTGGCTGAGACAAGTGAGTGAGTTATTGCATTTTAAACATCTGGGGTAAAAGTGTGATGATTAAAAAAGTCTTTTTTTTCCATGAAAAGCTTGCTGTTGGAATTATTTAATTGTAACAATCACTCTGAAGGTAAGAAAAAGTTTAAAATGCAACACACACTTACAAACATACTCCTGCCTACCCAAAACCAGATGCAATTTCACAATTGGGTGGGAAATCTGCCCTTCCACCTACCAAGGCCCTCAAGAAGCCACTTAATGGTCATCTCTGGGCCTTTTCCCACTCAGCCTCAATTGTGAGGTTAGAGGGAGCAGGTGTGAGTAGGATGGGAAGAGAGAAACAACTATTCTCCATCTCAGGCAGAAAGGGAAGTGTCCTCAATCTGAAGGTCCCTTATCCATCGGGGCACCTCCCCTTTTGGGACTTTGAAACTCTGGCCCATTCACCCCGAGCTCACTGAACTACATGAGCTCCCATCCAAGTCAAGCCTTGATTTTAAATTCCTGTTTTCAAATCCCTCTAACTAAATTCCTCTAAAGAAGTGGCAGATGGAACATAATGTGGGAAAGTGTGAGGTTATACACTTTGGAAGGGGGAATAGAGGGATAGGTTATTTTCTAAATGGGAAAATGCTCAGGAAATCAGAAACACAAAGGGAATTGGGAGTCATTGTTCAAGATTCTCTTAAGGTTAACATGTTGGTTCAGTTAGCAAGGCAAACACAATGTTAGCATTCATGTCGAGAGGACTAGAATGCAAGAGCAGGGATGTACTTCTGAAGCTGTATAAGGCTCTGGTCAGACCCCATTTGGAGTATTGTGAGCAGTTTTGGGCCCCGTACCTAAGGAAGGATGTGCTGGCCTTGGAAAGGATCCAGAGGAGGTTCACAAGAATGATCCCTGGAATGAAGTGGACGTGCAGAGACTATTTCCTCGGGTGGGTGTAGCTGGGGGCATAACTATAAGGTTCATGGTGGGAGATGTAGGAGGGATGTCCGAGGTAGATTCTTCACTCAGAGAGTGGTTGGGGTGTGGAATAG
Organism: Carcharhinus amblyrhynchos; assembly: GCF_965287045.1. Taxonomy (NCBI): domain Eukaryota; kingdom Metazoa; phylum Chordata; class Chondrichthyes; order Carcharhiniformes; family Carcharhinidae; genus Carcharhinus; species Carcharhinus amblyrhynchos. The sequence continues at coordinate 119,253,502 of NC_137329.1, forward strand.
ACTGCCTGCTGTGATAGTGGAGTCAGACACTTTAGGAACTTTCAGGCGGTTATTGGATAGGCACATGGAGCACACCAGAATGATAGGGAGTGGGATAGCTTGATCTTGGGTTTGGACATAGCTGGGCACAACATTGAGGACTGAAGGCCCTGTACTGTTCTACGTTTCTATGTTTCTATGAAGAGCTTGTCGTATGAGGAACAGCTGAGGATTCTGGGTCAGTACTCGTTGGAGTTCAGAAGGATGAGGGGCGAATCTTATTGAAACTTTCAGGATACGCTGAGGCCTGGATAGAGCGGACGTGGAGAAAATGTTTCCACGATTAGGAAGAATTAGAACCAGAGGGCACAACCTCAGGCTAAAGGCACGATCCTTTAAAACAGAGATGAGGAGGAATTTCTTCAGCCAGAGAGTGGGGAAACTATGGAACTCTTTGCTGCAGAAGGCTGTGGAAGCCAGGTCATTGAGTGTCTTTAAGACAGAGATAGATAGGTTCTTGATTAATAACAGATAAGGGGAAAAGGCAGGAGAATGGGGATAAGAAAAATATCAGCCATGATTGAAAGGCAGAGCAGACTCGATGGGCTGAGTGGCCTACTTCTGTTTCTGTGTCTTATTGTCTAATGGTTTTATAATGCTATGCCCATCCCTTTCTCTATAACCTGCTCCAACTTCACAGTCCGCCAAGCCATCCATACCTGACTAATTCCAGCAATTTTAGCATCACTGATTTCAGTCACTCCACCATTGGTGGATGTGCCTTCAGTTGCTTGGCTTCTGAAACTCTGGATTTTCTCCCTAAATCTTTCAAGCCCCCTCTCCTTCAAATCCCACCTCTACACCCAAGCTTTCGGTCATCTGTCCAATGTGTCATCTTGCGCATCTGTGCCCAATTTTGTTTGATAACGTTTCTGTGAAGGAGCTTGCGACAGAAAGAAAGATTGAATGAAGGGAAAGAAAGAAAGGAAGAAAGAAAAAGAGGAAAAGAAAGATAGCAAGAAAGAGAGAAAAAGAAAGTAATAAAAATGAATGATCAAAAAGACAAAGAGGGAGAAAGAGAAAAAAAGAAATGAAAGAAAAATAAACAGAGAAAGAAAGAGTGAGAAAAGGAAAGAAAGAGAAGAAGAAAGAAAGAGAATAAAAGAAAAAGAGGAAAAGAAAGCGAGAAAGATAAAAGAGGGAAGAAAGAAAGAGAAAAGGAATGAAAGACAGGAAAAGAGGGACAGGAAGTGAGAGCGAGAAAGGAAGCCAAGATGACTAGATGTCTCAAATTGCTCTTTAAGGGGTTTTATAAACACAAGTTGTTGTTCGATAATGCAGAAAGCACACACAAGCATCTAAAGTTCAGCAGGTTTTATATTGTGGGCATTAGGGTTTTGAAAGATTACTTGCCAGTTTGTGCGTTGAAACCAACTCCACAGCTCCTTTACTCCCTCGATACCGGGTGCACCAGTAGGTCAAACATGTCAGCAGCTGTTCCCTGAAGGATTAGGCTGACTGCCAGAGTCACGATGACAGTGCAAAATCTCACAGCGAATACCAGCAAGCGAACACAATCACTTCTGCCTGGGTGAACACTGAGACTGCTGCGCCCTGAATGAGTTACTGAGTCTGTATCAAATAGAATCAAGTATTCAGCTGTCAGATGTGGCTCAGTTGGTCACATTCTCACCTCCAACTCATGGGGGGCCGGGGGTCGGGGGGGGGGGGGGGGGGGGGGCTAGTAATCTCGAGACCCAGGGTAATACTCTGGGGACCTGGGGTTGAATCCTACCACGGCAAATGATGGAATTTGAATTCAATATAAATCTGGAATTAAGAATCTACCAATGACCGTGAAACCATTGTCGATGGTCGGAAAAACCCATCTGGTTCACTAATGTCCTTCAGGGAAAATAAACCTGCTGTTCTGACTTGTTCTGGTCTAGATGAGACTCCAGTCCCACAGCAATACGGGTAATTCTATGGTTAGCGGATGGCACAGTGGTGAGCACTGCTGCCTCACAGCGCCAGGGACCCTGGTTCAATTCCAGCCGTGGGTCACTGTCTCTGTGGAACCTCCTCGTGTCTGCGTGGGTTCCCTCCAGGTGCTCTGGTTTCCTCCCGCAGTCCAAAAAGACGTTCTGACTAGGTGGATTGGCCGTGTTAAAAATTCTCCCTCTGTGTACCCGAATGGGCACCGGAATGCAGATTCAATGGGCTGAATGGCCTCCTTCCGCACTGTAGGATGGGCTATGGTAACTCTTAAATGCTCTTGAGGGATGGGCAATAAATGTTGACCCAAAAGTGAAGCCCACATCCCAGGAATTAATGAAAAATAAGGTTGTGAGTTCATGTCCCACTCTGGGACCCGAGAGTAGAAATCCTTTTTTTTATTCATTTAGGGACTTGGGTATCACTGGCTGGGCCCGCATTTATTGCTCATCCCTAGTTGCCCTTGGAGGGCATTTGAGAGAGAACCACATTGCTGTGGCTCTGGAGTCACATGTAGGCCCAGACCAGGGTAAGGACGGCAGATTTCCTTCCTTAAAGGACATTATTGAACCAGATGGGTTTTTCTGACAATCGACAATGGTTCTGTGGTCGTCAGTAGACTCTTAATTTCAGGTAGCTTTTTTATTGAATTCAAATTCCTCCATCTGCCGCAGTGGGATTCGAACCCTGATCCCCAGAACATGGGCTGAGTTTCTTGGATTAATAGTCTAAGGACAATACCACTAGGCCATTGCTTCCTCTAAGGTTGATGCGCCGGTGCAGTACGCAGGGAATGCTGTATTGTCGGAGATGCCGCATTTTGGATGAGATGTCTAACTGAAGTCTCATCTGTTTCCTCTGGTAGCTGTGAAAGCTCCAGTGATGCTGCTTTGAAGAAGAACTGGGGACTTGTTATCTCCAGCGCTCTGTGCAATATTTATCCCTCGATCAAACTCACGTAAACAGAGTTTATCTGTGTTCATCTCATTGCTTTCTGTGAGTGTTTGCAAAGTGCTGGTTTCTTGTTTGCAACATTTCAAGAAAGTGCTTCTCGAGCTGCAAAATACTTTGGGACAGCTGGTGAGCAAAAAAAGATGCGACAGAAATTAAAGATTTTTTTCCACAAGGGAATGATGACCTGAAAATTGAAGAGCGGACATGGGAGTGCATGGGGTCAGTGGGCAGAAGGGCCACTTCTTTGTTCTTTAATGGGATGTTGGTGTTGTTGGCAAGGCCAATATTAGTCCACACCCCTGGTTGCCCTGAATGGCTTAACCATAGAGCTTAAAGTTTATTTATTAGTGTCATAAGTAGGCTTACATTAACACTGCAATGAAGTTAATGTGAAAATCCCCTAATTGCCACACTCCAGCACCTGTTTGGGTACACTGAGGGAGAATTTAGCACGGCCAATGCATCTAACCAGCACACCTTTCAGATTGTGGGAGGAAACCAGAGCACCCGACTCCGCGCGGGCGGTGACCCAAGCCAGGAATTGAACCCAGGTCCCCAGCACTGTGAGGAAGCAGTGCTAACCACTGCACCACAGTGCCACCCATTAACCATAAGGTTAACCATGTTGCTGTGGCTCTGGAGTCTCATCTAGACCAGAACAGGTACAGACAGATCTTAGTGAATCAGATCACCATTACAGAGACTAGATTTACATTCCAGATTTATTCATGGAACTTAAATTACAGCAGCTGCCATGGGGGGATTTGAATGTTTGTTCCCTGGGCATTGTCCAAAAATGTGTAGGTTAGGTGGATTGGCCATGCTAAATTGCCCTTTAGTGTCCAAAAATGTGTAGGTTAGGTGGATTGAACATGCTAAATTGCCCTTTAGTGTCCAAAAATGTGTAGGTTAGGTGGATTGAACATGCTAAATTGCCCTTTAGTGTCCAAAAATGTGTAGGTTAGGTGGATTGGCCATGCTAAATTGCCCCTTAGTGTCCAAAAATGTGTAGGTTAGGTGGATTGGCCATGCTAAATTGCCCTTAATGTCTAAAGATGTGTAGGTTAGGTGGATTGGCCATGCTAAATTGTCCCTTAATGTCCAAAGATGTGTAGGTTAGGTGGATTGGCCATGCTAAATTGCCCTAGATGTGTAGGCTAGGTGGATTGGCCATGGTATATGTGTGGGGTTACAGGGATAGGGTGGGGGAGAAGGCCTGGGTAACTCACGCTGTCAGACAGTTGGTGCAGATTCAATGGTTGAATGGCCTCCGTCCACATTGTAGGGAATCTATGATTCTCTGATCTGATGGTACCAATCCAGTGACATTACCACTTTGCCACCATTTCCCCTGCGAGGTTGTGAGGCTTTGCTTGCACCCATCTACCAGATATGGAAGGAAACTTTGCCAATCTCTTCTCTGGTTCAGGCTCCTTGCCAGGCTCAAGTCCCACAAGTGATGCCAGGATTGGAACCCTTGGAAAGGTTGGAACACCTCACACTCAGCCTGTGCGTCAGCTGCCATGAATTTGATTTGATTTGATTTATTATTGTCACATGTATTGGTACACAGTGAAAAGTATTGTTTCTTGCACGCTATACAGACAAAGCATACCGTTCATAGAGAAGGAAAGGAGAGAGTGCAGAATGTAGTGTTACAGTCAGAGCTAGGGTGTAGAGAAAGATCAACTTAGTGCAAGGTAGGTCCATTCAAAAGTCTGACGGCAGCAGGGAAGAAGCTCTTTATGAGCCATGTAGTATGTGATCTCATATTTTTGTATCTTTTTCCCAACAGAAGAAGGTGGAAGAGAGAATATCCGGGGTGTGTGGGTGCTTGATTATGCTGGCTGCTTTTCTGAGGCAGCTGGAAGTGTAGACAGAGTCAATGGATGGGAGGTTGGTTTGTGTGATGGATTGGGCTACATTCATGACTCTTTGTAGTTTCTTGTGGCTTTGGACAGAGCAGGAGCCCATACCAAGCTGTGATACAACCAGAAAGAATGCTTTCTATGGGGCATCTGTACAAATTGGTGAGAGTTGTATCGGACACGCCAAATTTCCTTGGTCTCCTGAGAAAGCAGAAGTGTTGGTGGGCTTTCTTAACTATAGTGTCTGCTTCTATAATCTTTCTTAACTATATGTTAACACTGTCTGTGTGGAGTTTGCACATTCTCCTTGTGTCTGCATGGGTTTCCTCTGGGCACTCTGGTTTCCTCCCACAGTCCAAAGAAGTGCGGGTTAGGTTGATTGACCATGCTATGAAATTGCCCCTGAGTGTCCAGGGATGCGTAGATTAGAGGGATTAGTGGGTGTAATGTGTCAGGATATGGGGGTAGGGCCTGGGTGGGATTGTGTTCGGTGCAGACTCGATGGGCCGAAGGGCCTCTTTCTGCATTGTAGGGTTCTATGATTCTATGTTGTCTGCGATCATCGTCCCCGTTGACGTAGACAGGGGCATGTTCTCCAATCTAGGGTAGGAAGCCCTAACATTCCCCCTCTGGGGGGAGACTTCTGCCCCTTGTAATGCATCGATAGCAGGCCTGGAATAAAGAGCACCTTGATTTATAAAGTGACTTCAACGAAACATCCTGAGCTCCTTCACAGTAATGTTATCAAAATAAATCTGACACCAAGATACCTAAGGAAATATCAGGGGGCTAAAAGCTTGGTTAGAAAGGAAGGTTTTAAGGTGTGTCTTAAAGAAAGAGAGACATGTCGAGGATTGGAGAGTGAATGTCAGCGCTAAAGGTCCACCACCAATAGCAGAGAAAGAAAATTAGGGACGTACAAGAATTGAAGGAACATTGTTCTTTTAGGATGGGAATAGAGAGATATGGTCCCTGGAAGGGTAGGGGGTTTTAGTTCAGTCGGGCAGCATGGTCAGTGCAGGCTTGGAGGGCCGAAGGGCCTGTTCCTGTGCTGTTTTCTTTGTTCACAGGGACCTCAAGAGGGAGGGAAGAGACCTTGGAGGGATCTGAAAAAAAAACCCATTAAATCAAGGTGCTGCCAGACTGGGAGGCAATAGTAACTTCATCGCAGTGTTAACGTAAGCCTACTAGTAAATAAACTTTGGAACTCTGGAACGAGACTGGTCGGGATAGGTTGGAGGTCAGGAGAAACTAAATGTCGTGGAGCGCAAGACACCGCGGGCACGATCTTACTGGCCATTCATGGCACGCTCCCACTGCAGCGAGGTTGGAGAATCTGGCGCCCAGCCAGATCTCCGTTCGCTGTGACGGAATGGCAAAATCCTGCCGGCGTGAACAGTGGTAACATTCCAGCCAGGGCCTGGTAATGATGATATAATCTTCAATACTGTGCTGCATGACACTTTTGTCACTTAATCTCACCTCCCACCTATCTCTTGATCTTCTATTCTGCTCCACCTGCCCCTCCCCTCCCCGCCCCACTCCCTTTTCAAAGGTATGGGACCCATTTCATTTCTACCTCCTTCCATTCTGATGAAGAGTCACGTTGGACTCGAAGGGTTAACTCCTCTTTCTCTCGCCACAGATGCTGCCAGACCTGCTGAGCTTGTCCGGCCCTCTCTGCTTCCACGAGCTGAAACATTCTTTGATTAGCTTTCATCTAGTGGCCCAGCAAGTCACTCAGTCCAAAGGCAATTCGGGATGGGTAAAAAATGCTGGCTTTGCCAGTGGCCCCTACAGTCCATGATAAAACTAAATAAAGGACTAATTGAATGGTAGAATCCCTACAGTGCAGGAAGAGGCTATTTGACCCATTGAATCTGCAGCAACCACAATCCCACCTACCCCCATAACCCCATGCATTTACCCTACCTAATCCCCCTGACACTAAGGGGTAATTTAGCACAGCCCGTCCACCTAACCCGCACATCTTTGGACTGTGGGAGGAAACTGGAGCACCCGGAGGAAACCCACGCAGGCACGGGGAGAAACTCCACACAGACAGTGACCCAAACCGGGAATCGAACCTGGGTCCCTGGCACTGCGAGGCAGCAGTGCTAACCACTGTGCCACCCAAACTGTAGTCGCTGCTAAAATGCGGAGTTGCACAGAAGCCAATTTACGTGTGGCAAGATCCCATGACCAGAGTCAAAATAGATTTGGCATTCGTTCTGACATTGTCACAAGTGTTTGTGAATGTAAATAGAAACTTTAATCAGGCCTAGTTCCAGAACAGAATTCTCCACTGTTCAGTACACATTGTTCATCCACAATAAGTACATTTCTATTAATGTGGGCGCTTGAATCTGTTGGGTGGATTAGCCGTTGGCTGGAATTTTCCAGTCTCACATGCTCCTCTACTGCTGCCAGCGAGAACGGAGAACTTGGTGCTCAGCCAAATCTCCATTCGCAACGGCGGGACTGGATAATCCCAACTGTGGGCAAGGTCGGAGAATTCCCGCCATTAACTTTCCAATCCTTATCCATCGCCCACCAAATGAAGACAATGTCCCACACTGGCACAGACTCCATGAATATTAACCTCCTCTATCCAATTAATCAAGTGTCTGCTCTTCAGGTCAGATCCTAGTTATTCAAAGATGGTGCACATTACTGCTGATCGAGTCATAGGAAGAGGGGTGGGCCATTCAGCCCATTTAGCCAGTGAACTCGATCATTGCAGCACAACCCATTTAGCTACCTTTGTTCCATTCGCCATACACCTCTCTATACAAATATCCATCAAACCTGGTCTCCAATGGCCCTCATCATCCAGCACGTTCTGGGAGGGAGTGAGTTCCAGATTCCTGCTATCCTTTAGTCGAACAAATTCATGATTTCACGCTTAAAAACGGCTAGCTCTCATTTTGAAACCGTGGCCTCCCAGACAGTGACCCAAGCCGGGAATTGAACCCAGGTCCCTGGTGCTATGAGGCAGCAGTGCTCACCACTATACCACCATGCTGCCCCAATCAACCTGACCAAAGGGTTGACTCAGTAAATCGTGCTTCAGAAGAAGCTGTTCTTGAGTTAGTTTGTATGTGACCTTAGACTTTTATATCTTTTTCCATTGGGAGAAGGTGGAAGAGAGAATGTCCAGGGTGCAGGGTAATTATGCTGCCTGCCTTTATAAGGCAGCGGGAAGTGTAGACAGAGTCAATGGATGGGAGACTGATTTGTGTGATGGATTGGGCTACATTCGTGACCCTTTGTAGTTCCTTGCGGTCTTGGGCAGAGCAGGAGCCCATACCAAGCTCTGATACAACCAGAAAGAATCTGTAAAAGTTGGCGAGACTTGTAGCGGACATGCCAAATTTCCTTAGTCTTCTGAGAAAGTAGAGGCATTGGTGGGCTTTCTTAACTATAGTGTTGGAATGAGGGGGACCAGGTTATTGGTGATCTGGACACCTAAAATCTTGAAGCTTTTGACCATTTCTACTTCGTCCCCGTTGATGTAGGCAGGGGCATGTTCTCCTCTCGCTTCCTGAAGTCGATGACAATCTCCTTCGTTTTGTTGACATTGAGGGAGAGATTATTGTCTTCACGCCAATTCACCAGATTCTCTATCTCATTCCAGCATTCTGTCTCGTTGTTATTTGAGATCCGACCCACTGCAGTGGCGTCATCAGCAAACTTGAAAACCGAGTTGGAGGGGAATTTGGCCACAGAATGTCAAACGTCAGTTTCTCAGCAACGCCCATTTCCCAAGAAAGAATCAAAGGGATTACGCAGAGCAAAGCTTCCCACAAAGGAGCTGAATGCCCCTGTGACTCACACAGATGAAGGTCGGGAAGGGTTGAAGTGTGTGCAAGGGACAGCAGAGGGTGCTAAACCTGAACATGAAGAACAGCAGAGGGTGGAGCCCCCTGCTGGCAGAGAGGTTTCTGCTGCTGGAGTTTGGTAGCTCTTTTACATACCTAACAAGTAAACGATCTCAAATTAACTTAGGGACGAATTAAAAGGGGCAGCCCCCCAAAAAGGAAGGGGGGGGGGCGGCCCAAACAAAAACCAAAGTCGAAAGGAAACTCAAAACGTTGAATCAAAAGGGGATTATCGGGGTCTATAACACACGCCAGCCCCTGCGGTGCCCAGCGGGCGCAGAAGACGTCAACTACACCTGTGGACACCGCAAGCTCCCTCTCCAGGGAGACCTGGCCATGAATGTAGCCGCAGTAGAGGGGCAGACAGCTGGCAGTTTGGTAAATTCATCATTTCCGTTTCTCCTGAATCTCTGCGGTATTATCGGGCTTCAGACACATCGTAGCAGCAATGCCGAGCACCGGGGGAACAAATAGAGGAAATGCTGGGAAACCTCAGCAGGTCTGACAGCATCTGTGGAGGGAGAATAGAGCCAACGTTTCCAGTCTGGATGGTTCTGCAGAAGTTTGGAGCTGTGATTTCCTGATGAGCATCAGTGAGCTGGTCGTTCCGACGGGATTAAGGGAAATAACAGGAAAAAAGAGGACTAAAGGGGATAACAGGTGGCATCAAAGGTATTACCACACTACCATCAGCAGTCACCTAGACCCACAGGAGGACAGTCAGGTAGTTTGTGCTGGAGCCCAGTCAGAAGTCTCACAACACCAGGTTAAAGTCCAACAGGTTTATTGATAGTAAATGCCACTAGCTTTTGGAACACTGTTCCTACGTCAGTTGAGTGGGGACTAACTCTCCACTCACCTGATGAAGGAACAGCCAGTTCCGAAAGCTAGTGGCATTTACTACCAAATAAACCGGTTGGACTTTAACCTGGTGTTGTGAGATTTCTTACTGTGTTTACCCCAGTCCAACGCCGGCATCTCCACATCATGAGCCCAGTCTTCACAGGATTGTAGTTATAAAGCTGTACCATCCCCTCCAGAATATCCAGAGACAGCATTGGGTAAAAGGGTTGTTTAGTCTGAGGCTATCGGGGAGGGGAGGGGAGGCGGGGGAAGAAATTCCAAAGACGTCGCACGGAAAGGCAAGCCACAGGGACAATGAGGTTTATCGAAGAGCTGTACTTCTTGCACTCCAGCCCTCCAGTAGCTATAGGGGCCAGGGGGCAGTTTCCAGGGTAGGTCACCCCACACTCTGGGTCAACAGACCCGTCCTCTTAAAGGGGCCACGCCCCGCATACATAACACCCCTCCCTTCTCAATTGCAATCCCCATCCAGGAATAACAATGAACTATTTACACATTACAGACCGTAATAAACATTCACTCGACGTTATATTGAATGATCAACCAGTTCTGAGGCTGACGGTTCTGTGGAGGTTGTTTCCTGGGAGCTGGGACTGGCTTTCGATCCCTCTCCCGCAATCGTGGCTCCAGTGACACCACTTCCATGCACACATTATCAGTAACTACTACCGGCCAAACAGCAGAGATGCTGTGTCCAGGGCAGTGGATAGAGGAGAGCCGGTGGATGTGGCCTTTCTTGATTTTCAGAAGGCGTTCGACAAGGTACCTCACAAGAGGTTATTGCAGAAGGTCGAGGGACATGGAGTTGGGGGTAGGGTGTTAGCGTGGATAGAGGATTGGTTGTCAAATAGGAGGCAGAGAGTGGGGGTCAATGGGTGTTATTCGGATTGGCGGATGGTGACTAGTGGAGTGCCCCAGGGGTCGGTGCTGGGGCCTCAGCTATTTACCATTTATATAGATGATCTGGAGGAGGGAACCGAGTGTATGGTGTCGAAATTTGCTGATGACACCAAGATTGGGGGAACGGCAAATTGCGCGGAGGGTGTGGAGAGTCTACAGAAGGATCTAGATAGGCTGGGCGAATGGGCCAGGAAATGGCAAATGGAATTTAATGTTGGCAAGTGTGAGGTGGTCCACTTTGGTAGGAATAATGGTAGGAAGGATTATTACTTACGTGGCGAAAAACTGCAGCAGGCGACGGTGCAGAGGGACCTCAGGGTCCTTGTGCATGAGTCGCAAAAACCCAGCTTGCAGGTGCAGCAGGTGGTCAGGAAGGCGAATGGGATGCTGGCCTTCATAGCGAGGGGGATTGAATATAAGAGTAGGGAGGTCTTGTTGCGGCTGTATAGGGCATTGGTGAGGCCACAGCTGGAGTACTGTGTGCAGTTTTGGGCGCCGTACTTACGCAAGGATATTTTGGCCTTGGAGGGAATGCAGAGGTTTACTAGGCTGATGCCGGAGTTGAGGGGGTTGAGCTATGAGGAGAGGCTGAATAAATTAGGCTTGTACTCGTTAGAGTTTAGAAGAATGAGGGGAGATCTCATTGAGACGTATAAGATGATGAATGGGATGGATAGGATAGAGGTGGAGAGACTCCTCCCGCTCAGAAAGGACAGTAGGACTAGGGGGCACAGCCTCAAGATAAAGGGGGGGCAGTTTAGAACGGAGTTGAGGAAGAACTTCTTCACTCAAAGGGTGGTGAATCTCTGGAATTCTCTGCCCGTTGAAGTGGTGGAGGCTGCCTCGCTAAATATTTTTAAGACGCGGGTTGATGGGTTTTTGATAAGAGAGGGGATTAAGGGTTATGGGGAGAGGGCGGGAATGTGGAACTGAGCCACGACAGATCAGCCATGATCTTATTGAATGGCGGGGCAGGCTCGAAGGGCTAGATGGCCTACTCCTGCTCCTATTTCTTCTGTTCTTATGTTCTTATGTAAACTGTGACAGATACAGTTGTTGGTGGGGAAGGGGGGGGAGGGTGGAGTGGGACGGGGTAGAATGTAGAAAAGGGGAAGCGTTGGGGAGAAAAGGTAAAGGAAGGCGGATAAAGTAGATTCCAGCGTCTGCAGTAATTTACTTTTATCTAGCTTTTGTCTGATTATACCACTGCTTTCCGAATACCAAGTTATGGAATCCTTAATAATAAAGACTGGAGCAACTTCCCCAGTACTGACGTTAGACATACTGGTCTACAGTTGCCTGCTTTCTCTCTACTTCCCTTTTTGAATAGTGGGCTTACATTAGCTACCCTACAATCTGTAGGAACTATTCCAGAGTCCAAAGAATTTTGGAAAATAACCACCAATGGATCTACTATTTCTCGGGCCACTTTCTTAAGTACTCTGGGATGAAGATTATCAGGACCTGGAGATTCTTTTGCCTTCAATCCCATCAATTTCCCCAAAACACTTCCTCTCTCAATGCTGATTTCCTTCAGTTCCTCACTAAAACTTACGTTTCTCAGAACTTCTGGTACATTGTGGGTGTTTGTTGTTTGTCCATCGTCATCGATGAGGACCTCGGTACCATTAGTCATTTTGAGGCTGGGTGCGGTGTGTCCGAAGGTGACTGGTCTGGCCAATTTGGGCATGGAATGTCCTGGCACATACTGGAGATTCTTCCGCCTTCAATTCCATCAATTTCCCCAAAACACTTTCTCTATTAATGCTGATCTCCTTCAGTTCCTCCCTAAGACTTATGTTTCTCAGAACTTCTGGTACATTATTCCTTTGTGAAGATAGAAGCAAAGTATGAATTAGTTCCTCAGACATTTCTTTGTTCCCTATTGTGAATTTCCCCCATACATTCATTTTTGTCAATCTTTTTTCGCTTTATGTGCCTATAGAAAGTTATACAGTCAGTTTTTAGACCAGTGAGGGACTTCAGAAACGTAGAGGCTGGAGAAGCTGAGATCATTTTTGTTAGAGCAGAAAAAGTCATAGGAAGGCTTAATAAAAGGTGCTCCAAATTATGAAGGATGTTGACTTGATGAAACCGCTTCCACTCAATGGAATTGGTAACCAGAGACACAACATTAAAATAGCTGAGAAAAAAAGGAGAGATGAGAACGTATTTTTAAACGTTGTTAAATTAATTTATTAGTCACAAGTAAGGCCCATATTAACACTGCAATGAAGTTACCGTGAAACTCCCCTAGTCGCCACAGTCCGGCGCCTTATTCGGATCAATGGACCTAACCAGCACGTCTTTCAGAATGTGGGAGGAAACTGGAGCACCCAGAGGAAACCCATACTGACATGGGGAGAATGTGCAATAGACAGTGACCCAAGCCGGGTCCCTGGTGCTGTGAAGCAGCAGTGCCAACCACGGTGCCACCGTGCTGGCCTTTTACGAGTAGCTATGATGCGGAATGCATTGACTGAAAGGATGATGTAAGCAAATTAATAGTAACTTGCAAAAGAAAATTGGCTTCACACTTCAAACAAAATATGCAGGTTAGGAAGCAAGGATGTAGGACTAATTCGGAATTAAGACTAATTAAGAACTTGGAATTCTTGCAAGATGTTTGCACGGGGCGTGAAGGGCTGAATGGCCTCTTCCCGAGCTTCACAATTTTCTGATTCTATGAATTTAATCTTGCTCTAGCCACTCTCAGACTCCAGCAGCAGGTGTCACTGCTGGACACGCGGGAACCTTTATGTGTTTGCTCCTTCAGAAAGCCAATTGCACCTCTCCCGGACCCTCCCTAACAGCACCTATGCCTCAGCAACTGCAGCACAGTAAGTAGTCTCACAACACCAGCTTAAAGTCCAATGGGTTTATTTGATAGCACGAGCTTTCGGAGAACTGCGTTTTCATCAGGTGAGTGAACGAGAAGCACTCTGAAAGCTCGTGCTCCAAATAAACTTGTTGGGCTTTAACCTGGTGTCGTGAGACTACTTACTGTGCCTACCCCAGTCCAACGCTGGCAACTCCACATCATGACTGCAGCAAAGTTTAAAGTTTATTTATTAGTGTCACAAGTAGACTTACATTGACACTGCAATGAAGTTACTGTGAAACCCCCCCGAGTCACCACAGTTCGGCGCCCGTTTGGATACACAGAGGGAGAATTTGGCACAGCCAATGCATCTAACCAGCACGTCTTTCGGACTGTGGGAGGAAACCAGAGCACCCGGAGGAAACCCACGCAGACATGGGGAGAATGTGCAGCCTCCGCAAAGTGACCCAAGCCCAGGATTGAACCCAGGAACTTGGTGCTGTGAGGCAGCAGTGCTAACCCACCGTGCCACTGTCAAGAAGTTAGCTCACCACCTCCTCAAGGGCAATAAATGTTGGTCTTGCCAGCAATGCCCACACTCTGTAAATGAATGCTTGCTGGAATTCGACCCAGATTGGGTTCTTACATTCCTGCTCTCCAGAATTCTGCTAAGCCACCAAGGGAATCTTAAATTCCAAGTGACAAATTATTGTTGTAATTATGTTTGCCATAAAACAAGCTATGTTTAAATTGTGCTCAATAAAACCTTATATCAGAATTGTGGCTTTGTGCTTAATATGGCATTCATTGGTCTCTTCAAGAGGAAAAAGTTTCTTCAAATAATTTGGGCTTCTGGCCAAGGCACTGCAAAATTGTATTCATTTTGTGCTTTCAGATACATTATGTCCTCCCACTGCGTAGAATTGGGCAAGAAGTCAGTAACGTCTTAGAAATGAAGTTGTGGGAAAGCTGCAGAGGGAACAAGAGCCATGAGAGCTTGAAGACGCAGCTCTGCGCTGGGGACAAAGAGAAGCAGAGTGCACAGTCAGGCTGTTGGAGGCGCAGCTCTGAGTTGGGGACAAGGAGAGGCAGGGTGTACAGCTGGGGTTTGGGAGGCGCAGCTCCAAGCTGGGGACAAGGAGATGGAATGGGAGTCCTAGAGGTGCAGCTCCGAGTTGGGGGCAAGGAGAGGGAGGATGTACAGTAGGGGTCCTGGAAGTGCAGCTCCAAGTTGAGGACAAGGCAGGGTGTAAAGCTGGGGTTTGGGAGGCGCAGCTCCAAGCTGGGGACAAGGAGATGGAATGGGAGTCCCGGAGGTGCAACTCCAAGTTGGGGGGGCAAGGAGAGGGAGGGTTTACAGTAGGGGTCCTGGAGGTGCAGCTCCGAGTTGGGGGCAAGGAGAGGATGTACAGTTGGGGTTCGGGAGACACAGTGCCAAACTGGGGACAAGGAGAGGGTGCACAGTGGGTGTCCTGAAGATGCGGCTCTGCATTTGGTACATGGAGAGACTGAACAAGGAGTGATTTTTTTATTTCCCAAATAGTTCATCAATGGGATAGCTTTTCACTGCCTGCAGAAGGAGAGAGGTGGGGAGAAATGATGAATACTCTGCTGGATGCCATTGTGATTTTCAGTCAAGCCTCAATGGAAAATCACATGGGGGAGCCATAAAATGGGCAGTCGGTCCAATCTTTCCAGATGAACTCCCCCGCTTGCCCCAGGGGTGCCAAACTTCATGTTCTTACCTGAACATTTTTGGATTAAGCCCGAGTAGCGTTTGTAGAAGTGCTCGTTCCAAGCTTGCATTGGCCACACCACTCCAATGTGGAATGCTGTGTGTCACATGGAATTCTTTTATGGATTTGCTTTGGCGCAGTCAACTGGAATGATTCATGGGGCTGGAAGAGACATAGCAAACAGCAGAACCAGTCCCACCTCATCTAGTGCCAAGTTCCATTCACTGGGGAGTCACAACAAACCACTGAAACATTACTTGCAGATAATCCTGTAGTCAAATTGGAGGAAATTGGAAGACCTCCCATATGCTACACAATAAGTCTAACAGTTAAGGCCAGTATTTACACTGGGGACTCACTCCAGTACAAATCGATAGTGTAGGGTGGCAGATTCCTGAATGAATCTGCAAATGTGTTACTGTAAATCATCCTTTCATGGCCATTTTTATTTGAAATGTAGAAACCCTACAGTGCAGGAGGCCATTCGTCGCAGTGTTAATGTAAGCCTTACTTGTGACTAATAAATAAACTTTTTTTAAAAAAGTAGGTTAACACTAACACTGCAATGAAGCTTCTGTGAAAATCCCCTAGTTGCCACAGTCCGGTGCCTGTTTGGGTACACTGAGGGAGAATTTAGCATGGCCAATGCACCCTAACCAGCACATCATTGGACTGTGGAAGGAAACTGGAGCACCCAGAGGAAACCCACGCAGACATGGGGAGAATGTGCAAACTCCACACAGACAGTGACTCAAGCCTGAGACAGCAGTGCTAACCACTGTGCCACCCCTATGGTTTCTAACTTGAAAACTGTTAGTGAACGGGACAGAAACTCGCGCTTCCATACTCTCAAAAACAATTTATTATACACCTGTTTTATTAAAAGGGTACATCTAGTGAAATTACTTATTTGAATTACAAAAGGAGCAACATGATTCAATATGAAAATAAGATACTGCCCAGTAAGTTCTGACAGTAATAAATCAGACACACAGCGGCCAATGACATCAGCTTCCTGCATGTATCCACACAAAACCCAACAACTCTTGTACAAAACAAAAGTACTTTGTAACTGTGATACATTATAAAGATTCCGTTTTTTAAAACTGGTAAATAAGAAATGATCCTTCAGATGGGGTCAGAAACTGGATTTCTTGGTCATACCCCAGGAACCTGTCAAAGCATCTACAACTATTCAGAAGAATATAATACAAGAGCAGCCAGAGATCATTGTCTTCCGGTCAGTCGATCATTCAACTGCTCTTATCCTTGCTGATTCTTTTGCCGTCCTTTCAGCCAGTCATTTCGTTATCGCGGGGCTTGATATGTTTCTAAGTCTTCAGTGTTTTCCATCAGGAGAACTGGATGGGCTGTACACCCGAAATCTGCTGGAACCAAACACATTCAGTTAGTTTCCCATAAAAGCCATGCATGGCTTCGCAATGTGAGCTTATTGCTTTTATCCTGTTTTGCATTGAAAACTCTCCAAGATCAAGTGTAAAACTGCACGGTGGTTAGCACTGCTGCCTCACAGTGCCAGGGACCTGGGTTTGATTCCCGGCTTGGGTCACTGTCTGTATGGAATTTGCACATTCTCCCTGTGCCTGCGTGGGTTTCCTCTGGGTGCTCCAGTTTCCTCCCACAGTCCAAAGATGTGCGGGTCAGGTGCATTGGCCATGGTAAATTGCCCCTAGTGTCAGAGGGGACTAGCTCGGGTAAATGCATGAGGATAGGACCTGGGTGGAATTGATGACAACGCAGGCTCGATGGGCCAAATGGCCTCTCTCCGGTTTCCTCCCACAGTCCAAAGATGTGCGGGTTAGGTTGATTGGCCATGCTAAAATTGCCCCTTTAGGGTTCTGAGATGCGTAGGTTAGAGGGATTAGCGGGTAAATATGTAGGGATATGGGAGTAGGGAATGGGTGGGATTGTGGTCAGTGCAGACTCTATAGGCCAAATGGTCTCTTTCTGCACTGTAGGGATTCTATGATTGTTTCTATGATTCTGCACTGTAGGGGTTCCACAATTCTATGAATTTAGACTGTATGAACAAAAGATATAGATAAGTAGAAAATCAAGATCAACATAGAAAATGTGGAAATAGACAGCAGGTTTGACAACAGCAACTTGTACTGACAGAGTGCTTTTAGTGTAATGTAACATTACCAAACAAAATCTGACATCAAGCCACATAAGGAGACATTGGTGTAGAAGGTCAAAAGCCTGATGTAGGTTTTAAGGAGCATTTTGAACAAAGTAGAGGGATTCAGGGAGGGAATTCTACAGGTTATGCCCAGGTAGCTGGAGATGTGAGCACAGGATTGATGGATGAACATGACATTTTCTCTAGCACCCTGGGAGGGACATGAATCTGTCTTTTAGGTTCACAGGAGCTGATCCAACTGCTCATCGTTTTAAACACTTTGATATTTACAGCACGAGAGGCTGAAAGCTGCAACAATCATGATGTTAATGAAATCCATGTAATGGGAGACACAAATTTCAAACAAATCCGTTCAGGTGAGTCTGTTTTCTTAGTCTAGATTTCTTCTGAGTAGTGACAAGGAGCAATGGGAGAAATTTATTTCTAACTGGCAATATTTAAAACATCTGTTGCCATTGGTTAACCTTTCCCAATGAGGTTAACCTCAGTGTTCACAAAAGGGTGAGTTATCCAAGTGAGTTATCCTTTCCGGATCTTTCACAGCTTGGTACGGGCTCCTGCGCTGACCAAGACCGCAAGAAACTACAAAGGGTCGTGAATGTAGCCCAATCCATCACGCAAACCAGCCTCCCGTCCATTGACTCTGTCTACACTGCCCGCTGCCTCGGCAAAGCAGCCAGCGTAATTAAGGATCCCACTCACCCCGGACATTTTCTCCTCCACCTTCTTCCATCGGGAAAAAGATACAAAAGTCTGAGGTCATCTTCCAACTGCCTCAAGGACAGCTTCTTCCCTG
Organism: Carcharhinus amblyrhynchos; assembly: GCF_965287045.1. Lineage (NCBI taxonomy): Eukaryota > Metazoa > Chordata > Chondrichthyes > Carcharhiniformes > Carcharhinidae > Carcharhinus > Carcharhinus amblyrhynchos. The sequence goes on from NC_137329.1 coordinate 119,271,460, forward strand.
CTGCCTTCAGACTTTTGAATGGACCTACCTCGCATTAGGTTGAACTTTCTCTACACTCTAGCTATGACTGTAACACTATGCTCTGCACCCTCTCCTTTCCTTCTCTATGGTGGGTATGCTTTGTCTGTATAACATGCAGGAAACAATGCTTTTCATTCTATGTTAATACACGGGTCAATAATAAATCAAATCAAATCAATTGTCAATCCAGCCTGCGGGGAAAGCTTAAAACACATTGAGCACGATTCTGATATATGCAGCCAAGAGGTGAAGGTCCCCTGCAGTCCCTGCTCAGATAAATAGGACCCAAGTTGTACAGATAAAAATGTATAACTGGAAAGGAAATACGGTTTGGGAGAAAGTATTCATATGTTACACTTCACTGTATTTTACTTCCAACTTGTCCAGCAATTTGACTCTTGTACCAAGGATTCTCTCATTCCTAGTTATCACCCTCAGGGTTCATAGAACAGTAGGCCGCTCGGCCCCTCGATTCTGCCCTTCAATTAGATCATGGCTCCTCGGAACCTCAGTTCCATTAACCTTCCTCAGCACAATATCTCTCAATACTCTCACCGAAAAAAATTCACATTTTCAATTAATTACCAGCCTCAACATTTTTTTTTAAAACGTACATGGGATGTGGGTGTCGCTGGCTGGGCCAGCATTTATTGTCCATCCCTGAGGGCAGTTTGAGAGTCACCCACATTGCAGTGGCTGTGGAGTCACCATGTAGACCAGACCAGGTAAGGATCGGAGATTTGCCTCTCTAAAGGGCATTAGTGAACCAGATGGTTCCGTTAATCAACATTGGATTTGTGGCCTACCTTTAATTCTAGATTTTTACTGAATTCTGCTATGGCGGAATTCGATTCTAGGTCCCCTGGATCTCGGGATTACTAGTCCAGTGACAATATTATGACTCCACCTTCCTGAGGTGTGATGTCTCGAGTAGTGCTCTAATCAAAGCTTTGTATGTCGGTAACTTAACCTCTCTCAGTTTTTTGAAATACAGTTCAATAAAAGAAGTTCAACGTACCTATGCTGTCTTTGTATATTCTGAGGAATGAATGGACCCTACAATGGGGGTGGGACTAACTGGCAGCTCTTTCAAATAGTTGGCACAGCTATGATCAGTCAAGTGGCCTCCTATTATACAGCGTGATTTAACTCTGAGTATTAATCTCACAAATAAGAAAATGAGAAACAACACTGTAAATTACAAACACCCATTACTTCACATAAAAAATGCTTGAATGTTGTAAAGGTGAGCACTCACCTGTTGATACGATGTGGTATAAACCATGACATTTTGTGGCTGCCCATCTGCAGTGATTAATCCTGTTGTCAACTGATTAGCTGCGGATGGTAATAAGAAAGATATTCAGGTTCTGAAAAGCACAGCCGTATTTCTGCTTTAATTAAACTGAGATTGGTATTGCTTATCACACCAAATTGTTCACTGGGCTGTAAATAATATCTCTCTCACTGTAAATAATATTCGCAAAAAACCCTTGACTTGGCTGCTACATGACAAAAAGCAGGCAGATATTTCAGAACCACTGGGTGAAAACGTACTAAAAGACAAAGATTTAAGACACATTTTCTCAGGAATTGTAACTGCACAACAGGGACCTCAGGATTTTTAAAAAATACTCAACAGAATGTCTTCTTCTCATTGAAAACATGACATAATGTGGAATTTACAGCACAGGCATGGGCCATTTACCCCAAATAGTCAATGCCAGTCAACTAGCCAAAATCCCACCCTACCTCACCGAACCCCATTATGTCTTCATGTGTGGAATCAACCCCAGGGATTCCAAAACTATTCCTGGTTCAGTGATAGTACCTTAACAGTAGATTTATCAACTTACCAGTTTTTTACCAAACAATTTCACCCCCTCACCCCTCCCCCATACCTTTGGATGCAAAACTTAAGCAACGGGGGGAGGTCTTAATGACATTACTGTTACTAGAGAGGCGGTGCTCGACAGACTGGAGGGGCTGATTGTGGACAAGTCCCCAGGACCGGATGGAATGCATCCGAGGGTTCTGAAAGAAATGGCGGAGGTGATAGTGGATACCTTGGTGGTTATTTTCCAGACGTCGCTGGATTCCGGGGAAGTGCCGGAGGATTGGAAAACGGCTAATGTTACGCCGTTGTTTAAGAAGGGTGCCAGGCAAAAGGCGGGGAATTATAGGCCGGTTAGTTTAACGTCTGTGGTAGGTAAAATGTTAGAATCCGTCATTAAGGAGGAAATTGCGAGGCATCTTGAAGGGAATTGCTTGATAGAGCAGACGCAGCACGGTTTCATTAAAGGGAAGTCGTGTCTGACAAATTTACTGGAGTTCTATGAGGATGTGTCTAGGGCGGTGGATAGAGGAGAGCCGGTGGATGTGGTCTTTCTGGATTTTCAGAAGGCGTTTGACAAAGTACCTCACAAGAGGTTATTGCAGAAGGTCGAGGGACATGGAGTTGGGGGTAGGGTGTTAGCGTGGATAGAGGATTGGTTGTCAAATAGGAGGCAGAGAGTGGGGGTCAACGGGTGCTATTCGGATTGGCGGATGGTGACTAGTGGAGTGCCCCAGGGGTCGGTGCTGGGGCCTCAGCTTTTTACCATTTATATAGATGATCTGGAGGAGGGAACCGAGTGTAGGGTGTCGAAATTTGCTGATGACACCAAGACTGGGGGAGCGGCAAATTGTGCGGAGGGTGTGGAGAGTCTGCAGAAGGATCTAGATAGGCTGGGCGAATGGGCCAGGAAATGGCAAATGGAATTTAATGTTGGCAAGTGTGAGGTGGTCCACTTTGGTAGGAATAATGGTAGGAAGGGTTATTACTTACGTGGCGAAAAACTGCAGCAGGCGACGGTGCAGAGGGACCTCGGGGTCCTTGTGCATGAGTCGCAAAAACCCAGCTTGCAGGTGCAGCAGGTGGTCAGGAAGGCGAATGGGATGCTGGCCTTCATAGCGAGGGGAATTGAATATAAAAGTAGGGAGGTCTTGCTGCAGCTGTATAGGGCATTGGTGAGGCCGCAGCTGGAGTACTGTGTGCAGTTTTGGGCGCCGCACCTGCGCAAAGATATTTTGGCCTTGGAGGGAGTGCAGAGGAGGTTTACTAGGCTGATACCGGAGTTGAGGGGGTTGAGCTATGAGGAGAGGCTGAATAAACTAGGCTTGTACTCGTTAGAGTTTAGAAGGATGAGGGGAGATCTCATTGAGACGTATAAGATGATGAATGGGATGGATAGGATAGAGATGGAGAGACTCTTCCTGCTCAAAAAAGACAGGACTAGGGGGCACAGCCTCAAGATAAAGGGAGGGCGGTTTAGAACGGAGTTGAGGAGGAACTTCTTCACTCAAAGGGTGGTGAATCTCTGGAATTCTCTGCCCGTTGAAATGGTGGAGGCTGCCTCGCTAAATATTTTCAAGAAGCGGGTTGATGGGTTTTTGATAAGAGAGGGGATTAAGAGGGCGGGAAAGTGGAACTGAGCCACGACAGATCAGCCATGATCTTATTGAATGGCGGGGCAGGCTCGAAGGGCTAGATGGCCTACTCCTGCTCCTAATTCTTATGTTCTTATGTTCTTATGTTTCAATTACGAAAACAGAAAGTTGGTGGGGGGGGGGGGGGGGGTGACTTGATGGAGTTGTCCAAAATCACGAGAGGTCTGGACAGGGCAGAGAGGGAGATACTGTTCCCATCTGGCAGAAGGACTGAGAACCAGAGGGCACAGATGTAAGATGACTGGCAGAAGAACCATGAGCGCTTTGACGTGGCGAGTGGTTTGCATCTGGAATGCACGGCCTGAGAGGATGGTGGAGGTAGATTCAACTGTACCTCCCCAAAAAACATTGGTTAATTATCTGAAGGGAATAATTGCAGGGCTACGGCGAAAAGATGAGGGATGGGACTAGCTTCGTTGCTCTTGCAGAGAGCTAACAGCTTCTGTGTTGTAGCTATTCTATGATTGTTTAAAGCAAGACATGGTGAGGTCAAGGGAGAAAGTAATTGCCAGATTCAGCTTATTATCTTCCAAATTCCTGACAGTTTTAATTTCAGTCAAAGGACCAGCAATAAATAAAATTACAGCACAGGAACAAGCCCTCTGGCCCTCCAAACCTGCACCGACCATGCTGTCTGACTGAACTAAACCCCCCTATCCCTCTGGGGACCATATCCCCCTATTCGTGTATCTGTCAAGATGCTCCTTAAAAGTCACTGCCATATCCACTTCCACTACCTCCCCCACAGCAAGTTGCATCCACCACCCTCTGTGTAAAAAATCTGCCTCGTACATCTCCTTTAAACCTTGCCCCTCGCACCTTAAACCTTGCCCCTCGCACCTTAAACCTATACCCCCTAGTAATTGACTCTTCCGTCCTGGGAAAAAGCTTCTGACTATCCACGCTGTCCTTGCCCCTCATAATCTTGTAGACTTCTATCAGGTCACTCCTCAACCTCCGTCATTCCAGTGAGAACAAACCAAGTTTCTCCAACCTCTCCTCATAGTTAATACCTTTCACACCAGGCAGCATCCTGGTGATCTTTTCTGTACCCTCTGCAAAGCCTCCACATCCTTCTGGTAGTGTGGTGACCAGAATTGAACACTGTATTCCAAATGCTACCCTCCTGCTGTTAAATAGCAGTGGAAAACATCCCTGCCGATTTGAGGGCATAATTCTTCCAAAGTTGGTCAGGGGAGAGAGTTAAGTGCAGGAGCTCAGACTTTCCAACACCGGGCAACGTCTGCATCACATGCAGCAATCTCCACTAAAAAGAAAAGTCTACAGCTTTGGAACTACCTTGTGAATCCTCCCCTTTTGGCCTCACCATTGTTAGCTGTGCCCTCATCTGCCTGCTTGCCACCCTGTGGAAATCCCTCAAACTCTCAACTCTCCTTTGCAAAACCTCTGTCATTTATCACAACATTATAGGGTGGCACAGTGGTTAGCGCTGCTGCCTCACAACACCAGGGACCCAGGTTCGATTCCCGGTTTGGGTCACTGTCTGTGTGGAGTTTGCACGTTCTCCCCATGTCTGTGTGGGTTTCCACCGGGTGCTCCGGTTTCCTCCTACGGTCTGAAAGACGTGCTGGTTAGGGTGCGTTGACTTAAACAGGTGCCAGACTGCGGCAACTAGGGGAATCTCACAGCAACTTCACTGCAGTGTTAATGTAAGCTTTACTTGTGACTAATAAATAAAACTTTAACATGGCCCTCCTGCATCCATACCTTTAGACTCAGGGTCAGCCTTTCCTCATACAGCTGAGAATCACTATGACAATGTGTTTTTGCTGTGTTAAAGATGCTCTATAATGCAAGTTGAATAACAGCAGCGCATAATGAAGACCATTCAGATCTCACAGCATTAAGAAGGGTCTCCCAAAGTGAGCGCCCTTTGTTTCAAAAAAACAATTTATTCCACTTCCTTCCGGTTCCTTCATCATCCAGCAGACAATCTTGAATAAAAATTCTTTAAAAAAAATCAACATTCATACGTAGCACTTACAGAAAGTTTCTTCTGTGAGTTCTTCGCCAAGGCCATCTGTGCCTCCACCTGTAGATGTGTTTAATCCTTTCTCCCCTTTCATTGCCTGCACAATTCAATTGAGTTTTAATTTTGTTTCAATTTAAATGAAAAACGTGATGGGAAAAAAAAACTTTTTAAATGTGTGCCAACATGGTTTTAGTACTCTCCCCACAACAACTTGCATTTATATAGCGCCTTTAACATAGTTAAATGTTCCAAGGCGTCTCACAGGAGTGTTATCAAACAACAATTGACATCTTGAGCCATTTACAGAGATGCTAGGACAGGTGACCTAAAGCTTATTCAAAGAGACGTATTTAAAGGGGTGCGTTGGAGGAGGAGAGGGAGCCAGAGAGCTTTAGGGAAGGAATTCCAGAGCTTAGGGCCCAGGCAGCTGAAGGAATAGCTGTCAATGGTGGAGTGATGGAAATCGGGGGAGGCACAAGAGGCCAGCACTGGAGGAGCCCAGAGGCCTGGGACGAGGTTACAAAACAGAGCGGGGAGCAAATTTGCATTAAATATTCAGATAGCGAGCTTACACAATGATCAAGTAGAAGGGCCAGGCTGGCGTCGATACCTCCTCGTCAGCTCAACATTTCAGGTACGTTGACCATAATAGTCTGAGTTAGCGCCTCGCTGCAGGTGAGTTCAAATCAGGAGGGCAAATCCAGTTCAAGGAAGCACGCTCTCTTTTCTGGTGGGTTGGGCTGACAACAAAAATGTCCCCCACAGGAAACCTGCCTTCCCAGAACAACCCTAAATCAGAAGCTACTGGTTCATCCGCACCAACACTGGACAAAGACCACTCACATACTGAGTTTTTTGGGGATGTAAAAGTGAAAACAGTTTCACCTCTCTGAACTTCTGCAGGTAGAGTTTTAGTGGTTCCACGTAACTATCAAAGCCCAGCGTGGACATGGCAAACAGGATATCTTCGCCATTGATGGTTTTGCGTTTCTCTTGATGGCATCGCTCACTGGCCTCGGACGTAATAAAGCTGATAAACTCACTCACACATTCTTGAACGCATTCCTTCGCATCCTTAGCGATCTAACGAGAGAAAATTGCATTAGGCACACTGAGAGACAACCACACTGCAACTCCACATTAAGATTTTCTAAAACTCACGCAAAGACACACCATCTACTTCCCACCCAAGTATAGGGAGGTATTATTATCCGCATAGCAATTTCAAAAGATCTTTCTGGATCTGAAAGGTTTCGAACTGCACATATTAGAAGAATGAGGGGAGATCTTATAGAAACATATAAGATTATGAATGGAATAGATGAGATAGAAGCAGGGAAGTTGTTTCCACTGGCGGGTGAAACTAGAACCGGGGGTACAGCCTCAAAATAAGGGGGAGCAGATTTAGGACTGAGCTGAGGAGGAATTTCTTCACCCAAAGTTTTGTGAATCTGTGGAATTCCCTGCCCATGAAGCAGTTGAGGCTACCTCATTGAATGTTGTTAAGGCAAAGATAGATTTTTGAACAGTAAAGGAATTCAGGTGAGCAAGCGGGTAAGTGAGTTCACGAAAAGATCAGCCGTGATCTTATTGAACGGTGGAGCAGGCTCGAGGGGCCAGATGGCCTACTCCTGCTCCTAGTTCTTACGTTCTTAAGCCAAAAGGTGTAAGCTCTTTCGTTCCCCTGAATGGCTGTAGAGAACATAATGCCCTGAACAACAAACTTAAGCCCCAAAGAATATTCTTTTCGGCTTCAGAGCAAATAGCTTTATTTTGTATCCAATCACACGTTGAGGCACTGGGGGAGGAGATGCCAAACCAAGGCTCCACTCCCTATTCAGGCAAAAGTTTAAGACATTCTTTGAAACAGAACGTGGAATTCTCCCAATGTCTCAGCCAACATTCAGCCCTCAGCTAACAGGTTCAGAAAGCAATTACCTGCCCATTAATTTATCCTTTGAAGGATCTTGTGTGCAACTTGCTCCCCGTTGTGTCTGCGTTTCAAAAGTATTTCATTGTATTTGAATCACTCAGATATTCTGAGGATGTAATAAGCACTATATAAATGCACAAAGGAGTTACAAATTCCAGTCAGGAAAAGTGTGCCATGTCAGTACATGGGTTAGCAAGACTCAACTCGCACTTCCAGCTGCCAAATTGGCTGGAAATCTACCTGGGATATTTCTGATTCCAGTCTGACAGCCCTCCCTGTAACTTTGCAGACCGGTAGTAGGAGATTTGATATCAATCTAACTGGCACAATTAACTCTGTAGTTTGTGTTTTGAAACATAGAAAATAGATGCAGGAGTAGGCCACTCGGCCCTTTGAGCCTGTACCACCATTCAATGTGATTATGGCTGATCATGTACTTTCAGTATCCCACTCCTGTTTTCTCTCCATTCCCCTTGATCCCTTCGGCCACAAGGGCCATGTCCAGCTCCTATAGTTTCTCCACGAGATTCCCCAGCAATTTCCAAATGAAATGCATGGTTCCTTCACTCTACGGGATTTTGGAAGAACTGGCAGGCTCTCTCCAGCCATTTGCACCATAGTTAATTAATCTGTTACCTCTCGAGTCTATCTGATTTTTTGCTGCTCTACTTTGATCCAGTCAAGTGTGATGTGTATCAGGAAGTAGGGATGCTTAAAGAAAGGACCCATTTGAGAGCTTTAATGCTAAGTTGCACACTACCTTCCCTGTTGCAGGTACGGCTGATTTCATTATCCGGGCGACATTGGCAATCGGAAGATAGATGTCTTGTTCCCTGTAGGACTCTTTGGAACCATTCGTGTCATCATGATCACCAAGCCCCTCGTCAGTATCTCCTACAACAAAACAACTTGGTTATTATACAACTCCCCAACAAGAGAATCAGACAGGCAAGGTTTCACTGGAACATTAGAATTAGAACAATCCATCATGCCAGTGAAAGAGATAGGCAATCAGTCCCACTCCCCTGCCTTTTCCCTATTTCCCTACTATATTTTCCTTTGCAAGTATATATTGAAAGTTTCTACTTCCACAACCATTTCAGGCAGTGTTATTCAGATCAGAAGCTGCTGTATAATGATTTCTCATCTCCCCCCTCATTCTTTTATTAATTACCTCGAATCTGATTCTGCCTGTTTTAAGAACATAGGAACTCGGAGCAGGAATAGGCCATCTGGCCCCTCAAACCTACTCCGCCATTCAATAAGATCATGGCTGATCTTTTTGTGGACTCAGCTCCACTTGCCCGCTCGCTCACCATAACCCTTAATTCCTTTACTGTTCAAAAACGTATCTATCCTTGCCTTGAAAACATTCAATGAGATAGCCTTAACTGATTCACTGGGCAGAGAATTCCACAGATTTACAACCCTTTGTGTGAAGAAGTTCCTCCTCAACTCAGTCCTAAATCTGCTTCCCCTTATTTTGAGGCCATGCCCCCTAATGCACCCCCTCCAGTGCCAGGTTAGGTTGATTGGCCATGCTAAGAAATTGCCCCTTAGTGTCCAGGGATGCGTAGGTTAGAGGGATTAGTGGGTATAATATTTAGGATATGGGAGTAGGGCCCAGGTGGGATTGTGTTCGGTGCAGACTCAATGGGCTGAAGGGCCTCTTTCTGCACGGTAGGCTTCTCTATAAAGTTCTAGTTTCACCTGCCAGTGGAAACAACTTCCCTGCTTCTATCTTATCTATTCCCTTCATAATCTTATATGTTTCTATAAGATCTCCCCTCATTGTTTTGAATTCCAATGAATATAGTCCCAGTCTACTCAGTCTCTCCTCATAAGCCAACCCTGTCAACTCTGATATCAACCTAGTGAATCTCCCCTGCACCTCCTCCAGTGCCAGTATATCCTCTCTCAAGTAAGGAGACCAAAACTGTACACAGTTACTCCAGGTGTGGCCTCACCAGCACCTTATATAGCTGCAACATAACTTCGCTGTTTTTAAACTCCATCCCTCTAGCAATGAAGGACCAAATTCCATTTGTTTCTTAATTACCTACTGCACTTGCAAACCAACTCTTTTGAGACTTTTGCACAAGGACACCCAAGTCCCACTGCACAGCAGCATGCTGCAATTTTTTACCATTTAAATAATAGTCCATTTTGCTGTTATTCCTACCAAAATGGATGACCTCACATTGACCAACATTGTACTTCACCTGCCAGACCCTCGCCCACTCACTTAGACTATCTATATCCCTTTACAGACTTTCAGCATTCTCTGCACACTTTGCTCTGCCACTCATCTTAGTGTTATCTGCGAATTTGGACACATTACGCTTAACCCCCAACTCCAAATCATCTATGTAAATCATACACAATTGCGGTCCCAACACTGATGCCTGAGGCACACCACTAGTCACTGATCGCCAACCAGAAAAATACCTATTTACCCCCACTCTTTGCTTTCTGTTAGTTAACCAATCCTCTATCCATGCTAATACATTACCTGCAACACCATGCACCTTTATCTTAGGAGCAGTCTTTGGTGCAGCACCTTGTCAAATGCCTTCTGGAAATCCAGATACACCACATCCACAGGTTCCCCATTATACACTGCACACAATGTTCTCAAAGAATTCCACCAAATTAGCCAAACATGACCTTCCCTTCATGAACCCATGCTGCGTCTTACCAATGGGACAATTTATATCCAAATGTCTCACTATTTTTTCCTTGATGATATATTCAAGCATTTTCCCTACTACAGAAGTTAAGCTAACTGGTCTATAGTTACTCACCTTTTATCTACCTCCTTTTTTAAGCAATTTATCAAGAGCAGGCTTATATTAACACTGCAATGACATTACTGTGTAAATCCCCTGGTCGCCACACTCCAATGCCTGTTCAGGTATTGTGAGGGAGAATTTAGCATGGCCAATCCACCTAACACACACATTTTGGACTGTGGGAGGAAACCAGAGCATCCGGCGGAAAGCCACATTGACATAGGGAGAACATGCAAACTCCACACAGACGGTGACCCAAGCGGGAATTGATCCCGGGTCCCTGCCACTGTGAATTAGCAGTGCTAATGACTGTGCCATTGTGCCACTATATAAACATGAGTTGTTTCTTAAACATTCGTCCTGCCTGAATCTCTAAAACAAAACGGTGCAGTTTGTGTCACCAGTAGCTGTTTCTGTTATGTTTGGAATCTGTTGGTGGGTACTTAAGGGGCACAAATTGGAAACACTGCTGCCTTACAGCACCAAGGATCTGGGTTCAATTCCCAGCTTGGGTCACCGTCTGCGTGGAGTTTGCATGTTCTCCCTGTGTCTGCGTGGGTTTCCTCTGGGTGCTCCAGTTTCCTCCCACAGACTGAAAGACATGCTGGTTAGGTTCATTGGCCATATTAAATTCTCCCACAGTGTACCCGAAAAGGCGCCGGAGAGTGGTGACTAGGGGGTTTTCACAGTAACTTCATTGCAGTGTTAATATAAGCCTACTTGTGACACTAATAAATGAACTTTAACTTTACATAATGCCTGCACATCCAACTCATCTACATATTCACAGTGCACACTGATTTAAATACAATGGAACCCAATTCAAAAAGGGAGCCTTGACGGGTAATCATGGCTAGGTCAGTTCTGGGGAGAAATACCTCTGGCAGTGGTTTTGATATTCCTCTACTCAATGGCAAACATCAAGTCTTACCTTCGTGAGACTGTAAAACATAGTGGCTTCCACTAATGTAATCACCCGCAATTCCTAACTGAGAAGCATCTGTAGTGGAGCTGTCACCATCCATCTGAAAAATTGAGAAATGTCGAGTCAGAAATGATTAAATCAAATTGCTTTTGAAGTATGTTTAGAAAATAAACTGGAAACTGTATATAGTCAAATTTTTTTCTGCCATAGTACTGAATCCACATACAAATTATACAATCATTTATACAAATCAACTCAGCCCGATTAAAATCTAGAGTAATAAAAAATATCGAGGAATGGGTGATAGAAAGCAAGAAGTGGATATAAACAGGGCTTTCTCAAGTTGGCATGTACTGAATAGTGGAGCACTGCAAAGATCAGTGCTGGGTCATTGGTTATTTACAATCTATATTAATGACTTAAATGAAGGGACAGGGTAATGTCAAAGTTTGGCTGATGACGTCAAGCTAGGTGAGAAGGTGAGCTGCGGGGAGGACACAGAGAGGCTGCAAAGAGGTACTGGCACGTTTAGATGAGCGAGGCAACAAAACGGAAACTGGAGTGTGAAGTTATTGACTTTGGTTAAGAAGAGAAAAGCAGAATATCTTTTAAAAAGTGTGAAACTTGTAAGTGTTGATGTTCAAAGTGTTTGTACAAGGAACACAGAAAGTTAGCATGCTAGTCGCAACAAGAAATAGCATGTTGGGCTTTACTGCTGGGGGATGAGGTACAAGAACAGAAACATAGAAACCCGACAGTGCCGACCCTAATGTTAAGAAAGCCCACCAACGCCTCTACTTTTTCAGAAGACTAAAGAAATTTGACACGTCAGCTACGATTCTCACCAACTTTTACAGAAGCACCTTAGAAAGTATTCTTTCTGGTTGTATCACTGCTTGATGTGGCTCCTGCTCTGCCCAAGACCGCAAGGACCTACAAAAAGTGGTGAACGTAGCCCAATCCATCACGCAAACCAGCCTCCCATCCATTGACTCTGTCTACACTTCCTACTGCCTCAGCAAAGCAGCCAGCATAATTAAGGACCCTACGCGCCCCAGACATTCTCTCTTCCAAAATCTTCTATCGGGAAAAAGATACAAAAGTCAGAGGACACGTACCAACTGATTCAACAGCAGCTTCTTCCCTGCTGCTGTCAGACATTTGAATGGACATACCTTGCATTAAGCTGCAGTTTCTCTACACCCTAGCTATGACTGTAACATTGTATTCTGCACTTTCTCGTTTTCTTCTCTATAAACTGTATTTCTTTGTATAGCACACAAGAAACAATACTTGTCATAAGAACATAAGAACATAAGAAATAGGAGCAGGAGTAGGCCATCTAGCCCTTCGAGCCTGCCCCGCCATTCAATAAGATCATGGCTGATCTGTCGTGGCTCAGTTCCACTTTCCCGCCCTTTCCCCATAACCCTTAATCCCCTCTCTTATCAAAAACCCATCAACCCGCGTCTTAAAAATATTTAGCGAGGTAGCCTCCACCACTTCAACGGGCAGAGAATTCCAGAGATTCACCACCCTTTGAGTGAAGAAGTTCCTCCTCAACTCCGTTCTAAAACGCCCCCCCTTTATCTTGAGGCTGTGCCCCCTAGTCCTACTGTCTTTTTTGAGCGGGAAGAGTCTCCCCACCTCTATCCTATCCATCATCTTATACGTCTCAATGAGATCTCCCCTCATTCTTCTAAACTCTAACGAGTACAAGCCCAGTTTATTCAGCCTCTCCTCGTAGCTCAACCCCCTCAACTCTGGTATCAGCCTAGTAAACCTCCTCTGCACTCCCTCCAAGGCCAAAATATCTTTGCGCAGGTGCGGCGCCCAAAACTGCACACAGTACTCCAGCTGCGGCCTCACCAATGCCCTATACAGCTGCAGCAAGGCCTCCCTACTTTTATATTCAATCCCCCTCGCTATGAAGGCCAGCATCCCATTCGCCTTCATGACCACATGCTGCACCTGCAAGCTGGGTTTTTGCGACTCATGCACTGTATGTTAATACATGTGACAATAATAAATCAAATCAGTGCAGAAGGAGGCCGTTCAGTCCATCGAGTCTGCACCAACAACAATCTCACTCAGGCCCTAGCCCCGTAATCCCACCTATTTACATTACTAATCCCGCTAATTTACGCATCCCGGGACATTAAGGGGCAATTTAGCATGGCCGATGCACCGAACCAGCATATCTTTGGACTGTGGGAGAAAACCAGAGCACCCGGAGGAAACCCATGCAGACACAGGGAGAATGTGCAAACTCCACACAGACAGTGACCCAAGCCGGGAATCGAACCCAGATCCCTGTGACGCTGTGAGGCAGCAGTGCTACAAATAAAGAAGCATTGCTACAATTGGGCGGTGTTTTGGGGAGATGACATCTGGAGTATTTTGTGCAGTTTTGGTCTCCTCATTTAAGAAAACATTTACTTGCATTACAGACAGTACAGTGAAGGTTCACTGACTTGGTCCCTGAGGTGATGGGGTTGTCCTATGATGAGAGGCTAAAGAAATCAGGTTTATATTCACTGGAGTTTAGGAGAATTAGTGGCAATTGCATTGAAACCTACAAAATTCTGAGGGGACTCGATTGGGTAGATGCTGAGATTGTTTCCACTGGCCAGGGACTCTGAAACACAGAGGTCCCTGGATCAGGGCCAAACATTTAGGACTGAGATGAGAAGAAATTATTTTATTCAAAAGGGTTGTGAATCTTTGTAAATCTCTATCCCAGAGAATTCTGGATGCTCCATCATTGAATACATTTAAGAACAAGATAGACAGAGTTTTGCTCTGGCAGGGAATGATGTGCTGTGGGGAGCAGGTAGGAAAATGGAGTGGAAGCCCAAATTCAGTCCAGATCATGTTGAATGGCAGAGCAGGCTTGAGGGGCACTGTGGTCTACTTCTGCTCCTGTTTATTCTGTTCTAATAGGCTATCAATGAAAGATATAGCAAATACTGGGATAAATTTGTGTTAAACAGAAAGTCTTTCATTTATAGAGTTTTTCACTATCGCTGGACATCTCAAAAGTGTTTAATAAGCCAATGACACGCTTTTGAAGTGTAGCAACTGTTGTAATGTAGTTATCATGGAAGCCAAATTGTGCACAGCAAGCTCCCACAAACAGCGAGGTGATGATGATCAGATGATCCATTTGTGTGATGTTGACTGAGGAATAAATATTGACCAGGGGCCAATCCCCTCCTCTTCTTTGAAATAGTGTGAATATGTTAACATTTCCTTTTGACTGCAAATCTAAGCATGAGTTACTAATAAGCGTGGAAGAGTTGTCATGCTTTTTTGCCAGAGACTGGGTCCCTAAGGAAGCAATGGCCTAGTGGTATTATTGCTAGAGTATTAATCCAGAAACCCAGCAAATGCTCTGGGGACTTGGGTTCAAATCCTACCATAGCAGATGGTGGAATTTGAATTCAATAAAAAAAATCTGGAATTAAGAATCTATTGACAACCATGAAACCATGGTTGAGGGGAGACCTGATAGAAGTTTACAAGATTATGAGAGGCATGGATAGTCAGAAGCTTTTTCCCAGGGTGGAACAATCAATTACTAGGGGACATAGGTTTCAGGTGTGAGAGGCAAGGTTTAAAGGAGATGTACGAGGCAGATTTTTTACACAGAGGGTGATGGGTGCCTGGAACTCGTTGCCGGGGGACGTAGTGGAAGCGGATACGGTAATGACTTTTAAGGGGCATCTTGACAAGTACATGAATGAGATGGGAATAGAGGGATATGGCACCTGGAAGCAGATGGGGTTTTAGTTAAGTTGGGCAGCATGGTCGGTGCAGGCTTGGAGGGCTGAAGGGCCTGTTCCTGTGCTGTACTTTTCTTTATTCTTTCTTTGTTCATTGTTGAAAAACCCCATCCGGTTCATCCTTTAGGGAAAGAAATCTGCTGTCTTTACCTGGTCTGGCCTACCTGTGACTCCAGAGCCACAGTGACATGGTTGACTCTCACTGCCCTCTGAAATGGCCTAGTCAGTTGCTCAGTTTCAAGGGCAACTAGAGATAGGCAATAAATGCTGGAATGGATGGATTGTCTTACGAGAAAAGGTTAAACTGGCTAAGCTTGTATACACTGGGGTTTAAAAGAGTAAGAGGCAACTTGAGTGAAAAACATACAAGTTCGGGTGAGGTAATGACCAGATGGAACTGGAACTGGAGAGGATGCTTCCTCTTGTGAGAGTGTCTAGAATGCGGTGGGGGGGGGGGAGGGGAGATAAAAATAAGGGATCACTCATTTAAGACAAAGATTCATTTGTTTTTCTCTCAGGGTTGTGATTCTTTGGAACTCCTTTCCTGAAAAGGTTGTGGAAGCAGGTCTCTCGGAATTAACAAAGGGGTGAAAGGTTATTGGGGGTAGGCAAGAATGTGGGGTTGAGGTTACAATCAGATCAGTCATGATCTTATTGAATGGCGGAAGAAGTCTGAGGGGGTCAAGTGGCCTATTCCTAATTCATGTCTTCATAAAAACAGTTTCAAAATAATTTAGGAGTGAGCCAGAAGTGCAGCAGTTGATAGTTGCGTTTACAATGAAGGCTTTCTGATTGGGGCACAGTGAACTGGTTAAACGAGGATCTCGTACAAAGAACCGCCTGTTTTAGTTGGGGAATTCTACAGCACATCCACCTCTGTTTTAACTTCACTTACACTGACTGCATGTTTTAGATGGGATGAACTGAGGGGCATAGCAATAATTGACCATGTTAATGTAGGGCAGGATGCAGTAACTCATCAATGCCCAATACCTCTACTTCTCAGAAGACAAAGGAAATTTGACATGTCAGCTATGACTCTCACCAACTTTTAGACATGCACCATAGAAAGCATTCTTTCTGGTTGTATCACAGCTTGGTATGGCTCCTGCTCTGCCCAAGACTGCAAGGAACTACAAAAGATCGTAAATGTAGCCCAACCTATCACACAAACCAGCCTCCCATCCATCGACTGCCTACACTTCCCACTGCCTCGGCAAAGCAGCCAGCATAATTAACTACCTCACACATCACAGACATTCTCTCTTCCACTTCCTTCCTTCGAGAAGAAGATACAAAAGTCTGAGGTCACGTACCAACCGACTTGAGAACAGCTTCTTCCCTGCTGCTGTCAGACTTTTGCAAGGACCTACCTTGCATTAAGTTGATCTTTCTCTACACCCTAGCTATGACTGTAACACTACATTCTGCACTCTCTCATTTCCTTCTCTATGTAGGGGATGTTTTGTCTGTATAGTGCACAAGAAACAATGTTTTTCACTGTGTGTTAATACATGTGACAATAATATAACAAATCAAATCAAAATCTGGGAAAACTGATGAAATAAGTACAAAGCTAAACAGAAAGGATTGGCAAACCAACTTCTGTTCAAAAGTCCCTCAACAGGAATAGTTTAAGCACTGACAGAAATTCATCAGGTGTGTCCCGGGCTTCTTTGAAGAGAACGTTATTGATGTATATTTAGGGTGGCATAGTGGTTAGCACTGCTGCCTCACAGCTCCAGGGACCTGGGTTCAATTCCCAGCTTGGGTCACTGTCTATGTGGAGTTTGCACATTCTTTCCGTGTCTGTGTGGTTTCCTCCAGGTGCTCCAGCTTCCTCCCACAATCCAAATGATGTTCAGGTTAGGTGCTTTGGCCATGCCGAATTGCCCCTTAGTATCCCGGGATGCGTAGGATAGAGGGATTAGCACGGTAAATATGTGGGGTTACAGAAAAAGGGCCTGGGATGGGATTGTTGTCGGTGCAGATTTGATGGGCCGAGTGGCCTCCTTCGGCACTGTAGGGATTCAATGACAGTTTCTGTGAGGTTGTGGAATATCAGGAAACGCTTCACAGCAGCCCTCATTGAGCAAAATATCCCATGAAACTAAACAAAGTGATTTAGGCACAGGTAATCAAAAACTGGGCCAAAGGAGGTTTTTGGAGATGTGGAAAAGTTAGGGAGAGTGTTCCAGATCTTGCTGCCTCGGCAGCTAACCCATGGCTGATAGAGGTGAAGGTGATTGGGGTGCAGAGCATGCCGAGTGCTGATATCCTGGTGAACTGTAGGATTATAGCAGCTGACAGCGATATTGAAGGGACAAGGCCATGGGAGAGACTGGAAAATAAGATTTTAAACTTAACTCGAACCATTGCAAGACTGGGGACTAATGTCCGTTAGTCAGTGGAGAAAGTGATGGGTGAACCAGATTCGGTGTGAGTAGTGGCACGGAAGCGGAATCTTGGGTGAGCTCAGGGTTATCGAGGGCAGGGGTGGGCGGCAAGGGCATTGGGACTGTCAAATCTGGAGGCATCAGGCATGGGTTATGATTTGATTGATGAGCTGAGGCAGGTTTAGGGTCTGTTGATATTACGGAAGGGAACGTAGGTAGTCTTGGTGATGGAGATAATAGGGGACAGAAGCTCAGCATCAATTCAGGTGCCAAGATTGTAACTGGTTTGGTTTAGCCTGACTGCTGCCAGTGCAAAGGTGAGAGTCTATGGTTAGGTAAGAGCTTGACAGGGACAGAAAACAATGGCTTCAATTTTCCTAAAACATAATGTGGAAAATGCTTCTGCTCATCCAGAACTGATTGTCAGACAAAGAGGGCTACAAATCAGAGGCAGTGACAGAGGCTTGAGCAAGATGAGAGTGAGAAAGGGGCTGGGTGTCAGTGTATACACAGTTTTCAGATGATACTGCCAAGGCAGCATGCAAGTTCAAAGAACCATAGAACCCTACAGTACAGAAGGTGGCCACTTGGCCGTTGAGTCTGCACCGACCACAATCCCATCCCAGGCCTTATTCGCATGCATTTATCCTAACTGGTCCCCCTGACACCAATCCACCTAACTGCACATCTGTGGACTGAGAAAGGTGAGAAATAGCAGGCGGCCAAGAACAGACCTTTGCAGTGGACTTCTGCAAAGTGGGACCAATGCAGCCAATTCCCTAGCTATGGTTAGGCAGGAAGAGAACTAGACAAGAACAGTTCCAACCAATAGTAAATGGACAGCGGCTGAAGGGAGATGATCTATCAAAGCCTGACGGAACATCATAGAAACATAGAACAACACAGCACAGTACAGGCCCTTCGGCCCTCAATGTTGTGCCGAATCAGGAAGATGATCAGAAATAGTTTATCATGGTTTACACTGTATGCCATGTGTGATTGAGATACACACTGTTTCAGTGTTGGGGCAGGGGTGGAGACCTGATTGGAGGTGTTATGAAACATATTAAGGTGTAATAGGGTATCAGAGCCAAACTACAGCAGCAAACAGAATCTGTTGTTGACAGGCAGTCAAGAGGGCTGAACATTTGAAAAATAACTTAAGACAGTCTTCTTCACAAAAACTGTGGCAAATTTGGGGAAATTTCATGCTGGTATTGCATCGGAGGCATTTTATTTAGACAGATCAGAAAGAAACCACTGCATTTATGGGTTTTCCACATTCAAGGCAACTCGGAAGTACTTTACAACCAATGAAGGCATTTTTTAAATTACAGTCACTGTTCCTGTGACAGCCACTAGCACACAGTAGGGGCCCAAAGGCAGCAAATGAGTTGAATAAGTAATGAATTGTGGTGTTAGTTGGAGGGAAGGTTGACCACAGCGCCCACTCTTCATACCCAGTAGTGATCTATGATTGGTAACAGTCCTTTACTGAAAGGCCTCGGTTTAATGTCTCATCTGAAACATGCCAGCTCTGGCAACGCGACATTCTCCCAGGTCTAGGGTGAGGTGCAAGGCTAAAACCAACACTAGGCTCCTTCAAAAAGAAGGACAAAGGAAAAGGACTGAGCTCCTACAACTTTAATAATTTATATGCTTATCTAAGTAGATTTTGTGCATAGATGGATTTCAATAGGGACCTGCATTGCTTACAGAGGCTCCCAAAAACAAAGTGCCAGAACAAAGCCAGAAAACTGTGGTAGCTTCATAAAATGCACAAGCATAAGATCTGCATGCTGTTACATGCTGAACTTCCTCACAACATCTGCACCAACTGTTAACAACTGATGTGTTAATTCAGGACTGTGATCTCCTTGTCTGGGCTTGCTGTCAAGCGAACCATTTTGCTTGTTAACTGATTGCGGTGTTTCTAGTGGGATTCAGTGCAAACTATCAAAATTAGTTTGATTAGAAACTGTGTAAAATCTATTACTAAAGTCAAGCTACTGTGTGGAGTACATGATGGCATAGTGGTTAGCGCTGCTGTCTCCAAGCACCAGGGGACCAGGGTTTGATTCCCGGCTTGGGTCACCGTCTATGTGGAGTCTGCACGTTCTCCCCATGTGTCTGTGTGGATTTCCTCTGGGTGCTCCAGTTTCTTCCCACAGTCTGAAAGACGTGCAGGTTAGGTGTACTGGCCATGCTAAATTCTCCCTCAGTGTACCCGAAGAGGTGCCGGAGTGTGACGACTAGGGGATTTTCACAGTAACTTCACTGCAAGCCACTGTGACACAACAGGCCTATTAGTGACACTAATGAATAAACTTTAAAAAAACTAAACTTATTAAGTAGCTGCTGGCACTGATCATAATTCCATTCATTGACAGGAAGACTCAGAGTCTTTCCGATGACTAAAGACATTGATTGCTGTAAAACCATTTGCTAACTCGTACACAGAGGATGGTGAGACCATCAGCATTCACCATCATTATTCTGCAGGTAACCACAGCTTCTAGAGTCTACCTGTACACTGCTAAACTTGGAAATTCAAATGTTGTCACCAGTGATTCTACACCTCCCATAGGTAACTCTGTTGAGAACCCTACCCCCTGCCAGTATCTGTAAAAGATAGAAAACAAGCTAAAGTTTCAGGTCAAACGGAAACATTTTCAGTTCGAGTTTCATATACCCAAAATTTTAACCTGCTTTTCCTCCCCAGATACTGGCAACACGCCGTGCATTTCCGTGACAGCACTCTGATTGGTAAACATTCACTTGAACCTCTTTATGTGAAAAGGCAGGATGATTGGCATACTGGAGTTGCGGCACAATAATCCTTTTTATGCATTTAAGGTTGCTTCTTCAAACTCCTGCAATGGCTTCTCACCTTGCTCCTGCATCGAGCTCAGGTCTCCCCCAAGGGTCATTACACAGTTGCTTTCTGTTCCACATCTACACGCTACTCCTTGCAGCAGGCATCAATAGGAATTGCGGCATTAGTTTCCACGGTACACTGGTAGCACCCCAATCTGCTTCCACCACCTAGCCTCTGCCGGTCTCTAAATTGTCCCATTGCTTGCGTGGTGAGCTGATATTCCTTCTGTATGAGTAGCAGGAAGACTAAAGTCAACTGCCTGTTCCCCACAGCACCCCTCCCCCTGGCAACTATCCGAGGTTGAAGCTGACTGCTTGCATTTGACTCCAAGATGAGCTACCTATCAGACACTCTGTACCATTACGCCACTTCTGTAACATCACATCTGCCCTGGCCTCAACTCACCTGCTGCTGAAACCTTCATCTGTTGCCTCTAAACTTGACTATTCTAGAACCGCTGAGAAAAAGCTTTTCATCATACACTCTTCAGACCATTTACAAGAATGCAACATGAGGGAAATCATCAAATGTATACAAGACTGCTGAACGATTGGCAAGTGGACTCTGATTGTTAGAAGCATTGATGTGGAGATGCCGGCGTTGGACTAGGATAAACACAGTAAGAAGTCTGACAACACCAGGTTTAAGTCCAACCGATTTATTCGATAGTAAACTCGCAAGCTTTCAGGGTTTGCCCCTTCGTGACCCCGAAAGCTTGCGAGTTTACTGTCAAATAAATCGGTTGGACTTAAACCTGGTGTTGTCAGACTTCTTACTACATTAAAAGCATTGCCATGGAAATGCACCAGTTGATAGTGACTGACAGTGAAATGCCAAGCATTGTTTTGAACTTTAAGCCAAGCAGCATGACTCTGATTGGTCAAGCGATTGCCATGAGGAATGAACCAATGAATGGTTGCCAGTTATTTTATTAAGTGGAAATAGGCGCAATGTGCATACAAGTCCTGTGTATTAGTACATGAAACTTCCAGTACATGTAAATGCACCAAACTGTGAATCAGAATGACAATCCTAAATTTGTCAACATAATTCTTAGCACACAGTCAGCAAACGTTATTCCAAATGTTGACTATTCCAAGGCACTCCTGGCTCGGAGGCTCTACCCTCCATAAACTTGAGATTATCCAAAACTCTGCTACATGCATCCTAACTTGCACCAAGTCCCTTTCATCTTTATGCTCGCCAATCTATATTAGTTCCTGGTTTAGCTAAGCTTCAATTTAAAAATTCTCACCCTTGTTTCAAATCCTCCATGGCCTCAGAATCCCAAGCATGACCCAATCCCCTTCCCACTAATCAATGCACCCTCACTGCCCAAAACAGAGACATGCGCTTTCTCTAATTCTGACCTTGTAGTACAACAGGCAATAGAGAAAACTAATAGAACACCCATGTTTAAAGCAAGGGTAATTGAATATAAAAGCATGGAGGCTATGCTTCAGTTATATAAGGTATTAGTGAGATCACATTTGGAATACTGTGTACAGTATTGGCCTCCTTACTTAAGGAAGGATGTAAACACATTGGAAGCATTTCAGAGGTGGTTTACTGGACTAATACCTGCAAGGAGTACATTGGCTGATGGGGAAAGGTTAGACAAGATAGGCTTGTATCCATGGAGTTTAGAAGAGTAAGACAGGACTTGATTGAAACACACAAGATCCTGAAGGGGCTTCACAAAGTTCATGTGAAGAGGATGATTCCTCTGTGGGAGGATCTAGAACTAGTGTTGCTGTTTAAAAGGGTTGGCCATTTAAGACAAAGATGAAGAGAATTCTTTTCTTTCAGTGTTGTGAATTTTTGAGGCTCCCTTTGCAAAAGGTGGTGGAACATAAGCATGAAAAAAAAGCAGGCTCTTTGAATTTTTTAAGGCAGGTAGCTAGATTCCTGATGAGCAAGAGGTGTGAAAGGGGGTAGGCCAGAACACAAAGTGGAACTTACAATCAGATCAGCCATGATCTTATTAAATGGGTGGAGCAGACATTCAAGGGGCCGAATGGCATCATTTGTATTTCCTCATGCTAAATGCTCCACTGACGGTGAAGCTTTCAGCTGCCAAGGTCCTAAGACTAGGAATTTCCTCCCAAATTCTGTTTCTCTTTCCTCCTTTGTAATGCTCCTTAGAACCTCTTTGACCAAGTTTGTGATTATCTGCCCTAACACCTCTTGTGACACAGTGTCATATTTGGCTTGACAGTGCTCCTGAGACGCAGGTCATGTTGCATCTGTACAAGGTGCTGGTGAGGCCACACTGGAGTACTGTGTACAGTTTTGGTCTCCTTACTTGAGAAAGGATATACTGATACTGGAGGGGATGCAGAGGAGATTCACTAGGTTGATTCCAGAGTTGACAGGGTTGGCTTATGGGGAGAGACTAAGTAGACTGGGGCTATACTTATTGGAATCCAGAAGAATGAGGGGAGATCTTACAGAAACATATAAGATTATGAAGAGAATAGATAAGATAGAAGCAGAAAAGTTAATTCCACTGGCAGGTGAGACTAGAACTAAGGCACATAGCCTCAAAATAAGGGGAAACAGATTTAGGACTGAGTTGAGGACAAACTTCTTCACACAAAGGGTTATGAATCTGTGGAATTCCCTGCCCAGTAAAGCAGTTGAGATTACCTCATTGAATGTTTCTAAGGCAAGGATAGATAAATTTTTGAACAGTAAAGGAATTAAGGGTTATGGTGAGTGGGTGGGTAAGTGGAGCTGAATCCATGAAAACTTCAGTCGTGATCTTATTGAATCGTGGAGCAGGCTCAAGGGGCCAGATGGCCTACTCCTGCTCCTAGTTCTTATGTGACAGCGTTAAAAGGTGATATACTATTGCAAGTTGTTATTGCTGAATCCAATCTAATTCTAATTTGAAACAAATTAATTTGGCTGAGCAAGTGGGTGAGGACCTGGCAGATGGAATACAATGTTGGCAAGTGTGAGGTTATCCACTTTGGCAGGAATAATAGTAGGAGGGACTACTACTTAAAGGGCGAAAAGCTGCAGCATGCTACGGTGCAGAGGGACCTGGGGGTCCTTGTGCATGAATCGCAAAAACCCAGCCTACAGGTGCAGCAGGTGATCAGGAAGGCAAATGGGATGCTGGCCTTCATAGCGAGGGGGATTGAATACAAAAGCAGGGAGGTCTTGCTGCAACTGTACAGGGCACTGGTGAGGCCGCAGCTGGAGTACTGTGTGCAGTTTTGGTCGCCACACTTGCACAATGATATTTTGGCCTTGGAGGGAGTGCAGAGGAGGTTCACTGGGCTGATACCGGAGTTGAGGGGGTTGAACTATGAAGAGAGGCTGAATAGACTGGGCTTGTACTCTTGGAGTTTAGAAGGATGAGGGGGGGGGATCTTATTGAGACATATAAGATGATGAAAGGGATGGATCGGTAGAGGTGGAGAGGTTCTTCCCGCTCAGAACAGTAGGACCAGAGGGCACAGCCTCAAGATAAGGGGGGGGGGGGGCAGTTTAGAACGGAGTTGAGGAGGAACTTCACTCAAAGGGTGGTGAATCTCTGGAATTCTCTGCCCGTTGAAGTGGTGGAGGCTACCTCGCTAAATATATTTAAGACGTGGGTAGATAGGTTTTTGGTAGGCAAGGGGTTAAGGGTTATGGGGAGAAAGCGGGAAAGTGGAACTGAGCCACTTCAGATCAGCCATGATCTTATTGAATGGCGGGGCAGGCTCGAAGGGCTAGATGGCCCACTCCTGCTCCTATTTCTTATGTTCTTACGTTCAAACAGAAAATGCTGGAAACTCACAGCCAGTCTGACAGTATCCACGGGGAGAGGATAGAGCCAATATTTTGAGTCTAGATGACCCTTCGTCAGAGCCGAGAGAATCAGCAGAGAATCAACACTATAAGGTTGGTGGGGAGTAGAATGGGACAAAGGGGACATAAATGAGGATACAGAAGGCTGAGAAAGGTGTTGAGAGTGCCCATTAAGTAATCAGAATACAAGAATGGCAGTACAGAGGTACAGATTGTTAAAGGACTGCCTGAGGAACGTGACAGTCTAATTTGGATTACGAAGAAACCAAAGCAGTCAGACTGAAGTGATCTTTTAAAAATTTGTTCCAGAGATGGGCTTGTGTTGACTGCCCATCCCTAATTGCCCTTGAACGGGGTAGTTTGCCCATTTCAGGAGACTTTGGCCAGACTACGTGAGGACGGCAGATTTTCCTTCCCTAAAAGAGACATTAGTGAACTACATGGGATTTTACAACAATTGACAATGGTCTCATTAGCACCACTTTTAATTCCAGATTTTTACTGCATTCAAACTGCACCATCTGCTGTGACAGGATTCGAACCTGGGTCCCCAGAGCATTCCCCTGGTCTCTGGGTTATTAGTCCAAGAACAATACCACTAGGCCACTCCCTCCCCTGCAGACCAATATGCGCAAAGTGCTTCATATACGCATGTGAAATTCACCATTCTTCTTCACCATTTGAACAGAGATCTTAGCACCTTCAGTAAAATAAGATGGGAATCACAAACATGCTTGCTGCACCAATGCAGCTAAATTCCATTCCCACGAAACAACATCAACAGGGGTTTATGCAAAGTTCATTCAGATTGTTGCCTGCAAAGTGTGATATCCAGTTTGAAGAGGCAAAGAACACAGTTTAACACAGATCCTGCAGGAGGAAAACATATATCAATAAAGAAAAGGTGACAAATGATTCTTTATCGCATTGTAGATGTTGTGCATCCTTCCCATAACTCAGACACAATCAGAGGAAAACTCAGCTGTGCTGATGAATATCTCGTTGAAAGGAATGACACTTTGTTAGATTCACATCATCCAATCAAATCTTTCATTCGTGGAATCCTTACAGTGCAGGAGGTGGCCATTCAGCTCACTGAGTCTGTACTGAGCACAATCCCACCCAGGACCTGTTCCCGTTACCTCACATATTCACCCTGCTAATCCCCCTGACACTAGGATCAATTTATCACGGCCAATCCACCTAACCCACACACCTTTGCACATTCAGAAAACAGTCAATCTGGAACTTCCAGACCAGTGAAAACTGTTGTTTCCACAGTGCCATACACAATACAATAAAGAGTAGATGCTTCAGAAGTGCTTTTTGGCGGGAGAACATCTGAAACGACATTAACCCTCAGAAACTTGCGGTGCTCTTTTACAACTGTGTGCAAGGCTGCTCTGACAATCAGGGCCTCTCCTCAAGCTCTGCTCTTACTGCAACTATTAAAACAGAACAGGTGCATCCTATCCGTCTGTCTTTGTGGTAATTTACAGAGTCTAAACTCTGCAGCACAACTAAAGGCCATTCAGCCTGTGTGCAAGCTCGACACTAACTTCCTCCCACCCCACTTCAACTCACCCTCTCTGCATCTCCTATTCCTTTCTCCCTCACGCTTACCTAACTTCCCTGTAAACGCGTCTATGATGTTCAACTCCACATTCTCACAGCTCGCTGGCTCAGGATGTTTCTCCTGAATTTCCTGTTTGGAGTTATTAGCGCCCATCTTAGTTTCATAGAATTACTACAGTGCAGGAGGCTGCCATTTGGCCCATCAAGTCTGCACTGACCACAATCCCACCCAGGCCCTTTTCCTGTAACCCCACATACTTACCCTGCTATTCACCTGGCACAAGGGTCAATTTAGCACAGCCAATCCACCTTACCCACACATCTTTGGACTGTGGGAGGTAACACATGCAGAATGTGCAAACTCTACCCAGTGACCCAAGGTCAGAATTGAACTCTGGTTCCTGGCACTGTGCCACTCCTGTTGGCACAAGTCATGGATCAAGCACAAATCCCTGTTCTTTATGCTCGACAGCACAGCAAAAGGCCATTCAGCTCAGAATCAACTCCTCACTATCCACCCTCAAAAAGAATTCTATTATGGTCACTCATCGCCAAGGGTTCTCGCAACTCGACAGCCA
The DNA here is from genome assembly GCF_965287045.1 of Carcharhinus amblyrhynchos. NCBI lineage: Eukaryota > Metazoa > Chordata > Chondrichthyes > Carcharhiniformes > Carcharhinidae > Carcharhinus > Carcharhinus amblyrhynchos. The sequence continues at coordinate 119,297,626 of NC_137329.1, forward strand.
GCCAATGCTTTTTCATTGCACAATACCCAATCCAAGGTGCCCTGTTCCCTTGTCGATTCATCAACATACTGGTCCAGAAAACCATCTCATATACACTCTAAAAGTTCCTCCTCTAATGTACTATAACTATTTTGACTCTCCCAATCTATATGCAGATTAAGGTCACCCATAATTACAGATGTTCCTCGAACACATGCATCCCTGATTTCCTGTCTAATGCTATTCCCAACGTTATCACTGCAGTTTGGTCTGTAAGCCACCCCTACAAATGTTTTTTGCCCCTTGGTGTTTCTTAACTCCACCCATACACATTGTCTGTGCTAATATCTTTCCTTAATATCGTATCAATATTCTATTTAATCAACAAAGCAACTCAACCACCTTTTCCTTTCAGTCTATCCTTCCAAAACATTGAATAGCCTCAACGTTTAGTTCTCATCCTTGCTCACCTTGGAACATAAGAGCATAAATAGGAGCAGGAGTAGGCCATCTAGCCCTTCGAGCCTGCCCCGCCATTCAATAAGATCATGGCTGATCTGTCGTGGCTCAGTTCCACATTCCCGCCCTCTCCCCATAACCCTTAATCCCCTTGCCTATCAAATACCTATCAACCCGCGTCTTAAATATATTTAGCGAGGCAGCCTCCACCACTTCAACGGGCAGAGAATTCCAGAGATTCACCACCCTTTGAGTGAAGAAGTTCCTCAACTCCGTTCTAAACCGCCCGCCATTTATCTTGAGGCTGTGCCCTCTAGTCCTACTGTCCTTTCTGAGCGGGAAGAGCCTCTCCACCTCTATCCTATCCATCCCATTCATCATCTTATATGTCTCAACGAGATCTCCCCTCATTCTTCTAAACTCTAACGAGTACAAGCCTAGTTTATTCAGCCTCTCCTCGTAGTTCAACCCCCTCAACTCCGGTATCAGCCTAGTAAACCTCCTCTGCACTCCCTCCAAGGCCAAAATATCCTTGCGTAAGTGCGGCGACCAAAACTGCACACAGTACTCCAGCTGCGGCCTCACCAGTGCCCTGTACAGTTGCAGCGAGACCTCCCTACTTTTATATTCAATCCCCCTCGCTATGAAGGCCAGCATCCCATTCGCCTTCCTGACCACCTGCTGCACCTGCAGGCTGGGTTTTTGCGACTCATGCACGAGGACCCCGAGGTCCCTCTGCACCGTCGCATGCTGCAGTTTTTCGCCATGTAAGTAATAGTCCTTCCTACCATTATTCCTACCAAAGTGGACAACTTCACACTTGCCAACATTAAATTCCATTTGCCAGTTCCTGGCCCATTCGCCCAGCCTATCTAGATCCTTCTGCAGACTCTCCACACCCTCCGCACAATTTGCCGTTCCACCAATCTTGGTGTCATCAGCAAATTTCGACACCATACACTTGGTTCCCTCCTCCAGATCATCTACATAAATGGTAAATAGCTGAGGCCCCAGCACCGACTCCTGGGGCACTTCACTAGTCACCAACCGCCAATCCGAATAGCACCCATTGACCCCCACTCTCTGCCTCCTATTTGACAGCCAATCCCCTATCCACGCTAACACCCTACCCCCAACTCCGTGCCCCCTGACCTTCTGTAATAACCTCTTGTGAGGCACCTTATCAAACGCCTTCTGAAAATCAAGAAACACCACATCCACCGGCTCTCCTCTATCCACTGCCCTAGACACATCCTCATAGAACTCCAATAAACTCGTCAGACACGACTTCCCCTTAACGAAACGTTAAGGGAGACCAGGGGAATGCTCTGGGGCCCCAGGTTCGAATCCTGCCACAGCAGATGGTGCAGTTTGAATTCAATAAAAATCTGGAATTAAAAGTGGTGATAATGAGACCATTGTCAATTGTTGTAAAATCCCATGTAGTTCACTAATGTCTCTTTTAGGGAAGGAAAATCTGCCGTCCTCACGTAGTCTGGCCACTTCATCCCAACTAATCAAACCCCTTTACATTTATCTGTGCAACTAATTCATCCATCTTATTTTGAATGCTCTGAGCATTTAGGTACAAAACATTCAAGCTAGTGCTTTTAATGTTCTTGTCCTGTTCCTATGATTTTTTTATTATGTCCTTATCTGGTCCTTGATTTCTCTATCATTTTATTTTCCTTGTTGTCTTTTTGCTCTTGAATACTTATGTAAAGGTTCAGGGGGAATCCTTAGGTACTCACTCCCCTGCTGTATTATAAACTCTCCTCAATTACTGTAGCAAGTACTGCCCTCCCTCCACTGCCCCAGGACAACCTCCTTCCTGGTCCTGCCTCATTCCCCAACTCAACAATGGCTCAGAGGATTGCTGCAGAGGTCTGTGCACACAATCCAAACTGATGCTGAAGGACATGAGTGGGGGAATGCCGCATGCTGGTACATGCCTTCTTTCGGAGGTGAATTTAAAGTGGAGCCCTCTTGGGTGGGTGTAAAAGATTCCGTGGCGACTTTTCAAAGAACAGAAAGGGAATTCTCCCCATTGTGCCGGCAAGTATTTACCAGTCATCATCAAAACAAATAAGAACATAAGAAATAGGAGCAGGAGTAGGCCATCTAGCCCTTTGAGCCTGCCCCGCCATTCAATAAGATCATGGCTGATCTGTCGTGGCTCAGTTCCACATTCCCGCCCTCTCCCCATAACCCTTAATCCCCTCTCTTATCAAAAACCCATCAACCCGCGTCTTAAAAATATTTAGCGAGGTAGCCTCCACCACTTCAACGGGCAGAGAATTCCAGAGATTCACCAACCTTTGAGTGAAGAAGTTCCTCCTCAACTCCGTTCTAAACCGCTCCCCCCCTTTATCTTGAGGCTGTGCCCCCTAGTCCTACTATCCTTTCTGAGCGGGAAGAGTCTCTCCACCTCTATCCTATCCATCCCATTCATCATCTTATACGTCTCAATGAGATCTCCCCTCATTCTTCTAAACTCTAACAAGTACAAGCCTAATTTATTCGTTTGGTCATCACTTCTTGAGCTCCCATTGTGCACAAATTAGCTGCCACATTTCAACAGAGTTACTCAGGTACAACAGAGGTTACGTTTCAAAAGTGAATCATTGGCAGTAAGGCACTTTGTGGTTGTCAAAAGCACTGTAGAAAGACAGGTTCTATCTGTCCACCTTCAAACCCAGCTCCCTGGTCAAGCTACTTCCAGTCGCTTCTCCTTTACTTTCTGGTTGTATCACAGCTTGGTACGGCTCCTGCTCTGACCAAGACCGCAAGAAACTACAAAAGCTCGTGAATGCAGCCCAATCCATCACACAAACCAGCCTCCCACCCACTGACAGTCTACACTTCCCGCTGCCTCAAAAAAGCAGCCAGCATAATTAGGACCCCACACACCCTGGACATTGTCTCTTCCACCTTCTTCTATTGGGAAAAAGATACAAAAGTCTAAGGTCATGCACCAACTCAAGAACTGTTTCTTCCCTGCTGCCATCAGAGTTTTGAATGAACCTACCTTGCATTAAGTTGATCTTTCTTTATCCCCTAGCTATGACTGTAACAGTACATTCTGCACTTTCTCGTTTCAAAGAACAGAAAATTACAGCACAGGAACAGGCCCTACAGCCCTCCAAGCCTTACAACGGCCATGTTGCCTGACTCAACTAAAACCCCCTACCCTCCCAGGGACCATATCTGTCTATTCCCATCCTATTCATGTATTTGTCAAGGCGCCCCTTAAAAGTCACTATCCGCTTCCACTACCTCCCCTGGGAATGAGTTTCAGGCACCCACCTTCCTCCTCTATGAATGGTATGCTTTCTATGGTGTGCAAGAAACAATACTTTTCACTATATACTAATATGTGTAACAATAATAGATCAAATTAACTGACACAGGTGTCTACTTTATTTCCTGACAACACCGGTGAAATGCCATGGGATATTTTCCTATCTTAAATGCGAGATGCGACAGCAAGTTGCCATTTTAGCCAAAGCCAAACCAGCACGGATTCCGCAGTGCTAATTCAGAAACTGTACCCATTCAGACTGAGTGAGATTAGCACATACAATCTAGCACACACAGGACAGTTATGGATGACTGGGTGTGGTGGCGTGGCCCCAACACTATCTTGGCGGATGACAAACACAGAGGGTGGCCCTTTTTTTTGGAGCCAACACCAAGTTTCTGTGGTATTCATTCTCAAGCCAGATCCCTTCAAATTTGAGTGCCTTCTTTGTATTGTCCTTGAACGTCTCTTCAATGATACATCAAGTAGATGCCAAAGAATTATCACTGATGTTTGTGACACATGAAACAAGTTATTTATTCCTTTGCACACGAGTTACTCCTTTGCCTTAAGATGAAATAGCCAAAAGCAATGAAAATTCAAAAATTTGCAAACTAAACACACACAAAGCCTGAAGTACAACTATGGGCAGCAAGGTAAGCCAGTCAACAAGTAATGCAACACTCAAGATAAAATATTAATGGCTAGTTCCCAAGAAATCAAACAATTACTCAGTACATTTTCTATGTTTTGAATAATCAGACCTTCCCTCACAACAGCCAAATCCCACACTACCAGCAAATTCACAATCATTCTTGAGCTCGCTATAGTTAAGAGTCATTACAGGACACTTCCTTCCCGGTTAACAACAAAATACATGTTATGGATCAGAAACAGTCGGTCAAACATTGAAAAAAAAACACAAGGTCTCTGGTCTCTAATTCATTCTTATTTGTAGAGAATGAACGTGGGGGGGGGGGGAGGCTGAAGAGATTGGCGGTCGGGGGTGGGGGGGGGGCAAGGGACAGATAAGCCAAACTGAGCCCAACATTGGGCAGTGAGGAAGAAGTAGGCAAGGGGGCAGGGGGGCGACAGGGGCAGGCAAGGGGACAGGGGGCAACAGGGGGCAGGCAAGGGGGCAGGGGCAACAGGGGCAGGCAGGGGGGCGACAGGGGGTCAGGGGCAGGCAAGGGGGCGGGGGGCAACAGGGGCAGGGGGCGACAGGGGCGGGCAAGGGGGCGACGGGGGCGGCGGGGGGGGCGACGGGGCAGGGGCCAACGGGGGCAGGGGGCAGGCAAGGGGGCGGGGGGGCAACAGGGGCAGGCAAGGGGGCGGGGGGGCAACAGGGGCAGGCAAGGGGGCGGGGGGGCAACAGGGGCAGGCAAGGGGGCGGGGGGGCAACAGGGGCAGGCAACAGGGGCAACAGGGGCAGGCAAGGGGGCGGGGGGGCAACAGGGGCAGGCAAGGGGGCGGGGGGGCAACAGGGGCAGGCAAGGGGGCGGGGGGGCAACAGGGGCAGGCAAGGGGGCGGGGGGGCAACAGGGGCAGGCAAGGGGGCGGGGGGGCAACAGGGGCAGGCAAGGGGGCGGGGGGGCAACAGGGGACAGGCAAGGGGGCGGGGGGGCAACAGGGGGCAGGCAAGGGGGTGGGTGACAGGGTAATGGGAGGGGGATCAGTTACCCCCCCCCGGGATTTTTTTGGGGGGGGAGGATTCCCGGGTCCCGGCTCCGGGATTCTCCCCCCACGCTGGGGGGGGGGGGGGGGGGTCAGCGCGGGCCTGGCGGGGACTCGGTTCCAAATGGAGCGCGGGGGAGCGGAGCGAGCGGCCCGGGTCCGGCGGGAGGCCCAGCGCGGGCTCCCCGGCTGCAGGCGGGCTGAGTGCCCGGGCCGCGGGAGGCCGGGCCCGGGGAGCGGGGGGAGAAGCGGGGCCCGAGCGGGCGGGCGGGCGGTGTGTGTCTGTGGCGGGGCCAGTGGTCGAGGCCGCGGGGCCGGGTTGCCGCTGCCGGCCGCCGGGCCGCCTCTCCGTGTGTGGGCGCGGGGCGGGGGAGCCGCTGCGATCGGTAGCGATCATTGGCCGAGCCGGGGACAAACCTTATGGCGGCGCTGCCGGAGCCCTGGTTGGTTGGTCGCAGAGGCGGCTGTGGTTGGACAAAATGGCTGCGGAGGAGCCAGTCCCAGCGCGGAGCTGCACTTCCCGCCGCCGCCCCTCCCGCCGCCTCCGCGCCGGGGCCATTCCCCCTCCCTCCCCCTGCACTGACAGCGCCCCAGGGCGGAGCTCCGCGCTCAGACCACCCCTCACAGACACACATACACTGCCCCACGGCGGAGCTCCGTGCCCAGACCATTCCTCACACATACACACACACTGTCCCCACAGCGGAGCTCCGTGCCCAGACCACCCCTCACAGACACACACTGCCCCCACGGCGGAGCTCCGTGCCCAGACCATTCCTCACACATACACACACACACACTGTCCCCACGGCGGAGCTCCGCGCTCAGACCACCCCTCACAGACTCACACACACTGCCCCAGGGCGGAGCTCCGCGCTCAGACCACCCCTCCTAGACACACTGCTCCCAGGAGGAAGCTCCGCGCCCAGACCACCCCTCACAAACTCACACATACGCTGCCCCACAGCGGAGCTCCATGCCCAGACCACCCCCTCACAGACTCCCACATACACTGCCCCACAGCGGAGCTCCATGCCCAGACCACCCCTCACAGACTCACACATACACTGCCCCACAGCAGAGCTCCCCACCCAAACCACCCCTCGCAGACTCACACATACATTGCCTCACAGCAGAGCTCCATGCCCAGACCACCCCTCACAGACTCACTCATACACTGCCCCACAGTGGAGCTCCATGCCCAGACCACCCCTCACAGACTCACTCATACACTGCCCCACAGTGGAGCTCCATGCCCAGACCACCCCTCACAAACTCACTCATACACTGCCCCACAGCGGAGCTCCATGCCCAGACCACCCCTCACAGACTCACTCATACACTGCCCCACAGCGGAGCTCCGCGCCTAGCTCACCCCTCACACACACACACACACACACACACACTGCCCCACGGCGGAACTCGACATCCAGACAACGTCACCCCCTCACGGTGGAACTCTGTGCCCAGACCACACCGGCCCACAGCAGAGCTCCACGGACAGACCACACTCTGTTCTCCACTCTCCCCTCCCTCAGATCTCGCACACATCTTGTCCCCAGCTCGGAGCTGCAAATTCACCTCCGTCCCACCCTTGCCCCCAGTTGGAGCGGGGATCGAACCCTGTGGTGTTGGCACCAATCTGATCCACACCGGGACCCGAAGAATGCCTGTTGTAGTCTGGAGCTGTGGATAGTGAAGCTCTAATTTCTTTCCATCGCAGGAATCTCTCCCCTCTTACCACCTGCCATTCAAGTTTATAGTTTTATTTATTAGAGTCATAAGTAGGCTTACATTAACACAGTGTTAACCGCTGTGCCACCCTTGTTGGAGGGGTTTACAAGTTAATACTCAACATGTTTGGCCCCATTAGGAACACACCTTCCTTGGATCTGCAAAGGGACTTGAACCTGGAGCTTCTGGCTCAGGGGCAGGGCTGCTCCAGGACCTCAGGACTGGTGCAGTAGATCTAAGATCTGAAAGGTAGTGTCTCAGTGGATCACATTCCAACACTGCAGTGTTGAAAATAGGAGATTCGGGTCCTGTTTCCTTGTCTTGCGTGTGGTGGAGATCACTGTAAATCATGCTTGGCTCTGGGTAGACAACTTGGGGTTAGCACGGCTGCCTCACAGCACCAGGGACCCGAGTTCGATTCCCAGCTTGGGTCGTTGTCTGTGTGGAGTTTGCACATCGTCCCCGCGTCTGCGTGGGTTTCCTCCGGGTGCTCCAGTTTCCTACCACAGTCCAAAGATGCGCAGGTTAGATGGATTGGCCATGCTAAATTGCCCCTTAGAATCAGGGAGACTAGTTAGGGTAAATGCATGGGGTTATGGGGATAGGACATGGGTGGGATTTGATGGGCTGAATGGCCGCCTTCTGCAGTGTAAGGATTCTATGATTCTAACTCGAGAAGAAGAAACAGTGTTGATCTCCCATTAGGCTGGTTACTCTTTATCATTACTGTGATTAATACTGGCAATGACTGACTCTGATGAAGGGTCATCCAGTCTCGAAACGTTAGCTCTATTCCCTCTCGTGCTACCAAATAAACCTGTTGGACTTTAACCTGGTGTTGTGAGACCTCTTATTGTGCCTATTCCCTCTCCACAGATGCTGTCGGACCTGCTGAGACTTTCCAGCATTTTCTGTTTTTGTGTCTGGCAATGACTTGCTTGGCCATAACTTAGAAAACAAATATATATTCATGTTTAACAAACTATTACATAAACTATTTGAGTAGGGGCAGGGAGCATGGAATCGCCTTTTTGCAAACTCCAAAGGGGGAATCATGCGTAGACTGGGTTTTGATTTCTTCTGTGGATCATTTAATATTTCTCCTCTTTAAGTGCTGTCGTAGCAGAGTAACTCACCTCCTGACTCCCCAAAGCCTGTCCACCATCTACAAGGCAGAAGTCAAAAGGTCATCTGGACTCGAAACGTCAGCTCTTTTCTCTCCTTACAGATGCTGCCAGACCTGCTGAGATTTTCCAGCATTTTGGTTTCAGATTCCAGCATCTGCAGTAATTCGCTTTTAACAAGCTAGGAGTGTGATGGAATACTTTCCGTTTGCCTGGGTGAGTGCAGCTCCAACAAAACTCGAGAAGCTTATTTTAAATTTGATTTATTATTATCACATGAATTAACATACAGTGAAAAGTATTGTTTCTTGCGTGCTATACAGACAAAGAATACCATTCATAGAGATGGAAACGAGACAGTGTAGTGTTACAATCATAGCTTGGGTATAGAGAAAAATCAACTTAATGCGAGATAAGTCCATTCAAAAGTCTCATGGCAGCAGGGAAGAAACTGTTCTTGAGTCAGTTGATACGTGACCTCAGACTTTTGTATCTTTTTCTCGATGGAAGAAGGTGAAAGAGAGAATGTCCGGGGTGCGTGGGGTCCTTAATTATGCTGGCTGCTTTGCCGAGGCAGCGGGAAGTGTGGACAGAGTCAATGGATGGGAGGCTGGTTTGCGTGGTGGTAAAACAAAAGCTCAACAAAGCTCCAGAACAAAACAGCCTGTTTATTTGGCACCTCCATGTGCCTCTCCAGTATTCGCTCCCTCCAGCAACCTTGGCAGCAGTGTGTGCCATCTACAAGATACACCGCAGCAATTTTCAAAGGCTCCTTCAACAGCACCTTCCAAATCTGCGACCTTTACCATCTAGAAGGTCAAGGGAGGGCAACAGATGCACGGCAATATCACAGCATGCCACACACCATTGTGACTTGGAACTAAATTGCCATTCCTTCACTGCTGCCAGATCAAAATCTTGAAATTCCCTTCTTAGCAGCACTGTGGGTGTTCTTACTCCACATGCGTTGTATCAGTTCAAGAAGCCCACTTTCCCGAGGGTCATTATGGATGGGCCTTGCTAATGACATAAATAAAGAACATAAGAACATAAGAAATAGGAGCAGGAGTAGGCCATCTAGCCCGTCGAGCCTGCCCCGCCATTCAATAAGATCATGGCTGATCTGGAGTGGATCGGTTCCACTTGCCCGCTTTCTCCCCATAACCCTTAATTCCCTTATTGATCAGAGACCTATCTACCCGTGACTTAAATATATTCAGCGATGACACTCTTGTCCCATGAACAAATAAAAAAAAATCTTTCCTGTCTCTTCAGGTGTCATGCGCACCTTATCTGTCTCCCAATACACCATATAGACCAAGAGTTCCCAAACTGGGCTCCATGGAACCCTGGGGTTCTGCTGGAACTTCTCCCAGGGGTTCCATGGCAGTCCAGGCCAGGATACTTCTCTAGAATCCAACCTCTAATTGGATAAGCTGGAAACTGTACCAAACTTCAACTGTACCAATCAGGGTGAGCGTGGAGATGGATTGATGGTGAGAATGGGGCCTGCACAAGGCTGAGAATATGAGTGAGGCTTGCGAGAGGGTGAACAATGGGGAGTTTAAAGTTTTAAGTTTCATTCATTAGTGTCACAAGTAGGCTTACATTAACACTGCAATGAAGTCACTGTGAAAATCCCCTAGGCGCCACACTCTGGCACCTGTTCGGATACATTGAGGGAGAATTTAGCACGGCCAATGCACTCTAACCAGCACATCTGGGAGGAAACCGGAGAACCCAGAGGAAACCCACGCAGACATGAGGAGAATGTGCAAACTCCACACAGATAGTGACCCATGCTGGGAACTGAATCTGGGTCCCTGGTGTTGTGAGGCAGCAGCGCCTCTGTGCCACCCTCAACCAGTCAGGTTTTTCTACCAACCAATTAGCCATATCAAATAGTTAAGTTATATTTTGTACCATAAATATATGTTCTCAATTTTTCAAGATACGTGATCTACATATAAGCTGTTTTCATTGAGCTGGTTTACTGCACCCACAGCAATCTGTTACTAAAGAGGCTTTTCTGTGCTTGCATCACTTGGTATGTTTTGTTCAGAAACTTCAAGCATCAAGCGGACTCAGTGGGATTAAGACTGCTTATCTCATCCCAGCTGCTGGAGTTCTGTCCACTTGATGTTAAAAAAGCAATGTGGCTGTGAAGACCAGACATGTAATATTTAACTGACCAAAAAGGCTGGAGGGATGGGTCACAGGTTCCCTACAGTGGCCATTCAGCCCATCGAGTCTGCACCATATCTCGGACAAAGCATATTTACCCAGGCCACTCCTCTGCTCTATCCCCTAACTCCACGCATATACCCTACTAATCTACATATCTTCAGACACTAAGGAGCAATTTAGCATGGCCAATCCACCTAACCTGCACATCTTTGGAGAATGAGGATGCAATATTAGATCTCCTATTAGGAAATGAGTTAGGGCAAGTGACGGAAGTGTGTGTAGGGGAACACTTTGGTTCCAGTGATCATAACACCATTAGTTCCAACTTGATCATGGATAAAGATAGATCTGGTCTTGGGGTTGAGGTTCTAAACTGGAAAAAGGCCAAATTTGAAGAAATGAGAAAGGATTTAAAAAGGGTGGATTGGGACAGGCTGTTCTGTGGCAAAGGTGTGATTGGTCAGTGGGAGACCTTCAAAGGAGAAATTTTGAGAGTGCAGAGTTTGTACGCTCCTGTCAGGATTAAAGGCAAAGTGAATAAGAATAAGGAACCTTGGTTCTCGAGGGATATTGGAACTCTGATAAAGAAGAGAGATGTTTTTCTCTTGTAATCCACAGGTGCTTCGGTCCGCCTTGTTGTCCAACAAGGGGCATACACGCGGTGGGTCGTACGAGGGCTGCTCTTGGATGTTTCGAGACTAACCTAACATAATAAGAACATAAGAAATAGGAGCAGGAGTAGGCCATCTAGCCCTTCGAGCCTGCCCTGCCATTCAATAAGATCATGGCTGATCTGTCGCTGCTCAGTTCCACTTTCCCGCGCTCTCCCCATAACCCTTAATCCCCTCTTTTATCAAAAACCCATCAACCCGCGTCTTAAAAATATTTAGCGAGGCAGCCTCCACCACTGCAACGGGCAGAGAATTCCAGAGATTCACCACCCTTTGAGTGAAGAAGTTCCTCCTCAACTCCGTTCTAAACCGCCCCCCTTTTATCTTGAGGCTGTGCCCCCTAGTCCTACTGTCTTTTTTGAGCGGGAAGAGTCTCTCCACCTCTATCCTATCCATCCCATTCATCATCTTATACGTCTCAATGAGATCTCCCCTCATTCTTCTAAACTCTAACGAGTACAAGCCCAGTTTATTCAGCCTCTCCTCATAGCTCAACCCCCTCAACTCCGGTATCAGCCTAGTAAACCTCCTCTGCACTCCCTCCAAGGCCAAAATATCTTTGCGCAGGTGCGGCACCCAAAACTGCACACAGTACTCCAGCTTCACGTCTTTAGTGTACGCTTAAACTGGACCAGATACTGGGCAACATGACAGCTCAGTGACTATCACTGTTTGCTGTGCAGATACATGGATTTGGCCCGGTGTCTGTGGGAGTTTGCGCATTCTCCCCGTGCTTGCGTGGGTTTTCTCCGGGCGCTCCGGTTTCCTCCCACACCCCAAAGATGTGCTCTTAGGCTGATTGGTGTAACAAATTGTCCCTAAATTAGTCTCCCCTCAATCTGGTTTCCAATGTGGAGTGCCATAAGCATAGACAAGGGTAATGCGTGGAGAGGGGACTCACAATGTTGAAATGGCGGCGCGGGTTCGTTGGGCCGAAGGGCCTGTTTCCCGTGCTGTGTTGTTCTTTGTTCTTTAGATGTATGACATGTATGGGCAACAGGGAACAAATAAGATGCTTGAGAAGTATAAAAAGTGCAAGAAACTACTTAAGAAGGAAATCAGGAGGGCTAAAAGAAGACATGAGGTTGCTTTGGCAGTCAAGGTGAAGGATAATCCTAAGAGCTTCTACAGGTATATTAAGAGCAAAAGGATAGTAAGGGATAAAATTGGTCCTCTTGAAGATCAGAATGGTCAGCTATATATGGAACCAAAAGAAATGGGGGAGATATTAAATGGGTTTTTTGCATCCATATTTACTAAGGAAACTGGCATGACATCTATGGAAATAAGGCAAACAAATAGGGAGGTCATGGAACCTATACAGATTAAAGCTGCTTGCTGTCTTGAGGCAAATCAGAGTAGATAAATCCCCAGGACCGGACAGGATATTCCCTTGGACCTTGAAGGAGACTAGTGTTGAAATTGCAGGGGCCCTGGCAGATATATTTAAAATGTCGGTATCCATGGGTGAGGTGCCGGATGATTGGAGGATAGCTCGTGTTGTTCCATTGCTTAAAAAAGGCTCAAAAAGTAATCCGGGAAATTATAGGCTGGTAAATTTGACATCAATCGTTGCTAAATTATTGGAAGGAGTACTAAGAGATAGGATCTACAAATATTTGGATGGACAGGGACTTATTAGGGAGAGTCAACATGGCTTTGTGCGTGGTAGGTCATGTTTAACCAGTCTATTAGAGTTTTTCGAGGAGGTTACCAGGGAAGTGGATGAAGGGATGGCAGTGGGTGTTGTCTACATGGATTTCAGTAAGGCCTTTGACAAGGTCCCTCATGGGAGGTTTGTTAGGAAGGTTCAGTTGCTAGGTATACATGGAGAGGTAGTAAATTGGATTAGACATTGGCTCAATGGAAGAAGCCAGTGAGTGGTAGTGGAGAATTGCTTCTCTGAATGGAGGCCTGGGACTAGTGGTGTGCCACAGGGATCAGTGCTGGGTCCATTGTTGTTTGTCATCTATATCAATGATCTGGATGATAATGTGGTAAATTAGATCAGCAAATTTGCTGATGATACAAAGGTTGGAGGTGTAGTGGACAGTGACGAAGATTTTCAAAGCTTGCAGAGGGATTTGGACCAGCTAGAAAAATGGGCTGAAAAATGGCAGATGGAGTTTAATGCAGATAAGTGTGAGGTATTACACTTTGGAAGGACAAACCAAGGTAGAATATACAAGGTAAATGGTAGGACACTGAAGAGTGTAATAGAACAGAGGGATCTGGGAATACAGATACATAATTCCCTAAAAGTGGCATCACAGGTAGATAGGGTCGTAAAGAGTGCTTTAGGTACATTGGCCTTTATAAATCAAAGTATTGAGTATAAGAGTTGGAATGTTATGGTGAGGTTGTATAAGATATGGGTTTTTGATAAGAGAGGGGATTAAGGGTTATGGGGAGAAAGCGGGAAAGTGGAACTGAGCAGCGACAGATCAGCCATGATCTTATTGAATGGCGGGGCAGGCTCGAAGGGCTGGATGGCCTACTCCTGCTCCTATTTCTTATGTTCTTAAGACATTGGTGAAGCCGAATTTAGAGTATTGTTGCAGTTTTGGTCACCTAATTACAAGAAGGATATTAATAAGGTTGAAAGAGTGCAGAGAAGGTTTACAAGGATGTTGCTGGGACTTGAGAAACTGAGTTACAGAGAAAGGTTGAATAGGTTAGGACTTTATTCCCTGGAGCGTAGAAGAATGAGGGGAGATTTGACAGAGGTGTATAAAATTATGATGGGTATAGATAAAGTGAATGCAAGCAGGCTTTTTCCACTGAGGCTAGGGGAGAAAAAAACTAGAGGACATGGGTTAAGGGTGAAGGGGGAAAAGTTTAAAGGGAATATTGCGGGGGATGGGCCAGTGGGGGGGGGGGGTGGTTCTTCACACAGAAGGTGGTGTTTCTTGCGGTCTTGGACAGAGCAGGTGCCACACCAAACTGTGATACATTTGGAAAGGATGCTTTCTAAAAATTGGTGAGATTTGTGATAAGCATGCCAAATTTCCTTAGCCTCCTGAGAAAGTACAGATGTTGGAGGGTTTTATAACTATAGCAAAGGCACAGAGGGACCAGGACAGGTTATTGGTGATCTGGATACCCAGGAACTTGAAGCTTTTGACCATTTCCATTTCGTCACCATTGACGTAGACAGGTGCATGTTCTCCATTACGTGTCTTGAAGTCGATGATGATCTCCTTCATTTTACTGACACTGAGGGACAGATTGTGTCCTGGGGGCAAAATCTTGCGAGAAGCGATAAACAAGATTCTCGCTGGTGAGATCTCATTTCCTGATTTTCCCCACTCTTCACTGGTGCTATAATGTTGTATAATGTTATAATATAATCACTCACCTGATGAAGGGGCTAACCCCGAAAGCTAGTGGCATTTACTACCAAATAAACCTGTTGGACTTTAACCTGGTGCTGTGAGACTTCTTACTGTGTTTACCCCAGTCCAATGCCAGCGTCTCCACATCATGGCTATAATGTTGTGGGCAGGAATCTCAATGCAGTACCTTTTAATGAATTTTAATATGATGAACGGGATTCCCCACCATATCTCCCCCCTATATTTAGAATTTCCTTATTGGTGAGGGGGGAGTCGAAGGGAACCTCCCGAGGGCGCACAGAGAGAGAGAGGTACATGCCCAGACCCCCAACATGGCTGTGTCAGGGGCAATACCAAGGGGGCCCACTCTGGGGAGCTCCATTGGAAGAGGTTCCCCTTATCTGTGGGGGGAGTTGCCCCAGGGCTTTTGTGTGTGTGTGTGTGTGGGGCAGGGGGGGGCGCAGTTCCCTCATCACTGAGGGAGAGCAATGTCTACAGGCAATGCACATTTCAGAGGCTCAGCATCAGCAAGGTACCTCACAGAGCTTGTGGAAGGTTTTCAAAGCTTGCAGAAGGATTTGGACCAGCTAGAAAAATGGGCTGAAAAATGGCAGATAGAGTTTAATGCAGATAAGTGTGAGGTATTGGCTTACAAGCCAAGGTGGAGATCATGGGGAAGGAGGGTGGGAGGGGAGGCAGAGGGGTCTGATGAGCAGGACAATGGATTGTCTTGAAGGCTCTCCACTTCTCCAGGTTGGTCTCTTGATCAGGAACTAAATGTCTGATGACAAATAGTCCCTCCCCCTCAGAGGGGAGCACCTTTTGTAGGTATCCCACATGGTGACTGTCCTCTGGTTCGATACCAGTGGAATCAATGGCCTAGTGGTATTATTGCTGGGCTATTAATCCAGAAACTCAGCTAATGTTCTGGGGGACCCGGGTTTGAATCCCACTATGGCAGACGGTGGAATTTGAACTCAATAAGAAGATATCTGATGATGGCCATGAAGCCATTGTCATGGTGGCACAGTGGTTAGCACCCCTGCCTCACAGCGCCAGGGACACGGTTCAAGTCCCAGCTTGGGTCGCTGTCTGTGTGGTGTTTGCACGTTCTCCCTGTGTTTGCTTGAGGGTACTCTGGTTTCCTCCCCCCTTTCTGGGAAGCAAGTACAGAGGAGATGTTAGGGGTAAGTTTTTCACTCAGAGGGTGGTGAGTGAGTGGAATTGGCTGCCATCGGTGGTGGTAGAGGCGAAATTGCTGGGGTCTTTTAAAAGACTTCTGGATGAGTACATGGGATTTAATGGATTGGAAGTTACAAACAGTTCTATGGCTTGGTAGGTATGGATGTGATCGGTGTAACTTGTGGGCCGAAGGGCCTGTTTGTGCTGTAGTGTTCTATGTTCTGGTTAGGTGCATTGGCCCGAACAGCTGGTGACTAGGGGAATTTTGCAGGAACTTCATTGCAGTGTTAATGTAAGCTTTGCTTGTGACTAATAAATAAATTTTACTTTACACTGTCAATTGTCAGAAAAGCCCATCTGGTTCACTAATGTCCTTTAGGGATGGAAATCTTCCGTCCTTACCAGGCCTGGACTACATGACTCCAGAGCCACAGCAATGTGGTTGATTCTCAGTTGTCCTACCTTTCCACTCACCTGGTGAAGGAGCAGCACTATGAAAGCTCATGATTCCAAATAAAGCTGATGGACTTTAACCTGGTGTTATTGTGCCTACCCCAGTCCAATGCTGGCATCTCCACATCGTGGACCTCTGAAGTGGCCTCCTAGCAAGCTATTTAGTTCAAGGGTTACGAGGGACGGGCAATTACTGCTGGCTAGTCAGCGATGCCCATGTTCCATGAACGAATGAGGAAAAATAAGGCCCTAAAGTGGGCCTTAATTGGTCGGTCCGACAACCTACAGGGACCACAATCAGATCAGCCATGATATTTTTGAATGGCAGAGCAGGTTCGAGAAATGGCCAACTCCTGCTGCTAATTTGCGTATTTGTACATCAAACAATCACTTAATGCATTTTTAATTTCCAATAACTAAGGCAACAAGCCCCCATTAATATTTTATCTGGAGTGCTGCATTATTTGTGGACTGGGTTATCTTATCACTTGTTGTAATTCAGGCTTCTGTGCGTTTAGCTGGCAAGTTCCTGGAGTATCAACCTAGTTAGATGAAATAGCCAAAAAAAATCTCCAGTGAGCTGTTTAATTGTCCACCACCATTCACAACTGGATGAAGCATACCATTCATAAAGTACATAGGCGAGAATGAAAGGAGAGGGGACAGAATATAATGTTGCAGTCATCAATAGGGTGTAAAGAAAGATCAACTTAACATATGAAACTGTGGAACTCGGCCACAGAAGGCTGTGGAGGCCAGGTCATTGAGTGTCTTTAAGACAGGGATAGATGGGTTCTAGACTAATAAGGGGTTATGGGGAAAAGACAGAGAATGGGGATAAGAAAATATCAACCATTATTGAACAGTGGAGCAGACTTGGCGAGCCGAGTGGCCTAATTCTGTTCCTATGTCTTGCGGTCAGTCCATTCAAAGGTCTGATAGCAGAAGGGAAGAAGCTGTTTCAGTCAACTGGTATGTGATTTCAGGCTTTTGTATCTTATCTCCTACGGAAGAGTGTGGATGAGAGAATGCCTGGAATGTGTGGGGTCCTTGATTACGCTGGCTGCTTTTCCAAGGCAGCGGGAAGTGTAGATGGAGACAACGGATGGAAGGCTGGTTTGTGCTGCATTCACAACCCTTTGTAATTTTTTGTGGTCTTGGTCAGAGAAGGAGCCATACTAAACTGCGATACATCCAGTATCGCAGAGCTAAGATTTGACCCATTGGTTGTGGAATTGCTTAACTCTATTACTTGCTGCTTATGTCGTTTGGTACGTAAGTAATCCTGACGTTGTAGCTTCACCGGGCTGACGTCTCATTTTTAGGTAGATCTGGTGCTCCTCCTGCACTCTCCATTGAACATGAAATCCAGTGTGACCAAGATAAGAAAGAATCATTTCTTATTTACCAGTTTTAAAAAACTGAATCTTTATAATGTATCAGTTACAAAGTACCTTTTTGTTTTGTACCAGAGTTGTTAGGTTTAGGTTACGCAGGAAGCTGATGTCATTGGTGTCTGCCTGTCACCCTGATGGCACACTGGTTAACACTGCTGCTTCACAGTGCTCGGGACCCAGGTTCGATTCCTGGCTTGGTCACTGTCTGCGTGGAGTCTGCATGTTCTCCCCATGTCTGCATGGGTTTCCTCTGGGTTCTCCAGTTTCCTCCTACAGTCCGAAAGACGTGCTGATTAGGTGAATTGGCTATGCTAAATTCTCCCTCAGTATACCCGAACAGGGGCAACTAGGGGAGTTTTCATAGCAACTTCGTCGCGGTGTTAATGTAAGCCTACTTGTGACACTTATAAACTTAAAAACTTTTGAGACAAGGGACAGTGCAAGGATCCATAAAGGTTGTGTGGTAGGCAAATTAAACATAATGTCATCAAAACAGACAGTAATACATGGTACAAATTCAACACATCCTATTCGTAATGTGAAACCGAAGAAAGTTCCCACTCTTAGTGTTGATGCTCCCCAAGCTTGCAGACATGGAACAATACAGTAAAAGGCCATTCAGCCCATCGTAGTTTTGAAAGAGTTTTCCAATTACCATCAGACAAAGTGGCCCAATTAGTGTTGAGTTGATTACAAAGGCGCTGCGTGTAGTGTATTAAACCTCTGATTATTTTGGGCAGTTCCAGAAATTCTTAGCTCGTAATTAATGATTCAGTGGCTCTGCTGATCTCAGGGTCTTCAAACATTTCCAATCAGCTGTTTGTATCTTGATTAAATTGTGATTACTTCAGGATGTAACTGTGAAAAAGCAGAGGCAGTTTGCACAGTGAAACTTCCTGTTTTTTTAAAAAACATTTTGGTTGCTTTACTTTTGTGCACAGCAGGGAAATCAGTCACACCAACACACCAAGATCAGCGGGAATGCAAATCTTTAAAAAGCAGCCATTTAACTAACAGAAATACCTTCAACAGTAATTTCAGAGACAGGAAGGGAAAAAAAACTTATATTTATGTCACTCTTTTTTCACAGCCTCAGGACATCCCAAAGTGTATTAAAATTAGGTCTTAAAAAATATACATTAAATACAAGAATTGATTTATTATTGTTACATGTATTGGTATGCAGTGAAATGTATTGTTTCTTGTGCGTTATAAAAAGCATACCATTCATAAAGTACATAGGAGAGAAGGAAAGGAGAGGGTGCAGAATATAATGTTGCAGTCATCAATAGGGTGTAAAGAAAGATCAACTTAACATATGAATCTGTGGAACTTGGCCACAGAAGGCTGTGAAGGCCAGGTCATGGAGTGTCTTTAAGACAGAGATAGATAGGTTCTAGATTAGTAAGGGGTTATGGGGAAAAGGCAGAGAATGGGGATAAGAAAATAGCAACCATTATTGAACAGTGGAGCAGACTTGATGAGCCGAGTGGCCTAATTCTATTCCTACGGTCTTACGGTCAGTTCATTCATAATCCCTCTTCGTTTCTCTAATGTTCATCTCCCCTCTGACCCATCTGTATTCCTGTTGGTTCTCAACTGTATTTTCTACATGATAACCGTCATATGTACACTTTTTCTTCCTTATCATCCAGGGAGCTCTGCCTCCGATTTAAGAGTATATACCTTGATTGTGTCTGGATAATTTCCTGACAACCTTTTGTTCCAGTATAACTGGCCCAGCTCTGTTCTTGCCCCTCTGAAGTTGGCTGTCTCCCAGTTAATTATCTTTGCTTTGGGATCCCTATTTATCCCTTATCACTGTCCTAACACCTACGATACAATGATCACTGTCTTCAAAATATTCTCCCTTGATCTACTTGGCAGACAAGAACCAGATCCAACACTGCACCCTTTCTTAAAGGCAAAATACCGTGGATGCTGGAATCTGAAACAAAAACAGAAATTGCTGGAAAAACTCAGTAGGTCTGACAGCATCAGTGAAGAGAGAATAGAACCAATGTTTAAACATTAGCTCTGTTCTCTCTCCAAAGAGGGTTCTATCTCTACACCCCAGTTATGACTGTAACACTACATTCTGCACTTTCTCTTTTCCTTTCCCATATATGGTATGCTGTATGGGTGGCATGGTGGCACAGTGGCTAGCACTGCTGCCTCACAGCACCAGGGACCTGGGTTCGATTCCCAGTTTGGATCATGGTCTGTGCAGAGTTGGCACATTCTCCCCGTGTCTGTGTGGATTTCCTCCGGATACTCCAGTTTCCTCCTACAGTCCAAAAGATGTGCTGGTTAGGTGCACTGGCCATGATAAATTCTCCCTGTGCACCCAAACAAGCACCAGAATGTGGCGACTAGGGGATTTTCACAGTAACTTCACTACAGCATTAATGTAGGCCTGCTCGTGACTAATAGCTAACCTTTAAAGCTTTGTTTGCAAAGCGCGTGAGAAACAATACTTTTCATTGTATACTAATATATGTGACAATAATAAATCAAATCAAAAGATGCTGCCAGTTTTTCCAGCATTTTCTGTTTTTGTGCGTATCCTTTCTTGTCGAACTGGATGCACACTTCTGTCCAAAATTTACCTGAACATAATCTAGAAACTTTTGCCCCCTCTCCACCCTTTATACTACCACTGTCCCAGTCTATATTTGGGTAATTAAAGACCCCCAATCTAACTACTCTGTAATGCTTGCATCTCTCTGTAATTGCCCTGCAGATTTGTTCCTCTACATCCCTCTCACTAGTTGGCAGTTGACTGACTGCACCAAGCAATGTAGTTGCACCATTTGTGTAGGACAAAGATTCGTAGACCAGGTCCTATGGATAACAATGTGACAATCTGTGGGTTTCTGGTATTAGTTGAGAAATAGACCAGGGCAGTTACAAAGAAAATTTCACATTCCAAACAAACCCGAGGCCTCAAACTAATACAGCAAAGACAATTACTCAATTTTTAAAGGCACCACTCATACCAAATATTTTTGAAATGTTTTAAAAAAATCTTTTCAAAAGCAGGCAATAAACCTACTTGGCTTCACTGAGAGCATGTTTGCATTGACATTGGAGAAGTTTGGTTTGCTCTCACTAGAACGACAGAGGTTGAGGGGCAACCTGATAGAAGTCTATGAGGGGCATGGACAGACTGGATAGTCAGAAGCTTTTTCCCAGGGTAGAAGAGCCAATTATTATGGGGCATAGGTTTAAGGTGCGAGGGACAAGGCTTAAAGGAGATGTACGAGGCAAGTTTGTTTTTACACAAAGGGCGCTGGGTGCCTGGAACTTGCTGCTGGGGACGTAGTGGAAATAGCTACGATAGTGACTCTTAAGGGACGTCTTGACAAATACATGAATAAGATGGGAATAGAGGGATATGGTCCCGGGAAGAGTAGGGGGGTTTTAGTTCAGATGGGCAGCATGGTTGGTGCAGGTTTGGAGGGCCTGTACGTGTGCTGTAATTTTCTTTGTTCTTTGTAGTTGACACATACCCAAGAAACTGAAGACGACAGTGGATATTAAAAACACAAGCATAATATAAATCCTTTATTTCTGTGTAATTAACTGACAGAAGAGAAAGTGGTAAGTAGGATAAAAACGTATTGGCAATTATTTTATTACTGTCGAGAATGTACAAAGATAATACTTTTTTTTCCTACAAAGCACAAACAAGCAGTAAAATATGACTGGTCGGGAAGAAATGAATCTACATTTTGTTCCCCCTCCCCCACGTGAAACATAAAGCCCTGAAAGCTGTGTTTCACTCGATATGATGTTGCTCATTTGAAGATGGGCTGCTTTGCAGCTTGATTTGTACAAGTCAGAACCACGTTGTGGCATATAATCATTTCTCGGCTGCACTGGAGCGTGCAGGTTTTTCACATCTGGTGTAGAAAAGGACCAGCTGAAGAACATGCAAGTACTTTGTCAGCTTTTGTAACTCAAGGGCCAAAGGGCTGGTCACTGATTTGCTAAACGTTCCTGACAAATTCACACTAAACTAGAACCATTCGTTATGGGTTTAAAAAAAATCCTTTACAATGTCAATTTTGACCAACAGCTATAAGGAACCTCAACTGCATCCTACTTTTAATGTAGATGTATGACTTGTAAGGGTTTAATCGGTTAAAGTGAATGTTTAATTTTGTGTGATGCATCTCAATAAGTGAAATTAAAACTTGCAATCTGAAGGAGATTCCACAAAATTCAAGAGTAAATTTTACCCATAGCTGCGATTTAGCTCAAAATGGCTAGGAAAACCATTAAATTATTTTACTTAAATATTTTCCATCTTTACACCTTGTTGCCGTGTTTCACTAACACTATTTAAAAAAAACGCCAGCTATTATCTCACACATACTTGCCTTCACTTACATCAGGAACACCAACAGAGCAATAATCTATTATTTTTAAAAGAACCTTAAGTGGTGTTGCTCAAAGCATGAAAGACCTTTTCTGAAATTCTGGCAACTTTGCATGCGATTCCTGGAAAGTTGCATACTGTTTACAAAACTACCCCCGGCCAATGTTTCGCTTCAGACCAACCTACACTTTGCATGTAAGCATGCTCTGGGTCTCAAGAATGCTTTGAGCAGGCATCCCAAAGTGGATCTGATCTGTAAAGGAGTGGACGAGCAGAAATTCCACAAAAAGTACAACCCTTTCATGTGTAATTTTTAAGTAGGCGACAGTGGATTTTCAAAACAGCAATTCATCTGGTTAAATTATTTCTTTGATACATCATGGGCAGGACATTCAAGACAATTTATAATAGAACGACAGAGCCTAAATCTGACTGGTCAAGGATGGTTTTTATCTTCCACCCCCTTTATCTAACTCAATCATCATATCCTTCCATTCCTTTCTACCTCATGTATTTTACCAAATTTCCCCATGAAAACATCCATCCAATTGTACTTCAAATATAAATGCGTTTAAATCAATAAGGAAAAAAAGTGACATTTTTCCCTTCGATTCCTATGCAATGGCTAATTTGCTATCACAGAGCAAAATCAGATTATTAACATAATCCGATTAGCTTTAGTTGAATGAATAATTGCAGAACCGAATCTTGAAAAACAAGTGAGCTTCATTCTGCTGAACAGTGCACTTTCGGACTACATCTAGCAGTTGAAAATAGCTGACATTTGATAAGACAAACCTTTCTGTTTGTTACGAATCCTCCAGAGAGTGCTGCACTTTGCAGTTGGAGATTTGTAAAACAATATTTCAGCACATGTACTGTGACATTGAAAAAGTACTAATGACGTGGCTCAGGTGCCATGTACAGTAGTTTTATTGATGTGATGTGATATGTAAATACTTGGCAGATGCTTAAGGAATTTAAGCTCGCCAATCACCCTTTCTTCTTTGTTTCAGACTCAATATAAACTAGAATTTTACATTTTTTTTAAACCATATTCAATACTTTGACAGCTTTTATTTGAACCCCTCCCCCCACCCTATTTCTAAGTGTGGTTCCTTTCTCCATTAGGAATGGGTTAACAGGCCTTCCAATGAAGTCTTAAGTTGATGTCAATTATTCAATAGAAGTCACTGATATATAAAGGGGCTACAGGTGGCACTGGGTGTTGTTGGAGAATTGCATGTGGAGTTGGATCAAAGAAATAAAGGTAGTTTATGAAGAAGAAGAACTCGCGTCTCATTTACTGAACTGCAACCTCAGACACCACCAATCCGCCCACACCTTCAGAATCCCACTGCTACAAAACCTGGTCTCCAAAAACATCCAAATATTGAAGCCCATTCTGAACTGGTCACTGAGGTAGATCTTCTAATTCTTCAGCCCCTCCAGTCTGGGGCTGCCACTGCTTGCCAAGTTAGATTACCAATAGCCATACAAAGTTTAATCAAGCGCCACTCTTAAAACGTGCACCTTACTTGCATTTGGAACCCTAAGTATGTTGGTTCCCCAGGAGCAAGGCAAGGCACAGTAGATGCACCTAAAGGCTTAAAATTCCCTTTCTCTTAGGCAGCATCCTGGAGTTTATTTCACAGTGGCCTGCATACAGCAGAAACCTGGCTGTTTCGTCTACAAGTATGGTTGCCGATTAAGATTCCACAAAAGCCCCATTATTAAGCATGCGCTAGTCAAAAATTACGTTCTTTTAAACTAGAATTAAAATGGAAGCTATTTGTCCTTATTGTCATAGTGGAAGTCCATAGATATGGTGAAAGATCAATACTGTTGTCAGAAATAAAGAATATCTATGGCACTTAAGGCCATTCAACTTGCATCGTATCTGGGCTGATCAAAAAAAATCCTAATCTCATTTTCCAGGTCTTTTGATCCTCAGCCCTGTAGGTTTAGGTTTAAGTTTATTAGTGTCACAAGTAGGCTTACATTAACACTGCAATGAAGCTACTGTGAAAATCCCCTAGCTACCACACTCCGGTGCCTGTTGAGTTCCACTGAGTGAGACTTTAGCATAGCCAATGCACCTAACCAGCACATCTTTCGGACTGTGGGAGGAAACCGGAGCACCTGGAGAAAACCCACACAGACACAGGGAGAACATGCAGACTCTGCACAGACAGTGACCCAATGGAATCCGGGTCCCTGAGGCAGCAGCGCTAACCACCGTGTCGGTCATAGCGAGTGTATATGTAAGTATTTTTTAAAAACACAATGAGGGTTTCTGTCTCAACCACCTTTCAGACAGTGAGTTCTGAACCCTATCTTCCTTTCAAATATCCTACACCCCATTACTGACTTTGTTCAGCAACCAGTGAAGTAAATGGTTGCTGGCACAATTTATTTGGAAGGTTAACATAAACAGATCATCAGAATTTTAATCTAAGGCATTAGAACATAGGGATAAAATTCAAATCTAGAGGAAAACACGCGTCGAAATGGCACAATCCACAACAAACACATCAAGATGAAAACCCTTGGCTTGCTAGCTGATTTGAAAAGAGACGGCTACAACATAAATCACAATCTAGGTTGAAGTTTGGGTCCAGCAAGTCCACCCAAATACCAGAACAAATTGGAATGTGTGTCAGCCACATTCAACATTTCACCCTGAATGCGAGGAACATGATGGTTTCAACTCAAAGTCCTGTTACCTATTAGATTACACTAACACCCCATTGTTAAGAATGTGCCTTTACTTCTTGGGAAGAGATTCTGGTTTTGATTTATTTAAAGTGTAATGCTTTTATATTTTACAAAGACTTCATTATTTTACTGAGTTACGACTTACGACTTACCAATCCGACTGAGAAGTTTAATCTAGTAATGCAATGATCGCACAGCTATTTCTGGCTTTCAGAAATAGTGGGAAAATGTGCTAGGCATCCTACAGATTGTCTGGTGAACACTGTGAATACAGAGTTAACACACATCACTCGGGAGACGCAGTCGGCCTAAGGAAACTTACCATTTGGCTACAAACGCAAGAGAAAACGCAGTGGGATGGAGTCCAAACTGTCGAAGTAATGCTAACCTTTGTAAATTGCCAGCAGCCACTGAGCTGGTGAGAAAAGTGAAAGGACATTGAGGCACCTTTGTTTTAACTGTTCACAGAATCTGACAGTGGGAAAAGTAGACCATTTGGTTTATTATGCCAGCACTCTATGAAGAGTTATCCAAGTGGTCCTGCTCCCCATTTCTTTCGCCACAGCCCTGACTTTAAATGTTTGTGCAAAGTCATGTATTTGGCAAGATACAATTGTTCGCAAGGATCCATATACAGGGCCACTCAACTGGATGGACTGTATCCTAATGCAGTGTGCGCTACATGTTCATCTGTGACAATAAAGCATATTGACAACACTAAGTAAACACATTACAAACCAAGCCAATGAAAGAAGCTTGAGTGCTAATGAAGACAAGTTTAGAAAGCTTCTATTATCAATATTTCATCCAAACCTGAAGATCAACTGATTCTTTAAGCACAGAGATGAAATTGCTGATATCCCAGAGTATGTTAACAGTGTCTTTTCACTGATGTCCCCTCTGTTGCACTGACATCTTTCCTAAAGCGTGGTGCCCAGAATTGGACATAATTCTTCAGCTGAAACCAAATCAGTGTTTTATATGGGGTACAAAGGGGGTCGCCATAACCTCCTTCCTTTTGTACTCTGTTTCCCATATATTTTACTAACCACTTTCTCAAGCTGTCATGTCACCTCCACCAATTTGTGCACATATAGCACCCCCTTCAGAATATATCCTTTATTTCTTATTACCTTTCCTCATTTTACCTCCCAAAATGTATCACTTCACATTTCTCTGCATTAAATTTGATCCACCACTTGTCTTGTCCATTCCACCAGCCTATGTCCTCTTAAAGTCACATAATCATAGAACCTGCGCAGAAGGAGACCCCTTGGCCCATCGAGTCTGCACCAGCAACAATCCCACCCAGGCCGCATCCCCGTAATCCCATGTATTTACCCTGCTAGTTCCCCTGACATTAAAAGGGCAATTTAACATTGCAAATCGACCTTGCCCACACATCTTTTATATGGATGTGAAATGGGTGACTCCAAATAGAGCTAACAGGAGCAATGGTGACATGTTTTCATACAGTTTAAATCGCAAATATAGAAATTATACAGTTAGAAGTCACTCTGCCCAAGGAAAGGCTATCCTCCTCAAGTTCACAATGCTTACAAGTTTTGTGTTATCTCCAAATTTTCAAATTGTCCTCTGCACATCCGGGTTGAGGTGACTGCCACAGATCAAGCAGTCCAAATACAGGTTCTTGGGAAATTTCACCAAAAGCCTTCCTCCATTCCTTTAATCAACTACTGCTCCCTGTCATTCTGCCAATTTCATATTGTGCTGCCACTGTTCTTTTTATTCCATAAACTTCAGTTCTGCTGACAAACCTCTTCTGTGGCACTTTAAGAAGCGTATTTTGAAATTCCTTTCTACCACAAACTATATTAATCTTATCAAATGTCTGATACCTTATCAAGAAAATGCTGCCAAGTTAATTAAACATAATTTGCCTGTAACAAATCCATGCAGGCTTTCCTTAAACAGTCCACATTTTTCCAAGTGACTATTAATTTTGCCCCAGATTATTGTTGCTAAAAGCTTTCCAATCATCGAGGTTTAACTGACCAACTTGCAGTTTCTGCGTTTCTCTTTACCCTCTGTTTTGAGCAAGGGTGTAATACTTGCAGTTCTCCACTCCTCTAGCACCATCCCCCTGTATCAAAGGAGGACTGGAATACAATGGCCAGTGCCTCATGATTTCCTCCCTTATCCTCAAGATGCACCTCGTCCAGTCCTGGTGACTTATCAGCTTGGGCAATGAGCTCTTGTTGTGTAATTTCTATATTTGCAATTTAAATTGTATGAAAACTTGTCACCGTGGCTCCTGCTAGCTCACCAGTCTGTGCTAAAGAAATACTTACACCCCAAAGAAATTTATTTCACTGCTGTCCGAATTGCTGCACGTTTTGCTATCTTTCTATAAAAATCAAAGTTTTATATAGGTATCAGGGCAGAATAAATGACTTTAAAACGGCAACCTAATTTAGCCTGTGCAAACAAAATCAGAAAAATGCTGAAAAATCTCAGCAGGTCCGACAGCATCTGTGGGGAGAAAATAAAGCCAATGTTTCAAGTCTAGCTGACCCTGGGGCAGCTCTGACGAAGGGTCATCTAGACTTGAAACGTTGGCTCTATTCTCTCCCCACAGGTGCTGTCAGACCTGCTGAGATTTTCCAGCATTTTCCCGGTTTTGTTAGATTCCAGCATCCGCAGTATTTTGTGTTTATCTTGGCCTATCCACTCTGGTCTGATTAACCTCACTGTTTAATCCCACTTTATCTGAAGACTACCTTAGTGCCACGTGCAATTCCATGAGAAACTAGTGAAAGTATAGAAATTCCTGTGCTCTAATAAACAAACCATTGGCAGCTTTCTGAATTCTTAATACATAATACAAATACTACTTACAATCACGTTGTACAAAATTCCTATTTCAAAAAGGATGTATTATCAGCAGAACCATTACAAGTCGCATAGCAATTCAACGTCTACCAGTAAGTTTATCATTTTGAGTCAACATTTACCAGTATAAATTTTTATGTCAACATTTCACATTCAATTTTCCTATTCTTGATGTCGCTGCAATCAGCAACATAAAAATCCAAGGGGTTTCCTGGAGACGAAGATGATCACATGTTCTTTGTGTGATCCTGATGAGATCTCTCTGGACATGAGTTACAACTGAATGTCACTCAACCAGTGTATCTGTACTCCGACTAATGCCACCAGTTACCAGGAGCAGCTTCTTAAAAAAGAACTATCTGAGCTTGGGCATCACTGTAGTCGGTGGATGATGTCACATTGGGCCATCCCAATGTGACATCATCAGAGGGATCTAGGTGTATGTGTACATAGATCCCTGAAAGTTGGGAATCAAGTAGATAAGGTTGTTAAGAAGGCGTACGGTGTCTTGGCGTTTATTGGTAGGGGGATTGAATTTAGGAGTCGCAGCGTCATGTTGCAACTGTACACAACTCTGGTGCGGCCGCACTTGGAGTACTGTGTGCAGTTCTGGTCCCCACATTACAGGAAGGATGTGGAGGCTTTGGAGAGGGTGCAGAGGAGGTTTACCAGGATGTTGCCTGGTATGCAGGGGAGGTCCTATGAGGCGAGACTGAGGGATTTGGGGTTGTTTTCACTGGAAAGAAGGCGGCTAAGAGGGGATCTTATAGAAACATATAAGATGATTAGAGGTTTAGATAGGGTGGATGGTGATAGCCTGTTTCCTCGGATGGAGAAATCTAGCACGAGGGGACATGGCTTTAAATTAAGGGGGGGTAGTTATAGGACGGATGTCAGGGGCAGGTTCTTTACCCAGAGGGTGGTGAGGGACTGGAATGCCCTGCCTGCTGCAGTTGTAAATGCGCCTAGTTTGGGGGCATTTAAGAGATTGGTGGATAGGTTTATGGACGAAAAGGGATTGGTTTAGATTAGTGGGTCAATGTTTTTTTTTAAAAATAAGACTGGTCGGCGCAACATTGTGGGCCGAAGGGCCTGTTCCGCGCTGTAATGTTCTATGTTCTATCTTGCTAATTTGCAAGTATTGGCCTACCCCTTCAGAGGTCAACCAACAATGAAAAAAAAGGCATTGCAAGAGACCATAATGTTTGATGATACCTCAAAATCATTGATCAAGGACAAGGTGCTGGTAAGATAATAGTGCAAAAGCAATCAAAGTAAACATGGTCAAAAACTAGGGGGTTATTTATGGAATCCTACATTGCAGAAGGAAGCCATTTGACCCATTGAGTTTGCACCAACTACAATCCCACCCAGACCCTATCCCCATAATCCCATGCATGCATTTACCCTAGTTAGTCCCCCTGACACAAGGGGCAATTTAGCCTGGTCAATCCACCTAACCAGCATGTCTTTCGGACTGTGTCAGAACACTGGAGCACCCGGAGGAAACCCAGGCAGACAAAGGGAGAACATGCAGACTCCACACATACAGTGACCCAAGTCGGGAATTTAACCCAGGTCCCTGGCATTGTGAGGCAGCAGTGCTAACCACTGTGTCACTATGCTGCCACATACTGTTTGATAATACCTCAAAATCCACTGATCAAGAGCAAGGTGCTGGTAGGATACAGTGCAAAAGCCATCAAAGTAAACTTAGTCAAAAATTAGGAAGAAGTCTGAAAAGGATCAGTAGAAAATTAACATAAGGTGTACAAGGAAGTATCTCATGCGACAAAGCTTGGGCGTAGATAATGGCTATTCAATACTGCTGATAGAGGGCAGAGGAGAGAAAATGAGACACTTTATATTGTTGAGTTAT
This sequence comes from Carcharhinus amblyrhynchos, assembly GCF_965287045.1. Taxonomy (NCBI): domain Eukaryota; kingdom Metazoa; phylum Chordata; class Chondrichthyes; order Carcharhiniformes; family Carcharhinidae; genus Carcharhinus; species Carcharhinus amblyrhynchos. The sequence goes on from NC_137329.1 coordinate 119,326,956, forward strand.
AATTCAAGTTGTTGAAGGTTATCTGGTGTATAACTCAATAAGTGCAATGTCATAGCTTTCCTCCACGAAGACGACAGATTATCACCGTGACAACTGAATAAAACCATTATTAAAACTTTATTTCATTTTAAGGAATTGTGGACAGCACAACTCCCTTTCTAAAACAAAAAACCTTTCCTAATCACCTGTACTACGAGGGGTAAAATTAAATCCGACTCAAGACCAAGTTTATTTTGAAAACTGCTGTCCTTTCTGACAAAACATTTCTGAAAATGAGCCCAGGTTTCAACAAGGCAGAGAAATCTTAAACACTAAGAATATATTCAAATCAGTAACATGGGGCAGGATTTTGCGACCTCGCTCAGGCGAGGCTCGTAAAATCCCACCTGAGGCCAACAGAGAATTCTCTTCTGCAAGCCTACACCTGCCCTTATGCCAGGGAAGGTGTGGTGGTAAAGTTCTGGCCATGTGATTCCTAGAGTGACAACTAGAGTACCAATCTGGTTCTGACATTATCAGAAAGATCAGCAGCCACTGAGATTTTAAATTCAATTTCCCTGTAAATGGCGCTGCTCGGGAAGCGCGTGGGTGCACAGATTCCAATTGTCCACAAATTTAAATGGGTAGGAAAAACCCTGCTCCTGTTGGGGGAGGCAGCACTTTCATTTTTTTATATATACAGAATAATCAAGGAGTTTATTGGCAACTTCTACATACTTTCTTTGGAAGTAATGCATTTCTTTGTGCTTGGGATTCCTTTAATACTGCCTCTGTGATTAGAATTAAATACTATTGCTTGCTACTGGAGTAAATAAAATAATTGTCTGGAATTCCCTGTGCTTATTTTTCACGTCTTCCCTTCCCAAAATGGGTCAAGCCTAATTTAATTTTGAGAGCTCAAAGTAAACTTTTATAACCTCCAGTCATTATCCCATCTTCATTAAACAGGATAGTTGTTCTAACCCACAGGCACACTAAAAACACTGCAGAAGCAGCTATGCCACACAAACTGCAACGGTTCATCATCATCTTTTAAAGGACAACTGGGGCTGGATAAGAAATGTTATCCTTGTCAGCAACACCCTCATTCCACAAATGAATTTAAAAACTGACTTCATCAAGACATCAGATGTGCTCGAGTTACACATGAGGTATTACTGCTTCATACAGTACAGGCTGTTGCACATGTCAGTCAATGGTGTGTCTAAATACTTCCTGCATCTGCCAGAGAACTGCCTTGCATCGCTTCTTACAACTTCAGATTTGTTGCGATAATACAAACTTAAAGTCAACAATAAATTTGATGTGGGAGAGTGATGTGGCAATTATCACAGTTCGAAGCTTTAAGCGGTAATCTCAAATTCGAGACATATTTTAAAAAAAAGAATTGCTTAGCAGATATAATAGCCCTGAAAACATGCAGACTCCTGTCATAAGGAATGTAATATGCCAGCCTAACACACCAAAAACTCCAAATTCTTCTAGCCTGACCTCTTAATCTCAAGAGTCTCAGTGGAGTCAGAAGCAGTATGTGCACTGCAGCACTCCCACCACGATGCAGCTTGTGCAGACTAACATACAATTAAAAATAAATTACCCAAATGGGGAGAAAATATTAATTTAAATGTGGCCGTGATGGTCATACTGATACCATCTTATCTTCACAGATATATATACTGGTCTTTATCTGCTATTGTATTTTTGTCTTACAGATGATGGTGGTATGAAAGTAAACAAGGACAAAAAAGGAAGCTCCAGGATAAGGTCAATAGGAAACCAAGATACTTGGGCAAGGAAAGCTCTCAATCTATACAAAGTGAGCAGGCAAGAGGCAACAAAGATGAAAGATGTGATTTACATAATCCCTCCAAGTCCCTGGACTACAAATGGGGCAGACTCATTACTTTCTGTGCCTCCTTTTGTACAGTACACTACTCATTTGGACCTACTGACACAGAGAAACGCAGTTCCTTCTCCCTCCGTCCAAATCAACAAAATACGCAAAACTTTCCACATGAACCTTGTGTCATTTTTAGCATCCACTATTTTCACATCCAATTCCACAAACTTTATGCAAAGCAACTTCATATTAGTTTTTATTCTAAAAGTTACTTTCATATAAAACGACCAGCCCGTTACTTCAGTTTTGTATCAGCGGTTGTTTAGGTACTTTTGAAGACGTGAAGTAATTCAGAAAACGTGTCGGTGGCTGGAACATCTATTTCTGCCTCCCAAGGTGCTTTCATGTCTCTTAACTCTTTCAGCTCCAACACGTCATGCTGTGGCTGGATATATTAAAACTTGGGAATTACCAGTCATGGTCTCAGCTGTGTCGGTTTTCGATTAATTCAGGGTTTTAAGGGGCAGTTGGTTGAGGCTTCGGGGCGGGAGGAGGGGGAAAAGTTGGTAGTGAAATTCACAGGAAATAAGTGTCATTTTGGAAAAAAGGCAAAAAAAATTAAATGGGTTGGGGGTGGAAATGAAAGTCACGAAGGTCATGGAAACGAGGAATAAAAAACATCACAAGCAGAAACACAATTTCATTATACAACTATTTTTCAGCAAGAACAGATAACCAAAGCTACATTCAACCAGCTTTCTATATAGCACCATTAATTTCTGCCCCCCTGCCCCAAATCTGCACGTTTTACTCTTGACACTGATAAAATGTGCATTTTCTGGATGCATGTTAAAACACAGAAGTACGGTTTACATCAATAATCCAGTTTTTAAACTACCCTGTACTGAAAATCAAATTTGCCCTTGCTCAAAATAATAAAAAGAAAAGCACAAAAATAAAACTTAAGTACCCCTGATCAAAATAACAAGTATACTTTTGGGAGAACAACCTTGGCTTTTGATGCCTCACTATCGACTCCTGGTCATGGAGAAATCAAACATAACTGCTAGAGGTCTATTCTGTCTTGAGCACACCATTATTATGGGGCATGCTAATCAGATCTTCATATTTCCACAATATAAAAAGTATGTGATTTTAATGTACATTATATTGAACATATTTAAATGCATCTTTTCAATCTGAACCGCTCGCTGTTGTGAATGGTTGGAACTGTACATTATGATCAAGAGAATAGCATTCACGTTCGGCAACTTTTTTTTCCTTTATTTTTCATTACAGCAGAAACCTAGCAGGAACGGCGCTGAGTGGATCCTACTTTAAGTCACACTTCATCTTTGAAAATTAGAAATTTGTCTTAAAAGGGCTCCGGTGAAAACCTTAACTAGCCCAGTTTATAAAATGTCTACATCTTTTTAAAATAAAAACAAAACTATGTCTACTTCTTATCAAGTTAGAAGTATAAAGTGAATATCCAATCGCAAGGCGTGAGGAAATATACCAACTGATCCATCCATTGGTGGAATTGTAGCTTTTTAATTAACTAAACTGCACAAAATTGTTTAAAGCAGTATTTACTGCAAAGAAAGCAAGCTTAACATATCTTACCAAATAAAGAATTCTCCAATGATATTATACATAATATATATCTATAGAAAGATACAAGAGCAATGTGAGTAAAAATTATAACTTTCCACTGGACTGACACTTCCCAATGCACCTCAATAAAGCTGAAACTGTTAGTGTGGGATTAACAGAAGTGCTGAGTGCAGATCTGTGTGCATCACCTAAAATTCAGCTCAGAATTTCTCTGCATCTTTGCGCAATAACTTGGTTGGACAAGTAACGGGTTAATGAGAAAAAAGTAGAAAAGCAAATAAAAAAGAAAAATGCAAGAAATTATCAACTACAGAGTTCAATGACAAGTACAAATCTCTACTGGTTAGCTATAGCTATAGCAAAGGTAATCTTCTGAACTATACAATTTTATGATGAAATTAGCCAGTATTAAAGCATTAATTTTCAACCTCAACCAGTCCAACAAAAAATGTTCCAAGTTACAAATCCTTAAAGTTGCATGACCCTACAACTTTCCAGAAATTAATTGTGCTCACCAAAATAGGAAGCTCTCATAGAAGGGACTTCAATTTACTTTAATCCGTACAATTGAGACAAAGCATTTAAAGCTTGCTTTGCTTGTGATGCTTTATTAGTCAATCATCACCGCCTGTTGGAAGACTGGAATCGATGCCCTTGCCGTACACCTTTCCTAGATTTCCCCTGCCATTTCTACACGGGAATAATTGTGTGTGTGAGGCAAGTCTTCAAGTCTGAAGAAACCAAACTATTGCTGCTGCAAAAGACTTTAGAAAATTCCTTTCTGGGCCAACAATAGATGATTACGGTTGAAGGATTTGGTGATGTTTCTTAAGGGAGTTAAGGGAAACCGTGGGGTCATACAACTCGTATAATACCCAATACATCTTCAATCATTTTTATAGTTGTATAAAAATTGAAAATAAAAAAGCAGTTTTTAATTTTTCATCACAAATCATGCACAAAAATGTCACTTGGTCGCGCGCACACACGCACACACAAAGAAAAATCGTTCAATAACTTTTGTTTCTAATGGTGATTCAGAATCTGTGTAAGTGCTACTCTGAGAAGGAAGCCGCTTCTCCGTAGTGCCTTTTTTGGTCCCAAACGTCATCCACATATAAACATGCTTTAAAGACCTACCTAATCCACCTGCAACAAGGTGAAACACCAACATTTCTTTGAAAACTCTTTAAACCACTGCTTGCACGGCAAACATCCAGTCACTACTGTAGTGATTTCAGAATAAGCCACTTTAGAAACAAGCCACCTACATGAACTCTACACAGTAATGTTAATACAAATTTAAAATCTACATTATGTTTCTAAAAAGCTATCATTTAAAACTTGCCTGAAGCCTATTGTCACAGTTCTAAAACAAGAAATGTACTTTGTACAATTAATACAAATTAAATTCCTTCTCTAAGAAGCTCACAAGTTATAGGGATTAAGAGTATAACAGAAACATATTACAAAACATTTACAAAATAAATACAAATACTATCCAACGGTACTTTACTTCTTTCATTCAGCAAATAGAAAAGTTCTTCTATTCATCACTCGGACTTGGATTTCTTGGCACCGCCACTTTTAGTGCTGCAAAATATTCATGGCATTGGGTTAATTGTTTTTCACTGTGGTCATAAGAACACAAGAACAAAAGAACTGGGGAGCAGGAGTAGGCCATCTGGCTCTCGAGCCTACTCCGCCATTCAATAACATCATGGCTGATCTTTTTGTGGACTCAGCTCCACTTACCCGACTGCTCACCATAACCCTTAATTCCTTCCCTGTTCAAAAATTTATCTCTCCTGCATCATAACATAGTGGAGGAGAATAATTGAAACTATCTGTTTCCATCTGGAAGTGCCATTTGCTGTCATGCATTTCTGAACAATGGTAAGGATCATAGGATATAGGTGCAATGAAGGTATTGTGAAAATCCCCTAGTTGCCACACTCCGATTCAGGTACATTGAGGGAGAGTTTAGCACAGCCATTGCACCTAACTAGCACATCTTTTGGACTCTGGGAGGAAATCTGAGCACCCGGAGGAAATCCACACAGACACTGGGAGAAAGTGCTGACTCCGCACAGACAGTGACCCAAGCCAGAAATTGACCCCAGATCCCTGGCGCTGTGAGGCAGCCACTGTGTGACCGTGCCACCCAAGTGGACCTAGGAAGTGCGTAAATTCACTTGCAGGGGAGGTTTCTGTGCATCTTTCCCTCCTGTATCGCTTGTACATTGTGACTGGATTTCGGTGGAACGATCAAGTCAGCTCCGCCATTCAATTAAAGGAGGGTAAAGGGACAAGAAGGGCTGAAGGGCAAGGTTTCTTTGGCTACTAAAGGGTCACAAGAAACACTATTTTTTCCTGCCCACATCCAGTCATAATCAATGTACAAGCGATACAGAAGGGAAAGATGCAGAGAAACTTCCCTTGCAAGCAAATGTAGACATTTCCTAGGTCCACTTGGGTGGCACAGTCACACAGTGGCTGCCTCACAGCGCCAGGGACCCAGGGTCAATTCCTGGCTTGGGTCACTGTCTGTGGGGAGTCGACACTTTCTCCCAGTGTCTGTGTGGGTTTCCTCCCACAGTCCAAAAGATGTGCTAGTTAGGTGCATTGGCCGTGCTAAATTCTCTCTCAGTGTACCCAAACAGGCAGCGGAGTGTGGCAACTAGGGGATTTTCAGAGTAACCTCATTGCAGTGTTAATGTAAGTCTAGCAGTGACATACATAAATAAACTTTTAACTTCACTTTGAAATCTGGAGCAGAATCTCTAGTTCCATTCATCTAAAATCCCAATGATTGCCCATTTAAACACTTCAGTTGAAGGCATCAAACATTTTAATTCCCTTGAAGATTTTGGCTGGCAAGACTGCAGAACGAATGAATTAAAAAAGGTGGCATGGATCTCTAAAATTTGCGATATTTAGAAAGGCTGCTGCCCAGCAAAAACACTGGCACTTTGCGACCACCACTGTAGAGTGGAGAGCACATTTTTACCTAGAATTCCAATGGCACAGGGCATGTGTGGGGACCAATTCTGAGAGAGCATTCATCTCTAAGCATTTTTCAATTAGGTGCCATGAGGCCCCTACAATCGGACTGTCTCAAATATTCATTCTTGCACAACCATCAACTATTTTGGACATCAAAAAACATTTATTCCCAGGTCAGAAAATTACTACAAAATATGGGAGAAAAGTTTGAAGGACTCATGCATGGTGGCACAGTGGTTAGCACTGCTGCCTCACAGCACCAGGGACCTGAGTTCAATTCTGGCCTCAGGTAACTGTGTGGAATTTGCAGGGTCTCCTCGTGTCTGCATGGGTTTCCCCTGGGTGCTCCGGTTTCCTCCCGTACTCTAAAGGTGTGCAGGTTAGGTTGATTGGCCTTGCTAAACTGGCCCTTAATGTCAGGGGGATTAGACGGTAAATACATGGGGTTGCAGGGAAAGGGCCTGGATGGGATTATTGTCGGTACAGGTTTGATGGGCTGAATGGCCTCCTTCTGCACTGTAGGGGTTCCAATGAGTACCTCATGCCAAGTAAAGCAGACAAGAGCACCAGATCAGATTGGATGCAAAAATCTTAAAGAGTGTTGACTCAAGGTGTTCAATCCAAGAAATAAACCCAATTTATTTAATTTATATTTGATGGATAAACATACTAGGACGAGAAATTATTTATCCAAGTCAAACATGTTTATGTAAACAGTTCTGGGAATCACACATATGTTTTTACAGTTAAAAAAAGACAAAAATTGGTCTATAAAAGTAATGCAATAGTGGCTTATAGAAATTTGCAGATGGTTTTACAGTGGCCAATTCTCTCCTCTGTTAATTTCATGGATAAGAAAAATCACGAGCGCTGTAAAATGGGCTGTTTTGTGTTCCTGGTGCAGAAGCAATTTGCCCCAGCATGAGTTTCAGTGTAGATACCGCAAATGTTTAATCCCATTCATCAAGAAGAACAATGCTAAGAAAAGCCTCTCCATAAAGAGCCCTTAATAGTAGTTCACTTACTTGTCTGGTGATGCTGTAGGCCGTTTCACAGTGCCTTTGGTTCCTTGTACACCTGTGTCTAAAAAACATAAAGACCGAGTTGTGAAAATTCTACTGGACATGGATCCATCTTCAGCAATAGCGCATAGAGAAATACTACATTCAATATTTAAAATCCTTACAGTTCAGGAGGCCATTCAGCCCATCGAGTCTGCACCAACCACAATCCCGCCCAGACCCTATCCCCATAACCCCACCAATTTACCCTAGCTGGTCCCACTGACACTAAGAGGCAATTTTAGCATGGCCAATCCACTCAACGGGTACATCTTTGGACTGTGGTAGGAAACCGGAGCACCTGGGGGAGTCGCACATGGACGTGGGAAGAACGTGCAAATTCCACACAGACAGTTGTCCAAGCCGGGAATCGAACCTTGGCCTCTGGCACTGAGAGGCAGCAATGCTAATCCCTGTGCCACCGTGCTGCCCCCAATAATTAACTCAATGGGTAATTATTTCCTCTACTGCAAGGAGAAAAATCTAAATCCAACTAAAATGCAGCGTAAACATTCTAGTGCTACATCAGCGGATCATTACCACAACATTTCAGCATCTTGATTTGGTTCAAGCAGAATTTTATAATGAGATATCTGAAGTTACACAGACAAAGAAATGAAAAGAGTTTAATATTTGACAATAAATTGAGGTGCATTTCTAATCATTAATCATTTCTTGATCATTGCAGCTTACAAACAATAAACTCAATAAACCAAATACAGCTAAATAGTGATGTTTCTGAACAAACCTGGAGTTATCCACATCAATATTTCGTGCTCAGTTCCACAGCGCTAACCATCTACGATTTTATATTCCACAGATCATCAAATCATCAGATAACAAACCACTACTGAAAAGTGTTTTCAACTTAAAATGATGTTACGTCAGAATTTCTATTTAAACTGACTATTTAAACTGTGGCATTGCTGGCAACAAAAGCATTTATAGCCCTTCCACATACAACTTTTCAGAGGGCATTTCCGAGTCAACCACGATGGTGTGGGTCTGGAGTCACATATAGGCCAGACCAGGTAAGGGCAGCAGATTTCATAAGTTCATAAGATATAGCAGCAGAATTAGGCTATTCGGCCCATCCAGTTCATTCTGCCATTCAATCATGGCTGATATGATCCTCATCCCCATCTTCCTGCCTTCTCCCCATAACCTTTCAACCCATTACCAACTAAAAATCTGTCTAACTCCTCCTTAAACTTACTCACTGTCGTAGCATCCACTGCAATTTTGGGGAAGCAAATCCTGCAGATTCACAACCCTTTGGGAGAAGTAGTTTCTCCCCAACTGTTTTAAATGTGCCTCCCCTTATCCTAAGACTATGACCTCTCATCCTGGAATGCCCCACAACAGAATGCATCCACTTCAAGTCTACTTTATCTGTACCTTGTGCCATCTTATATACCTCAATTTGATCTCCCCTCATTCTTCTCAATTCCAAAAAGTATTGGTCTAAAGTGTTCAATCTCTCTTCATACGACAAATCCGTCATTTCTGGAATCAATCCAATGAACCTCCTCTGAACTGTCTCCAATGTCACTCTATCTTTCCTCAAATAAGGGGACCAAAACTGTGCACAATACTCCAGGTGTGGCCTCACCGATGTCATGTATAGTTGCAACAATACTTCCTTATCTTTATATTCTGTTCCTTCAGTTATAAATGTCAACATTCTATTCACTTTCTTTATTATCTGCTGTGCCTGCTTGCTAGCTTCTGTGACTCCTTCTCTTAAAGGACATTAACCGTGATTGTAATGACTGAATAAGTCTGGAATGAAGAGCTTGTCGTATGAGGAACAGTTGCGGACTCTGGGTCTGTACTCATTGGAGTTTAGAAGGGTGAGGGGAGGTTTTATTGAAACTTACAGGATACTGCAAGGCCTGGATAGAGTGGATGTGGAGAGGCTGTTTCCACCAGTAGCAAAAACTAGAACCAGAGGGCACAACCTTGGGCTAAAGGGACAATCCTTTAAATCAGAGATGAGGAGGAATTTCTTCAGCCAGAGAGTGGTGAATCTGTGGAACTCTGCCGCAGAAGGCTGAAGGTCATTGAGTGTCTTTAAGACAGAGATAGATAGGTTCTTGATTAATAAGGGGGTCAGGAGTTATGGGAAAAGGCAGGAGAATGGGGATGAGAAAAAAAACAGCCATGATTGAATGGTGGAGCAGACTCGATGGGCTGAGAAGCCTAATTCTGCTCCTATGTTTTACGGTCTTACGTTTCATTTTAATGATATTGGATTCAAGTATTTTTTTCAAACCAGAATATTTTTTCGGGGTGGGGGCGGGAGACAAATTGTGCAATTTCACCCCATTCTTCTGCAAAAAGCCACAAATCTGAGCACTTGCCTGGGCTGAATTTTGCCGGCCGTACATCGCCATGCTGGGAGGAAGTAGGGTGTAACATGACGAGGGTAGAGTGCCTGTTATCTTCCCAACACTAAGGAATTTTATCAACCTCTGGAAAGGTGGAGGACAGGCAGTTAACTGCCTGAGTGCTGAAAAATGCATCCGAGGATGCTGCGAAAGGCCGAGGCGTTGTTCTCTAGGTTTCCAGCTCGATGTCAGGACCATTGCCACACAGACAAAATTCAGCCCACATATTACTAACCTACTGAATCAGAGATTTACAACCCAAATTCAATCACACCCGAGTCTAAAAAGAGCTGTGTGGCGTACAGGCCTTACAAGTTTAAAGTTTATTTATTAGTGTCACAAGTAGGCTTACATTAAAAGGTAACAATGAATTTATTGTGAAAATCCCCTAGTCGCCATACTCCGCCGTGTGTTCAGGTACACTGAGGGAGAATTTAGTATGGCCAATGCACCTAACCAGCACATCTACAGGAAATGATTAAGGGCTTTTTAGAAGGACCTATGATGCTTAAGGTTTTTGCTTCAGATGGACAAAATGGTTCCCCGTGCCTGATCATGTTTAACAAGTCATTCAGTTCCTTTGCCACGATGAGCCCTCATGCTAATTTAAATCATCATTAACACTAAAGCTGATTCTGCACAATTGTTATCAATTGCAATTTTACAGCTGTATAACAGCATTTTGCAGCATGCATCCTGCACTTATTCATCTATAAGAGCAAATGCCTGTAAAATTTTCAACGTTAACATATTGAGATTAATACTTTACTCATCTCAAATTGTAGCATATGCCTTTTGGCTTCATTGCACCTGTGTCAGTGTGAGCTCTTCAAATGGAGCCAACTAGCCTAATCCCACTTCTTTGCCCATTTTATGTTCTTCCTTTTAACTTACAAATCAAATTCTATTTTTAATTTTGTCTCAAAAAGTACTTACATTAAACATACCATGTGTTAATAATGCTCACATGTGGGAGCATTCAGTCTAATGTCACCATGATCTTCCAGTGTTCACAGAATCCCTACAGTGCAGGAGGCCATTTGGCCCATCGGGTATGCACTGACCCTCAGACAGCATTGTACCCAAGCCTTCTCCCCCCACCCTATCCCCCTAACCCCACACATTTACCATATCTAACCTAGCTGACCATCACATCTTGGGGCACTTATGGGGCAATTTATCATAGCCAATCCATTGTGGGAGGAAACTGGAGCACCCAGACGAAACCCACACAGACATGAGAACAGCGTGTAAATGCTACACAGTCACCTAAAGCCGGAATTGAACTTGGGTCCCTGATGCTGTGAGGCAGCAGAGCTAGCCCAATTTTAAGTTCTTTTACTACCAATTTGCCAACCAGCAAACTAAAAATATAAAAGAGCACAACTGACTCAAGAACAGCTTCTTCCCTGCTGCTGTCAGACTCTTGAATGGACCTACCTTGTATTAAGTTGATCTTTCTCTACAACCTAGCTATGCCTGTAATGCTACATTCTGCACTCTTTTGTTTCCTTCTCTATGAACAGTATGCTTTATCTGGATAGCGGGCAAGAAACAATACTTTTCACTGTATACTAGTACATGTGACAATAATAAATCAAATCAAATCTGCTTTATTGAATGCACACCAACCAGCAAAACTGCATTTATAGGAGCATCGTAACTCAGATTTTCTTGCTTAAGAATGATGGCACTTTGAAGTTCACAAGCCAGTAAGACACAAAACGCAGGCACCCAAATCGGATTAAAACCGTGTTACCTTGAAGCCATCTAACTTGCGTAGCTGGTCCGTATCCCTTCTCATTCCGTGCTGCAATCCTAAAAATAATGGCAGGCTTTGTCGTACAATCAATATGTGCATTAGCAAGATGTGATGAGGACACCACACAAGACGGCTTAGCACCACAGTAGACCCGCATAAAGGCTAACTGGGCAGGGCTTCCGGATTTCGATTCTGTCACCTGAATGCTGCGCACTGCCAAATAAACAGAGTACTCCAGAATCTTGCCGGCAGTTGTAGCAGGCGGTTCCCAGGTAAGGTGAGCACCATCTACACTCTGTGGAGGGAAAAAAGCGGGGGCGGGGGGGGAACAGAATTGAGAAATTAAAATCAGTGCTTGCTTCAACAATATTTTCCTGGCATTTCTTGACATGGTTTTCTAAACTACATTTCCTGCCTGCAAAAGTAACTTTAAATTATTACAGCAGCAGCCTCCCCACCTCTCTAACCCTATGTTTGCAGCGGCAGCAGAACGGGTGATTTACAAAGAAAGGCTGACAAAGCTCGATAAAGTACGGTACTTCTAAAATGCAGAACTATCCGTTCGGTACATTTGTGGTAACCTGCAATCTCTTTGTACCTTGGTAATTTTGATAGCAGAAGGGGCTCCAGGAAAGCCAGGGAGACAGGTTTTAAACGCACATATCTCACTGAAAGGGCCCCTTCCGCATGCATTAATTCCAGCAACCCTGAACTTGTACGCGGTGCCCGGGAGAAGCTCTTGCTTTTTCAGCATGCTGTAGTCTGGGGTGTTAGCACTCGCATCCTGAAACAAATAAAAGAATATTTAAACTTGGTTCTGTTTTGTAATGTCCTGTTTTTTAATAAAAGATTCATATCAGTTTACTAGCAGTTAGGTCCATCCAATAATTTTACCTCACATACTGTTTCCCTAAGTCTTTTAGTTATGCTAAAGACTTTACTAAAACATTCACTTTTGAGGTGTCAACCCTGACTCAGTGAGAGTGTGTTTCAGAAAGTTAACCCCGGTTTCTACTATTGGAGCTTGTAAATTGTTCTGATTGTTTGAAATTTGGCATTCTTTGTCCTGATGAGTGCAAGGTAAAAGGCTTCGATAGCATGTCTTTTCAGGAATATTCAAGTTCTGCACTATCAAGCACTGTTTATTACCAAAAACTGATGGGAATCCTAACCTTCTGTAACCCATGATCATGCAAGGAATGGGAAACAGGAGATAATTTTCCAATTGGCCATTTGAATTTCACTCACCTCGCCGTGACTGCCCTCTGGTGGTAAGTGATAATGAGTTACCACTGAGTTGGTTCCTTTGATGATTCCTACGTCATACCATGCATTGCCTTCTTTCTTTGGTGTTACCTTTAATTGTGCATAAGAATTTTCTTGTTTCTGAAAATCAATAAAAGGGTTTTGAATCTGCTGCAAAGCAAAAAAAAAACTTAAAAACCAACCATTGCGCAGAAACTCTGACCAAGACTGAAAAGGTTGTGAACAAAACTCAGTCCATCAGGCAGCCCAGTCTCCTATCCATTGATTCTGTCTATATTTCCCACTGTCTTGGCAAAGCAGCCAGCATAATCAAGGACCTTCGCTCTTCCATCTTCTTCCGTCGGGAAAAAGTCTGACCACTTCTACCAACCGACTCAAGAACAGCTTCTTCCCTGCTGCCATCAGACTTTTGAATGGACCAACTTCATACTAAGTTGATCTTTCTCTACACACTGGCTATGATTGTGTCACTACATTCTGCACCTGCCCCTTTCCTTCCTTATGATCGGTATGCTTTGTCTGTATAGCATGCAAAAAACAATACTTTTCATTGTAAACTAATATGTGTGACAATAATAAATCGAATCAAGAAAGTTTGAAATTCAGCCACATCTTATTTATGTTTGAGCACAGAACATCAATCCAGAGATTAGCTGTATTAAGAAGGCATTTTGTTTTATCAGTTTTAGCTTATCGTCAAGCAAGGATCAGACGGTAGGGTGCCATTACTGGTTGTGAAGGTATTGTATATTTAAAAATTCAGACAGAGCGTGCAACTTCAAATGTTCTAATAACAACCGTGTAAAATCTACTGTACAGAGTGGCCTGATAAACCAGTAGAACTGTAGCTGAGGAAACAATGGTAACTCTGTTTACGTACCCCATTCGCCAGTGGATTACTGTTAGAGACTTCATTTGGTGACACAGCTGCCGTGCTGGAGGATGGTGGAAGTGAACTGGCAGGACCTAGAAACAGAAGATCCACAAGATTACTTTCTGAGAGGTAGGCGTGAATTTATGCAAACTTACCATGTGTTTAATTAAGTTTAATGAAAATTTTTGAAGTGATGCATCTATTAGTATTAGCACTGACCCCTTAGAACATCATATGTATGATCCGAAGCAAAATACTGCGGATGCTGGAATCTGAAACAAAAACAGAAAATGCTGGAAATTCTCAGCAGGTCTGACAGCATCTGTACAGAGAGAATAGAGTCAATGTTTCGAGATGTTGGCTCTATTCTCTCCCCACAGATGCTGTCAGGCCTGCTGAGATTTTCCAGCATTTTCTGTTTTAGTACGTATGATCCTGCCTGCCTCTGAGCCATGTGATTGCTAAATCACGTAATATATTCACCATAATAAACAAGAAACCAACATAAAAGCACTGAACTCAACTGGGTGTATAAACACATCTCATTAACTTAACATCTCATGCTTTAACTAAATATTGGATTCACAATTTTTCCATTAAATTCATATCATTTGATTCCCAATATTGAGACATACAAAGATGCAGAATTAATTTATAAAAAAGAAGTTTAAATCATTGCTTCTATTCTGGAAGCAAAACATAGTCAACATATTAGATAAGTTCTTTGTCCTGTTCATTAATGCAAAAGCACTAGTGCATGTTAGGAAAAAGATCTTGATCCGACTACCAACACAGTGAAACCAAGAAATGTCAGAACACCTTCAACTGGTGGTCTCCCACTGCTTTGGTTTCACATCAGGTGTAGTGTATGTAATTTAGCCATAGCCAAGAAAGGACCACAGATACCTAGAGTCATACTCCTATAGTACAGGAGGAGGCCATTCGGTCCATCAAGTCTGTACCAGCCACAATCCCACCAGGCCCTATTGCCGTAACCCCGCACATTTACCCTGCTAATCCCTGACACTAGGGTCAATTTAGCATGGCCAATCAACCTAACCCGCACATCCTTGGACTGTGAGAGGAAACCAGAGTACCCAGAAGAAACCTACGCAGACACAGAGAAAATGTGTGTGCAAACTCCATGCAGACAGTGACCCAAGGCCAAAACTGAACCTGGGTCCCTGGCAGTGTGAGGTAGCAGTGCTACCGACTGTAATACCACGCCATCCATTAGAGGGAAACAATTGGTTATAAAGTTTGAGGGACATCACACGGCAAGTATGAGGTAAGGTGAAGAGGCAGGCTTCCATAAACTATCATACCCGGTCTGGGTTTTGAATCCACACCACCGGCATCAGTCTGCTTCATACTCAAGTCAACTGAGCAAACTGACCCCCACTGGGTGAATAACTCCAATCACATTTTAAAACTGTCTAGTCAATTGATTCTGATACCCAGCAACTTTTGAATCATTTCCATTTTATAAACTAATCCTGCCACCCGTACTTTCCTGATACTGAAAATTACCAGCCTGCATGCGCTCACAGAACTCTATCTGCATTGAATTGTTTGTGACACACAACAACATAAGCTTAATGGCTGCACCTTGCACTGTGTCACAGTATAATGGTGTTACCATCATTGGATCCCCCACTGTCAACATTCTGGGGGTTACCATTGATCAGAAACTCAACTGGACTCAACACATAAGCACAGTGCCTACAAGAGCAGTCAAAGGTTAGGAATACTGCGGCGAGTAACTCATCTCCTGACTCACCAAAGCCATCGACAAGGCACAAGTCAGGAATGTGATGGAATACTCCCCACTTGCCTGGATGGGTGCAGCTCCAACAACACTCAAGAAGCTTGACACCACCCAGGTCAAAGCAGCCTGCTTGATTGGCACCACATCTACAAACATTCAATCCCTCCACCATCGACGCTCAGTAGCAGCAATGTGTACTATCTACAAGATGCACTGCAGCAATTCACCAAAGATCCTTAGGCAGCACCTTCCAAACCCATGACTACTTCTGTCTAGAAAAACAAGGGCAGCAGACACATGGGAACACCACCACCTGCAAGTTCCCCTCCAAGCCACTCATCATCCTGACTTGAAAACATATTGCTGTTCCTTCGCAGTCGCTGGGTCAAAATCCTTGAATTCCCTCCCCAACAGCATCCTGGGTCAACCCACAGCACGTGGACTGCAGCAATTCAAGGCAGCAGCTCACCACCACCTTCTCAAGGGCAATTAGGTATGGACAATAAATGCTGGCTAGCCAGCAAGGCACCATGTCCCACGAATGAATAAACAAAAAGTATAGCCACGGGTTTACAATTAGATATACTGAGAAGGAAACATGAAAAGAAAAATTAACATTTCCAACTGGTTGAACATACTTGAGGTGGTAGGTTGGTGAATGTCCCCTGTGGCCTGGCTTTGCTGACTGCTTTGCATGCTTGTATCATTAAGACTCAGCACTGCTGCTTGAGACGGGGAACTCAGTGTGCTCAGTGGTACTGGCAGCTGCATTGGATCCTTTTGTTCTGCTGGTTGCTCTGGGGTCTGAGTCACAGGCTTCAGGCAATGCTGCAATTGCTGAGAAGAGTCTATGTTAGGCACACCTGGCTCTGAAGCGACATCCTCCGAGGAAGGCTTTACAGTACTGCATTCTAAAACAGAAACGCAAGCAGTTCTGAAAATAAAGATCTGATGTAATCGATTTCTATATAATGCTTAGAAAAGAAAACCTGGAACTCTCTTATACATCCGAAGGCAGCCCTGTGATGTAAACTAAATATACATAATTTGCTTTAAAAATAAAACCTGAACTTGACACCCTGCTAGGTTCTGAATGCAAATTTAGCCACGAGGCTAGATTTCTTTAGAAATGGGATGTAGTGTAAGTTTAATGGTTTCAGTAATCTAAACAGAAACTTGTGTTCTAATTAATGGAAAGCAATTTATAGCCATTAGCATAATTGTCTCCAAGACTGCAAATTTCACATTTTTGATTGTTACATGGACTTATGTGAAAATTATATTTTTAAATAGTGCGGCGGCATGGTGGCAAGTGTTAAGCACTGCTGCCACAAAGTGCCAGGGACATGGGTTCGATTCCCGGCTTGGTCGCTGTCTGTGTGGGATTTGCACATTCTCCCCATGTCTGTGTGAATTTCCTCTAGTTTCCTCCCACAGTCGTGTTGATTGGATGCATTGACCCAAACACTAGTGTGGTGATTAGGGGAATTTCACAGTAATTTCACTGCCGTGTTAATGTAAGCCTTACTTGTGACTGACAAACTTCACTTTAAAGCAAAATTTTTAATTTTGTTGCATGAGTCTGCAGAATGAATCCAAAAACAAATGGTTATCATTGGGATTGCAGCATAAAGTGGAGTTCTAGCTTCTTCCTGATACAAATAATAGCTTGCAATGCTATCTGAAGATGTCCCTTTCATGATAAGCCCATCAATGCTCTACTTTCTCAGAAGACTAAAGAAATTTGGCACGTCAGCTACAACTCTCACCAACTTTTACAGATACACCACAGAAAGCATTCTTTCTGGTTGTGTCACAGCTTGGTATGGCTCCTGCTCTGCCCAAGACTGCAAGGAACTACAAAAGGTCATGGACATAGCCCAATCCATTACGTAAACCAGCCTCCCATCCATTGGCTCTGTCTACACTTCCCGTTGCCTCGACAAAGCAGCCAGCATAATTAAGGACCCCACACACTCCGGACATTCTCTCTTTCGCCTTCTTCCTTTGGGAAAAGGATACAATAGTCTGAGGTCACGTACCAACTGACTCAAGAACAGCTTTTTCCCTGCTGCTGTCAGACTTTTGAATGGACTTGCCTTTGCATTAAGTTGATCTTTCTCTACGCCCTAGCTATGATTGTAATTCTGCACTACATTCTGAATTCTCTTGTTTCCTTCTCTATGAATGGTATGCTTTGTCAGTATAGCACGCAAGAAACAATACTTTTTACTGTATGTTAATACATGTGACAATAAATCAGATCAAATTATAGGTACTGTTCTTCTGAGAACAATGTCAGTCTATTCCCGAGCCACGTTCAAAAATTACTTTAAAAAAATGGTGCTTACCTGTAGCTTTTGGCAATGAAGATGCTGGAACACCTCCAGCAGTTGTTTTGTGTTGGATACTGTCTGCTGGCTTTGTTTCAGTAACAAAAGGCTCAGATGCAGTGACCTGGTGTTGGTGCTGCTGCTGTGCTGGATTTTGACTCAGCTGTTCCTGTGCTTTACCACTTTCCATTTTCTCTTGTGGATCCTTGAAGGCCTCCGACTGATCAGGTTGCTGACTCTCGGCCGCCTGTGGGATTGCTGCATTGGCAAAGTTCTTTAATGTCTGCTCAGAAGAAGGCTGAAGCTCAGAACCCCCTGGATTTTGTCCAGTCTCTGCAGTGGGTGCCAGCTGTGACGTGCTGGAATCTGACAAAGATGTACTACTGCTTGAAGTAACATCTGATGTTGTCGAAGCAGCCTGGTTATTGGAAAGTAAAAAGTTAAGACTGCAGGTATGAACACAAAACAAACATAAAATAATATCTTCATCAGCTTGTCAATATATCAAATACAAAATAGTTCTAATAGTTATAACCATTTTTGTGCTAATAACCTGCCTTATTAACAGAGTAAATAAGGAGGAACTGCTTCCTGTGGTAGAGTTTGGTTACTGAAAGACGCAGATTCAATGCGATTGCCAAAATACTCAGAGACAACATTAGGAAACAGTGATGTTGTGATTTGGAACATGTTGCCCGAGAGGGAATAGAAATAGATTCAACAGTAACTTTCAAAAGACAATCAGATAAATACTTAAGGTGAAAAAATGCAGGGCTGAGCAAAAAAACAGAAGGGTACAGTTAACTGGATGTTTTTACCAAAAAGCTGCCACAAGCATGATGTGCTGAATGGCCTCCTACCACACTATACCATTCTCCTATGATTTTTATTACACAAAGTAAATAATACAACAGAATAGGAATTTGGTGCAAAACAACTCAACAATCAGGCAATTTGAATTAAGCGAACCTGAATTAAAGATAAACGATAGACTAGGTATGTCCACGACTAGAAACGTTTCAAGTGGGTGAGAAAGGAAAGATTTATGAGGCAGTCATTAAGATTAATACAAGGGGAATATGAATCATGTCATAACTAGAGTCACAAGCTTTCGGGGTTAGCCCCTTCGTCAGGTGAATGGAGAGTTCTGGCCTCAGACAGAGCATATAAAGCACAGACAGTTTAGAGATTACTGATTAGAATGCGAATCTGTGTAAGGATTCGCATTCTAATCAGTAATCTCTAAACTGTCTGTGCTTTATATGCTCTGTCTGAGGCCAGAACTCTCCATTCACCTGACGAAGGGGCTAACCCCGAAAGCTTGTGAGTATATTATCAAATAAATAGGTTGGACTAAAACCTGGTGTTGTCAGACTTTTTACTGTGTTTACGCCAGTCCAACGCCGGCATACCCACATCATAAGTAGAGTTGCCAACAAATTTATTTTGAATAGGCTAATACCTCAAATTTAAAATACAATTGTACAGACATATGAAGCATTTGCCCAGTTACATCATCAGTAATATCCAGTTACACTTTTGAGTAAAAATTAATGACCAAAACATCGGGGTGAATTTTCCCATTCCACCCACCATGGGAATTGTAGTGGGCGAGGGGTGGATCATGAAACGGTCCGTTGACCTCGGCGGGATTTTATGGTTTCGGGATGAGTCAGAAAATCCTGCCCACCATCTCTATTTAATCCTAACCTTCAAACAGACTAATTGCAGAAACAGATTGCAATGACCCTGTGGCCAAACGAGCCATCTAAAATGGCGATTTGTAAAGCACTCTGGGACAATTGGGCAAAAACTAAACCGATAGGCTGCAGTTTAAAGAAAGAGACAAACAGGCTGCAAGCCTGACAATGAATAAACAGGGCACAGGTCATCTCCAGGATGAGAGAGACTTTCTGGTCACGCTGGTTTGTGTACCAGACATAAGGGCACTGTAAATCCTTATTTAGGAGGGAGGTATGTGACCTATATCCCTCCAGCACCGACAGACATGGCCGTTGGGGACACACCCAGAGATGTTAGAGATCTCAAGTTTGGAAGATGCGCCTGATGAAAATTTGATGACTTGAGCAGTACATCTTATAGATGCTACACTGCAGCCAGACTACACAAGTGGCTGAAGGGGGTGTTTGAGCTCATAGCTGGGCTGCTGATCGAGTGGATTGCATTGTCATGGGTAATGTCAGGATATTGAGCGCTGTTTCACCTAAACACATCACACTCTTGACTTGTGCCAAATGTTCGAAAACACTGAGCCTCTGAAAGGCTCTCGCAGCCATGGCATTTATACAGTTGCTCGACTTGATATCTGAGTCAACGATGACCCTATAAAGATATTTACGGTTGGAGATTTGGCAATGGTACTGCCATTAACTATCATGGTGAGATTCTCTCAAGTTAAAGATAGTCATTGCCTGACACTTGTGTGGTGTGAACATTACTTGGGGAGGTGGTGGCGTGGTGGCCTTGTCACTGGACCAGTAATCAATGTTAATGCTCTGGGGACCCAGGTTCAAATCCATCACGGCAGATGGTGAAATTTGAATTCCATATAAAATCTGGAATTATAAGAACATAAGAAATAGGAGCAGGAGTAGGCCATCTAGCCCTTCGAGCCTGCCCCGCCATTCAATAAGATCATGGCTGATCCGTCGTGGCTCAGTTCCACATTCCCGTCCTCTCCCCATAACCCTTAATCCCCTTGCCTATCAAAAACCTATCAACCCGCGTCTTAAAAATATTTAGCGAGGCAGCCTCCACCACCTCAACGGGCAGAGAATTCCAGAGATTCACCACCCTTTGAGTGAAGAAGTTCCTCCTCAACTCCGTTAAAAAACCCCCCCTTTATCTTGAAGCTGTGCCCCCTAGTCCTACTGTCCTTTCTCAGCGGGAAGAGTCTCTCCACCTCTATCCTATCCATCCCATTCATCATCTTATACGTCTCAATGAGATCTCCTCTCATTCTTCTAAACTCTAACGAGTACAAGCCTAGTTTATTCAGCCTCTCCTCATAGCTCAACCCCCTCAATTCCGGTATCAACCTTGTAAACCTCCTCTGCACTCCCTCCAAGGCCAAAATATCCTTGCGTAAGTGCGGTGACCAAAACTGCACACAGTACTCCAGCTGCGGCCTCACCAATGCCCTATACAGCTGCAGCAAGACCTCCCTACTTTTATATTCAATCCCCCTCGCTACGAAGGCCAGCATCCCATTCGCCTTCCTGACCACCTGCTGCACCTGCAAGCTGGGTTTTTGCGACTCATGCACAAGGACCCCGAGGTCCCTCTGCACCATCGCCTGCTGCAGTTTTTCGCCATGTAAGAAATAGTCCTTCCTACCATTATTCCTACCAAAGTGGACCACCTCACACTTGCCAACATTAAATTCCATTTGCCATTTCCTGGCCCATTCGCCCAGCCTATCTAGATCCTTCTGCAGACTCTCCACACCCTCCGTGCAATTTGCCTTTCCCCCAATCTTGGTGTCATCAGCAAATTTCGACACCATACACTCGGTTCCCTCCTCCAGATCTAATGACGATCATGAAACCATTGCTGATTTCGTAAAAACCCTTCTTGTTCACTAATGTTCTTTAGGGAAGGAAGTCTGCTGTCCTTACCTGGTCTGGCCAAGTGTAAGTCTAAATCCACAGAAATGTGGTTGGCTTTCAAATGCCCTAAGGGATGGGCAACAAATGCTGGCCCAGCCAGCAACATCCACATCCCATGAACAAATATTTTAAAGACCTCTCATTTAGCTCTTGCTGCACATGTGGTTAGTGTGTAAGAACTCCCCTTCCCACTCCTGTCCCAACATAAAGCCTTGCTGCATGACTTGTCAAGTAGAGATTGGGCAGCACACAAAGGCTGGGCTGTGCAGTGCAATCTCTCCGAACTTTCCCTTGTGCGTTGAGGATTAAAAAAAAAAGTTTTAAACAAAGCTTACTATTGCACCAGTCAAAGCAAAATCAGTTTCTTATTTTCTTACCTGCAGTGAAGGACCTGGAGTTGGTGTGGATTGTGTAACAGTGGTCACTGCTCCAGTGCATGCTGCTGAGACAGTAGTTGCTGTATTGGTAGTTCCTGCAGTTGCTGTTTCTCCATGTACACTTTCTGGCATACCATTATTACTTGTGTCTGGTGGCTGAACTGTGACATACATATCCCAATAAGTTAACAAAAGCAGCACTGTACAGTTTAACGAGAATGACAGATTAACATCATTGAATTTTACTTGCTTTTCTCTGTGGATCATAGATGATATTTTTTCGTGACTAATCACCTTTTTGAGAAGGCTAAATTGGGAAAGTTCATGTTAAATTTTATACTTTGTGCTCACAAAGACACTACAGGATTGGATTTTTTAACCTCATTTTGGGAATAGAGATATAGAGTACACCTCATTCTGCTTTGTCCCAACTGTAATCTGCATTGTCCCAATTGCTTCCTCATAAGAAAATGTTCCCAATGTCCACGGTGTTCATTTTACTTTTCCCCATTCCAACTGTGTCCAGGTACAACAGTAGAAGATATTCCCATATCCATATAGATTCTTATGAAATTGCAAACAAGATCTTTCGATGAGTCAAATTTAAAAAACAATTAAGTTTATATCTCTTACAATCATTCACTTTGAATGATAATATTTTGTGCTGACATATTTAATGTGATATTTTCTGTGACTGTGGCTTGTTATCCCATTTTATTCTGCGCACACTCAACAGCCTTTGACTCAAAGAACCACCTCCAGACTCCATATTTCAACATTCTCCTGGCCAGCATCCCTTTTTCCACTTTCCTGGAATTAGTTCATTCAAAACTGTGTCATCCATATTTGACCTTGTAGCACGTCCTGTTAGCCCACTGCCCCAATCATCCCTGATCTAAACTGGTTCCCAGTGCCTCTAATTGAAAGTGTGCACACTTGTGTTTAAATCCTATTATGGGCTTTCCCCTCCTTGTCTCTGTGATTGCCTTCTGGCTTGACCACCTTTTAATCTCTTGTTCTGTCTGTGGCCTTGTGCAATTCCCCACCTTTGTCTCACCATTGGTAACCATACTTTAAACCTAGGGAGGTGATGGCCTGGTGGTATTATCACTGGACTATTCATCCAGAAACTCAGCTAATGTTCTGGGGACCTGGGTTTGAATCCTGTCACAGCAGGTGATGGAATTTGAATTCCATAAAAAATATTGGAATTAATAATCTACTGGTGACCGTGAAACCATTGTCGGAAAAACCCATCTGCCTCACTAATGCCCTTTGGCGAAGGAAATATGTCGTCATTACACCTAGGTTTGATTTTCAGCATGGGTCAGTGTCTATGTGGAGTCTGCAATTTTCCTATGTCTGCATGGGTTTCCTCCGGGTGCTCTAGTTTCTTCCCACAATCCAGAAAACATGCTGGTTAGGTGCACTGATCATGCTAAATTCTCCCTCAATGAACTTGAACAGCTGCCAGAGTGTAGCGACTAGGGGATTTTCACAGTAATTTCATTGCAGTGTTAATTTAAACCTATCTGGGACACTAATAAACTATAAAATCTTTTAAACTTTAATGTCATTTCCACAGGCAACACTTAATCACTCTCCTCTCCAAAATAACTAACCAAAAAACTGGCTTAAATAATAATTACTTAGAGTTGCTCTAATATACCCTGAAGAGGCTGGGATCTAAGCTTACAGAGAATGAGCCCTTATATTCTGCTAACCCATCCTTGCTTGTAATAATAAAGAAGCAGAAATATATTGATAGCAATTGTACTTTAACATTAATAAACACCACTCCTTTAAATAGGGTGGCCAGTTTCAGATGCCCAACTTTTGGTTAGTCTACTCACTTTGATTCAGAGATATATTTGCTGTACTGGAGGTAGCTGTATTTGTAGTATTTGTTTCTGTGGTTTCATGGGCCGGTTCTTCTGCTGCTGGCTGTATCTGTTGATCTGAAGTTTGCACACTATTCTCTGAAACGGCCACTGCAGTTGTAATTTGTTCTACAGCTACCGGCACCTGAGCTTCACTGGTATGTGCAACCAAGCCAGCTACTCGAGGAGGCACTGCTTCTCCCGATATCACAAACATGGGCTGTTAAAACACAAAATATACACAGATAGAAAATATTAGCCTATGAACGCATTTGTATCTGTGAATACATTTGAGCTACAAGGAGACTAGATAGGCTTGGATTGTTTGCTTTAGAGCAAAGAAGGCTGAGGATGGGGGGAGAAACATGACTGAGGTGTATGAGATTATGAGAGGTATGGAGAGAGTGAATAGGTAGCAGCTATTCTCTTTGGTTGAGGGGGGGGGGGGCAATCACAAGGGGACATAGTTTTTGGGGCAGGTGATTCAGAGGGGATTTGAGAAAGATATTTTCACTCAGAGTGTGGTGAGGATCTGGAATGCACTGCCCAGGGAAGGTGGTGGAGGCTGGAAACCTTACAATGTTTAAAGGATATTTGGATGAGCATTGAAATCTATAACATTCAAGGATGTGGAGAAATTGCAGGAAAATGGGTTAAACATGACTTCAGTGGTAGCTATTGTTGGTGCAGACATGATGAGCTGAAGGGTCCTTTCTGCGCTGTACGACTCTATGACTTGTAACTGTAAATATTCAAGAATAACTCTTCAATGTAGGTGACCTTAATAATCTATAACCGGAAAAGGAACTCACAATATAAACTTCTTACATTTATACTAAAACCTTACTGTGCTTCTGCACATCAAAAACATAATTTTGTTTCAAAATAAGGAGTATTAGTGTTAAGAAAGACTCTGGCAGTGAATATAAATTAGACATTCCTAGAACAGTAACAAAAATTACACATGCATTTTATCTTTCACATGACAAAAACGGCCCAGAGAGGATTCATAAAGGGAAATCAGGTAGAAAGTAGGAAATAAGTTAGAGTGGGTGACTAAAGGCATAGCCACATATATATATATATATATATATAAATAAAATACTTCCAAAAAGTTATTGATGATAACATTGATGAACTGAAGCAAGGAGGGTTAGGAAGAAAATTACAGAGTTCAGCAGAGGCAATGAGAAGGCTCTAACTCAGAGGCTGGAGTGGGATGTGGTCAGTAGAGCACAGTTGAAGCAGTGCTTGTATCTGTGAATACATGAGTTATAAGGAGGCTAGACAGGCTTGGATTGTTCACAAGGGTATTGGTTGAAGATTGTAGAGTTCAGTGAGGAATTTGAAGATGAGGGAAAGGATCAACCTGGTCGTGAACTAGTAGCAGTTACCACATTAACTTCCATTTATACTGTCTCTAGAGTAGAAAAAAAACATTCAGAGGTTCTTTACAGAAGCATAGGGAAAAATACTGAGCTTGCGAGATATTAAGAAGGGTCAGAGGTGGCCAAAAGCCTAGGTTTTGAGGAGGAACTTAAAAGAGAACCATGGTGAAAAATAGGGGTTCACGAGATGGAATTCCAGAGTGTAGCATCCTAAATGCACAGTCATCAGAGGAGATGAAAGGATTGCACAAAGACCAGAGTGAGAAAAATGAAAGCTTGGCAAGGAGCGAGTGTGGCATGTATGAGCTGGAGATTACAGAGTTAGGAAGCAGGGAAGCCACAAACTGACACAAACACAAGGATGAGATTGAGGTGCACATCAAACTTCAATTAGCAAAAGACATAAATACAAACAAATCAACAAGACAAACCAATTACCTCAGTGTTAACTACAGAAGAGGTTGGGACAATTCCTGGTGTAACCTTTAATGTTGTTGCTGCCACGGTCAAAGGATCTATAGTTGTGCTAATCCCTTGAGTGGGCAGTGTTGTTACTCTGGCCAGAGCAGTGACTGGGGTTGTAAAGTTTGACGAAGCAAGTCCAGTTGCTCCAGCGTGAATTGTAGTTGCTGCAGCACTCACAGTACCCAATGTAGTAACACCTGCATAGTATTAGATTACAACAATAAGCTTACGAGAACTATTCAAAGCTTGTTAAGAAATGCGCAACAATTTTGGTCTTAGTGACAGAAGTCTAGATTGCAGTTGCAGTCACCCAACTGCCAACACAAAAGGGTCATGATTAGAAAATAAAATATTTCCTCCTTTGTATTATTTTAGCAAGCAGATAAACATGTAGAACAAAGATCCAGGTTGTATACAGAGTGTATCTACAGTATAGGTTCACCAATGTTACATATTCAAATAGAATACTGCTGCTGTTGAATACTTGGCACAAATTCTTCAGAGGCTTCTGGCAGGAAATTGCCCTTTTCTCCATCATAGGACCTAACATGGGCTGTTGCCCTGTGAAACCAGGCATCTCACCTTGGGAACTGGACTGGGGGAAGAAGGTGGGTCACCAGGGAAAGGATGGACCTCCTCACACATCGGAAAGTTTTTCCTTCTCCTGTCACCCAAGTGTCTATCTCTGTTTCACACCCAAACCCAGCCTCATTGAGACCTGGACAGTTAGGCATTCAAAAATATATAGAAGACAGTCAAGAATTTTACAATTTTCCCTTCTACTTCTTGCAACTTCAGCCAACAAGCAAGCTCAGTGAAATTCAGTGTCATTGTAAGTATGGAACTGGGAGCACTTCAAAATATCAAAAGACATTTTAAAAAGCTGGGGTGATATACGAGCTACCTCATTAACACTGCATTACTGAGGGGCGCCACAGTGGTTAGCATTGCTGCCTCACAGCACCAAGATCCCTGGTTCGATTCCCAGCTAGGGTCACTGTCTGGGTGGAGTTTGCACGTTCTCCCCGTGTCTGCGTGGGTTTCCTCCGGGTGTTCCAGTTTCCTCCCACAGTCTGAAAGATGTGCTGGTTAGGGTGCGTTGGCCATGCTAAATTCTCCTTTGGTGTACCCAAATAGGCGGAGTGTAGCGACTAGGGGATTTTCACAGTTTTAGTTCATCTCAAAACAGCTCTTTGGAAGAAAATACCATAAACTTGCAAGACAACTCTGAAAGAGGGTTCAAAGAATCAGATTCAGGGCTGTCCACCCAGCTAATCCGTCATATATTTTGGAAGTGCTTGTAATCACTTTGAGCCTCCATGAGAAATCAAAATAGGTATTATCCAACAGCCACACAAGATTTACAAGTGGGGCTTGGTTACACTTCACAAATTGATTTAATGTTGACGCCAATATCCAGTCAGGAAAAAAGAACTATTATACTAAAAATATTTAGAAGGACCAATACAAAAACTAGCAAGGCAAATAACTCATCACTATTGTAAAACCTTGTCATGAAAACTGTCTATTGAGTTTCTGCTCTTGTCGGCACTTCAAAAAGTACACAGCAGGCAAAGGCCAGGTACATCACATGTCTTTGCCAACAGTTAGCTCAGCAGCATTACTTGAAGCTGGGATGAGGCTGCCGGCCCTCTCAGGTATCTTGCCTCATGAGACCTGGGTGGCTGGAGAGAAAAGATACAGAATTGATAATCCAAATGATAACTGCCGGCTGGGTAACAATTCAACTGGAGAGGAATGCTTGGCATGACATGGCTTCCAGCCAGCTGTAGAAATGGGATGCACATTTACCAAACTACATCTTTGTCTGCACACATTAGTGGAACCCAACAGTCTAACAAATTGATGATATGTGAACTGCAACCGGATTTGGGATAGTGATATACTGACTTTTCCTAAACATGGATTCCCATCAGTTCAACTCAGATCAGATTTAGTGGCAGTCATCATGTATCAATTCATTTCAAAGGCAATGGTAGATTTTAAACACGTTCCTACACACTTTTTAACCGTGGTAGGTTTTTTAAAATAAGTATGCCGACTATAAAACTGTGTAATCATCTCAACTATACAAGGCTAAGTACAAATTATAATCGGTACCCGTGGTTCCTTTCACTAGCAAGGTCGAGACAGTAGGCTTGCTTGAAGACACAGTGACAGGTGTAACCAATCTGACTCCACTAACTGTGACAGGAGTCCCACCAACTGTTCGTAGGATGGTACCAGGTGTTCCCGGAGTCTTCAGAACCACCTAGAAAAATGATCATTGAACATTTACAGACTAACACCCATTCTGTTAATTCAATTCCAACCTAGAGTCACTGTCTGCATGGGATTTGCATGTTCTCCCCATGCCTGTGTGGGTTTCCTCCCACACTCCAAAAAGTTGTGCAATTTAGGTGGATTGGTCATGCTAAATTGCCCTCAGGGTTCCAAATTGTGTAGGTTAGGGGGATTAGCAAGGTAAATAGGGTTACGGGGATAAGCTGAGGGAGGGCTGGGTAAAATGCTGTAGGATTGTGGGTGCACACTAGATGGACGAATGGCCTCTTTCTGCACTGTAGGGATTCTATGGATTTATAGGTAACTTGATTATCTAACCAAGCAGGGTGACTAGGCAGTAATTAGGTACCAAACCTTGTCCAAATTATTCTCTCCCTTAGCTTCAGGATGTTGAAGGCATTTAAAAGCACTGCTTGATGCTGAATGATAGACGACAAGCGAAGTGTTATGGATCTCACGACTTGATTTGCTCCGGAATGACTTTACACAGTGAATCTATCCACTATATACAATAACCTATTGCATGTTTAGTTGGTTAGAACAAATTACAATTGCAGCTTCAAACTACAAGGTTCATTCCTAACAAGTATATGCAAGCTGGGAGCATGGAATAGAATTCTCCCCATACCTGTGTCATTCCAGGCTGTCCTGTGGTAAATTTTGGCACAGCAGTAATGATTTTTGCAGGAGCTCCAGTTCCTGATGTCACTACTTTCGTTGTAATGATTGTTATGGGGGACTTCATACCAGGGGATGCAGATACGCCTGGAGAAAAATGCACAAATCACTGTTTAGGATTTATAAATGAATTTAAGACAATTACATTTTTATATGTTTGAAGTGTTTAAAGTTTATATGTACATTATCCCTTCCTTTAGATCACTGGCTGCCTTTTGTTGATTCTTTTCTTCCAGTGTTGTGAATGGCTAGCCAGGAAAACTAATTGAGTAAAATAAATTCTTCTTTATGTTGTTCTAACACTTATAGGTCAAGATACAAAACAGTGAAAAAAAGTACTGCTGGATAGACTTCAGCATCAACCCACCACATCAGTCAATAAATGGTTTTCCTATATCAAGAATTCAGAATGCAAGGTGAAGCTAAAAAGATAAGATAGCAACAACTAATTGAACATTTCCTGAGATTTCACATACCAATTTCCTTTTGCTTAATCCTGACCAACAATTTCCTGGAACATTTCAGTGTAACGGCAATCTAAGTGTGACATTGCACAGTATTTTGAGGAATCTTGCACCAGTTTTACTGGTGGAAACATTGCTATATGAGAATTCGTCAATTATTTCTAGTACTTCATAAACATCCACTGAAAACATCTGCTGTTACATAGTGACTAGCTCCATCTGGACTTAAGCAAATTACTGCAGATGCTGGAATCTGAAACCAAAAGAGAAGACACTGGAAAATCTCAGCAGGTCTGGCAGCATCTGTAAGGAGAGAAACAAGCTGATGTTTCGAGTCCAGATGACCCTTTGTCAAAGCTTTGACAATACGTCATCTGAACTCGAAACGTCAGCTCTTTTCTCTTCTTACAGATGCTGCCAGACCTGTTGAGATTTTCCAGGTTTTCTCTTTTGGTTCCACCTGGATTGATATGAATAATAAAGTGGCGTATATTCACAACCAAAAATTTAGTCACATCAATGTGCAGTCACCTGACGTCAATGTTGGTGATAGCTCTGGAGTTTGATCGTCATTATCTTCTCAGATTATTTTTGTTGACTTTTCCTTAACGTGACTTGTGAAATACTTAACCTGATTGCACTTTGGACCTCTGTTGGCTCCTCCAGTAGCTGGAAGGGTTTACCCAATAGGAATTCCCTGCTCTACAAAATATTGGTACAGGAAGAGGGGCAGAAGAAAGGGGCTTGAAGAATTCCCATGGCAGATAACATCAGCACACCCACTATTAGAAAGACAGAATCAGGAGTGGACCATTTAGCCACTTGAACAAGTTGTAGTCTTCAATGAGGTCATAGCTGATCTGTATTATAATTCCATTCACCCGCTTTGGCTCCATTACCCTTAATAGCCTTCTTAAAATATTCCAACCGGATTAGGGCAATAAACCACTGAAATGATATACTATAGGAAATACATCATTCATGAATCAAAGGCTTGATGTGTCTGTAGACTTACAAAGGTACACATAAATACTGTGGCTACTTCCAATTCCTCAAAGTCCATCCATCATCTACGCGGCGTAAGTCAGGAGTGTGATGGAATACTCTCCGCTTGCCTGGACAAGTGCAGCTTCAACACTCAAGAAGCCTGACAGCAACCAGGACAAAGCAGTCAGCTTGATCGGCCTCCCAACTGTCACCTTAAATATTCACACCCTTCCCCCAGGAGTGCACCGTGACAGCTGTGTGTGCCATCTACAAGATCTAAACTGTAGAAACTTGCCAAGGTACCTTCAGCAGCATCTTCCAAAGCCACAACATCTACCACCTAGAAGAACAAGGGCAGCAGATGCAAGGGAACACCACCACCTGCAAGTTCCCCTCCACGTAACATCACACACCATGTTGACATAGAAACAAATTGCTGTAGCTGGGTCAAAATTCTTGAAATCCCTCCTAATAGCACCACAGGTGCATCAGCACCCACATGAGGTTCAAGAAGGTGACTCACCACCACCGTCTCAAGATCAATTAGGTATGGCTCACACCCCAGGAATGAACAAAAAAACACAAACAGTAAGACAGGTGGTCTCTGTTATAAGGAGAGGCTGGATAGCTGGGGACGTTTTTCTCTGGAGTGTAGAAAGCTGAAGGGTGATCTTATCGAGGTCTATAAAATAATGAGGGGCATAGATTAGCTAGATATCTTTTCCCAAAGGTAGGGGAGTCTGAAACTAGAGGGCATAGGTCGAAGGTGAGAGGGGAGAGAAAGAAAAGGGTCCAGAGGAACATTTTTTCACAGAGGGTGATGAGTGTCTGGAACAAGCTGCCAGATGTAGTAGTAGAGGTGGGTACAATTTTATCTTTTGAAAAGCATTTAGACAGTTACATGAGTATAAAGGGATATGCGTCAAATGCAGATAATTGGGACTAGCTTAGAGGCTAAAAAAGAAAGAGGCAGCATGGACAAGTTGGGTCGAAGGACCTGTTTCCATGCTGTAAATCTTTATGACTCTAAATAAGAACAATCTTGAAAATTCTGCAGAATGGCTGAATTGCTAGAGGATCCTTTTGCTGTGGCTGAGCTTTCTTATATTGTACTCACTTTTACAGGACATCCAGCTGGAAGCAATTGAAGCCATTCAGCCCATTGAGTTAGTGCTGGTACACAAAATGCTATTCCCAGTCCTTGTGCTGTCCCAATTGCTCTGCAATTTCTTTTACACCAAATAATTATCAGATTTCGTTTTGAAGGCCAATTCTGAATCTGTAACCACTACGTTATCAAGTATACATTCCAAATCCTAGCCACTCATAAAAATGTTGTTATTGTGGTGCTATTTGTTCTCATGTCCCTCTTTCATCAGGTGAACAGTAAAAACTGAAATGTGCAGTTCGTTTGCTTCGGTAATTCCTTTCACAAAATACACATGCTTTGTGCGCAACGCAGACGGCCAAATAAAGCACAGACTCTATCTTTGTGAGATCAGCTTCACATTTGAGAAGTAGATGGGGTTTATGGTATTAAATCCAGCACGGATGCAATGGGCTGAATAGCCTCCTTCAGCAGTATAATAACTCTGTAATCCAAATATATACCTAAACACTCGCTAAGATCGATCTCAAGAACTAATTCCAGTTTATTTTGAATCCAGTGAAAGATAATTTTCAACTCTCCTCAAAATTTACACTGTATCCACACATTGGCCTGGATTTTGGTCATCATGGTGAATCTCTTTATGCTGGTGAAAATCCTGGGAATCAAGACAATTTCTACATCTTGTCTCCGAACCTGGCATTTCCCATCTCTAGGAGGGCAGGGCTGGAATGGGGCGGGAATGGGAAATGTGTGAGCACTTTGCAGTGACAGCTGCCATTGAAATGGCCAACTGCTTCCAGCGATTTCTGACTTTGGACCCCTGGCTGCATGAATCCTAGAATGTGCAGAACATACCGGGTGAATGATGCTTTTATATTTATTACAATGCCAGAGCACAAAGCCAGGCCTTGGCAGCCACCTCTGCACCCAGCAGCCTCTGCATTCAATCCAGGCTTGCCCACCCTGGCTCCCCACTGCTAACTTCCCCATCAACCTAAAATCTGTTCTGCAGGCAGCCATCTTTACAGGTTGTGTTCGCTGAGCTGAGGAGTCTCCTGACTCTATGAACCCAAACTGCGGACAAAAGTCCAGTCCATCGGCTTTTAATATGAAGTCTTACAGAAGGTAATAAGCTAAACAATCACAACTAATTAGACCTTTTATATACCCAAAGGTCAAACGTATGTAGCAGAACAGTTTTTTAAAAAAAAATCCTATGAAAGAAAATAGCTGAACACCAAATATTCATGAAATATTCATGAAAATTAGATTGGAAACCTAGGAGCCTCCCATCCATTGACACTGTCTACACTTCCTGCTGCCTTGGCAACGCAGCCAGCATAATTAAGGACCCCATGCACCTGGCCATTCTCTCTTCCATCAGGAAAAAGAACAAAAGTCTGAGTCAATGTATCAACCGACTCAAGAACAGCTTCTTCTCTGCTGCTGTCAGATTTTTGAATGAAGTTACCTTGCATTAAGTTGATCCTTCTTTACACCCTAACTATAACTGTAACAGTACATGCTGCATTCTCTTGTTTCCTTCTCTATGAACGGCATGCTTTGTCCCTATAGCTCGCAAAAAACAATACTTTTCACTGTATGTCAATACATGTGACAATAATAAATTAAATCAAAATCAAAAATCCTCTATCCTGTACCTGTAACATTGGGTTGATGCATCAGTGCTGAAACAGGAATGGTTTTTATGATGGTGGTTGCTCCAGGTTTGCTGCTAGTTGGTGAGACACCGCCAAGACCCAGGATCGTTTGCTTTGTACCGATCCCGCCAGCTTGCGAGGTTGTGATTATTGTTGCTGGCTTGCCATCTGCTGCCGTCACAAGTCTCACAATAGTCCCCGGAGGAAAGGGGCCCTTGGCCTTCAGATTTGTAAAAAAGATCAAAACATTTGTCAAATGGGAAACAATAAGGTGAAAGCCATGGCAGGCACACACCAGAAACAACTATTTCATTATTTTCATTATATGCATTTAAGAAAATACAACATGTAACTCATTGTATAGTTCCTGCAAGAAAAACTCAAATTAGTTTAAAAGAGAGGTGGACCCACTGTGGTTTTCCAGAATCAATTTGTGTCTGTATTCTAATATTGAAATGCGCAATATTTTACTATGTCTATTAAGCAAATAGTCTAGGGTCGCATGGTAGCACAGTGGTTAGCACCGCTGCCTCACAGCACCAGACACCTGGGTTCAATTCCCAACTTGGGTCACTGTCTTGTGGAGTTTGTACATTTTCCCTGTGTCTGCGTGGGTTTCCTCCGGGTGCTCCGGTTTCCTCCCACAATCCAAAGATGTGCCATGCTAAATTCTCCAAGTGTACCTGAACAGGTGCTGGAATGTAGCAACTAGGGGATTTTTCACAGTAACTTCATTGCAATGCGAATGTAAGCCTATTTGTGATTAATAAATAAGCTTTAACTTTAAACTTTCTATAGATAGGCAGATAATGCGGCAGAGTGGTATTTTTCCCAGCAATACAGAAGGTGGACAAGTCCCCAGGACCGGATGGAATGCATCCGAGGGTTCTGAAAGAGATGGCGGAGGTTATAGTGGATGCCTTGGTGGTTATTTTCCAGACGTCGCTGGATTCCGGGGAAGTGCCGGAAGATTGGAAAACGGCTAATGTTACGCCGTTGTTTAAGAAGGGTGCCAGGCAAAAGGCGGGGAATTATAGGCCGGTTAGTTTAACGTCTGTGGTAGGTAAAATGTTAGAATCTGTCATTAAGGAGGAAATTGCGAGGCATCTTGAAGGGAATTGCTTGATAGGGCAGACGCAACACGGTTTCATTAAAGGGAAGTCGTGTCTGACAAATTTACTGGAGTTCTATGAGGATGTGTCTAGGGCAGTGGATAGAGGAGAGCCGGTGGATGTGGTCTTTCTGGATTTTCAGAAGGCGTTTGACAAGGTACCTCACAAGAGGTTATTGCAGAAGGTCAGGGGACATGGAGTTGGGGGTAGGGTGTTAGCGTGGATAGAGGATTGGTTGTCAAATAGGAGGCAGAGAGTGGGGGTCAACGGGTGCTATTCAGATTGGTGGTTGGTGACTAGTGGGGTGCCCCAGGGGTCGGTGCTGGGGCCTCAGCTATTTACCATTTATATAGATGATCTGGAGGAGGGAACCGAGTGTAGGGTGTCGAAATTTGCTGATGACACCAAGATTGGGGGAAAGGCAAATTGTGCGGAGGGTGTGGAGAGTCTGCAGAAGGATCTAGATAGGCTGGGCGAATGGGCCAGGAAATGGCAAATGGAATTTAATGTTGGCAAGTGTGAGGTGGTCCACTTTGGTAGGAAGAATGGTAGGAAGGACTATTACTTACGTGGCGTAAAACTGCAGCAGGCGACGGTGCAGAGGGACCTCGGGATCCTTGTGCATGAGTCGCAAAAACCCAGCTTGCAGGTGCAGCAGGTGGTCAGGAAGGCGAATGGGATGCTGGCCTTCATAGCGAGGGGGATTGAATATAAAAGTAGGGAGGTCTTGCTGCAGCTGTATAGGGCATTGGTGAGGCCGCAGCTGGAGTACTGTGTGCAGTTTTGGGCGCCGCACCTGCGCAAGGATATTTTGGCCTTGGAGGGAGTGCAGAGGAGGTTTACTAGGCTGATACCGGAGTTGAGGGGGTTGAGCTATGAGGAGAGGCTGAATAAACTAGGCTTGTACTCGTTAGAGTTTAGAAGAATGAGGGGAGATCTCATTGAGACGTATAAGATGATGAATGGGATGGATAGGATAGAGGTGGAGAGACTCTTTCCACTCAAAAAAGACAGTAGGACTAGGAGGCACAGCCTCAAGATAAAGGGGAGGCGGTTTAGAACGGAGTTGAGGAGGAACTTCTTCACTCAAAGGGTGGTGAATCTCTGGAATTCTCTGCCCGTTGAAGTGGTGGAGGCTGCCTCGCTAAATATTTTTAAGAAGCGGGTTGATGGGTTCTTGATAAGAGAGGGGATTAAGGGTTATGGGGAGAGGGCGGGAAAGTGGAACTGAGCCACGACAGATCAGCCATGATCTTATTGAATGGCGGGGCAGGCTCGAAGGGCTAGATGGCCTACTCCTGCTCCTATTTCTTATGTTCTTATGTACATAGAAATGTAAGCAGTGCTTTGTTCCCTAGTTGGTGAATTTTTAATGCTGGGAGACAGCATCTGTCCTAACTCTTCAAATATTTAAACTTTGTGAAATGCCTGACAACACATCAATACAAACTCATTCATGTAACTCGGGAGTCAGATCTTCACCTTGCTATCAAGCACACTGACAGAAAGTAGTGGCAAACCCTCTTTAGTCACTGGTCTTCCATATAACGGTACAAAGAACAAAGATACACATCTAGTGTTGCACAACTCCAGTGTGGTGCAAAATCATGTTTTGGTTTTGAAGTTTATTTATGGTGTCACAAGTAGGCTTACATTAACACTGCAATGAAGTTACTGTGAAGATCCCCCAGTCATCACACACCAGCGCCTATTCAGGCACACCGAGGGAGAATTTAGCATGGCCAATGCACCTAACTAGCACAGCTTTCAGACTGTAGGAGAAAACCAGAGTACCTGGAGGAAACCCACGCAGACATGAGGGGGATCATGCAGATTCCACACAGACAGTGACCCAAGGTGGGAATCGAACCTAAGTCTCTGGCACTGTGAGGCAGCAGTGCTAACCACTGTGCCATACTTTAAAGTAAATTAATGGGATTGAGAGTTATAGATAGGCCTGGTAGGTATGGATATGACTGGCACAACTTGTGGGCAGAAGGGCCTGTTTGTGCTGTAGTGTTCTATGTAAAGTCTCTGTCACAAGTTAAAATGTTGGCCCCGAATTATATTTGAATTTGACTATGCACACAAAGAACAGTATAACACAGGAACAGGCCCTTCAACCCTCCAAGCCTGTGCCGATCATGTTATCCAAAGTAGACCAACTGCCTGTATCCCTCTATTCCCCATCTGTTCATATGTCTATCCAGATAAGTCTTAAATGTCGCTAACATGTCTGCCTCAATCACTCCACTTGGCAGTGCATTCCAGCCCCCACTACCCCCTGTGTAAAAAAACTTCTCCTGCACATCTCCCCTGAACCTTTCCCCCCTTCCCTCGAACTTGTGCCCCTTGTGATTGTCACTTCTGCCCTGGGAAAAAGCTTCCAATTGTTCATCCTATCCATACCCCTCATAATTTTATAAACATCTATCAGGTCACCTCTCAGTGTCCATCTTTCCAGGGAGAACAATCCCAGTTTATTCAATCTCTCCTCATAGCTAATACTCTCCATACCAGCCAACATCCTGGTAAACCTTTTTTGTACTCTCTCCAAAGCCTCCACATCCTTCTGGTAGCATGGTGACCAGAATTAGACATGGTATTCCAAATGCAGTCTAACCAACATTTTATACAACTGTAACATAATTTGCCAACTTTTATGCTCAATGGCCCATTTGATGAAGGTAAGCATGCCATATGCTTTTTTCATCACCTTTTCCACCTGTACTGCCACTTTTAAGGATCTGTGGACCTTACCTCTCCATAATGTGTGTGTCTATGCTCCTAATGGTTCTGCCATTGATTTTATTGCTCCCACCTGAATTGGACCTACCAAAATGCACCACATTGCATTTGTCCAGATGAAGTTCCCTCTGCCATTTCTCCGCTCAAATTACCAGCCTATCTATAACTTGAAGTATTCTCTGACAATCTTCATCACTATCCACAACTCCGCCAATCTTAGCATCATCCACAAACTTGCTAATCAGACCTGCCATGTTTTCTTCCAGGTCATTTATATATTTCACAAATAACAGAGGTTCCAACACTAATCCCTGCAGAACACTACTAGTTACAGACCTCCATTCAGGAAAACACCCCTCCACTGCTACCCTGTCTTCAATGGCCAAGCCAGTTCATAATCCGTCTAGGTAGTTCATCCCTGATCCCATGATATTTAATCATTTGCAGCAGCCTGCCATGAAGGACCCTGTCAAATGCTTTACTAAAGTCTATGCAGACAACATCCACAGCCCTTCCATCGTCAATCATTTTTATCACTTCCTCAAAAAACTCAATTAAATTAGTGAAACATGACCTCCCTCATACAAAACCACGCTGTCTATCATTAATAAGACCATTCAGTTCCATACGTGCATAGATCCTATCTCTAAGAATCTTCTCCAACAAATTTCACTATCACACAGTACAAGTCTTGCTGTTTAATTCTCATGCTTACCGCAGCACTCTGCTGTGTGTAACGTTGAGGGAAGAAAGGGAAAGGGAAGTGAACTGATCTACTCCAACTTGCAAAGTATTTGCTAAAATATGGTGGAGCATTTGACAATAGCCACAGGAAAGCCTGTAGTACAAACCATGTCACCTGATCTCCCAAATGAAAGAAACGTGGCAGCAAGAAGCAGCAGAGAGGAATAATAACATAGAAGAGGCAAAGATGGCCAATAAGCTACTGAAATATATATCCATGAAAAGTAAAGTGGTTCTTTTATAGCCGGTTTGGTTAGACTGCAGCAAAACCCTCCAGATCCACCTAGTGGCCAAAGTCCACAATTATATAATGATTTTGAAAATGAAAAGGAAATAATTGAGCAATTAATTGTGACAACAGGATGTAACGTTGGAGGCAGGAATGCACACCTTATGCAACAATTTCAACACAGATATGGATCCATAAATTTTCTGCAAGTTTAAAAGTACATGCTCTTGGAAATCACAGTAGGCAGTTTACCCAAAGTCAGCCATTCATAGGTTATGAATACAAAA
This sequence comes from Carcharhinus amblyrhynchos, assembly GCF_965287045.1. NCBI lineage: Eukaryota > Metazoa > Chordata > Chondrichthyes > Carcharhiniformes > Carcharhinidae > Carcharhinus > Carcharhinus amblyrhynchos. Next base: position 119,364,937 of record NC_137329.1, read on the forward strand.
ATATAGCACAACATACCTGAATGAACTGTGCCAAAGAGCCAGCAGTAGCCTGGCCAGTGATTGGAGCACCAGTTTGCACAGGGGCTGTCTGAACAAGAGTCATCATTTTTCCCAAATTGGAGATCTAAACAGAACAAATTTCAACTGATCACATATGGTCAGCGACAATAGTGACTAGCACTTGCATAAAGTCTTCAAAGCAGAAAATAATCCATTGTGCTTGACAGAGGTCATTAAAAAAAAGGAACAAAGGAACGTGCAACAAGCCATAGGGCAAGTGTTAGAGAGTTTAACATTTATTTATTAGTGTCACGAGTAAACTTACATTAACACTGTGATGAAGTTACTGTGAAAATCCTCCAGTGTCGCCATACTCCAGCACCTGTTTGGGTACACTGAGGGAGAATTTAGCATGGCCAATGCACCTAATTAGAATGTCTTTCAGACTGTGGGAGGAAACCGGTGCACCCCAGGGGAAACCCATGCAGACGTAGGAAGAACGTGTAAGCTCTGCACAGACAATGACCCAAGCCAGGAATCAAACCCGGGTCCCTGGTGCTGAGGTGACCGTAGTTGAAAGGATATTGGGGTTTTAAAATGAGGGAACTGAGGAAAAGATGATGGGGTTTAGAAAAGGAATGGCAGAAAGTAGAGCCAAGGAAGCTTTAAATATACATCTACTCATGCCAAAAAAAATTACGACCAATACAAAATTCTCTTGAACTGTGCTTGATGATGTGTATACACATTTTTCTGACAACAAAAGAAAGTTTCTTACAAAGTCCCAGCCCAATGTACACAAAGGAAGTTAAGCAGGCGCTTTTTTTTGCATTTACTTTATGTTCACACATAGGGTCATATACAAGTTAAAATTAATGCTAACCTATATACAATGCAGCAAAACAAGATGCAAATGTTACAAAAGGCCACCTTGTTTTCTCCAGCAAGTTAGAACCTCAAACATATCAAAACAAGTTGTTCCCACTGTACAAACCTTCTTGGTTTTGTAAAAATAAAAAAACACAAAGCAGGCAAAATGCAAATCAGGGTAAATAAAACCATGTAATGCCCAATTACAACTAATCTCTCTGAGTTTCATCATATAATGCATCAGTTAATAAGATGAAAAAGGAATCTAATCCTGAGGCATCTTGGAATGCTGAGCTGTAATGAGATGTTAAGTGCAAATGAACTACCTAAAAACTTAATTTGCCCTCTAATTTTCTCTCCTCTTCACCCAGTGTTCCTCTGAAGGTACAGGTTGCATCAAGAATTCATCACGTGTGAAATATCAGGCAAGTGTCCTGCCACTTGGCTGCAAAGCATGTAGGAGCCCAGTTTGTTTAGTTATCAAAACCAAACCAGTAATGTTGGCGCAAAAGCACAGTGAAACATTGTGACAGCTGCAGCATCTGCACCCAAAGAATAATTAGTGAGATGAGAGCTTCCAACACTGAAGGTTTCTGCGCCAATGGCCTATATGGACTCCAACTGATGCAGATACATAAGAACATAAGAAATAGGAGCAGGAGTAGGCCATCTAGCCCTTCGAGCCTGCCCCGCCATTCAATAAGATCATGGCTGATCTGTCGTGGCTCAGTTCCACATTCCCGCCCTCTCCCCATAACCCTTAATCCCCTCTCTCATCAAAAACCCATCAACCTGCGTCTTAAAAATATTTAGCGAGGTAGCCTCCACAACTTCAACGGGCAGAGAATTCCAGAGATTCACCACCCTTTGAGTGAAGAAGTTCCTCCTCAACTCCGTTCTAAACTGCCCCCTCCTTTATCTTGAGGCTGTGCCCCCTAGTCCTACTGTCCTTTCTGAGCGGGAAGAGTCTCTCCACCTCTATCCTATCCATCCCATTCATCATCTTATACGTCTCAATGAGATCTCCCCTCATTCTTCTAAACTCTAACGAGTACAAGCCTAGTTTATTCAGCCTCTCCTCATAGCTCAACCCCCTCAACTCCGGTATCAGCCTAGTAAACCTCCTCTGCACTCCCTCCAAGGCATGCTAGTCTCCATTCTTCTAGGTTGTGGTCAAGGCCTGGGTTCCCAAAACTCACCTGATGATGGAGCAGCGCTTCGAAAGCTCATGACTACAAATAAACCTGTCGGACTTTAACCTGACGTTGAGAGACTTCTTCCTGGGTTCCCAAAGATGAGAGCATTTATTTTTTCCCCAAATATAAGGCTAGGTTCCTTTAAATTCTGTTTTGGAAGAGACGGGTTTTCTGTCACCAACCCCCATTCCCCAACCTCTCCGTTACCAACCAACACTGCACTGCGCAGATAATTTCATCTGACAGTCGCCGGGCACACATGTTCAGGCCCTCAAGCTTGGATTTTCAGCTTGCCATTCATGGGTAAAACCGTCATTATCGATCAACTGCTCATTATAAAACACACTTCATTTATATTTCATTGTCCTCTCTTAGGGGGCCAGCAAGCCCCATGGCCAGATTAATACCTGAACTGCAAGTTGAGAGCCGCACCTCAGCATTCAATCACCTTGAGGCTTCATTAACCCATTAACATTAAAGTCTGACATGCAAAGCTATCTAATAATATTGAAATTACCAGGGAGCCCCCACTGCCAACTTGAATTGGGCTTTTGACGAGCGTGAATGTTTTAGTGACACCGCCCACGACTGTGGTGACAACTTGAGTCTGCTGAGCGACAGTCAATGCACCAGATTTGTGTACAGTTATAATAGGCCGGGAAGAGGCAGAGCCGAGCGCGCCAGACGATGTTGCCACTTGTGCAGCTGCTGTCTTCAGCATTGTTGTGGCTGGCGTGTTCACCTGCACAAAATAGAAGGCACTTTCACAAATCTACTGCAGAATAAAGATACATTTTTAGTTTTGCCTTCACACAAACCTGTCCATTATGACTCGTCAGCAAAGATAATTTACTTGACAATTAAATACAAGCTTGTTTCACACAAGTTATTCAGTTTGTTTGGCTTCAATTCATAGAAGTAACCATTCCTCCACTCTCAATCCTACAATAGTGAAAAATATACTGATATACTGAGTTTTGGGACTTGCAACAAGGAATAAACTGTCTTCCTCATTTACTGTAACTTCTAAAATGTGGATCCATTTGTAAATGATCAATCATTTGTGAACACAATATCCTCCCATACGAAATCATAGAATCCTGCAGTGCAGAAGGATGCCATTTGGCCCATCAAGTCTGCATCAACCACAATAACAGTCGGGCCCTATTCCCATATAACTCCATACATTCACCCTAGCTAGCCCCCTGACACTAAGGGGCAATTTGGCCTGGCCAATCTACCTAATCCGCACATCTTTGGACTTTTGGAGGAAACTGGAGCACCTGGAGAAAACCCACACAGACACAGGGAGAATGTGCAAACTCCACACAGGCAGTGTCCCAAGCCAGGAATTGAACCCGAGTCCCTGGCACTGAGAGGCAGCAATGCCAACCAGTGTGCCAATGTGCTGCTCCAAACGTAAGTAGCAGAGAATTCTGTGTTGTATTCTGCTAGAAATAGTTTAAATTTTCACCAGTGAGAGGCTGATGTCGCACATAGGCCAGACCAAGTAAGGATGGGTAGATTTCTTCCCTAAAGGGCATGAGTGAACCAGATGAGTTTTTACGACAATGGTTTCATGGCGACCAGTAGACTTTTAATTCCAGATTTTTATTGAATTCAAATGTCACCAGATGCCATGGTGGAATTCGAACCCAGATCTCCAGAGCATTGTCCTGGGTCTCTGGATTACTAGTCCAGTGACAATATCACTATAACACCACCTCCCCTATGCACTATTAAAAAAATGATTTACTGTTCAACATTCCATGCTCCGTTCAAACAATAACTTCTTAATTGAAGACAAGCTCACATTTAAACAGACTTTGAAAGGAAAGCTTCCCCTTTCCTGGTGAAAAACCCAGCAACATTCAGATCAGAGGATTTCGTTCACAAGCAACAAAATATTGTAAGAAGGGAAAATGGAGCAAGGATTCCACTGATAGGAAATGAAAGGCTTCTGTTTTTCAATCTATAACTCCCCAACATATCTAGTACAGGGTGACCTACCTTCTTGCTCCCTCAGCCACATTCCCAATAAACATCCAATTTTGAACATTTGGTAGCAAGTTCCTTCCAGTTATCAATGTCAATGCTGGTGGACTTCGAGGACAGCTTGTTGTTTTGAGCATTTCTTTTGTCCTCTCCTGGAATGCCGAACCATTGAGGGTGGTTGAGAAAACGGGACCTGGCAAAAAGGGGGGTGGTTGTGGTGGTCTTGGGGTGGGGAGAAGGAAATGCTTTTTGGCCATCTGGACATGGTGTCCAGTCAATGAGTTTTGCTAACTGACCGACTGTTCGAACTGGCAACAATTTGTCCATCAAGCTGCATCATGCTTTGAGTCCAAACTCCGAAATGATGGGACAGAGTGGCAGCAGGAAAGGAAAGGAAGCAAATCCATGAGGGGCCTGGTCAGGGTAGATTGGGAGAAACTGTTCCAGCTTATAAAAGGATCAAGAACAAGAGGGCACACACTTAAAGTGATTTGCAAAAGAAGCAACCATGGTGTGATTTTTTTTCCACACAGCAAGGGGTTCGAGTCTGGAACGCACTGCCTGAAAGTTGGATGGAGGCAGATTCCATTGAGGCATTCAAGAGGGCATAAGATGATTATTTGATTAGAAACAATGTATAGGGGTACGAGGGAAAAGGCAGGGGAGTGGCACTAAGTCATAGTGCTCCTCTGGAGAGCCAGTGCATAGACAATAGGCTGAATGGCCTCCCTTTTGCACCATAACAATTCTGTGATTCTGTGAACATGCCTGTGCCAATTCTTCAGTAGAGCTATCCAATTAGTTCCATTCTGCTATTTTTGATAGCCCTGTAATTTTTTTTCTCCCACTTATCCAGAGGTAAAAATTAAAGTTTGTAAACGGGAGTTGAGAAGTTTTTGCACCATTTAGATCTGCGCCCTCAAAGTGGCATGCTAGATGCTGCTTTCAAGCATTGTAACACCATGTTACAATGCTCTAGCTGTAAAATAGCATCTCATCTGATTTACTATGTGCAGGAGATGAACTAGTCCACAGAAACCTTCAATAAAAGCAGTCAGTCTCTAATTAACCCTGATCACTTTTCCACAAGGTCAGCCTCAAACAGAAAGGCTGAGTTAGTGGTTAAGTACTAGGGTTAAGCTTCAGACTCTGTCAATGCTGCCAAGTAGTGCTCCAGCGCTACTGAAGCCAATGTTCCCTCTAAGCCAGGTCGACATGCAGTGACTCAAAAGTCCCTGCATAGTCGAAACGTAAATCAACCCCTTTAAACTGTCACTCAACTAAAATTTAAAGGGAGTGCACATCTAAAGAAGTTATAGGGAACATAGATTATAAAACCAGGGGGTCACAATCTGACCATTTAGGATGGAGGTGAGGAGAGTGGTCAGCCTGTGAAATTCATTACCACAGGAAGGAGTTGATGCCAAGTCATTGAATGTATTCAAGAGGCGGCTGGATATAGCACTTGGGGCGAATGGGATCAAAGGTTTTGGGGAGAAAGCAGAATTGGGCTATTGAGTTGGATGATCAGCCATGATCGTAATAAATGGTGGAGCAGACTCGAAGGCTGAATGGCTTCCTCCCATCTTCTATGTTTCTATGTAAACCTTCAGTCACACTTTGATAACTGTTCGTTTTCAACAATTAGGTAATCATTTATTTATTAATTGAACAGCACAGGGCAATTAGTGTCCTCCTTTTTGGAAGGCCAAGCCACACAATCTAATTTGTCTTGCTTCCCCACAAATACACCTTCCTAAATTTCTAATTTATCAGCACTATAGTGTCATCCTTAACAGGACGTTATAAATTGACTAATGACAACACTGAAATTTCCCTCTCGCTGTACTTCAAGCCTCATGATCAAAATCAACCAATGATTCAAGAGGGAGAGAAAAATAAATACTCACACTTACTACGGAGGGAACTGCATTAGTGGTGCTTTGGGCTGGGACAACCAGACGGACGCCAGCAGGTAAGGAAGAAACTGCAGCTTTTACTGTCTGTACAGCTTGCTGGGAGACTGTAACCAGCTGGGCTGCTGCTGAAGTTATCCCCGATGCCTGAGCAGCAGAGACTTGCACTGCAGTTGCAGCACCTTTACAGAATACAAAATAGAAATGTGTAAGATATCGTACAGACCAAAACTGAATGAATAGTTGAAGTTCTAGAATATTCCTCCAAATGATGTTCCTCTGTTAAGAATGTCATAATAAATAGCAATTTGGTGTACAGAATTTCAGTGTTGTAGAAAAAAAGACATGCTGTCAAAGTTTTTTGTCTTGCACTCATCTGGACAGATTCACAATAAAGAATCATCAAATCCCTACAGTGCAGAAGGAGGTTATTGTCACCCAGAGTCTGCGCTGACTCTCCAAAAGAGGCACTCACCCCCCACATCCTGCTGTACAGCATACAACTCAAGCTTCACCTTTTGCTCAGACACTTTACTCGTCCAGATTAACCTAAGGTAGGCTGGGTACTCTTCAGGACCATAAAGGCGACCTTTGACACATTCATGCGTTTGTAGAATATACAGCAAGCAATGATCTCATCAGGGTAACCATTATACTGCAGGGTGGCCTTGATTAGCCCTATTTTGGTCAGCAAATGGCCTTATTTATGAGACATCGATAAGCCCAATCGTGAAGCATGGAACTGTAGAAATCACAACACATATTGAAAGTAGTCAAATGAACTCCCTTTCCTCAATACCCTGCTTCGGAATCTGCCAATGGACTCTCTTCTACCATTGGGCAACATATGTGTTGGGATTCTTACAGGTCAGGGGTCTCACAGCTGGTAGTGGAAAAAGAGCATCCCAGAGGGGGCAGACCCGAAGAGAAGCAGGGCCACCCAACATGGAAAGTTCTGAAGGCCTGAGCAGGGTAACCTACGGGGCTTCCCCTCCATTCCAAGTTCCTCCCACGAGTCTCAAAATTGAGGTTGGATGAGAAGCAACCCTTTAATTAGCCATTTTCCTGGGCTTCACCCGTACATATAAAATTGCAGAGTGTTTGGGGGAGGTAATGCCACCCGGGGAGTTTAACAGGTCCACTTGTTGGTGGGAAAACATGAAATTGTGTCCCATGTGTTTATCTAGCTTTCCTCTCAAATGCATCTTTGCTATTTACCTCAACTACTCCTTGTGTAGCAAGTTCCACATTCTTACCATTCTCTCATTAAAGAGTTTCTCCTCAATTCCCAACCGGATTTATTCGTGGTTATCCCATATTTATGGCCTTTAGTTCAGGTAACCTGTTGGGGTTTTGCTGACTGGCTTGAAATGATGATGGTTCTCTTGATCTGCTGCAGTCCATGGGGTGTAGGTACACCCACAGTGTTGTTATGGAGTGAACTGCAGGATTCTGACTCATTGACAATAAAGGAACAGTGGCGATATACTTCCAAATCACGGTGGTGAGTGAATTAGAGCAGAACCTCAAGGTGGTGGTGTTCCCACATATCTGCTAACCTTGTCCTTCCAGATGTTAGAAGTCCTGGGTTTGGAAGGTGTTGCCTAAGGAGCCTTGATGAGCTTCTGCAGTGCATCTTATAGATGGTAGAAACTGCAGTTCGTCATTGTTGGAGGGGGCGAATGTTTGTGGAAGAGGTACCAATGAAGTGGGCTTTGTCCTGAATGGTGTCAAGCTTTGACTGTTTTTGGAGCTGCACTCATCTAGGCAGGTGAAGAGTCTTCCATCACATTCCTGACTTGTGCCTTGTAGATGGTGGACAGGCTTTGGAAAGTCAGAAGTTGAGTTACTTGCCATAGGATTCCTAGCTTCTAACCTGCTCTTGTAGCCACCATACTTATGTGGCAACAATTTATATTAATGTGCCAAGTAGAGAGTTTCAAACCAAAGAGTCCCCATATAATTAAAATGCTGACAGGTTATTTTTACCTAATTAATGGCAGAGTGTCAGGGAGTGGAGAGGTGGTGAAGACTCCATTACTTGGGAATATCCTGTTCAGTTTTGGTCACCTTCGTTGAGGAAGGATCTGGTGGCACTGGAGACACAGTTCAGAAGAGGTTCACTAGATTGATTCCAGGTTTGAAGGGACTATCGTATGAGGAGCATTTGAGTATCTTGGGCTTGTACTTGCTGGAGTACAGAAGAATGAAGGGGAATTTGATTGAGGTGTATGAAATCAACGAAATTGATAAAATAAATGTTAACCAAATGTTCCCTCTTCTAGAACAGTCACAAAGCGGGGGAGGTTCAAGACAGAGATAAGGAGAAGCTACATCTCAGAGTGTTGTGAAACTATAGAACTCTGTGCCCCAGAGTGCAGTGGATGCAGAAGGAATCAACGGATGCAGGAAAGAGATCGATAAATATTTGATCAAAAGTGGAATAAAGAGCTATGGGGAAAGGCAGGGAATTGGAGTTAGGATGAGATGGAGATCAGCATAATCATATAGAATGGCAGAATGGTCTCACAGAGCTGAAGTGACTACTCTTGCTCTTAATTCCTATATTCCAAAGACATTTGATAAAAGGCAAATAGGAAGATAATTTGAAATAAGCAGCAAGTATGTACTTCACAATGGCCAGATCAATAGCTGCTTGTAGAACGCTACCTGCCTTTATATGAAACCTGGATAACTTAAAGCAGGAAAATTACTCTAAAGTAACAGTCCAATGCAGTTAAAAAATAAATAGCTTTCAAATTCAGCACGCTAAAATATACCTTGCTGCATGAGAGGAACATTGAGAGGTTATAATTAATAGCATTCCAATGTCTGTAAATATAAGCCTTAAATATTTTCTTGTACAACGACCACATGAAACTCAAGACGACAAAGGTTTCAAATGATGACAACTGAAACTGTTAAAAATACCATGGGGCTTACTAGTCATTCCAGGAACCAGCGCACTATTGGGAGAAGCTACTTTAGAAACAGGAAGTGGTGAGTGCAATGGTGTGGCCGGAGAAGCAGGCGTCGGAGAAATAGGGCTGCACGGAGTCTTCTGTGGAAGTGCGGTATTGCTCAATGATGGAGTTGCCATGGTGGTGGCGGTAGTGGTAGTTGCTGGCGGCATATCATACTTCTGAAGCTGAAGAAGGTAGGCATCTGCGGTTGGAACAGCACCCCAACATACTTCAAGTGAATTTGTGCTGGCTCTAACCAACTGCACACGTGATGGTGCGGGGGGCTTTTCTAAAGACAAACAAAACAGTGTTTCAAGTTATATTTAGGAAAACTGTATTTTAATATTTCACTCACATCCCTCTGCCCAGACCCACACTTCACAAGTTCACAATAAAACCCTTCACGTTTCTGATCCAGATTTCAACTCTCAAACAATTTTCTACTTCCACGACTAGCTTTGCAAAACATGGCCACGTTACATTCCAGTCTCTGCTGCCTAACACTTATAGTCATAAAAATAAATGCATCCCTTCTTTTAAAATAAAGACCAAGCAGCTGAAATGGATACAGATACACACAATATATTAATAGATGAGAAAGGTCATTCGTCCATCCAAAACTAACCAACATTTCCCCTGCAACTGCAGTACCTAAAAGCGATCCCAGAATTTTTGCTTCCAGTACTCATTCAGGTGGTCTGGTTCACATGTCCAATGTGTGTAAAGAAGAATTGCCTGATATTGGTCCTTTGCTCTTTGAACCCATACTCTCACTATTTACTTTTAGAGAAATTTTTCAAACAAAAGAAAAATTCTTTAGCTCAAGTTAAGGACTATATAACACTTACCAGTTTCCAAATACCAAAGATCCTTACAGCAGACTTGATTATTCCAAGCCTTCCGATAGCCATCTCTTCCACTCCAGATATAAAGGCGAGTGTGAATAGCAACAGCACAGTGGCCAGCCCTGGCCCTTGGTACGTTGTCCTCCAATGTATCTGAGACTACAGGTGTCCACATATTGCCATCTGCCAGGAATATACAACTAACTTAATTCATTTTGCCGAAGCATGTTGTTTTTTTAAGCAGTACATCACACGTACAAACTAAATACAAAGCAATTAAATAGTGAAATTCTGATGTATACCACAATATTACAGAAATATAGACATGTATTTATTAGTGTCACAGTAGGCTCACATTAACACTGCAATGAAGTTACTGTGAAAACCCCCTAGTTGCCACACTCCCACACCTGTTCAGGTACACTGAGGGAGAATTTAGCATGGCCAATGCACCTGACAAACATGTCTTTCAGACTGTGGGAGGAAACTTATGCAGACATGGGGAGAATGTGCAAACTCCGCACAGACAGTGACCCGAACTGGGAATTGAACCCGGGTCCTTAGTGTTGGGAGGGAGTAGTGCTCACCACTGTGTCATTGTGCTGCCCACGACAAATTAAACATGGTTATAGCAGAGCTTCAAAATTGTTTTTTAGTGACATACTGACACCATTTATTTCAGAGGATATTTTCCAACACCCTACATACTCAACATGAGAAATGTCTGATGCAAGCTTTAAATAGTACACAACACGTTTTCTCCCAAATTTAACCAGGTTATATCTGAAGTATACAATAAACTATGTTAGTGTATACATTTTGTGAACTAGTAGTTTATGAAAGTTAACTGCCTAGTAATGGCAACCAGATAGCAAACTAACCCCATTACTAAATCATACTGACAATTTAGAAATCACTCTATTTACACTAACTACACAGTAAAAAACCCTGTGATGACATGTATGAAAACTAAACAATCTGAGATTGACAACAAGGTCAATTAAAATACTCATTTTTTTAAAAAGGAATTTACTAAATGATAACATACTTTATGACTTTGTGGTTTACAAAATTATTAAACCAACACTGTACTGAAAAGAATGAGAAGAAAAATGCCCTGCCCGTGTCTCGACGGAAAAATAAGTTACTGGGCTACACTTCACATAGGGCTGTCTAAACAGAAATATGTACAGGAATAGGCTTAATGCAATAATGATCGAGTAGAATTGGCAATATGTTGCCAAAATTTAACTCATTCCTGCCAAAAGTCTGAACCGGGAATATCTGCTGCATCTTTATAGGAGTCTATAGTGGATGAATGAAGTAAAAATCCCCTAGGATCAGTCAAAATAATTGGAAGATAATCAGTATAAATGTGGAAGTTCAAGGAAATTGCAGTTTCTCTCTTTTTCAGAAATTATCAAAAAGCTAAAGTATAACTGTGAAGAATCATCTCTTCAAAAGATATTATTTCTTACATTTGGAGGAGGCAAGCTAATCATTTAAATTGCAAAATTTCTTCTTAAATGAATTGGTCAAAAATTCAGGCAGTAAAATTGAGAGTGAAATAAATATTCTGTAGGGAAATTCAATTACTAAATTCTAGCCTGGATAGCTCTGCTTACTGAAATATTTGAACAGGGTACCGTTGGTCATTAATACACTTATTTACAGTAAGTCTTGGTTTAACATTTCACCCAAAAGACAGCACCGCTGACTGGGTACACAGTCAAGATTGTGTGCTCACATCTTTGGAGTGACCCTCTGGCTTTCTGTCTCAGAGTTGAGTATGTTACTGACTAAGTTATAGCACACACCCAATGGGCAACATTCATAACTGCACAAATAATGGAAATGAATAACATACCATTCTGCACTACAATCTGTAAACAATGGCTGGAGATAGCAAGAGGGGAAAATGCAGTTTGATTTCATACCCATTAGTCACTTAAGTAGGAAACTCAAGAGACTGACCTAACTGTAAGTAAGCAAGTGTATTTGTGCACTTCCATTCCTTTTCATGAGTGGCAACTTTCACATCATCCATCACAAGTGGTACCCAGCCACCAAAGACAAACATTCTAAAGGAAAATAAAGACAGACAAAAACATAAACAGGTTGTGCTGAAAACTATTTACAACAAAACTGTGCATTTGTATTTAAAACAGAGATATCGGACTTAACGAGGAAAACACAATCAGCATGGTTCATGCTTTTTAAACACAACAGAATGTCAATTATCCAAACCAAAGGGAAATTTGGAGTGTTCAGATATTATTTATGCTGTGAAAACATACATCTGAAAAGCAGAGTCAGGAGTATGTATGGGTGAGGAAATAATTTGGACAATTGACTTTCTAACTAATGAAAAGATTTAAATGAATACATAATCATCAGAACAACAAATACGGATAATAGTTTATGGGAACTAAAAAGACCATAAGAGGATTCTAGCACCTAATTTGGAAATGTATTACATAACAGATGAAATGCTAAACAGTGATCATTACAATTTAATAAACAAAAACAGATCAACATAATATAATCAGGTGCAAGATAACTTCAGATAGAAAATTAAATATCTTTTATATTTCAAGTTTAGTCACAGCAATAACTTAAATTTTAACTTTCTAAAAATGTGGGGATCAAGAGATCAAAGGTTCTCTATGAAGCCTGTACATGTCACTTGGCAGTATGATAAACTAACGTTAGTACGCAATGCCCTAAACCCCTCTGAGTGGCTTACAAAGTTATACTGCAAATAAAACAAAACGAAACTGTGAGATGACCACCTGGAAAGGCCTCACATTCAATGCCAGTCACTGAGGCTGCAGTTATACTGTTATACCTCATACTTTTAATTACTGCAACCTCAAATCTGCTTTAGTGATGGGAAATCAGCAGAGATTCATTTTTACAGTCATAGATGTTTCCAGCATGGAAACAGGCCCTTCGACCCTACTTGTCCATCCTGTCCCTTTTTATTAAACCCCTAAGCCAGTCCCAATTGCCCGCATTTGATCCATATCCCACTATACCCATCTTATCCATGTAACTGTCTAAATGCTTGTGGAAAGACAAAATTGTACCCGCCTCCACTACGATCTCTGGCAGCTTGGGCCAGACACTCACCACCCTGTGTGTGAAAAAATTGCCCCTCTGGATCCTTTTGTATCTCTTCCCTCTCACCTTAAAACTATGCCCTCTTCAAGCAAGAATCTTTAGTGTAGTGCTACGGACATATTTGAGGGATGAATATATTCCATTTTACAAATATTCAAGATGTGCACGGTTGTAATTAGAGGAGAGAGATGCAATACTCATTCCAGTAGCTCTGAATCTGAACTAATGTGACCAGCGTGCGCAAATTTTTTTTATCCACCATTTTCCCATCTCTATCAAGAATTTTCCAACTGGAAGCAAATCATTTCTAGAAGCTGGGAATGGGAAAAGAGTCCTTTTTTTAATTTTTATTTATTAGCATCACAAGTAGCCTTACATTAACACTACAATGAAGTTACTGCGAAAATCTCCGAGTTACCACATACTGGCGCCTATTCGGGTACACAGAGAGAATTTAGCATGGCCAATGCACATTACCAATACATCTTTTAGACTGCAGGAGAAAACCAATGCAGACATGGGATGAATGTGCAGGCAGTGACCCAGAGGTCAGCGAGTCCTCTTCAATATTCAACTAGTGAGTGCAATTAGATGTTGGTTAAAAGTGTTTTAAAAGCCATCAAAAGTGTATCACTTGAGTACTCATCAGTCACAATACATGCCCGCTATAGTGAAGACCCCAATAAAGATGGACCAATGTATGTTTTTAACAATTTTTTTCCTATTACCTTCCACGTTATTTAAACAGAACAATCAATCATTCTGATTAGAATAGCATGATTCCACTGAACTCATGAGAATGAACACCCAGTCATTACCATGGCCATGGATAGAAAATGCTCCTCTCGTACCACATGTCTTCTAACTCATTATAAATTTTTTGGAAGAATTCTCAGATAGCAGTACTTACTTATTTCCAATAACAGTAGCAGAATGCAAACTCCTAGGGAGGGGTGTTGAACCCTTGGTCACTGGCTTAGTCCAAACCAAGCTTTCTGTAAACAAAGGAAGAAATACTTGACAGTTTACTGTAAACATAGCTGCATAATAAGAACATAAGAACATAAGAAATAGGAGCAGGAGTAGGCCAACTAGCCCTTCGAGCCTGCCCCGCCATTCAATAAGATCATGGCTGATCTGTCGTGGCTCAGTTCCACATTCCCGCCCTCTCCCCATAACCCTTAATCCCCTCTCTCATCAAAAACCCATCAACCCGCGTCTTAAAAATATTTAGCGAGGTAGCCTCCACCACTTCAACGGGCAGAGAATTCCAGAGATTCACCACCCTTTGAGTGAAGAAGTTCCTCCTCAACTCTGTTCTAAACCGCCCCCCCTTTATCTTGAGGCTATGCCCCCTAGTCCTACTGTCCTTTCTGAGCGGGAAGAGTCTCTCCACCTCTATCCTATCCATCCCATTCATCATCTTATACGTCTCAATGAGATCTCCCCTCATTCTTCTAATCTCTAACGAGTACAAGCCTAATCTATTCAGCCTCTCCTCATAGCTCAACCCCCTCAACTCCGGCATCAGCCTAGTAAACCTCCTCTGCACTCCCTCCAAGGCCAAAATATCCTTGAGTAAGTACGGCGCCCAAAACTGCACACAGTACTCCAGCTGCGGCCTCACCAATGCCCTATACAGCCGCAGATAATGCCATTGGCCAAGTAACATAGATAGAGTCCAAAAGCAATAGTTCCCAATGGGTCATTCTCATAGACAGCATTCTATTTAATGTTATATCCTGGGGCCATCAGCTTTATACTTTTTTATGGTTACTAAAGAGATAAATTTAATAATTAATGCGAAGATTTACACATCACTCTACACTTCATCAAATCGCAACTATACTAAGGAGTCACTACAAGAACAACTTACATTTGTATGGCATAGTTAACACAGAATAAACTCTAGAAGACACATCATAGAGACACACTGGAAAGACTGGATGCTATTAGGAAGGGTGACCAAAAGCTTGGTTGAGAATGTGACTGTTTAGGACAATCTTAAACAGAGAACATAGAATGCTACAGCACAAACAGGCCCTTCGGCCCACAAGTTGCGCCGATCATATCCGTACCTACCACGCCTATCTATAACTCTCAATCCCATTAAATCCCACATACTCATCCAGAAGTCTCTTAAAAGGCCCCAGCGAGTTCGCCTCTACCACCACCGACGGCAGCCGATTCCACTCACTCACCACCCTCTGAGTGAAAAACTTACCCCTGACATCTCCTCTGTACTTGCTCCCCAGCACCTTAAACCTGTGTCCTCTCGTAGTGGCCATTTCAGCCTTGGGAAATAGCCTCCGAGAATCCACCCTATCTGTACCTCTCAACATTTTATAAACCTCTATCAAGTCGCCTCTCAATCTTCGTCTCTCCAAGAAGAAGGGAGCTACCTCCCTCAACCTATCTTCATAAGGCATGCCTCCCAATCCAGGCATCATCCTTGTAAATCTCCTAGTGACGGATGTACAGGCAAGAAAACTTAGTGAGGGAATTCCAGAGCATGGGCTGAGGAGGCTGAATGCCACGGCCTTCAAAACTCCAACCACTTCTGTTGTCACCACGAGTGGGGAGTCATCTCCATCAGTAGCTGAAAGTAAGGCTGCAAAAATTCCAGTTAGGCGGGAAAGTGGCAGACCGATCAAACCGCCAAAGAAAGACTTGCCAGACTCCCAGCAACACCAGAGTTCAAAGAAAGGCAAATTGAGTGATCAGTTGAAGTACATTGTGGCAGGTCCACAAGGCCAGAGACAAAGGAACTGCGTGTTGGAGGGGATGATTTGAGGATGATTTGAGGATTGAAAGGAGATGCCTGAGATCAAAGGGTATGGCTTTATACATGAGAATCTTAAATGAGACTTTGGGCAATAACGTAGCAGCAAGAGAGACAGATCATGGAATGAGCAATTTTATTATTCCTTCAGGGAATGTGGGCGTCACTGACTGGGCCAGCATTTATCGTACATCCCAAATCGCCCTCAAGATGGTGGTGGTGGTGGTAAGCTGTCTTCTTGACCTGGTGCAGTCCCATCTGGCATACCCACAGTGTTATTCGGAAAGGAGTTCCAAGATTTTGATGCAGTGACAATGAAGGAACAGTGCTATAGTTCCAACTCAGCATGATGTGGTCGGAAGGGGAATTGCCGGTGATGGTGCTTCCATCCATTTGATGCCCTTGTTCTTCATGGTGGTAGAGGTCGAGAGTTTGGTAGGTGCTGTCAAGTATATCTTATAGATGGCCCATAAATGTAAACCAACATCTTGCTGCATATGAACATGGACCGTTACAACAGCTGAGGAGTTGTGAATGATGCTGAAGATTTCTCAAACAGCAGCGAACATTGCCACTCTGACTTTATGATGGAAGGAAGGTTATTGTTGAAGCAGCTGAACATGGTGAGGTCTGATGTTCTAGGACAGAGATGATTGACCTCCAACAACCTCAACCATCATCCTTTGTCGTAGGTATGACTCAAACCAGTCACGAGCTTTTCCCCCACCAATTCCCATTGACTCCAGTTTTACTAGGGTTACTTGATGCCACAGGTCAAATGCTACCTTGATATCAAGGGAAGTCGCTCTCATTTCACCTCTCGAGTTACATACATATGAACGCAAATACTTGGAGGAGTAAGCCATTCAGCTCTAAAGCCTGCTCTGCCATTCAATAAGAACATAGCTGACTGGACTCTAACTTCAACTACAAATTCCCACTTATCCTCTATAACCCTTGAACCCTTTGCTTCTCTAGAATCTATCTACCCGTGCCTTAAAAATAAGTTCAGCTCTTTTGTCCATGTTTAGACCAAAGCTGTAACGAAGTCAGGAGTTGAGCAGCCCTGCAGGAACCCAAACTAAACATCAGTGAGTAAGTTTGTTGCTGAATAAGTGCTGCTTGATTAAACAGTTGACATTCACTTCCATCACTTTGCTGATATTAAGATGGAGCAGCAATTGACCAGGTTAGATTTGCTCTGCTTTTTGTGGACAGGACACGTGAGAAATTTTCCACATTTCCAGGTGGATGCCAATGTTGTATCTGTACTGAAACAGGTTGGTTAAAGGCAGGGCTAGTTATGAAGCACAAGTCTTCCGAATGATTGCTTGAATGCTGTCCTGAAAGACTCACTGCCTTTACAGTATCCACTGTCTTCAACCTTTTCTTGATAACATATCGAGTGAATCGAATTGAAGTTTATTGAGCATGCAGCCTGCAGGCTAGCCAGAAGAGCAGCAATAATTGAATCTGGAGGTAATGAGAAGTGAAGTGGAGATGGGCAATGATTTGATTTGTCACATGCATTATATATAGTGAAAAGTATTGTTTCTTGCGCGCTATACAAAGCATACCGTTCACAGGGAAGGAAAGGAGAGAGTGCAGAATGTAGCGTTACAGACATAGCTAGGGTGTAGTAAAAGATCATTGTTAGAGAGTTTAAATAAGTTAGAATAGAGTTTTAGAAGCATAGAACAAGAGTAAAAGATAGAATTAGAGGGTATGCTGGACACAGCTGGCAAGAAGTCACCTCACTCCAGCACTATCTGGACAGCTTTTGCGACAGAGAGAATACTTTGTCAAGAGTTTAGCTCAGGATTGAATAAGATGCTTGGTAGCAAGCACTCTAATTCAGCCCGAGATAGCAGCTAGGATGGGGGATATTATCAGTGCAAAGGGTAATGAGTTTACAGTGGAAGACTTCAGTCTTACTAATACTCAACTGGAAAAATTGCAAGATTGGAGGTCAGATAAACAGTCCAGCAGTAGAATCAGTGAAGGAATCGACTGTGCGCTGGGAGATACAGCTGATTCCATCAACAATCATGGAGATGCTCATGCTCTCTCTCTCTCTGTGTGTGTGTGTGTGTGTGTGTGTGTGTGTGTGTGTGTGTGTGTGTGTGTGTGTGTGTGTGTGTGTGTGTGTATGCAAACCTAGTTGGAGAAAGGTTAACAGAAAGAAAGTGAAAGAAAGGCCTGACTTGGGAGATGACTACATGGATTTTGAAAAGGAAAAAGGAGATTGGAGATGACGTACCAGTTTGCAGACAGAAGGGTCAAGGGTGGATTTGTTTTTGAAAAGTGGGTCATGACACTACTTTTGAAAGGGAGTTAACTGATCAGGTGGCAGATCGTGTGGCTCAGAGGAATTTGAGAGTAAATGAGACATGACAGGGGAGAAACTAGAAAGAGATACAGCTTCAGCACTAGATCACAAGGAGCCAGCAGGGAATGGGGAGATGTCACAGCAACATTTGGGTGGAGCAAGTGATGGAAAGCATAGCTGTCTGGGGAGGCATTGGTAAGGGATGCCATCTGAGAGACAAGTTTTAATTAAAGCCAGGATGTTATTGCAGCCACCAAAAATAAAGCTTGATGGAAAAAGTGGGAGAAGTTGAAATGATGATCTCAATCAAACTGACAAAGAAGTTTATGAGCCCCTCACATTTACTGGCAAAAGCGAAGGTTTCGGAGGGCAGAGAAAGAGGACTTAAGATTGATAATGGAGAACAAAGGTTGGGTGGTTATCTTTTCTTGACAGGATGATCTTAGCATAGTGGGTGATTTTGGCAGAGGAGGAGTCTCAATAGAGCTCGATTTGACCCAGCTAGCAATGGTGATGACTGGCTTTGAATCCCTACAGTGCAGAAGGAAGCCATTCGGTCCAAGTCTGCACCAACTCTCTAACAGAGCATCATATTCAAGCACACCCTCCAGCCCTACCCCAGCAACCCACATATTTATCTCACTAATCCCCCTTACCTACACATTTCCGAACACCAAGGCACAAATTTAGCATGGCTAATCCACAACTCGCTTAAACCACTGTGGTGCAACTTGTGGGCCTGTTTGTGTTGTAGTTTTTCTATGTATGAACATATGTTTGAGTCTGCACTGAACTTGATGATGCAAAGACAGAGGCCACATTTGCATTACAACTTGGAAATAAAGGTTTCACTGACACAAGCACAGCAGAGGTGGAGTTGAGGAAACTGGCAAAAGCTACACAGTTGGAATTCAGTAAGGGGAACTGTCAAAGGCACAGGGAAGAATCCTTTTTCCAAATGCAGATAGAGTTGTGATTCAAAGTGCATAAGTGACACTAGGAAGAGTTCAGAGATAACTGACCAATCAAGACCTTAAAAGTAGATGTCACAGAAGAGGGAAAAGTGGAGGGAATGGCTATGAATGGATTAGCAAATTTCAAACAGAGCTTAAGAAAGATTAGGAGGGCAGTGAATTCAGAAAAGATAGAGAAAGGGAAGCCAAGATGGAGTTTGAAATCATCCAGGATTAGATGTTGTTCAGTTCAGAGGCTAATAATGGGAGAGGAGGAGGATAATGCTGTGAAGCCTGGGCTGAGATCTGGAGGAGATGATAAAAAAAATGAAAAACAAGGCAAGGGGCTTAAAAGAGGAGAAGGTACCAGAGTACAAGAGGAAGACCAATCAAGGAGGAACTTGAGTGACAAGAGCCACATCATTACCCCAAGAGTGGGATGAGGGTGCGGTGTATTGCAGGTGGTTTGAGGAAGTTCCACTAAGAGGCAGAGTCACTAGCTGTGAGGCAAATTTTAGTCAAAGCCATGATGAGCAATAAAGTTGCAGATGGCAAATTCAAATGTTCTGGAGGAAATGCAAAGTGGGACAGAACTTCTGACTTTAATGATGGTGGGGTGAATGTGATGGGAAAAAAGGTGGCCAACTTACTCACCATCAGTATGTAAGGCTGCAAGGCAAGACAGGGAAACAGGGTGGTTGGAGTTGTTGATTAAAAGGAGGATTTAATTTGATTCGTCACATGTATTGAGATACAGTGAAAAGTATTGTTTCTTGCGTGCTATACAGACAAAATATACTGTCCATAGAGTACATAGGGGAGAAGGAAAGCAAAGGTGCAGAAAATTGTGTAACCGTCATAACTAAGGTGTAGAGAAAGATCAGCTTAATAGAAGGTCAGTCCATTGAAAGGTCTGATGGCAGCAGGGAAGAAGCTGTCCTTCAATCGGTTGGTTCATGATCTCAGACTTTTGTACTGTTTTCCCCACTGGAAGAAGGTGGAAGAGACTATGTCCTTAGTGTGTGGGGTCCTTCATTATGCTGGCTGCTTTTCTGAGGCAGAGGGAAGTGTAGACAGAGTCAATGGATAGAAGGCTGGTTTGCATGGTGGACTGGGCTACATTCGTAACCCTTTGTAGTTTCTTGCGGTTTTGGTCAGAGCAGGAACCATATCAAACTGTGATATATCCAAAAATAGGCACAAGCATGGCTGTGGCCTTAGTCAAAAGGAATTCCCACATGGAATGATGGCAAGAGTATATAAAAGCAAAATGCAGATACGCCAGAATGGTAGTTGGTGGGTCCAAAGTACCCAAGAGGAGACAACGGAGGAGATTAAGTACCCAAGAGGAGAAGACAGGACAACTGGGCAACAGGTAACAGAGGAGGCAGAGAAAGACAAGAAAAAAAATGAGAAAAATAATAAGCCCCAATCCAAAGAGCAGCCAAAATGTGCATGAACAGGCACTGGGGAAATCCAAATCACATTAGCATGGCAGACTTTGGAAGCTGCTTTAATGTTATTTAATGTTAGAATAAAATATTACAAATCTATTTGTGCAATTTTGAATTAACAACTTCCGCAAACACTGACGCATTCTACTAAATAAGGTTGACAAATTCCGATCACTGATCTCCAGACTGCTGACTGCCTGATGCTAAACGTATTGATCCCTGCGTTGCGCTCCTGCTAACTTCCTGGCCCCATTGGTTTACCAGAGACTATAACCCGTATGGGCAAACATGGCAGGGCAGCTCGTGCACTCAGGACTTGCAAGAAAATACACAGCAACACAAATCCTTAAAGGATCAGTTCCACAGAACAATAGCATACAAAAACCACCACTGAGGGAGACCAGTGCTGAGATTTTTCTTTCCATTCTACATATCTTGTGCCAACATCATATTAAATTCAGCTATAGCACACCTTGTTACCACAGGATAACATTGCTACAAAAATGTGTTTTAATCCTTCATTCTGCTGAGGGGTGGGAACTTGAGAACTCACATCATCCATTCTTAAGGCCTCTCAGATGCATTTGCCTAACTAATGCATAATCACAGGGAATTTGCATTCTGAATTTATGCTCACGGTTAAAATAATTGAGACTAACTTAATGAATTATTTATTTCCATGGCAATTTTTAAAGCACTTTTGAGATGATTGCGCAGAATTGTAATTAAGCCAAGAATGTGTCGAATTTATACTTTGTACATTACAGTCTTCCCTGCATCAGGTAGGATGGTAATTTCAATCTATGCATCGGAAAAGCTTGTGACCTTGAAAGTCGCTGCTTAGTCCATTTGGATAACTATCATTGCATACTTTGGCTCGCTACGACAGGTGATTTCGAGTGACTGCTGACATCAATGTCAATTAATAAACATTTTATTCACCACATGAAATGTGGTGTCAGGTGAGTCACTGGGATTTGAGAGATGTTGATAGCCTTTGGATTTGAGGCATGTCAGCTGTAGATCAGCCAGCAGAAATGAAAAACATCAGAATAATTATGCCATGTGGGGTTCGAACAGGTAACGTTTTAGTGCAATTTTGAGGAGAACTTTGACTTGTTACAGCCCAACCATGTGCATGCAGATGAGTGAGGTTAGCGTATTAGGAACCCTCAAAGGCATTCCCTGGCCCATGTAAGCATTTTGCACAAGAGCCACAGGATACTGGCAGCTGGGTAAGTCAGCATGGCTTTGAATTTTCCAGTACCTGCTCCTGTGGACATAATGAGAAGGATTGGTGGGGGAATTGGCAAATCTTTCCATCTCAATCACAAAGTTATGAGATTTACAGACAAGAGTACCAAATCTCTTACCATCAACAGGCAAGGAGTGTTAAAAGGTGTAACGGGCAAGGAGTGTTAAAAGGTGTAACGGGCAAGGAGTGTTAAAAGGTGTAACGGGCAAGGAGTGTTAAAAGGTGTAACGGGCAAGGAGTGTAAAAGCTAGATCTCTACTAAGCTCATGTTATATGTCATGTATAATCGCTACGAATTTGACACTAGAGTGCAAGAGAGGATGATTATTAATCAGCATGTGATTGTACTGAGATGTATGACTGAGTCTTGAGAGTTTGGGAAACTGAAAATTGACTTATTTGGAGATAGAACAGTCTTAAGTACAAGTGATCCTGTAATGAAGGAGGTCTCTGCCAAGAGACGAGAAATTTACTTTCAAGAAAACTATCAATGTATGTAGAAACTATTGAGCTGCCCAATGTCAGTTGAAGAGTATTGATGAGAGAACAGATGAGGTTTTGCACTATGCTGAAAGGAAATCCAATTCTTCCAAACACAATGATGAAAGAGAAGGACAACTTTCAGAACAGGCAACAGAAAGATCAAAGTCAGAGTACTAGAGTTCAACGTTCTAACTATGTTAGGGATTGAGTTTCAACAAGAAGAAAAGAACTTGGCTTGCATATGGATTCAACACAACAGATTTATTGAAGAACTGTTCTCTGCATTGCACAGAATACAAACTGAAAGTAAAACAGGGGCAACACCCTAATGACATCACCAACCAATCGTGATCAGCTCTTGAAGAATCTGCAACCCTTTTAAATATACCACATCCCTCCCCTTTACTTCTATCATTGTGACAATAAATTACTACTATGTTATACAGAGGATCAATAATACTGTAGATACTGTACTATTAATCATTACACAGTCAATAACAATATCGGTCAGGAAGACATTTCCTCCTCTTTGGTCATATATACTGTTCAGCAATTTGGCTGTCCTTGGCCCTAGAAGTGCAATTTGGAACTTCAGTAGACTCTTCTTCTCTCTACCATTCTTACATTGTAGAGGAACTAAGGCACAATCATCAGGCAACACAGTTCAACTAAATTTTTTGTAGGGGCTGAAGAAGTTGGTACCTTCTGAAGATGATTCTGAGAAATCATTCCAAGATGACAACAATTGGTGAGCATGCCATCACCATACTAGTTCATCTTCAGTTTGAATCGTGTAAGAAATCAGACTTTTTTTTGGTACCATTTCTCATATGCAACATAATTATGCGCTAACACGCAATCTCTTTGAAATGAGCATTGTTTTGCCCTCACTTCTTATCAAGCAACTTGAGATTGTTGCTGTCATTCGACTATCTTGGAAATTTCTGGAGTTAATAACAAATCAAACGCAGTTCTCAATTTCATCTTCAAGAGTAATAATGCAGGTAAACTTTGGATAGTCTCATGAGTAGTGTTTCCATAAGATGCCAAAAAGCTTTTCACACAATGGGATAATAAACCTTGCTCTTATGAACCTTTTAAAGAACATTTCAAAGATTGCACAAATCTTTCATCTAATCCTTCAATTGATGAATGATACCGTGTAGATATTATATACTCAATACAATTTACTTTGAGACAATTCTTAAACCGTGAACCATTATCCCTAAAAATCTGTTCCAGTTTACCAAATCTTACAAAAATTG
This sequence comes from Carcharhinus amblyrhynchos, assembly GCF_965287045.1. NCBI lineage: Eukaryota > Metazoa > Chordata > Chondrichthyes > Carcharhiniformes > Carcharhinidae > Carcharhinus > Carcharhinus amblyrhynchos. The sequence continues at coordinate 119,388,366 of NC_137329.1, forward strand.
TGTCAAGTTTTCCAATGGTTTGTTCAGATGTAGTAGATCTCATGATAATTTCTGGCCACTTTGAGTGTGCATCAATTATGACTAAGAACGTGTAACCCTCAAACAGACTAGCAAAATCTACATAGAATCATTTCCATGGCATTTTAGGCCATTGCCAAGGGTCTAAAGGAGACAATGGTGGTATATTTCTTACTTGTGCACAAGATTGACAATGTCCAGCTTTTTCTTCAATCTGAGCATCCAGAGCTGGCCACCAGAAATAACAATGTGCTGATTTCTTCATCTGGACTATACCAAGATGTTCTTCATATACTTGTTCAGGACCTTTTCCATGCAGACTAGGAGGAATGGCCATTCGAATTCCCTACAATTGACACCCATCTAAGACGGTCAATTCAACCTTTCTTGAAACACAGTTTCAAATCAGGTTGCAGACAACGCGCTCCAGTTATCATTCCTTTCAATGGCATATCTATCACCTTCCTCATCATTTCTGGTGTCTCTGAACTTGAGGGACTGTCACAGGTAAATGGTCTACCAGCGAAAAATAAACTAGTTGGTGGTATCTGCTTAACATCGACTAGCGGGACTGATGGTGGACAAGTCCCCAGGACCAGATGGTATGCATCCCAGGATTCTGAAGGAAATGGCAGGGGTGATAGTGGATGCCTTAGTGATTATTTTCCAAACCTCGCTGGATTCCGGGGAAGTGCCGGAAGACTGGAAGCCGGCTAATGTTACACCGCTGTTTAAAAAGGGTAGCAGGCAAAAGGCAGGGAATTATAGGCTGGTTAGTTTAACATCTGTTGTAGGAAAAATGCTGGAATCCGTCATCAAAGAAGTAATAGCGAGGCACCTTGAGAAGAATTGTTCGATAGAGCAGACGCAGCACGGATTCGTTACGGGGAAGTCGTGTCTGACGAATTCATTGGAATTCTATGAGGATGTGACTAGGGTGGTGGACGGAGGGGAACCGGTGGATGTGGTGTTTCTCAATTTTCAGAAGGCGTTTGATAAGGTGCCGCACAAAAGGTTGCTACAGAAGGTTAGGGGGCATGGGGTTGGGGGTAAGGTGTTAGCGTGGATAGAGGATTGGCTAACTAATAGGAGGCAGAGAGTAGGTATCAATGGGTGCTATTCAGATTGGTGGTTGGTGACTAGTGGAGTGCCCCAGGGATTGGTGCTGGGGCCTCAGCTATTTACCATTTACATAGATGATCTGGAGGAGGGAGCTGAGTGTAGGGTGTCGAAATTTGCTGATGACACAAAGATAAGTGGAAAAGCAAATTGTGTGCCACTTCAGATCAGCCATGATCTTATTGAATGGCGGGGCAGGCTCGAAGGGCTAGATGGCCTACTCCTGCTCCTATTTCTTATGTTCTTATGTAAGCATGATAATTCATCAGAATGGCACACTGACTGATGATACTTTATGTCACATGAGTGGAAAGTCTGCAGAGGGATCTAGATAGACTAAGCAAGTGGGTGAGGACCTGGCAGATGGAGTACAAAGTTAGCAAGTGTGAGGTTATCCACTTTGGCAGGAATAATAGTAGGAGGGATTACTATTTAAAGGGCGAAAAGCTGCAGCATGCTACGGTGCAGAGGGACCTGGGGGTCCTCATGCATGAGTCGCAAAAACCCAGCCTACAGGTGCAGCAGGTGATCAGGAAGGCAAATTGGATGCTGGCCTTCAGAGCAAGGGGGATTGAATATAAAAGCAGGGAGGTCTTGCTGCAACTGTACAGGGCACTGGTGAGGCCGCAGCTGGAGTACTGTGTGCAGTTTTGGTTGCCGCACTTGCGCAAGGATATTTTGGCCTTGGAGGGAATGCAGAGGAGGTTCACTAGGCTGATACCAGAGTTGAGGGGGTTGAACTTTGAAGAGAGGCCGAATAGACTGGGCTTATACTTGTTGGAGTTTAGAAGGATGAGGGGGGATCTTATAGAGACGTATAAGATGATGAAGGGGATGGATAAGGTAGAGGTAGAGAGATTAAGAACATAAGAGCATAGAAATAGGAGCAGGAGTAGGCCATCTAGCCCTTCGAGCCTGCCCCGCCATTCAATAAGATCATGGCTGATGATGTGTCGTGGCTCAGTTCCACATTCCCGCCCTCTCCCCATAACCCTTAATCCCCTCGCTTATCAAAAACCCATCAACCCGCGTCTTAAAAATATTTAGCAAGGCAGCCTCCACCACTTCAACGGGCAGAGAATTCCAGAGATTCACCACCCTTTGAGTGAAGAAGTTCCTCCTCAACTCCGTTCTAAACTGCCCCCCCTTTATCTTGAGGCTGTGCCCCCTAGTCCTGCTGTCCTTTCTGAGCGGGAAGAATCTCTCCACATCTATCCTATCCATCCCATTCATCATCTTATACGTCTCAATGAGATCTCCCCTCACTCTTCTAAACTCTAACGAGTACAAGCCTAGTTTATTCAGCCTCTCCTCATAGCTCAACCCCCTCAACTCCGGTATCAGCCTAGTAAACCTCCTCTGCACTCCCTCCAAGGCCAAAATATCTTTGCGTAAGTGCGGCAACCAAAACTGCACACAGTACTCCAGCTGCGGCCTCACCAATGCCCTATACAGCCGCAGCAAGACCTCCCTACTTTTATATTCAATCCCCCTCGCTATGAAGGCCAGCATCCCATTAGTCTTCCTGACCACCTGCTGCACCTGCAGGCTGGGTTTTTGCGACTCATGCACAAGGACCCCGAGGTCCCTCTGCACCGTCGCCTGCTGCAGTTTTTCGTCACGTTAAGAAATAGTCCTTCCTACCATTATTCCTACCAAAGTGGACCACCTCACACTTGCCAACATTAAATTCCATTTGCCATTTCCTGGCCCATTCGCCCAGCCTATCTAGATCCTTCTGTAGACTCTCCACACCCTCCGCGCAATTTGCCGTTCCCCCAATCTTGGTGTCATCAGCAAATTTCGACACCATACACTCGGTTCCCTCCTCCAGATCATCTATATAAATGGTAAATAGCTGAGGCCCCAGCACCGACCCCTGGGGCACTCCACTAGTCACCAACCGCCAATCCGAATAGCACCCATTAACCCCCACTCTCTGCCTCCTATTTGACAACCAATCCTCTATCCACGCTAACACCCTACCCCCAACTCCATGCCCCCTTACCTTCTGCAATAACCTCTTGTGAGGTACCTTGTCAAATGCCTTCTGAAAATCAAGACAGACCACATCCACCAGCTCTCCTCTATCCACCGCCCTAGACACATCCTCATAGAACTCCGATAAATTTGTCAGACACGACTTCCCCTTAACGAAACCGTGCTGCGTCTGCTCTAACAAGCAATTCCCCTCAAGATGCCTCGTTATTTCCTCCTTGATGACGGATTCTAACATTTCACCTACAACAGACGTTAAACTAACCGGCCTATAATTCCCTGCCTTTTGCCTGGCACCCTTCTTAAACAACGGCGTAACATTAGCCGTTTTCCAATGTTCCGGCACTTCCCCAGAATCCAGTGACGTCTGGAAAATAACCACCAAGGCATCCACTATCACCTCCGCCATTTCTTTCAGAACCCTCGGATGCATTCCATCCGGTCCTGGGGACTTGTCCACAATCAGTCCCTCCAGTCTGTCGCGCACCACCTCTCTAGTAACAATGTCATTGAGACCCTCCAGTCCTACCACCTTTCCATCGCTAACACCCGGCAAATTATTCACGTCTTCCTCCGTGAAGACCGAAACAAAAAAGTTATTCAAGACCTCAGCCATTTCCCCATCCCCTACCACTAAGTCCCCCCTCTCATCCTCTAAGGGTCCAACGTTCACCCTAGCCAGCCTTTTCCTTTTTATATATTTATAAAAACTCTTGCTATCCTTTTTTATATTAAGCGCTAGCCCAGCTTCATAGTTTCTCCTACTCTTCTTCCCGCTCAGAAAGGACAGCAGGACTAGAGGGCACAGCCTCAAGGGGGGAGGGCAGTTTAGAACGGAGTTGAGGAGGAACTTCTAGGGTGGTGAATCTCTGGAATTCTCTGCCCGTTGAAGTGGTGGAGGCTGCCTCGCTAAATATATTTAAGACACGGGTAGATAGGTTTTTGGTAGGCAAGGGGATTAAGGGTTATGGGGAGAAAGCGGGAAAGTGGAACTGAGCCACTTTAGATCAGCCATGATCTTATTGAATGGCGGGGCAGGCTCGAAGGGCTAGATGGCCTACTCCTGCTCCTTTTTCTTATGTTCTTATGTAAGCATGATAATTCATCAGAATGGCACTCTGACTGATGATACTTTATGTCATATGAGTATGCAGATAGGATTAGTGACTGCCTTTACAATCAACAAACAGCTAACGGACAGTATGACTTTTGTACGGCCCAAAAATAGTAGTTAAGGATTGCTGATCAGTCAATAATGTAGGAAGATAACGTGTAATGATGAAACTTTGGTATGTCAAAAATTGTACTCAATGCTTTTTTTTAGCTGAGCATAGTTAGATTCAGCACTAATCAGAGCACGCGAAGTAAAACTGTCGATCATCCTTCTCCTGGAGGCATAGTGTGTGAAACTGCTACCCCATCTCCGTAAGATGAAGCATCACAATGTTTAATGTTTATTTATCAGTGTCACAAGTAGGCTTGCATTAACACTGCAATGAGGCTACTGTGAAGATCCCCTAGTCGCTACACTCTGGCGCCTGTTTGGGTACACAGAGAATTTAGCGTGGCCGATGCACCTAACCAGCACAGCTTTTGGACTGGGAACCGGAATACCTGGAGGAAACCCACGCAGACATGGGGAGAATGTGCAAACTCCACACAGACAGTGACCCAAGCCAGGAATCAAATCTGGGTCCCTGGCGCAGTGAAGCAACAGCGCTAGCCAATGTGCCACCATATCGCCCTAACAAGCAGTAACGGCAATTAAAATTAACCAATACTTCAGACTATTGCAAAGCCTCTTTGACATCTTTGTCCCTTCTCGTATTCTGTTGTCCAATCCCGTGACATGACATAGTAAATTATTCAATGACTTCAGTAATGTAGCTAAGTTAGGAATAAATTTCCAATAAGAATTCACTGATCTTTGCAAGGTTCACTGGATGTGATACTTCTAAAATAATGTCTTTGTAAGTGTTTTATAACACCTGATAACATGATCCAAATACTGGACTGATGTCTGGAAAGTCACACGTTTCTCTTTTGATACATAGACCATGTGCTTAAACATGTTCCAATGATGCTTCTAAATTATTTGAGAGCTCTGGTTCACTGGATACTGTAATTAGAATATCATCAGGATAATATTGCACACTATAGAGACCATTTAAAATCTGATCCACTGATCTTTGCAATAGGGTTGGTAAGGATGTTATTCCAAAAGGCAACCTTTTATAATTAAAAATTCCTTTATGAGTAACGATGGTAAGCCATGTAGAGATTTAACAGGTACATTCATCGGTAAATAAACTCGTGGAAGATTGATCCTGCTGAATTTCTGCCCACCTGATAACCCCGCAAATAAATCTTCAATTAAAGGAACCAGATGTCAATCAGCACACAACATTGGATTTACGGTTGTTTCAAAAGCACCACAAATATGAACTGAACCATCTTCACGGTGGGTACAATGGGAGTAGCCCAGTCATTCATTGTAAGCAGCTCTAACACCAGTGTTAACTAATTCTTCTTCAACTTTGGGACGAATTGCACATAGCACCACTCTTGCTTTGAGCTTTTTTGGTTGATGGTTAGACTTTGTCTTGAGCTTCACTTGAACTGTCTTCATTGAGCCAAGTATCCCTTCAAGTACACTCTCATATTTATCCAGAAGATACTGTAGGTCTTTTTTTTCCAAGGCTTTTACCTCCTGTCTTGGGCTTGATCTACATGATCCAAGCTGATTGGAGTAGGCATAGCTCCTCCTCCAAGGCTTGATCTCATCTGCATCTTAGTCAAAAGGCCAAGATGCTGCTTTTAAAAATTGCTTCAAATGAAGCTAAAATGTAACCCAATGACTTCAACCACGCACAGCATGTCAATACTACACTTGATCTTAGCCAAAAAGGTCTGTTTTGGCATTGACTAATCTGTTGACAGCACTCCAGTTAAGCTTCATCTTCTCCCATATAGAACTGGAAAGTTACACAGACCACATGGAAAAGTAACTGCACTATTTGTCTACTTAGTTGCACATTAACTATGAATGCACTCAATCTTGGAACTCCTAGATAATAAAGACACCTGTGGCAGACTTCTATTTATTGACTATAGTTCAGCCTTCAACACTATTATCCCCATGAAACTCATTTCCAAACTCAATGGCCTAGGCCTCCGCACCTCCCTCTGTGACTGGATCCTGAACTTTCTAACTCACAGACCACAATCAGTAAGGATAGGCAACTCCTCCTCCAGGATCATCCTCAATACCGGTACCACGACGCTGTGTTCTCAGCCCCCGACTATACTCCTTATATACTTATGACTGCATGGCCAAATTCGCCTCCAATTCAATTTTCAAGTTTGCTAACAACACCACTCTAGTGGTTCGGGTCTCAGTGACAAGACAGAGTACAGGAATGAGATCGAGAATTTGGTGAACTGGTGCAGCAACAATAATTTCTCCCTCAATATCATCAAACGGAGGAGATGTCATCAACTTCAGGAAGTCGAAAGGATAACATGCCCCTGTCTACATCAATGGGGACAAAGTAGAAAGAGTCGAGAGCTTCAAGTTTTTAGGTGCCCAGATCACCAACAACCTATCCTGGTCCCCCCATGCTGACACTATGGTTAAGAAAGCCCATCAACACCTGTACTTTCTCAGAAGACTAAGGAAATTTGGTATGTCAGCTACAACTCTCACCAACTTTTACAGATGCGCCATAGAAAGCAATTTTTCTGGTTGTAGCTCAGCTTGGTATGGCTCCTGTTCTGCCCAAGACTGCAAGGAACTACAAAATGTCATGAATGTAGCCCAATCCATTGCACAAACCAGCCTCCCATCCATTAAATCTGTCTATACTTCCTGCTGCCTCAGCAAAGCAGTCAGCATAATTAAGGACCCCCCCTACCCCAGACATACTCTCATCCACCTTCTTCCATCGGGAAAAAGATACAAAAATCTGAACTCATGCACCAAACAACTTAAGAAAAACTTCTTCCCTGCTGCCATCAAAGCTTTGAATGGACTTACCTTGCATTAAGTTGACCTTTTTCAACACCCTAGCTATGACACTACATTCTCCACTCTCTCTTTCCTTCTCTATGAACGCTTTGTCTGTTTAGCGCAAGAAACAATACTTTTCATTGTATACTAACACATGTGACAATAATAAATCAAAAAAAATCAAAGAATGATGTAACCTTTCAATAGCACAATCTTTTCTCTGTATGTCCTTAAAATCATATCAGCTGGCTTTAAAGCAAGATTCCTCAGCTTTTATTCGAATGTTGTCTTAAGAATTAAAGATGTAGCAGCACTAGTATCAATCTCCATCCCAATATGTTGTCCACTTTAATTTTGGAATCACCCAGAATCAATGTAATTCACCCTGTATAGATAAGACATTTGTTTGGAGCTTCTGTTTGTTTGTCTGATTTGTTTGTCTTCTTCATATTTCTGGACGTTCTCTTTGCAGTCGTAATTCTTTTATTCCATGCTGTCATTTTGTTTTTTAGAAATCAACTTGTTCTTCGAGAAGAATGTTCTGAAGAATCTGGGTATCTTCTCGGGGGAAGCTGGTCCAGCCTCAAGCTTTTGCAGCGTGACCCATTTTGCCACAATTCTTGCATTGACTATCCTTGCTCCAGCTTTCACTCACTGAGTAGCTCATTTTGGCACATCTGTGACATACCTGTTGATGTTTTGGTTTATTACAGGCAGTTCCCAACTTGTCGGTCTTCATTTCTACACTGAATTGTGAAGTCACTTTAGCAGCCAGTTCCATCAACACGCGATTTCTACTGTTGTCTTTAAAGTCAAAGCATGTTCAGTAAGCAATCTTCTTCAGATAGCCTCATTTCGAAGCCCAAAAACTAGACGACCTCGAAGAGAACCTTTTCACAACTCACCAAATTCATAATGTTGCACCAGCCTTTTTAAGGTTGCCACAAACTGAGCAATGCTTTTGCCTTCCACTTGATTTCTTCTGTGGAACCTGAGCCTTTCTGTGATGATCAATGGCATTAGAGATTAATGCTCTTCAAAGATCTTCGTCAAGTCACGGTAAGTTTTGGTTCCTGGCTTCACCGAATGAACCAAGTTACAGAGCAAATTGAAGGTTCCATCTCCTAGTGTACAGAGAAAAACTGGTACGAGTAACAAATCTACAATTTTATTTGCTAGTACAAAGTACTGAAAACACTCTGCACAGGAACTCCCTTTTCAATTTCTTCACTTCAAGGCCCCATGGGTCCTAATTGAGCAGTGTTTCTCTGGCAGGCTTGTATATATATTTTCTCCTATCTTCCCAGTACTCCCCTTTTCATCCTGGAGACCACTGACTCGGCAATTTTTTAAAAAAATGGCCCCAGTACAATAGAGCATGCCTTCTTTTCGAACATGCCATATACTATCTGGAATGTCACCCTCCTCTGATCGTTAAAAAAAAACCTTCATTTAAAATCACACAGAGAGCTCTTTCTTACTCAAGTCTTCCTCACTAGCACTTCAAACCTGTTGTTGCTTCTCCCCAGCTTTTTAACACTCAAGGTGTGCAGACACAATGATTACTTTCTTCTACTTAGGACCTTGATGTTCTCGATGAAACAAAGTCCCGTCTTGTTGCCAATTTTCTTTCAGTTATATCTTAACTATGTTAGAGGTTGTGGGTTTTAACAAAAAGAAAAGAACGTAGTTTGCACACATGGATTCAAAGTGACAACAAATTTTTTGAAGAGCTGTGCTCTGCACAGAATACAAACTTAAATTAAATCAGCAGCCTGTGGCAACACACTAATGTCATCATCAAATCATGTGATCAACTCTTAAAACAACCTGCAACCCTTTTACACATATAATAGGAGGACACCACAAAGAGGAAAATGTCAGGTGTGCAGAAAGCACTGTTCCAATACAAGAAGCTGAGCAATTTTGTGAGGAAAATGAATACGAGTTTGTAAAGATGGTAGGGAAAATAGTGGATGATGCTTCTGGAAAGCCACTCTACATCTCTCTATAGGTTGACATTGTTAAATCATGAGTTAGAAAATGGTTTGAGACTATTAGCAGGACAGCACTGCGCTGATGCGAAGTATCAGTTAGACTCTGGTTTCTCCATGCAACATCACAAACTTCGCAGCTTTGTGTGAAATTGCTCAAGATGGTGGCCCAAAAATGAAGTCGAAGGAAACATTGGGGCTCAATAAAGGAACACTGCTCACCCAACAGGACAAGCTAAACAGAGAGCCCAATGCAATAAGAAGGAAGAACATCTTCAATGCTAGACAGTCTACACTAAGCAAATGTCCCACACATTGGCTGAAACAAGTGAAAAGCTTGGACTGGTAACCACACCAAAAGAGATTTGCAACGTTTTGCATGATATCAAAATATGACTACTGAAAATATCCTGACAGATTTTCCATAGGTTTTGGATGACTTTTTGGTAGACGAGTGTACGAGGCCAACTACATCTACAGAGAAGCATTAATGTTGCCATCAAATACAGCCAGAAAGACAAGATAAAGAAGCTTGAGACGGAAGTCATCAAGAAAGTGACAATTCCTACAGGCTGAATTGGCAGTATGGTAGCAGAAAAGAAATCTAGAAAGGGTGTGTGTGTGTGTGTGTGTGTGTGTGTGTGTGTGTCTGTGTGTGTGTGTGTGTGTGTTTGTGTGTAAATCCAAAAGAACTGACACCGTACACAGATCAAGAAACAGTTCCTGGCTGTTGTGTTTGCTCGTGAGCTTTTCAACCAGTATCTGTTGAGGAGTGAGACAATGATGATGGAGGCAATTACAAATCACTCCAAAGCATCTTTCTCAAACTGGTTCTACCTGCTCCAAATCATTTACAAATGACGTTATTTCTTTGCAGAGATATCATTTACAAGTGATGCACAAACAAGGGAAGTAGATGTATATCACTGATATGTCGTCAAGAGTTACATGCCCTTTGAAGGAAGCTGAAGATGAGAGTACATTGTAAAATCTTCCAGCTTCAACAAGAAGTAACAGCACAATACGCTCTGGAAGTCATCGACCCAGCAGAAACATACCACCTGACAGTCAAGCATCCTGCTCAGATCCAGCAAACTACAGGATGAGATGAAATTCAAGTGTGACGAAGTTGTAATGAAAGGATGGCCTGAAACCACCAAGATCTAACACAGTACTGGGCAGACAGAAATGAAGAGATGGTCCAAGACAGCACTTGTACAAAGGGACTAAAACAATGAGAAAAGAAATGCTGAGGTGCATCCACATAAGTCTTCAGGAAACCATATCCAACATAAAAACAGGAAATGCTGGAAAAGCTCAACACTGGCAGCATCTGTAGAGAGAGAAACAGAGTTCCACTGAAGATTCACATTGGACACACAATACTAATTATTTCTCTATCCACAGATGCTGCCATAACTGCAGAGTTTTCCCAACACTTTGTTTTTATTTCAGATCTCTAAGTAGCACATGTAAAAGGGCCTTTCACAAATGGAACCGTTAAACACTTTGATGGACTTTAAGCCTGTAATGCACTTACCCACATCCAGTATCCAAAGGTCACCAAGTCTACATCCACTCATCCCTCCATAAATGATCATCTTTGGTTTCTTTGCATCTTTATAAACAACAGCTGTGTGAGATTCTCTTGGAGGAGGTGGAGTACCATGTGTCACAGGGATGTCCCATCCTACCACCCCTGAACCACTCCTAAGTTCCACAGTGTACAAGTCATTCAAGTACCTTCAAATATAGCAAAAAAAACAAAAAATTAGATAATTGTGCACATCTAAAAGAGAAAACCAGTGACTTGCATTCAAAGCAAGTTTCACAATGGACTGGCTGCCCGCTACATTAGTACCGACATGCGCAAAGAAAGCAAGTGAGGTACCAGAAGCAATAAGTAAAGTTTCATTTTGTCCCTCGACCAACTTGAACTGAACTTGATACTGGCATTGATACAAGTTTGATAGGTTTTAATCACATCTGATGGAGGACTCCTCACTCTCAGTCAACACCAAAGCACCTTAGTCTTACATTCTCAAAACATATCATTTGTCTGATCATGCCTATTCTTTCCACAAACCATGTACAATGAGCTCTGTTCAGACTTGGCCATATTTACCAAAACATATTCTTTAGTTAAAGTGGGATTAGAGAGCAGGGAATAATTGAACCAGATGCACAGATGCAATTGAGCTTCTGTGCATCTCATGAAAACCACATTTCCAATCCACTGCATCTCCATGACTCACAGGAACACTATTAAGCAGTAGAGCTGACTTCAACCACTTTTTAAGTGGATAGAGTCACAAATCACTCCAAAGGATTGAAGAATTCCCAAAATGATAATCATTTACCCTTGTCCAGTGGCTACTGAAGATGAAGTTAAATTCCCAGGATAAATCTATATGAAATATGGTAAAGTTTAATAATGCAACAATCAATGATAAACTTGCAGCATTATGCACCAGGTGTTGTGGTATTACATCACAAATTGCTATTAGAGACATGAGAGGAGTACCTCGGAATATTGTTCTTTGGGTCTTCACTGTCGTTAGCCAGGCCACCAAATAAATAACACTTATTCCCCACCAAACACAAGGTGTGACCAAGTCGGGGACAGGGCTGCGGGCCATTTTTGGGAGGTTTTGGTTTTAGTTTCTTCCACTCCCATCTGCTCGCCTGTAAGAGACAGAATTGAATGTTTTTTTTACAATTAAGTAAGCAATATATTGTATTTATATAGTGCCCTTTAACATCATAAAATGTCCCATGACACTTTACAGAGTATTGTGGAACATAATTTGATACCTAGACACATATGGAGATATTAGGCCACAAAACCTAAAGCTTTGGACCCAAGGCATTGAAAGCACAACCACCAATGCTGGAGCGATTAAAATTGGGAATGCACAAGAAGCCAGGGTTGGGGCAGCATGGCAGCACAATGGTTAGCACTGCTGCTTCACAGCGCCAGGATACTAGGTTCGATTCCCGGCTTGGGTCACTGTGTGTGTGTGTGTGTGTGTGTGTGTGTGTGGAGTTTGCACGTTCTCCCCACGTCTGCGTGGGTTTCCTCCCACAGTCTGAAAGACGTGCTGATTAGGTGCACTGACCCAAACAGGGGCCAGAGTATGGCGACTAGGGGATTTTCATGGCAACTTCTTTGCAGTATTAATGTAAGCCTACCTGTGACAAAAATAAATAAACTTTAAAAAAACTTTGGGACTAGTGCAGCACCGACTTCAAGCGAACTTGTTAGAGATTACAAAGATTGGGAGGTGAGAGGCCACAGAGATTTGAAAACCAAGATGACGATCTTAAATTGTTAAATTTCTAACATTTGTTTTATTTAAAATCTTAAACAGAAAATTACATTTGAGAATATAACATGCCCAGTTTATCTCAGTGAACTAGGGAAATTAAGATTGAGTAGTCATGATGGCATTTTAACACTACAGAAATAAATGCAGCATTTGAAACAATAGCTCACCTGCAGTTCATATAGATCATTGCTATATTTTCCATATTCTACCATTCCTCCAAATACCAGAATCCTGGTGCCATCACAGATGAAGCCATAAGCCGCACAGCCTGGTGGGATATCCCCCCTAACTGCAGGGATGAACCACTGGTTTGTGGCTATAATATTTACAAAATAAAGAAAAAGAAAACCACATTAAAGACATACCAACTTTTAATTTGAACCCCAAGTTCAAATTAATATAAATCCAGTACTTAATACTTTTCCAAGAATATTAACACTTTCATTATTAAAATAGTAACTTTGCAATATGACAGACTTTAAAGTCACACTAGCCATGATGAATATTTGAAATAAGCCATGCCAAACTTTCAATGGTAAACTTACAATGAGCTTGACGTTAGAAAGCAAAAATTTGAATCCTCACATGAAGGACAAAATTATTTTTTGTCTTAACAAGATACATAATGAATCAACTTGTTGGGACCAAGTATTTCTGTGCTTACATGTGAAAGATTGGCCTGAAAATACTATCAACATATTCTCAGGGGGTTTTACAGGTTAAACGCTGAGAGGTTCTCTCTCCGTGCAGGAGAGTCTAGGATCAGAGGGATTATCACTGAATGTAGTTGAGGCCAAAATGTTGTCATAGAGGTTTACAGGATGGAAACAAACCCTTCGGCCCAACTTGTCCATGCCACCCAGTTTTTGCTATTAAGCTAACCCCAATTGCCCACATTTAACTGCTTTTTACAACACAAAATTGTACCCGCCCCATTACCTCTGGCAGCTCGATCCAGACACTCACCACCCTCTGTGAAAAAATTGCCCCCTGGACCCTTTTGTATCTCTCCCCCCACCTTTGTCCAATTTCAAGAAGAAAGTAGATATAGCTCTAGAGGCTAAAGGGACCAAGGGATACAGAGAGGTAAGGAGGGGATCAGGATCTTGAAATCGATGATCAGCCATGATCAAAATGAATGGCAGAGCAGGCTTGAAAGGCCGAATGGCCTACTCCTGCTTCTGGTTTCTATTCTTGGAGTAAGGGATCACCCATTTAAGACAGAGTAGTGAATCTGTGGAATTCTTTACTGCAGAGGCGACTTTTGCAACCAATTATTTCTGTGCTTACACGTGAAAGCATTTCAAGGCTGAGATAGACAGATTTTTAATCAATAAAGGAATTAAGGGTTATGGGGATAAAGCAGAACGTGGAGTCAAGAATTATCACACATCAGTCATGATCACATTAAATGGTGGAGCAGTCTTGGTGGACTGAATGGCCTGCTTTGACTTCTATGTTTAATGGGCTTAACATTGTATTAAGTAGCTTTTATTAAAAAAAAATGTGATGCACTTTATGAAATATACATAAAGTGTAGTAAAAAAACAGAACCTTGTAAAGTGAAAACAAATTCATGTCCTATACCCACTGACAGTATTGCCATGCATTGACTCACCTCTGCCCAGTTCTACAGTTGCTCCATTCAGTGCTTACTACCTACATGCTTCTTGCTTTACAAAAAAAAAGCAACTTTAATTTCATTTATAAATTACTTTCTCCAACAAAAGAGAATCTAACTATTGCCCCATGACATTCAGTTTTGGTCGCTGTACTTACGCAAGGATATTTCGGCCTTGGAGGGAGTGCAGAGGAGGTTTACTAGGCTGATACCAGAGTTGAGGGGGTTGAGCTATGAGGAGAGGCTGAATAAATTAGGCTTGTACTCGTTAGTTTAGAAGAATGAGGGAAGATCTCATTGAGACGTATAAGATGATGAATGGGATGGATAGGATAGAGGTGGAGAGGCTCTTCCCGCTCAGAAAGGACAGTAGGACTAGGGGGCACAGCCTCAAGATAAAGGGGGGGCGGTTTAGAATGGAGTTGAGGAGGAACTTCTTCACTCAAAGGGTGGTGAATCTCTGGAATTCCCTGCCCGTTGAGGTGGTGGAGGCTACCTCGCAAAATATTTTTAAGACACGGGTTGATGGGTTTTTGATAAGCGAGGGGATTAAGGGTTATGGGGAGAGGGTGGGAATGTGGAACTGAGACATGACAGATCAGCCATGATCTTATTGAATGGCGGGGCAGGCTCAAAGGGCTGGATGGCCTACTCCTGCTCCTATTTCTTATGTTCTTATTTATTACTATTGCTGAATTCCACCCTCCCCTCCAACTACCAACATCCCATGGGAGCTACCATTGACCAGAAACAGAACTAGCCATTTAAATATATATATTGAAGTCAATAGAAATCAGAGGGAAAATTCTCTGCTGGCTGGAGTCAAAGGAAGATGGTTGAAGTTTTGGAGGTCAATCATCTCAGCTGCAGGGATACCTCAGGCTAGTGTCCTTGGCCAAACCTGTCCAGCTGCTTCATCAATGACTGTCCTTCCATCATAGGGTCAGTCAGAAGTGGGGATGTTCACCTGATGATTGCACAGTATTCTGCACCTTTCACAACTCCTCAGGTACTAAAGCAAGTCCATACCCAAGTGCAGCAAGACCCGGACAATATTCAGGCTTGGACTGACAAGTGGCATTCACAAGTGCCAGGAAATTACTTTCTCCAACAAAAGAGAATCTAATTATCTCCCCATAACATTCAATGGTATTACTATTGCTGAATCCCTCCCACTAAAAACATCCCATGGGAGCTACCATTGACCAGAAACTGAACTAGCAATTTAAATACTGCAAAATCATTTCCAGATGTTAAATGGCCTGCTTCTGTTATGTCAAAAAGATCAAGAGGGCAAAAACTGGAGATTTTTACCATAACAAACTCTGAGAAATAGTACAAAATTTTAATATTTCTTCTTAAAAGGTTTGCAAATGAAATATTTCAAGCACAATTGAATATATATATGAGGCACAGAAATTCAACATAGGTACTTTATTATTTAAATTTGACGTTAAATTTAAGAAAGTGTTTTGAGTTTAACGTTCTTGGGTTTGTCCATAACAATCCACAACCAAATCTACTATAACTCATTCTAGAGTTTTTTTGTTAATTAAAGCTGGTAGAAAAAAATGTAGAAGCCGGTACACGAAATGGGAAGTTAAAAGAGAGTGCATACAAATTAAATCTGCACGTCAAAATTAATTTTCTACAAAATAAAAGTTTAAAAATCTGTATTCGATTAATAACAAAAAGATGCTGCAATTCCGAAACAAAAAGACAATTCTGAACACGCAGGTCTGTCATTATTAACTTGTCATTTTTCTCTGCACATATGTTGACGGATCGATCTACTGTTTGTAGTACCTCCGGGTTTCTGTTCTCTAATTCCAATGCTGCCTTTCTGTCACCTTTCATTGTCTCGCTAAACCGCTAATTGGAGACAAAGCAAAGCGAGAATCTTGGTGTGATTATCGGGAATTTTTACCCCATACTGTCGGGAGTAGAAACGGATGGGGCGCAGCGATTTTCATTCATGGAGAAGTTGTTCACAGTAGGGGGAGCCCGACATAAAATGTCAGTTCCTGGGCTAACTCCAAGCAGCAAATTTGAAGGCACGTCAAAAAAATGTAAACAGGGAGTGAAAAGGATGCACAATATGGTGCATCTTCCAAGACAATGATGTCTTGATCCAGTCTTAGAAAAAATTACAAAATTGTGGGCCAAACATATCCATATAAAATTGCTACACATCTAAACTCAGGGTGCATTATTTTGAAATAAGAACTTGCATTTAGATAGCGCCTTGCTTAATGAAAGGGGCATTATAGGATCAACAAAACTTGATTTTTAAAATGATGAAATAAAACGATTTTTAAAATAAGTTGCTCGCATATTATTTAGTCGTGTAAAGGAAATTAAATCCAGGTGACCAAAAGCATTTGTAGGTTTTAAGGAGCGACCTAAAAGAGCATTTTCAATGTGACACATTCATGTTTGATAGCTGGAAGAGGGTATCGATTGCGGACTGGTGGGTGGCAGGGGAGGTGGCACCACTTTGCGCTGATGATGAAGTGGGCAAAATGTGTAAATCTCTTTTTGAGAGAGGCTGGGCAGGCAGAAGAGCGAGGGTGAAAGGTCCAGAGCTCAGTTCAGGCTCAGTGTAAACAAAGGGAGGCGCTCACTCACTCTCTGACTGCCTCCCTCTCCCTCTGCCAGAGCTGCAGCTCCGCCTCTCTCTCTCCTTAAACCGAGCCCCGGAACCAGCTCCCTCCCACTGTCAACAACAATAAATAAAAAATCCCGGTAAAGCCAGGGCCCGGCCGCCGGGCAAGGGCCCTGACTACCTTCACAGATAAATAATTAAATTTAAAAAGGTGTTAAATTGAAACAAAACACACAGGCGGTGATGGTTGGCTCCCCGCCCCTTGTCCACCCCGCCCCCCTCAGACTCGGGTCTGTCAGCGGGACCGTTGCCGACCCCGCTGCCCAGAAACAAGGACAGGATCCCGGGGGTCTGCCAAGGATTCTTTTTCTCCCCAGATTGTCTTTTCCCGAGATTTCACCCCTTCCTCCCTCCTTCTCCTCCTCAGGCGACGCCGGCAACCCCCGTCGCCCCTCCCCCCCCGACCACCATCAACAACAACCACCTCCTCCTCGGTAAACCGGCCGCCCGCCACATTGTCACCGGCCGGAGATGAGGCGAAGGCCCGGGGTTCAGCCCCGGGGCACTTTCCCCCCGGTTCGCAATGCGCTTGCTGGCCGGGAATAAACGGATTGTGTTCAAATCCGGGCCGCTCGGCGCCAGCCGCCGCCATCTTGGACACTGGCACCAATGGCGCCTTCCCTCCCGCTCGGGGCTTCTTTTTTTTGTGTCTCTCTCTCCCTGACACACACACACAGACCTGTATTGTAGACGTGCAGCTCGTCCACGATCCCCTCGTTGCCGCCGCCGAATATGATCATCAATTCTTTGATCGCCACCACCCGGTGACCGTGTCGGGGCCGCGGAACCGGTCCGGTGGCTCCGGTTACCCGTCTCCATTTGGGAGAGGGAGCCGCCATCTTACTGCACCCTGCCCAGAGCGCACCGCGGGCCCAGACCTCCCCCTGCCCAGGGTGCACCGCGGGCCCAGACCTCCACGGGCCTAGTCCTCCGCCTGCCCAGGGTGCACGGCGGACCCAGACCTCCTCTGGCCCAGGATGCACCGAGCCTCCCTCTGCCTAGCGAACGACAGGAGAAAGGGGAGGAGGGTTCGAGTCTGGTGTACTCCACAGTAATGGTCCAATCTTCTTTAGACTTGGGAGTGTTGCCATAGAAGTGGAGAATAGCAAATGTTATTCCTGTGCTCAAAAAAGCGTGTAAAGAGAAGTGCGGCAACCACAGGCCAGTCAGGTTTACGTTGGTTCTGGGGAAACTTCTGGAAATCATAGAACCCTACACTGTAGGAGGAGGCCATTTGGCCCATTGAGTCTGCACCGAACACAATCCCACCAGGACCTATGCCCAGAACCCCGTACACTTACCCTACCTAGTCCCCTTGACACTAAGGGGCAACTTAGCCTGGCCAATCAACCTAATCCGCACGTCTTTGGAAGGAAACTGGAGCACCCAGAGGAAACCCACTTAGATATGGGAAGAATGTGCAGATTCCCATGGACAGTGACCCAAGCCGGGAGTTGAACCCGGGTCTCTGCCGTTGAGAGGCAAGCAGTGCTAACCGCTGTGCCGCTCCAAGAATAACCTGGAAAAAAAAATTTACGATGTGGGTATGCCGGCGTTGGACTGGCGTAAACACAGTAAAAAGTCTGACAACACCAGGTTTTAGTCCAACCGATTTATTTGATAGTAAACGCACAAGCTTTCGGGGTTAGTCCCTTCGTCAGGTGAATGGAGAGTTCTGGCCTCAGACAGAGCATATAAAGCCCAGACTGTTTAGAGATTACTGATTAGAATGCGAATCCTTACACCTAACCTGCTGTTCAAGACCTGAAGTGGCTGACAATGTGAGTGGAAGGAGCACTGATCACAGGTTACAGAGATGTGTATTGTCTCCAGACAGTACAGTAAGTGAGGTTTTGCAAACCCAGGCAAGTCACGGGGGTTACAGATAGATAAAAAACAGATAGATAGATAAAAGATAGATAAAAAACTTAAGCATCACATGGACACATGAGGGCTAATGAAGGAAAGCTGGCATACATTATTTTAAAGGGGAAATTGTGTGCAATTAACTTGTAGGATTTCTTCAAAGAGAAAACAGGATTTTTCAGGATTGATGTGGGGTGTATGGACTTACAAAAAGCATTTGATGTAGTGTCGCACAACAGACTTGTGAGGAAAGTTGTAGCTCATGGGATAAAAAGGACAGCAGCAGCAGGGATAGGAAATTGGCTAAGTGACTGGAAATGGAGGGCAGTGGTGAATGGATTTTATATGGACTGAAGGATGGCTTGTTGTGGAGTTCCCCACGGTATCAATATTGGGACCCTTGCTGCTCATATATATATTAATTATCTAGACCTTAGTATACAGTTGCAAAATTTGTGAATAATACAAATCTTGGAAGCATTGTGAATTTTGAGGAGGATGGTGTAGAACTTCAAAAGGACAGACAAGCTGGTGGAATGAGCAACCAAATGGCAGATGAAAATTGGTGGTGCAGCACGGTGGCACAGTGGTTAGCACTACTGTCTCACAGCACCAGGGGCCCGGGTTTGATTCCTGGCTTGGGGCACTGTCTGTGTGGAGTTTGCATGTTCTCCCCGTGTCTGCTTGGGTTTCCTCCACGTGCTCTGGTTCTCTCTCTCTCCCTCCCTCCCCACCATGTGCCAAAGATGTGCAGGTTAAGTTGATTGGCCATGCTAAATTGCCCCTTAGTGTCCCGTGATGTATAGGTCAGCAGCATTAGTGGGGTAGATACTTGGAATTGTGGCATAGGGCCAGGGTAGGATTGTGATCAGTGCAGACCCAAGGGGCTGAATGGTCTCCTTCTGCACTGTCGGGATTCAATTCTAATGAGGTGATCCATTTTGGTAGGAAGTTCACAGAGAGACAATATAGAATAAAAGGTACAATTCTAAAGAGGATGGATGATGAGAGCATGGTTAATACAGCATACAGTATCCAAGGCTTAAGATTAGGGTGCAAGAGAAAATTAAACTTGTGTAAAGCACTGGTTCGGCCTCAACTAGAGTACTGTGCCCATCACCGCACTTTAGGAAAGCATTAAAGAGAGCAAAAAAGATTCACGAGTGATTCCAGGGTTGATGAATTTCACTTGCGGAGAAAAATTGGAGAAGTTGGGACTGTCATCCTTCGAGAAAAGAAGGTTGAGAGGAAATTTGATAGAGATGTTCAAAATTATGAAGGACAGGGTAGCTCAGGAAAATAGGATCGAGAATGAGAGGGCACGAATTTAAGGTAGTTTGCAAAGGAAGCAATAGAGATAGAAGGAGAATGTTTCAGGCAGCGAGTGAATAAGATCTGGAATGCGCTGCCTGATTGTGTGATGGAGGCAAGTTCAGCTGTGATATTCAAGAAGAAGCTGGATTCTTATCTGAAAAGGAAGAATGTGCAAGGTTACACTGAGAAAGTGGGGGAATGATACGAGGGTAAATTGCTCACTCGGAGAACCATGACAGGTGTGATGGGCTGAATGGTCTCCTTCTGTGCTGTAACAATTCTGTGATTCTGTAAACTCAACCAGGGAGAGACGAAAAAGACGTTTTCTCAAAAGTAGGCTGAGTGGTGCAGTGGGCAGGGAAAGTGGCGAGGAAGTGGGCAGGTCCCATGATGTCATGCCGGTGGGGCAGGCTTTCAGCAACTTATTTTGTATCGGAGTTCTATAAAAACTAAGAAAAGAACCCCACCTCTCATGTAACCACCCCCCCCACCACCACCACTGCCCCCTAGTGCCGGGATTTTGCTCACAAGGGGCACATTGTGGGGGACCTGTTGTGATTGGCATGCTGATGTGAATGGGGGCGCTATCTGCCATAAAGGCCTGATAATTATATTTAAATATGTTCAATAGATCAAATTGGGATCGAGATGTTTGACATCGGAATTCCTGTTACGTCATTGGCAGGGGCGGGGCCAGTTGGAACGGGAAATCCTGGCTCCGGAAACAGGAGCGCAAAATCCCCCAGCTGTTTTTATTTCAGCTTTACACCAAGTCCCTGGTGCTGTGAGGCAGCAGTGCTAACCCCTGTGCCGCCACTTAGCATAAGCATTAATCTTCTTCTCAAAACACTTGGAAAAACAAATAAACTTTGAGAACTTGCTAGAGCATGCTACAAATTGTTAGTTGAAAGAATCGAACTGATATACGCTGGGAAATTCTGCTTTTTAAGGAACCGAATGTCATTTCTAAAATAACTCCTAAAGATTGACTGCAGCCACTTACTGCACCATACAAATCATACATTTTAAAAAGATGAAAAAAATAGTTTAGCTGCAGATCAGTCTGCATATAAAATTATCACTACCCTCTGTTTATTTAGCAGCAATTGGATGTGGAGTGTCAGCCTTGATCAGTTAATTTATTCATTTGTTGGACATGGGCGTTGCTTTCTGGGTCAACATTTACTACCCATTCCTAGTTGCCCTTGAACTGAGTGGCTTGCTTGGCTATTTCAGAGGACAGCTGAGTCAACCACATTGCTGTGACTCTGGAGTCACCTGTAGGCCAGACCAGGTAAAGACAGCAGATTTCCTTCCCCAAAGGACCTTGGTGAACTAGATGGGTTTTTCTGACAATCGTCAATGGTTTCATGGTCAACATCCTTAATTCCAGATTTTTTAAAATTGAATTCAAAGTCCACCATGTGCCATGGCGGGATTCAAACCCAGGTCCCCAGAACATTAGCCAGGTTTCTAGATTAATAGTGTAGCGATAATGCCACTAGGCCCTCACCTTCCCGATAACACTTTTACTCTGTGTCAGAAGGTTCCAAGTTCAAGTCCTACTCTGGGATTTGAGCACAAATATCAAAACTAACACTTGCGTTACTCTGTGCTGATGGGGGGTGGGGGGGTGGTGGTATTGCAGTATTGTTCTATCTTTCAGGTATCTGCCTGTTCAGCTGGATGTAAAAGATCCTATGGCACTACTTCAGAGAGCAGAGGAGATCTCACCGGTGTTCTGGCCAATCCCTCAATCAACATTACATAGCAACAGATTATCAGCTGATTACCACATTGTGATGTTTGTGGGAACTTGCTGTGTGCAAATTGGCCGCTGTGTTCCTAATGTTACAATATTTAATTGGCTGTGTAGCACTTTGAGATGTCCTGTGATCATGGAAAATGCAAATCTTTATTTTTCCTTGTAATCTTAAATGATCTGACTGCATCTAAGCAACAATATGTTACATGGCAAAGTGTTCCTGTTCAAATTAAGTAATCATGATGTGGGTATGCCGGCGTTGGACTGGCGTAAACACAGTAAAAAGTCTGACAACACCAGGTTTTAGTCCAACCTATTTATTTGATAATATACTCAAGCTTTCGGGGTTAGCCCCTTCGTCAGGTGAATGGAGAGTTCTGGCCTCAGACAGAGCATATAAAGCACAAACAGTTTAGAGATTCTAATCAATAATCTCTAAACTGTCTGTACTTTATATGCTCTGTCTGAGGCCAGAACTCTCCATTCACCTGACGAAGGGGCTAACCCCGAAAGCTTGTGAGTATATTATCAAATAAATAGGTTGGACTAAAACCTGGTGTTGTCAGACTTTTTACCAAATTAAGTAATGCAGGGAACTATGCTATGGGTGATGGCAAGTATTGTATTAAGTGTGGTGCATTGACCCATGTTTCCTATCTGTCACGCTGCACTGTCAAGGGTAACATCTTCCAGCTGATAAGTCCAAGGCCCCTGTGGCCTCCTTGGATAGATGTAAAAATGGGTGCACACAAGCTTGTGGCAGCCGTCACCAAGGCACAATGGGGAAATGCCTTTCAGGCAACGTAGGCCGAGGGCTTAGTAACCAGAAAAAGCCTTCGGACCCTGTATAGTCTCTGTGTGTAACTGTTAATCATCAAATCATCATCAACTGTTAATCATCGAATCCTACAGTGCAGAAGGAGGCCATTAGGCCCATCGAGTCTGCACTGATCACAGTCCCACCCAGACCCTATCCCCATAATCCCACCTATTTACCCCACTAATCCCTCTAACCTACACATCCAGGGACATTAAGGGGCAATTTAGCATGGCCAATTTAGCATGGCCAATGCACCTAACCCACACATTTTTGTCATGTGGGAGGAAACCCACGGGGAATAGTTTTATCACTTTACCATTACCATGAGGCACGGGGAGAATGTGCAAACTCCACACAGACAGTGACCTAAAACGGGATTAAAGCACCACAAAAGTGCAATTTGACCAATGTATATAGTTTTGATAAAGGACTTTGAACGTGTATTGAAGAATACGTAACGTTCTTAGGCTAGTCACAATGTAAATTTTGATCTCAGGCAAAACCTAAATATAATCTCATTTTACTGTTGTGATTATTGGAAATGTTTCTATAATTTATTTCCAGATTATATGTAAATAAAATATACTTTTGAAATTAAAAGATGCCGTTGCACTATTTTGAGTAAGACAGGACATTCTCCCTCCTTCTCACGTCGGGAAAAAGATACAAAAGTCTGAGGTCCTGTACCAATTGACTCAGGAGCAGCTTCTTCCCTGCTTCTGTCAGACTTTTGAATGGACCTACCTAGCATGAAACTGATCTTTCTCTACACCCTAGCTAGGACTGTAACTCTATATTTTGCACTGTCTCCTTTATGAATGGTATGCTTTGCATAGCACACAAGAAACAATACTTCCTCCTATATACTAATACATGTGACAATAATAAATCAGATCAAAGGTGAGTTCCTGGTGTCCTGGCCGATATTTATCCAGAATCATAGAATCCCTACAGTGCAGAAGGAGGCCATTCAACCCATTGTGTCTGCATCAACAATAATCCCACCTCAGGTCCTATCCTCACAACCCCACTCGTCCCTCTAACCTACACATCCCAGGACACTGAGGGAGAATTTAGCATGGTCAATCCACCTCACCTACACATCTTTGCAGTTTGAGAGGAAACTGGACAACCTGGAGGAAATCCATGCAGACATAGGGAGAATTTGCAAACCACACAGACAGTGACCCAACCTGCGATTCGAATCCAGGTCCCTGGAGTTGTGAGGCAGCAGAGCTAACCACTGTGCCGCCCCTCAAGCAACAGCTCAAAAGCAGATGATCTCCTCACTTATTTCTTTGCTGTTTGTGGGACCTTGCTATGCTGTTACACTTAAGACTTCATGCTGTTTATCTGTGGCCTATCAATTACATTAAGACACCCAATTGTCTTTTCTGTCTTCTATTACACTAAAGGCATTGCAATGTCTTTCAGTGTCCTATCAATTCTGCGTTCACTTCTTTGTCTTCTATCTACAGTTGTCCAGTCCAGGCTCTCTGTGTCGTACTTCCATCTCATTTGGAATATATTTTGTATTAATATTGGAGACAGAAATAAGAAATCTGAACTTACAAGAAGTTAGGACCAATAAAAAAGTTGAAACTGAACAAGTAACGCTCTCAAAGGTTTCTGAAATCATAAGCAGTTTCTAGTGGTGACAAAGATCAGTTAACCCCTGTTTTACCTCACAAAAACAGGTTAAAGTCCACCAGGTTTATTTGGTAGCACAAGCCACAAGCTTTCAGAGCGCTGCTCCTTCATCCACTCACCTGATGAAGGAGCAGCGCTCTGAAAGCTTGTGGTTTGTGCTACCAAATAAAACTGGGGGACTTTAACCTGGTGTTGTGAGACTTCTTACTGTGCCCACCCCAGTCCAACGCTGGCATCTCCACATCACGGTTACCTCACAAACTCAGATATCCACATATTCAGGACATTTAAAAATTCCAAGTGGCAGAAAAACATGATTAAACTTGCATATAAAATTGTCCTTGTGTTTTTCAGTACTTTCACTGACATTTTAACATGGTTGTTGTGTTCAGCATCATACTTTTCCTCACCTATCGCTAAGCTAAATGGTAGTTGCCAAATATAGCAAAACCTACCATCTGAGCAAGTGCAGAATTTCCCAGCGTATATCAGTCCGATTCTTTCAATTAGTAGCACGCTGTAGTAAGTTCTCAAAGTTTATTTGTTTTTCCAAGTGATTTGAAAAGAAGATTAATGCTTAAGCAGTGTGGTGGCACAGTGGTTAGCATTGCTGCTTCATAGCACTCGAGACCTAGGTTCAATTCCACACCTTGGGTGATCATGTGGAGTTTGCACATTCTCCCTGTACCAGTCCAGAGATATGCAGGTTAGGTGGATTGGCCATGGTAAACGTGTAGGGTTACAGGGAGGGGCGGAAGGGGAGGCCTGGATGGGGTACTTTTTCTGAGAGTCAGTGCAAACCTGATGGGTCAGATCATTCTTTCAAACTTCTTTGTAGCTGCAGTTAGTTTTACTCAATTGTCACCTTACCCAAAGGCATTTTTCCAGCTTTATAATGGACAGTCAATCCAGCAAACTGTGGTTGACTCTCAACTGCCCACGGCCAACTAGGGATGGGCAATAAATGCTGCCAGCCAGCGATGCCCATGTCCCACATATGAATAAATAAAACACAAACAACACTCCCACACCTGCACCTCTCCAGTATATGAAACCTTCAGCTGCCAAGACCCTAAGCTCCGACATTCACTCCATTGCACAATGGTACTGCTGCCTCACAGCGCCAGAGACCTGAGTTCAATTCCCAGCTTGGGTCACTGTCTGTGCGGAGTCTGCACATTCTCCCTGTGTCTGCGTGGGTTTTCTCCGGGTGCTCCAGTTTCCTTTCACAGTCTGAAAGACGTGCTGGTTAGGTGCATTGACCCAAACAGGTGCTGGAGTGTGGCGACTAGGAGTCTTTCACATTAACTTCATTACAGTGTTAATATAAGAAATCATAGAAACCATACAGTACAGAAAGAGACCATTCGGCCCATTGAGTCTGCACCAATCACAATCCCGAACTTATGACTAATAAATAAACTTTTAAACATTTCCATCCCTCTATCCCTCGTTCCTGCATTAAGTTGTTTCTTCAAACCTTTCAGTCATTTGCCCCAATATGTCCTTTTGTCAAATCCTGATTTATAAAACGTCTATGTCACCCCTCTGAAGTTGTCACAATGTTAAGGATGCTATTAAAGTTCAAGTTATTGTCAGCTTTAGGGAACTGGAGTCGTGGTACTGTTGGATAGAAGAAGAAGCAGTGTAATGTGAATCCCCATTTGTCATCAACAAAACAAACCCTATCAGGTGAAAGGGAGACTGCTGGTAACTAAGTCCTCTCATCAATCAGAAACATGCATAGCCTTGTCAGGCTGAAATAAATCTAACATTAACCATTGACAGTGGTTTGA
This sequence comes from Carcharhinus amblyrhynchos, assembly GCF_965287045.1. NCBI lineage: Eukaryota > Metazoa > Chordata > Chondrichthyes > Carcharhiniformes > Carcharhinidae > Carcharhinus > Carcharhinus amblyrhynchos. The sequence continues at coordinate 119,414,330 of NC_137329.1, forward strand.
AGTTGTTCTGATGAGTGTTGACGACCCAACACCATATAAAATGCAAGTTCTATGGTCGATCCGGTCTTGGCAACATTCCAGGATTGGCAATACTTTCACCAAATCGACTGTAGGAGTTCAGGAATTAAAGAACAAAGCACGATACAGCAAAGGAACAGGCCCTTCGGCCCTCCAAGCCTGCGCCGCTCATGAGTCCAACTAGATCATTCATTTGCATCCCTCTATTCCCAGTCTGTTCATGTGGCTATCTAGATAGGTCTTAAATGATCCCAGCGTGTCCACCTCAACCACCTTGCTTGGCAGTGCATTCCAGGCCCCCACCACCCTCTGTGTAAAATACATTCCCCTGACATCTCTGCTGGACCTTGCCCCCTTCACCTTGAACTTGTGACCCCTTGTGTTCGTCACATCCGACCTGGGAAAAAGCCTCCCACTCTTCACCCTATCTATGCCCTTCATAATTTTATACACCTCTATTAGGTCGCCCCTCATCCTCCTTCTTCCCAGGGAGAACAACCTCAGTTTACCCAATCTCTTCTCATAGCTGAGACCCTCCATACCAGGCAACATCCTGGTAAACCTTTCCTGTACTCTCTCCAAAGCCTCCACGCCCTCACCTCCATCTCCTCAGGGGCAATTAGGATAGGCTATGAATGCTGGCCTTGCCAGCGACAGCCACATCTCGTGAATGAATGAAAAGATTCTCCTTGGACACTGCTGCAAGAAACCAGTGAGAATTTTCTGGGGCCACGGGACAAGCATGGTGCTTGTCAGTCCTAGCTCACCCAGTAGCACTTTCACCTCTGAGTCAGGAGGTTGTGGGTTCAAGTCTCACTCCAGGAACTTGAGCACAAAATCTCTGTTCCGCTCCAGTGTAACACCGAGGGGGTGCTGGCTGCACTGTCAGAGACGTTGTCTTCCACATGACATTTGGATCTGAGGCTGTCTTGGGTGGATATTAAAGATCCCATGTAGCACCATTTTATAGGAGAGCAGTGGAATTCTCCCTGATGCCCTGGATGATTTTATCCCTCAACCAACATCACTCAAAACAGATGGGTTATAGAATCATAGAACACCCACAATGCAGAAGGAGGCCATTCGGCCCATTGGGTTGAACCAACTCTCTAAAAGAGTATCTTATCCCAACCCATCCTGCTCAATACCTGTAATCCTTAATTGGCACTTATCATGGCCAATCGACTTAACCTGCACCTCTTTGGACATTAAGGGGCAATTTAGCATGGCCAATTGACCTAACCTGCACATCTTTAGCATGACCAATCCACCTAACCTGCACATCTTTGGACACTAAGGGGCAATTTAGCGTGGCCAATCCCCCTAACCTACACATCTTTGGACACTATGGGGCAATTTAGCATGGCCAATCCCCCTAACCCACACATCTTTGGACACTAAGGGGCAATTTAGCATGGCCAATCCACCTAACCCACACATCTTTGGACACTAAGGAGGCCATTTAGCATGGCCAAGCTTCCTTAGCCGTGTTTCCTACATTGAAAAGGTGACTACATTTTACAGTACCTTACTTTATGAGCTGTGCAGAGCCTTGAGGTGTCATGAAGCAATAAAAGGCACAGTATAAATGCAAGTCCTTTTTTTCTTTCCTCCTTTATTGTTTTACGGGATGTGGGTGCCACTGGCAAGGCCAGCATTTGTTGCTCTTCTGTAACTGCCCCAGAATTGAGTAGCTTGCTGGGCCATTTCAGTTGAGAATTAACCACAATACTGTGGCTCTGGAGTCACATGTAGGCCAGACCAGGTAAGGACAGCAGATTTCCTTCCCTGAAGGACATTAGTGAACCAGATGGGTTTTTTAAATGACAAAGAATAGTTTAATCACTTTATCATCACCATAAGTAGCTCTACATTTCAGATGTATTAACGGTATTCCCTCAGGATCCAGAATTCCCATGTCCTTGGAACATCAGTCTGGGCCTTGGGATTACTTGTCCAGTTACCACGACACCATTATCTCCTCTTCTCCTTCAAAGTATATACATATTATGCTTGGAGCCTGAAAAGTAGAAGCTCCCAAGATTTGGAATTTTTTTTGTTACTCATTGGATGTGGGCATCACTGGCTTAGCCAACATTTATTGCCCATCCCTAATTTCCCTTGAACCGAGTGGCATTTTCAGAGGGCATTTAAGGGTCAATCACATTGCTGTAGCTCTGGAGTCATATGTAGGTCAGACCAGATAAGAGTGGCAGATTTCCTTCCCTAAAGGACATTAGTGAACCAGATGGGTTTCTATGACGACTGACAATGGCTTCATTGCATTATTAGACCTTTAATTCCAGATTTTTATTGAATTCAAATTTCACCATCAGCCAGGGTAGGATTTGGGCAGCATGGTGGCAGAGTGGCTAGCCTCACAGCGCCAGCGATCTGGGTTTGATTCCCCGCTTGGGTCACTGCTTATGTGGAGTTTGCACATTCTGCCTATGTATGTGTGGGTTTCCTCCAGGTGCTCCGGTTTCCTCCCACAGTCCAGAGATGTGCAGTTTAGGCAGATTGGCCACGCTAAATTGCCCCATAGTGTCAGGGGGACTAGCTGGGGTAAGTGCATGGGGTTATGGGAATAGGCCTGGGTCAATGCAGACTCGATGGGCTGAATGGCCTCCTTCTGCACTGTATGATTCGACCCTGGGTCCCCTGGGCCCAGGTGAGTTTTTTTATGAGAATGGTTTCCATGATCATCATTAGACATTTCATCCCAGATTTCTTTTAATGAATTCAAATTTCACCACGGTGGGATTCGAACCCAGGTCCCAGAGCGTGGCCTTGAGTCTCTGGATAACTAGTCCAGTGACAATACCACTATGGGCGAGATTTAAAGACAAACTCACGCAGTGCTGAGTTTATTCTCATTGAAACCTCGAAGTGGCTCACATTCTGAACGAGTCTGCCTAATCTGAGTTTTGTACAACCCACAGATGGAATTTGTAATTTTGCAGAGGGAGAGAGAGAGAGAAGGAAATAGAACAACAGGATCTGCATGGGGAATTGCCAGAAACATCTGGTTTTCATTTATACTGGATCTCTCCCTCTCTCTCCCTCTCTCTCTCCTGGACTGCTCGCGTGGAACAGCGGTAGCTGTTCGCTACATTGCCTTCAACTTTTCAAAGTTTGTGTGTAAACTAAAAGTTTATTTTTTCCTCCCCTCAGTTTTGCAAAGGAAAATATTGCAAGAGGAGGGCCAGAAATCAGGGAGGGGGATATTGACAAGGACGTCTTCAGCTGGAGTGACTTGAGGTAAACAGAGGAAAGTTTAATCTGGACAAAGTTTACAGATCTTCAGGGTGTTTTTATAATTCGCCCTTGTCATTTCCCCAGTAGCTCGCTGCCGAAATGTTGCCAGCGTCAGCACAAGGTTTGCCCCTGAATAAATCGTCTGGGGTCAAAAGCACTTTTTGTTTCACTTGGGGTTTTTCACAAACCCCACAAACAGAAGGTGGGAGGGGTGGGGGCGCCTTGTTACAACTGAAATAACTCTGTTTTTGTCAGCACGCTGCCGGATCGCCCGTTCCTCAGTGTGTCCCTGTCAACCACTCAGCACAAAAGAAAAACCCCCTTTGCATAGACTTGTTTTTAAATCTCACTCATTGAAAGTTTGCTTTCTCTCTGTATCTGTATATAGTTGCAGTCTGCTTTCCTCTGGTCTTGCTCACAGCCTGGTGTCTGATGGGCAGGGTGGTTATATTCAACTACTGACCTGTTCCTGTGAGGCTATATCTGCCCCCTCTCCCTCGCCCCCCCCCCCCCTCCCGATCCCCAGCAGAAGTGGTTCAATTAAATCCTGAGTAAAATTTTTAAAAACCAGGACGTTACAATAATGGACCCGCTCAGGGGTCTGCTTTATAAAGGGCTCGGGATATGACTTCCACCTGTTAAGGTGATCACTTAGCACCACAGGGTCCCACTACGGGAGGTCAATCAGGGATTCCCCTGGGGGGTTATCACTCAAATGTATCACAGCAGCGCAGTGGTGAGCACTGCTGCCTCACCACTGTCCCACCAGAGACTTGGGTTCGATTCCCAGCTTGGGTCACTGTCTGTGTGGAGTCTGCAAGATCCCCTCTGTTTCTGCACAGGTTTCCTCCAGGTGCTCGTGTTTCCTCCCACAGTCCAAAAGACGTGTTGGTTAGGTGCATTGGCCGTGCTAAATTCTCCCTCAGTGTACCCAAACAGGCGCCAGAGTGTGGTAACAATAGGATTTTGACAATTGCTTTATTGTAGTGTTAATGTAAGCCTACTTGTGACACTAATAAATAAACTTTATCTGATGGCTGGAGATGCTGTGCCCTGGCACGTCAGTAAGCCTACTTGTTTGCATGACTATTTTTGATTACTCAATGTCTTAACAAAGGCTTGGGTTCTTCCTGCAATCTGCCAAAATTCCATCACTAGGTGGATATGCATTTTATCCAATAATTATTGTGTCTGGTGGCCACTAACAGGGCCAAACTTTCTCAAGGATTTGTGTTACATTGCTAGATTTTCAAGTAACCAGGAAAAGTTGGCCTGACATTGATTGGAGTTTAGAATTTGATTTGATTTATTATTGTCACATGTATTAGTATACAGTTAAAAGTATTGTTTCTTGCGCACTATACAGACAGAGCATACCAGACATAGAGAAGGAAAGGAGAGGCTGCAGAATGTGGAGTTACAGACATCGCTAGGGTGTAGAGAAAGAGCAACTTAATCATAGGATTCCAACAGTGCAGAGGGAGGCCATTCAGCCCATCAAGTCTGCACCGACCACAATCCCACCCAGCCCCTGTTCCCGTACCCTTATTTATCCTGCCAACCCCCCTGACACTAAGGGTCAACTTAGCATGGCCAATCCACCTAACCCACACAGCTTTGGATTGTGGATAGAAACCAAAGCACCCGCAGGAAACCCATGCGGACATGGGGGGAACGTGCAAATTCCAAACGGACAGTGACCCGAGGCTGGAATCAAACCCAGGTCCCTGGCGCTGTGAGGCAGCAGTGCTAACCGCTGTGCCCACTGTGCGAGGTAGGTCCATTCAAAAATCTGATGGCAGCAGGGAAGAAGTTATTCTTCAGTTGGTTGATTGAATTGGGTCACTGTGCGGTGTCTGCACATTCTCCCCATGTCTGCGTGGGTTTTCTCTGGGTGCTCTGGTTTCCTCCCACAGTCTGATGATTAGGTGCATTGGCTGTGCTAAATTCTCCCTCAGTGTACCTGGAAAGGTGAACGAGAGTTGCTGTAATCTATGAGATTCTGAAGGGAGTTTCACAGAGTGGGCACTGGGGGGGTGTTTCCTCATTTGGGGAAACCTACGATTTGGGGGCACAATTTCAGAATAAGGAGTCACCCATTTAGATTGGAGGGAGGAGGAATCAGTTTCCTGAGGGCATGTAAATCTTTGGAATTCCCTACCCCAGAGAGCTATGGAAGGTGGGTCATTGAATGTATTCAATGAGTAGACACATTCTCAAAGGGGACTTGGGGGTTCTGGGGAACAGGCAGGAAAGTGGAGTTGAAGCCAAGATCCTGCTTGAGTAGCACAGCAGGCCAGCAGACACTAGCGCCTTTAGTGAGATTCACAATTGACATGCAGCCGGTTACGAGTCCCCCAAGCACTTTTTTAGCGCAGTCAGCTCCACGCTGGAAATCAGCGCAAAGTGATTAATATGTGGAAATAACTTATGGAAATAACAGCCTGGCACCACCCACTGGGCACCTCGGCACTGTCCAGTGGGGATGGGGCCAGAGGAGGGTGGGGCATACTGGGGGCAGGGCCTATGGGGGGGGGGGGTGGGAGGAATCAATGGGGGTGGAGACCCACTCCTACTCTGCAAGCAGGATGAGTGGGAGGGGGAAGAAGGAGGTGATTGGGGCTGGCCATGGTGAGGGGGAGTGGGGCTGGACATGGAGGGGGGTTTGGGGCTGGCCCTGAGCGGGGTGGGAGTTCAGGCCTGGCAGGGGGAGATCGGGGCTGAATGAAAGTGGGGGGGATATCGGGGCAGGGCAGGGGAGGCAGTAGAGGTCAGTGATCTGGGGGCGGGAGGGTGTGGGTGGGGGGGGGGGGGGGGGGAGCGGGGGGTGGGGGGGTGGTGTGTGCTGGAAGGCCGGTGGTCAGAAGGGTTGTGAGGCAGGCCAGTGATCAGGAGGCTGGTGTTGGGGAGGGGTTACTGTGCACTCGGTGATCTCTGCACTGACAGATTGGCACATGCACACAGGCCTGCTCAGCGCTGTGCTGCTGGCCTCTCAGGCTGGAATAGGCCCTTCCCGCTGCTTTCCAGAGGGAATTACGCCGAGGCACTCTGGAATGTACAGAATGTCAGAGATTCGCTCTGGTATGTACACCCAAACAACGAGTGGGAAATTCTCCCATTTTCCTGCACGCCGGACATTTGTTTTGTTTTGGGAGAATCCCAGCCCTTGTTGAATAGCAGATCAGGCTCAGGCCTACTCCTGCTCCTCTTTCTTATATCCTTTATCAATTACTTTTCCTTTTGAGTGTTAGATTCAATTTCAAATGTATTTGAGTTTAGTCATTTTGTGGCTGCAACAGCCTAAGAAACGGCTAGCTGTAAAATCAATTACTATTAGTTTGGGGTTTAGGGAACAGTGTTCCTAAAGATATGCAGAAGATGAAGAATTCTGACTGCACCTTCCGAGAATCATCGAATCCTTACAGTGCAGAAGGAGGCCATTCAGTCCATTGAGTTTGCACCAATAACAATCCCACCCAGGCCCTATTCATGCAACCCCATGTAATCCCCCGACACTAAGGGGCAATCCCACCCAGATCATTCGAGGAGGTGATGGCCTCGTGGTATTAACGCTAGACTATCAATCCAGAAACTTGACTCATGATCTGGGATCCTGGATTCGAATCCTGCCACGACAGATGGTGGAATTTAAATTCAATTTTAAAAATCCAGAATTAAGAATCTATTGGTGACCATGAAACCATTGTCGATTGTCAGAGAAACCCATCTGGTTCACTAACGTCCTTATCTGGTCTGGCCTACATGTGAGTCAGCCCACAGCAATGCAGCTGACTCTCAACTGCCCTCGGGCAACTAGGGATGGGCAATAAATGCTGTAAAAAGTCTGACAACACCAGATTTTAGTGGTGTTGTCAGACTTTTTACTGTGTTTACGCCAGTCCAACGCTGGCATACCCTCTCTTTGATAAGAGAGGGGATTAAGGGTTATGGGGAGAGGGCGGGAATGTGGAACTGAGCCACGACAGATCAGCCATGATCTTATTGAATGGCGGGGCAGGCTCAAAGGGCTAGATGGCCTACTCCTGCTCCTATTTCTTATGTTCTTATGTTCTTACATCAATAAATGCTGGCCAGCCAGCGATGCACAAGTCCCGTGAATGATTAAAAAAAACCTGTTCCCCATAACCCCAAGTATTTACTCCGCAAATCCCCTTAACCCACACATCTTGGGACACTAAGGGACAATTTAGCCTGGCCAATCCACCTAACCCAGACATTTTTGGAGTGTGGGAGGAAACCCATGCAGACATGGGGAGAATGTGCAAACTCCACCATGACAATCACCTGAGGCTGGAACTGAACCCAGGTCCCTGGTGGTATGAGGCAGCAGTGCTAACCACTGTGCCACCCCAGTTGTTTTAGCAGCACTGGTATTGTGATACTCCTTCTGCAGGGCTGAGGGGTCATCGGACTGGCAGAGGTCCCTCGAGTGGATATTAAATGTCCTTGAAGGACAGATGGTTTCTCCCTGCTGTCGTCGCCAATATTTATCCTGCAAGTGACACTTTTGAACGTTATGAGATTGCTGTTTGTGGGATCCTGCTGTGCACAGATTGGCTGCCATGTTTTCTACATCCCAACTACATTGACTACCCTTCAAAAAGAAAAGTACTTCATTGGGTGTGGAGCATCTTTCAAGTCCAACTGCTTATCTGCCTCTTCTCACCTTTGAATAATAAAAGAAGTCGTCACATGATGCTGAACCATAGTTACAGTTTTAAACAGCCGGGGGAGGTGGCCATTGAAACTCCTCTTGGGTAGGGTTGCAAATTGGAGGGGAGGTGTTACGTTGTCCTGCAAGATTTTCCTTTTGACATATATATTTTGTGGGTGTTGTGGGGGGGGAGCAGAGATGTTTCTAATGGACTCCTGAAAAAATTCTGGCCTTGTGCCAATTTGCTTAAAACTCCCTGCACTGGACTGCCTGATCGCAAGGAAACTTGTATGTTGGCTTTTATTGCAAGGGTTTTGGAGTATAAGATTAAGTCTGGCTGCAATTTTTTTTAGGATTTTTGGCAAATCCACACGTGGAGTACTGTGTGCCATTTTGACCGTAAGACAGAGGAACAGAAGTAGACCATTCGGCCCATTGCATCTGCTCTGCCTTTCAACGAGATCATGGCTGATCTGATATATTCCTCAGCTCCACAGAACTCGTCAGGGTCATCCAGGCTCGAAACGTTGACTCTATTCTCTCTCCACAGATGCTGTCAGGACTGGTGAAAATTTTCCAGTGTTTTTGATTTTTTTATCTGATTTGAGATGCTTTTTGGCTTCCGTGGGAGTGAGTGGCTTGAGATTGAATTTGTCTACTGGCATGGACCAGTAGTGGGAAACCTCCTGGCAGTATTGAGGGAGGTGGCAAGTCAAATTTCTCTCTGTCCCCATTCCAATGCATGCCTCCCCTCCACCTTCCGCCGCACCAGTCATATTCACCAAAAGCACAATCTACTTCGGGTTCAGTGAGATTTTATTGGCGTGCAATTCATTTCTCAGGCTTTATGTTAATGAATCTGTCTCCTCACTTACAGATCGTAGCATTCGCTAAGCAACGGGGAAAGAATGGCACTAATTAGGAAAAGTAAGTATGCTCCAAAGTAGCGATTCTCAGATTTGTTGATTTTAAACAAACATCTGGATAGGTTCTTCATAAAGGTGGTAACCAGCTAGTTGAGTTGCTGAGAAGGAATGATTCGGAAGAAGAATCACGTTGGGACTCAACTCTTTCTCCCTCCATGGATGCTGTCAGACCTGCCAACTTCTCCCATTGCTTTCTGTTTTTGTTTCAGATCTCCAGCATCTGTAGTATTTTGCTTTTACTATAATGGGTCAGTTATCCAATCCTGGGCTGGGGGGGGGGGGGGTGGAGGGGGAGGTATTTAATACCATTTTATGAAGTGGTTGAGAAACTGCAAAGGGTTGTGAATGAAGCCCACTCCATCATTCAAATCATCCTCCCACCTATTGACACTGCCTATACTTCCCCTGCCTTGGAAAAATAGCCAGCATAACCAAGGACTCCACACAACCCAGACATTCTCTCTTTCACCATCTTCCGTCAGGAAAAAGATACAAAAGTCTGAGGTCACGTACCAACCGACTCAAGGACAGCTTCTTCCCTGCTGCCGTCAGACTTTTGAATGGACCTACCCCGCATTAAGTTGATCTTTCTCTACACCCTAGCTATGACTGTAACACTACATTCTGCATCTCTCTCCTTTCCTTTTCTATGAACGGTATGCTATATCTGTATAGTGCGCAAGAAACAATACTTTTCACTGTATACTAATGCCGGCTGCTTTCCCAAGGCAGTGGGAAGTGTAGACAGAGTCAATCGGCAGGAGACTGGTGTTTGTTTATGACGTTTTGTAGTTTCTTGCCATCTTGGTCAGATAAGGGGATTAATTGCATATTTCTGCACTGGAATATTAATGGAAGCTATAATAATTATACTGAGTGTTTCATGACATACAGAGTCTTCTCTATGTGCACTGTGGACTAACGGGAAGGAAATCTGCCATTCTTACCTGGTCTGGCCTTCATGTCACTCCAGAACTATGGCAATGTGGTTGACTCTTAAAGGCCCACTAGTAAGCTATGCTGGTGAAACTGCTTAGACCAAACGGCATCAACCTAGGCACTGGAAACGACAACAGCAAAGACACTCCTGTTGACCCTGCAAAGTCTTCCTTCCTAATATCTGGGGATTGTGCCAAAACTGGGAGAGCTGTCTCACAGCCTAGTCAAGCAACGCTACCATCACCGTCTCCGGGTTTGTCCTATCCCATTGCCAGGACAGAGGTGGCAGCGCAGTGGTATACAATTGGGAGGCAGTTACCCGGGGAGTCCTCAACATCAGCTCTGGATCCCCATCACACTGAGGTCAAATCATTGAAGATTATAGATCATAGAATCCCTACAGTACTGAAGGAGGCCATTCGGTCCATCAAGTCTGTACCCATCACAATCCCACCCAGGCCCTGTTCCTGTAATCCCACATATTTACCCTGTTAATCCTCTTGACGCTAGAGTCAAATTAGCACGGCCAATCAACCTAACCTGCACATCTTTTGGACTGTGGGAGGAAACGGGAGCACCCGGAGGAAACCCACGCAGACATGGGGAGAACATGCAGACTCTGCACAGGCAGAGAATCGAAGCCAGGAACCCAAGCCAGGAATCGAACCCAGTTCCCTGGCACTGTGAGGTGGCAGTGCCAACCACTGTGCCACCCAAATATGAGCAAGGAAACCTCCCACTGATTACCATGTACTGTACACCCTCAGCTGAGGAATCGGTACCCGTCCATGTTGAACAACACTTGGAGGAAACCGTGAAGATGACAAGACACAAAATGTGGGGTGTGGGGGACATTCTACCATTAAGAGTGGCTTGGTACTACGACTTCTGACTGCGCTGACCAGGCCCCAAAGGACAAAGCTGCCAGACATCAGCTGGTGGTGAAGAACCCAACCGAGGGGTGGGAGAAACATACTTGCCCTCATCCTCTCCACTCTGTCATCCTGCCACTTCTAAACCCATGAGGCCTGGCTCTAACCCTATTTCCATCACTCACCATGCAACCAGTGGGTAACCACATCATTTTAACCATGTAACCATGACCCAGGAGTTAACATGACCCAAAACAGCTTAAGTTCTCACAGTCATACAGTTGTTTAGTGGTACAGAACTTGAGTATTGTTGAAAAAAGTAGATTTTTTTTCTGAAACTTTTTGTCTTCCATTCATCAGCTCAGTCCCAAAATTTACCAGAATAAGGGGAAAGAACAACTTTCCACGAAATGTGAAAAGGGTGCTGATGGCCAGTGAACTCTGGCTGGTATAAGCATTTCAATGGATTGTCAGTCTGGCTCGCAGTGTGGTGCATTTGCATGTACTGGAAGCTACATATACTAGTATGCAGGGCCCTGGTGTTTGCAGACAGGAAGAACACGTACACACATTGCACCCATTTCAGCTAAACAAAATAAGTGACGGCCATTTGAATCATAGAACCCTACAATGCAGAAAGAGGCCCTTCGGCCCATCGAGTCTGCACTGACCACAATCCCACCCAGGCCCTACCCCCATATCCCAAAACATTTTACCCACTAATCCCTCTAACCTACGCATCTCAGGACACTAAGGGGCAATTTTAGCATAGCCAATCAACCTAACCCGCACATCTTTGGACTGTGGGAGAAAACCAGAGCCCCCGGAGGAAACCCACGTAAACATGAGGAGAATGTGCAAACTCCACACAGACAGTGACCCGAGCTGGGAATCAAACCCAGGTCCCTGGAGCTGTGAAGCAGCAGTGCTAAACACTGTGCTACCGTGCCGCCCCAAAGCTTTGACTCAGAGTCATCTGAACTCGAAATGTCAGCTCTTTTCTCTCCTTACAGATGCTGCCAGACCTGCTGAGATTTTCCAGCGTCTTCTCTTTTGGTTTCTGATTCCAGCATCCACAGTAATTTGCTTTTATTCTATTTTTAAATGTATTTGGGTGAGGCCAGATATTTCCAGTCTCGCCTGTGACTGGGGATTCTCCAGTCCCGCTGCAGTGAATGGAGTTTTGGATGAGTATCAAATTCTCCATTCCTCACTGGCAGTGCTAACAGGGGCACAAGGCCACAGAATTCCCACCCTGATCTTACTGAAACCTTTTGGACTGTGAGAGGTTTGACAGGGTAGGTGCTGAAAGGACAGTTCTCTTCGTAGGGGAGTCTGAAATGAGGGGCACAGGTTCAAACTAAGACGGAGATGAAGAAGAAATTTGCCTCTCAGAGGGTTAGTAATCTTTGGAGTTCTCTACCACAGAGAGCAGCGTAAGTTGGGTCATTAAATAGATTCAAGAAAGACTGATGTATTTGATCCAAAGGTTATGTGAAGAGCGAGGGGACGCGGGGTGGGGGTAGGGTGGGCGCGGTGCCTGGTGAGGGGAGGGAAATGGAGTTAAAGCCACAATCGGACCTTGTGAAATAGCAGAGTGGGCTAAAGGGGCTGAATGGCCTACTCCTGCTCCTGTTTCTTGTGTCGTGATTTGATTTATTATTGCCAAAGGTATTAGTACACAGTGAAAAGTATTGCTTCTTGCGCGCTATACGGACAAAGCATACCGTTCATAGAGAAGGAAAAGAGAGGGTGCAGAATGTAGTGTTACGGTTACGTTATGTTACTATGTTTAATTGTTTAATTCTCATTACCCTCCTCGGGGGCAACTGGGGATGGGTAACAATACTCACGCCCTATGAAAGAATAAAAAAAGTGAATACTTTTTGATGCAATTTTAAAAAACTGTCCAATTTGATGGAAGATTCTAGGTTTGGTAATATTTGGTTTGGTAATACGCTCAGCAGAAACTTCAGCAAAATTGTGGTTTCTGAAAACTAGCACCATGGGCGCCTGTATTCATAAAATCTTAGAATCCCTTCAGTGCAGAAGGAGGCCATTTGGCCCATTAAGCCTGCGCCGACCACAATCCCATCCAGATGCTAGCATTGTAACCCTATGTATTTCCCCTGCAAAATCCACCGACACCCAGGGTCAATTTAGCGTGGCCAACCCACCTAACCTGCACATCCTTGGATTGTGGGAAGAAACGGGAGCACCCAGAGGAAACCCACGCAGTCACAGAGATAAAGTTCAAACCCCACACAGACAGCCACCCGAGGCCGGAATTGAACCCTGGTCCATGGCGCTGTGAGGCAGCAGTGCTAACCACTGTGCCACCATGCTGTCCAAAGTGAAAACTCCACCCCTTTCTTTGTATTTATCTCTTTCTTTTGTTGACGCGGCCAAAGCATTCAGAACCTCGGAAATGGGTCTTCTGTCAACACTTTGATAGGTGGGTGAGGTAAAGGGGATTAACAGGATGATGAGACCAGGCCGGCACGTGGGTTTAGGCTGACTGCTGATGCGTTGGAAGAACTCCAACATGGCCAAGCGACCTGTTTCCATAGTAACCATTATATGTGAAAGAGCTGCCAGGAGTCTTTCTCGTGGTGATGCTTTGTACGGTTGACGTACAATATTCAATGTGACCACTTTAGCTGCTGGTCTTTTGACATAAAGATCTAAAGTCTCCCCTTTACTAATCTTCAACAGTACATGAAGTATAAATAACACAGAAATTGCTTCTGGTTGGTAGAGAGATGATTCCCTGCCCAGTGAAGCAGTTGAGGCTACCTCGTTGAATGTTTGCAAGGCAAAGATAGATAAATTTTTGAACAGTAAAGGAATTAAGGGATATGGTGAGCGGGCGGGTAGGAGGAGTTGAGTCTATGAAAAGATCAGCCATGATCTTATTGAATGGTGGTGCAGGCTCGAGGGGCCAGATGGCCTACTCCTGCTCCTAGTTCTTATGTTCTTATGATTCATATTGGGAGAAGATCAGAAGTTCTGGTTAGTAAAGAATTCTTCCCTTCATTCATTATGAGGGTTATTGCCCATCTCCAAGGATATTACAGTGTGTGGATCTGGGGTCACATGTAAGCCAGGTAAGAACGACACATTCTTTGGAGCGGCACGGTGTTGCAGTGGTTAGCGCTGCTGTTTCACAGCGCCAGGAACCCAGGTTCAATTCCAGCCTCGTTTCATTGTCTGTGTGGAGTTGCATGTTCTCCCCGTGTCTGCGTGGGTTTCCTACAGGTCCACCAGTTTCCTCTCACAGTCCAGAAATGTGCAGGTTAGGTTGATTGGTCATGCTAACTTGACCTGAGTGTCAGGAAGATTAGTGGAGGAAATATGTGAGGCTACAGGGATAGGGCCTGGGTGGGATTGTGGTCAGTGCAGACTCAATGGGCTGAATGGCCTTCTTCTGCACTGTAGGGATTCTATGAAATGGAGTTCCTTCCCTAAGGTGATATCAATGAATCAGATGGATTTTTGCGCTTATCGATCATCATCACTTTTAATTCTAGATTTTTATTAAATTCAAATTTCACCATCTACCATGGTGGGATTCAAACCTGGGTTTCCAGAGCATTGGTCTTGGGGTTACTAATCCAGTGACAATACCACTATGCCACAGTCTCCACCTTTTTTTCAAAAGTTTCTATAGTTTATTTCTTAGTGTCAAAAGTAGGCTTACATTAACACTGCAATGAAGTTACTGTGAAAAATCCTCTTGTCTCCTCACATGATGCCTGTTCGGGTACACCAAGGGAGAATTTGGCATGACCAATATACCCTAACCAGCACATCTTTCAGACTGTGGGAAGAAATCAGAGCACCTGAGGAAACCCACGCAGACAGTGACCCAAGCCAGGAATCGAACCTGCGTCCCTGGCACTATGAGGCAGCAGAGCTAACCACTGTGCCATCAAACCTGATTGGTATTGTACTGGATAACACAAGTGTAAAGATGCTCATTCACCAGTTTAGGGAACACAGAACTTGTTTATTTATAGATATAAAACTATACAGAGGCTTGCAGCCACATGGCTGCAATCAGCTCCTGAGATGGATTTGGGTATAGAAAGCTGCAATTACCAAGGCATTTACCCACCTTGATTGCTGATGTGATCTTTACTCTGCAGACTGATCCTTAAAGGGACAATCATCACAATGAGGTTTATTAGTGACTCCTCAACCTAAAGTCATCTGGGCTTTTCAGCTACGATGAAACATCAGATCAAGCCGGGGATGGGGTGCAATGCCTGTCAGCTTGGGTCTTGTTTGTCCCTCACATGGGAGCCATGAATTCAATTTGAATTGGTGTTTTTTTTAAGTTGAAATAAAAGTACCAAAAAAAGACTTTCCAATTATTTTGGTGCTGACAATATTCCAAGGTCACAGTTGGTGTTGGGATAGGGCCAAACAGCAATCAAAACTCCAGGATGTACCAGAGGTACTTTCACAATGTATGCTGCTTGTTTCAGATGCATTTACAACATCAATAAGCCGACAAACAAAGTACAGTTTTAACGTCATGTTTTAATTTTATTCAGTGTGATTCCCTATTTCTTTAGAACAAGCTCTGTGAGACACCGATTGATTCTTTTGGGATTTTTTTTCCCTCTGGATAGATATTTAGCTTCACGTGTTCTGTTTCTTTCTGATTTTTTTCCCTTTATGTTTTCTCTCTAGTTAATCAGGGCTTGCTGTTCCTCGTCATTCTGACTTTCTGCCTGGTTCTCTATAACAAATTTCACAACGTATCACTTCACAAGGAGGAAATAGGTGAGTGCTGCTCTTGTTCGAGGCCTGAATTCGTCTTCCTTCTGGGAGTTGCTGGAAGAATATCTTCCAAAAAATTTTTTAGATTTGAAACAATTTGACAATTAGATGGGTTAGTTATTTATTTCTTTTATTCACTCATGGGACAAGGACGTTGCTGGCTGGCCAGCATTTGTTGTCCATCCCTGTTACCCTTGAGTAGGTGGTGGTGACAACTGAGTGGGTGACTAGCCCATTTCAGAGTCAACCACATTGCTGTGGTTCTGGAGTCACATGTAGGCCAGACCAGGTAAGGACAGCAGATTTCCTTCCCTAAAGGGCATTAGTGAACCAGATAGGTTTTTCTGACAACTGGGGGAGGTGATGGCCGAATGGTATTATCGCTAGACTATTCGTCCAGAAACTTAGCTAATGTTCTGGAGACTCGGGTTCGGCAGATGGGGGGATTTGAATTCGATTAAAAAATGTCTGGAATTAAGAATCTACTGATGACCATGAAACCATTGTCGGAAAAACTGATCAGGGTCACTAATGTCCTTTAGGGAAGGAAATCTGCTGTCCTTACCTGGTCTGGCCTACATGTGACTCCAGAGCCACAGCAATGTGGTTAACTCTCAACTGTCTTCAGGTAACCAAAGATGGGCAATAAAGCTGGCCAGTCAGTGAAGCCCATGTCCCACAAATGAATAATGAATGAAGATTCAAGGTCGTCAGTAGATTCTTAATTCCAGTTACTTTCTGCTGTGGCGGGATTTGAACCTGGGTCCCCAGAACATTAGCTGAGTTTCTGGATTAATTGTCTAGCAATGATATCACTAGGCATTGCCTCCCCAGCTAGGGCCCCATTAGCTGACCGCAACCCCCCCCCCCCGCCCCCCCTTGTCTCTAAGTCAAAGATTGTACATTCAAATCCCATTCCAGAGACTTGAGTACACCGTCCAGAATACATTTCCCATTGCAGTACTGGGAGAAGGCTACCTTGTCAAAGGTGCCATCTTTCAGGTCAGATGGTAAACTCAAGCCTTATGTGCCCTCTCAGGTGTACCTCAAAGATCCCACAGCACTGGCTTGAAGAAGGACTGGTATCCCAGCCAATATAGAAGAGAAAGTTCACAATCACATTGTTGTTTCTGGGAGCTTGCTGTGCGTAAATTGCCTGTCAGATTTCCTAAATCGCAGCAGTGACTACACTTCAAACTTACTTCTGTAAAGCACTTGCTCCACCCCCCACCAACTGTGCGTCTGTTTATTTAGTTTATTGTGGCATTAATTTGGCAGAAGCCATTTGTGACATAGACCATGCCTGTTCTAAAGTGTCCTCAAACAAAGCACCAGGATATGAATTCTATTCCTCACTGCTGCCAGGGACCTGGGTTCAATTCCAGCCCTGGGCGACTGTGTGGAGTTTGCACATTCCTCCAGTATCTGCATGGGTTTCCTCCGGTTTCCTCCCAGACTCTAAAGATGTGCAGATTAGGTGGATTAGCCATGCTTAATTGCTCCTTAGTGTCCCAAGATGTGTAGGTTTGGGGGGATTAGTGGGGTAAATGTATGAGCTATGGAGATAGAGCAGTGGAGTAGGGGGTGTGCCTGGGTAAGATGCCCTGTTGGAAAGTCGGTGCAGACTTGATGGCTCGAATAGCCTCCTTCTGCACTGTAGGGATTCTATTGTTCTAAGATGTTTCCGCGTGTGAGGAAGTCCAAAGCTGAGGGCCATTGATGTGAGATAGTCACTAATAAATCAAGTAGTAATTCAGGAGGAACTTCTTCACCCTGAGAGTGGTTAGAATGTAGAACGCACTATCACAAAGAGGCACTGAGGTGAATAGTATCGAGGGAAAGTTGGATAAACACATGAGGGAGAAAGGAATGGAATAGATAATGTAGGGTTGAAGAAGAGTTGTGTGTAACACAGACGCTGGCGTGGAGTTTTTTTTTAATGAAGGACACACAATGGCACAGTGGTTAGCAGTGCTGCCTCACAGCGCCAGGGACCTGGGTTCAATTCCGGTTTGGATCACTGTCTGTGTGGAGTTTGCACATTCTCCCCATGTCTGCGTGGGTTTCCTCCGGGTGCTCTGGTTTCCTCCCATAGTCCGAAAGACATGCTGGTTAAGTGCATTGGCCGTGCTAAATTCTCCCTCGGTGTAGCCGAACAGGCGCTGGAGTGTGGCAACTAGGGGATTTTCACAGTAACTTCATTGCGGTGTTAATGTAAGCCTTACTTGTGACACTTATAAATAAACTTTAAGCTTTCGCTGTAAAATCCTGTGTAACGCAATAATTATGAAGAGAATATCTAGTCAATTAATTATACTGGTTCTCTGTACTTACTATTCAGGGCAAGCGCCCAAAACTCCAACTGTCGACAGTGCAATTCATACAATAAAACAAAGCAAAGTGGCTGCTCCAGAAAATGTTATACCGATTATAATATGTGCTGCGGAGGATCGATTGGGTGGAACAATAGCAACTATCAACAGTATCTACAGCAACACTAACGCTAATATCATTTTCTACATAATTACGCTGAGAAATTCCCTCGTTCATGTTAGGTAAGGTATTTGTCATAACTTCTGATTTCAGATCTTTCTTCTAATTTACTGAATTAAGGAAGAGGGTTCGGAGCAGGGAGGGTAGGGAGGAGATTCCAACAAAGCTGTGCAGAACCATGAGTGATCTAGACGGTATGGATAGCGTTGTGGAGTTGGGTAGAGTAATTGTAAACTGGGGGGGTAGGAAGTTAGAATTTGGTGTTTGTGAACATGGTAAAATTGCTTGGGGGGAGGCGGACACAGCGTTGTATGGTCCCTTTAAAAGGTGATGCTGTTTCATGTGCTTAGAATTAAATATACAGGTACACAGAGAACCCAAACTGAAATATTTGTATTGAACGGCTTTTTGAGTGTTGTTAGAGCTGCACTCATCCAGGTAAGTGGAGAACATTCCATCACACTCCTGACTTGTACCTTATAGTTGGTGGACGGGCTTTGGGGAAGGAAGGAGTCAGGAGGTGAGTTATTCACTGCTGAATTCCTAGCCTTTGACCTGCTTTAGTAGCCACAGTATTTATATGGCTAGTCCAGTTCAGTTCCTGGTCAATGGTTCCTGGATGTTGATAGTGGGAGTTTCAGTGATGGTAATGCCATTGAAAGTCAAAGGGAGATGGTTAGATTCTCCCCTGTTGGAGATGATCACTGTCCAGCACTTGTGTGGCGTGAATGTTATTTGCCAATTGTCAGCTGAGGCCTGGATATTGTCCAGGTCTTGCTTCATTTTCATGTGGACTGCTTTCAGTGTCTGAGAATGGTGAACGCTGCTGAACATTGTGCAGTCATTAGTAAACATCCAGGCTTGATCCTTTGGCTTAGAGGTAATGGTAAAGTGGGAATACTTCAGGCCTTGAGGTTACAGATTGTGGGCTGTTTGTTTTGCTGTTGTCTTTTCCGATGCTTAGGTCGAGGCCAGCTGGTGACTGCGTAGTGATTGATACAACAGAGTGGTTTGCTAGGCTAGGGCAGTTAAGAGTCAACCACATTGCTGTGGCTCTGGAGTCACCTGTAGGCCAGACCAGGTAAGGATGGCAGATTTCCATCCCAAGAGGACATTAGTGAACCAGATAGGTTTTTACAATAATTGACAATGGTTATCAGTAGACTTTTGATTCCAGTTTTTTTTTTGTTGAATTTAAATTCCATCATTTGGCGTGGTGGGATTCGAACCCAGGTCCCCAGACCACTAGCCCGAGTCTCTGGATTAGTGGTCTAGTGACAACACCACTCTGCCTCCCCTTCTTACAAAAATGTTATAAGCAATTCAAAGATGCTTAACGCGAGGTTCTGAGCAAAACACAAAATGACTTGACGTTGCAGTTATTTAGTATTCGTAGGAGGAATGCAGATAAGTTCCACTGGAGGTGATGTGAAGAAATCTGTTAACACCATGCGAGGGAAGAAGAATTCTCACAACCTTCTGACACCTGTGACTATTGCGTGCTCACCCCCACCTCTTCATTCCTCCTAGAAAAAATTGATAGACATCTTTTCTCTTATCTCTCCCAACCTCAATTAGCAAATGGATTGAAAATACAAAACTGAGAGGCATCCATTACAAAGTGATGGAATTCAATTCTGCTGTGCTGCAGGGGAAAATAAGACCAGACTCCGCGAGGCCCGAGTTACTGCAGCCCGTGAGTATGAGTGATGTCCGGAAGAGCTAACATGTCCCCCATGGTCTGTGGGTGACGCCTGGGACTCAAGCTGATGCTTCACACAGCGTTTGAGAGTGTTGTGGATTCCGTTAAGATAGGTCTCTTCACGACCTATCTCATTGACCAAGCTTATGTGGCACGGGTCATTCGACGGCACTCCTGTGAAGCATGCTGGGAGATTTTACAAAATGTTGACGGGTTTTGTTGGAGTAAGCAGTTGTGCCCATTGGCAGAAGGAGCAGTTAACCAGAGAATGCAGATTTAAGGTGATTGATGGAAGTTGAAACAAGGAAATACATTTTTTGACACAGCAATTTGTTATAATCTGGAAGAGGATGGCAGAAGGAGTTGGAATTTGATGGGGAATCATTTGCCAGGTGATAAGGAAAGAGTGTAGGATTAAGCAGTATAGACACAGTGATTATCACTGCTGCCTCACAACGCCAGTGGCCCGGGTTCAATCCTGGCCTTGGGTCACTGTCTGTGTGGAGTTTGCATGTTCTCCCCGTGTCTGCGCGGGTTTCCTCCGGGTGCTCCGGTTTCCTCCCGCACTCTTAAGATGTTAGGTGGCCTGGCTATGCTAAATTGACCCTAGTGTCAGGGGGATTAGCAGGGTAAATATGTGGGGTTATGGGAATAGGGCCTGGGTGGGATTGTGGTCAGTGCAGACTTGATGGGCTGAATGGCCTCCTTCTGTGCCATATGGATTCTATAATGATCCACTGAAAAGCTGACAGCGGCACAATGGGTCAAATGGCCTCACGTGTTATATAATTCTACATAAAGGTGAGTTGTTGAAGTTTCAGCTAGCTGGCTTTCCTGTCTAAACCTCTATCTTCCTGTAAGGAGTGAATTGGTGAAAAGCACAATTTGTGATATTCTAATAAGCTCAGAACAACACGCGCTCAGTAACGCAATAAACGCATATTACCCTGTGAGGAATCTGAATAAGGACTGTCATAACTTTCCACACAACTTTTCCCATCTTTATGTTTTGAATGCTGGAATTTCAGATAATATCTGACACTTCTGACAAATCCACAACACAGTCGCACTCAGGAGACTTAGGAGAGAGTTTTTTTGTTTAATTCATGCTCTTAGGCTGATTGGTGTTAACTAAATTAGACCTCCCTCAATCTGGCACGCATATAATTCTCTGAATTTGCACACCTTTATTGTGGAGTCCAAGAGGCGTAGGCAAAAGTCATAGGGAGAAGAAAGATTGGAATGAGGTGTTCACTGAATGTTAAAATGGCAGCGCAGGCTTGTTGGGCCGAAGGGCCTGTTTCCTGTGCTGTGTTGTTCTTTGTTCTTTGTTACCCTTTAATTTCAACCTTTTCTGGAGGAAGTATGAAGGTTTGGGGTCTGGTATTGCTCCCCATCCCTTTCCCAGGTTCTGGGCAGAACAGACAGGTGCAGAAGAAGTGCAAAGTGAGATTGAGCACAGATTGGGTTAACAGCTAGGATTGTAATGTGGGAGTGGGTGAGTGAGCCATGTATTGTATGCGACCCTGGAAGTGTAAGGCTGCCCCGGGTACAAAGACTCATAGTGAACCCATAGAACAGCTCCTGCGGCAGATGATGACTCACCTCGGGTGACAGCTAGACCCGCTTCTAGTTGGGTTAGATGACCTCTTGTCAAAGGGAGGGAGTTGCGGTACTTCAGGAAACCTCACTGACAGTGGCGGGACTGGAAGATCCCACCATGGCCAAAAGAACATAAGAACATAAGAAATAGGAGCAGGAGTAGGCCATCTAGCCCTTCGAGCCTGCCCCGCCATTCAATAAGATCATGGCTGATCTGTCGTGGCTCAGTTCCACATTCCTGCCCTCTCCCCATAACCCTTAATCCCCTCTCTTATCAAAAACCCATCAACCCGCGTCTTAAAAATATTTAGCGAGGCAGCCTCCACCACTTCAACGGGCAGAGAATTCCAGAGATTCACCACCCTTTGAGGGAAGAAGTTCCTCCTCAACTCTGTTCTAAACCGCCCCCCCTTTATCTTGAGGCTGTGCCCCCTAGTCCTAGCAGCCACCTCTACAAAGCACACTGTGGGGATGGTGGTGGGGGACGGAGGGGGAAACACAATGATCACTCTCTCCTAATTATTCCCCGATTGACACTTGATCCAATTGGCCCGTATCATTCCCAGGAACTGGGTCTGGCAGTGCCTCAATTCCCCTTGCAGTAGAAACACACTGCAGACAATTCTCTTGGTACAGCTGCTCCTCTCTGCTCTTAATGACTTGTTAAAGTACAAATCAGAGTATGTTGTGAAGCCCGACCAGACCCCAAATGTGATGTTTCACAGTGATCCCGGGTCTGCTCCGCCCTCCTCCCCGGGTCTGCTCCGCCCTCCTCCCCGGGTCTGCTCCGCCCTCCTCCCCGGGTCTGCTCCGCCCTCCTCCCCGGGTCTGCTCCGCCCTCCTCCCCGGGTCTGCTCCGCCCTCCGCCCGTTGACTTTTCCACTTTATTTTCACAAGAAGTTATTTTCTGATGGAATCTTTTTTATTATTTCAGCTCAACTTTGTCCGATATTTCATTCCGTATCTTATTCGTGAACATGAGAAGGTGATCTATTTGGACGATGATGTTATTATACAAGGTATTTTCTGACTGTCAAGATTTTTGACCAGTTCTATTCTTAGATCTCAGGAGGCAGAACGGATTCCCAGTCCAGAAGAGCAGCGTTCAGTATTCTGGACCGTGCTGGGCCCTCGGCCCTGTTGGGTTCTCAGCCGCGCATGCCTAGCTGAACTGAGTGTTCAAGCTTCCTTTGAAACCTGGAGCATCATAGAATCCTACTGTGCAGAAGGAGGCCATTTGGCCCATTGAGCTTGCACTGACCACAATCCCACCCAG
This sequence comes from Carcharhinus amblyrhynchos, assembly GCF_965287045.1. Classification (NCBI taxonomy): domain Eukaryota; kingdom Metazoa; phylum Chordata; class Chondrichthyes; order Carcharhiniformes; family Carcharhinidae; genus Carcharhinus; species Carcharhinus amblyrhynchos. Next base: position 119,436,879 of record NC_137329.1, read on the forward strand.
GCTCTATCCCCATAACCCCATGCATTTACCCTAGCTTGTTCCCCTGACACTAAGGGGCAATTTAGCATGGCCAATCCACCTAACCCACACATCTTTGGACTGTGGGAGGAAACTGGAGCACCCGGAGGAAACCCACGCAGACATGGGGAGAACGTGCAAACTCCACACAGACAGTGACCCAAGCCGGGAATAGAACCCGGGTCCCTGGCGCTGTGAGGCAGCTGTTCTAACCACTGTGCCATCGTGCCTCTGGACTTGCCCACAAGAGGATATAATTTTCACAGTAAATTCATTGCAGTGTTAATGTAAGCCTGGTTGTGACACTAATAATTAAACTTTATAATACAGTGCCCAACGTGCTAAGATTGTAGATTACTTTGACCAAATTATTTTGTCATTTGGTTTCTCTAGTTATCCTGCTTCCTGTTTGCCCTGTCCTCATGTTACAGTAATGCCGACAAATGCATTTTTGTTAAACTGCTGACTTGCTTGTTGTCGCCGTGTCTTTGTGATCTGAATTGGGATTGGTTCTGACTATAGGTGATATCCAGGACTTGTACGACACTGTCCTGAACCCGGGCCACGCTGCTGCCTTCTCAACGGATTGTGACCTGACCTCGACTCACGAGATGGTTAGGAGTATGGGAATGCAGGTGATTTCTGTAATGTGGCTTATATTGGCAAGGCATGCACCTATGGGGGAAAATGTACCTATATTTCTTATAAAAACTGCTCCCTGTAATTTGCATTTCTTGTATCAATGCAAGATTCGGCAACCACCCAACCCTCCCGTGTCAAATTTATTCCATCAAGGATTGCAGCTGAAACGTTGACGCATTTTCTTTCCAGACCACATACATGGGACATCTGGACTACCGGAAGGCGACAGTCAGGGGGCTGGGGATAAACCCCACCACATGTTCCTTTAACGTGGGCGTGTTTGTCGCAAACGTTACCGAATGGAAACGGCAGCGGATCACGAAGCAACTGGAAAAATGGCTGGTCACCAACGTAGAGTTAAGTCGTGCGCTGTTCTCATGTATTTATACTTTTGTATGACACAGAGTCTTGATATTTTCCTTCACAAAAGGCCCTCACGAGCAACGTCAGCCCTGTTTCCTGAGGACTAGTAAATTTCAGGGCTGAGGTCAATTGGATCAGCTGAATCCTGAATTTCAAGTCACAGATTCTGCCCTGCTTTTCGCACCTAGTCCAATGGAAGCTCCTCTGCAAACAGGTCCTGCCACAATGCACTATTGGCCACATTGTAGTGCCCCTGGGGAAAGCGTGTAGGTTTTACATAGACATTTCCCATTATCCGCTGGAGATGGAGCTACCATGGGGAAACTTTTGATGGAATGCACAGATGCAAAACTTCAAATGTATTGGTCGGTATATAGATTACTTAGTCTGACCTGGAGTGTAAGCCTGATCCTAAACAAAATAGACCTCTGATCAAAGCCTCGGCAAAAGGCCTTGACGCAAAGCTGGGATCCCTTTCATGTGCCCAGCAATGCTCCCTCATTATAATCTAGCCACTTAGCTGGAGACGGTTCATTTTCTTAGCGTTTTCTCTCTCCAGTGCAAACATAGACATGCAGGGAGTTGTTGCACTTTAGAAAAAGAAATGTCCAGTTGAAATGTTCTAGTGTGGCTGTTGGATATTTTTTGTAAGCATCTTTCTGGCAGTTTTTCATGTTTCCTTTGCACCTCCTTTCATCATTTTTCAAGTAGCTGCACATTAAAAAACTTGTTTTTTCTGTTAGGTAAGTGTTAGGTTTTGCAAGCAACATCTGAGATCTTTTATAGTTTGGCTTGATCTGCTACATTTCTGAGCCATCCAGTATGTTTCCAAATTCCTTGCATGTTTCCAATTTCCACTCTCAAAAAGATACATTTTAAAATCTTCTTCTAACCAATGCTTTCGTTGGCTGTTCTCATCAAGGACCCCCCTCCAGTTTTTCAACTCTTTTTTTAAACAAGCCTTTTTCTCAGCTGTTTTAACAGTGATCTGCTTCCAGGTTTTCCAACTCTTCTTCCATGATTACTTCATCTTGAATGCTTTTCCACAAACTCTTGAGATCCAGCTACTGATTGCTTCACACAGTTATTTCAATATTGCTTCATAGGCTACAGTAAGATATCACAAATCTTAGAATCAGTTTTGATTTCTTTCTGGCTTCTCACTAGCCAACTCCTCCTAGCTCTGTCTGTAGCTTCAATGAACCCCATTTCAGTTTCCTCTGTTCCTTCAACTTTAGGCTTTCAGGAAATTTTTCATAATTTTCTGGTTCCCTTAACTAGCTGTCCTTTAGCATACCGGCACTTAATTTCTGCCCTTGCTCCATTGTATGGCTTTTCTTCTAGCAAAGCTGTGAGGGATGTACTCTCTCTCACTTCCTTCCATTCTGCTTCCAGTTAAAGTTAAACTCAAAAAGGTATTTTCCCTAAAAGGAGGCCCTGGTTGCTAGGCAACATCTCATTCCTTCCCTAAGCTCATGTTTACTTTTCCCATTGTAAACTCTCTCTCACAGAAATCCAATTTGAACGAAAACCAAACACCCCCCATGCATGCAAACACCTTTGTTTAACCTGAATCTAACTAGACTTGTACCCTTTCTTAAGCAAGAACATTAAATTAAACTCAATTAAATCTATACCCTGCTTCTAATATCTAACATACAAATAGAGATCACTTAGACCTACTTCTGTTTCTTGACATCTTTCTTCATAAGACAACACACCCATTCCAGGTATTACTCTGGTAAACCTTCTTTGAACTTCTTTCCACTCATTTATATCCTTACTTAAATAAAGAGACTGATACTATATACATTACCCTCGACGTGATCTTACCACTATATAACTGAGCTGCAACTTCCCTATTTTTGTATTCAATTGCCCTTGCAATAAACTGTAACATTCTATTAGCTTTCCTGATTATCTGCTGTACCTCCATAACAACCTTCACGCACTAGAACACCCAGATTCCTCTACACCTTGGAGCTCTGCAATCTCTTATCATTTACATAATATGCCTTTTTTATATTTATTTTCAAAATGGACAATTCACATTTCCCCACGTTATATCTCATTTGCCCAATCTATGTCCACTCACATAACCTATCTAGATCCTTTTGTAACCTTCTTATGCCCTCTTCACAACTTACTTACCAGGGTAACTGTGCCCCTCAGTTCTCATTCCAAACATCTGAAAATTCTAAATCTTGCAACTATTGATTTAATCCAGAACAGTTTAAATAACATGGCTTTAAAAATATCAGGCAGGGTCTGTCCTGTCTATTTACCTTTTATATATTTTTTATTTTGTTAACAATGCTTACAATATTTCATATGGCAATAATTTGTCAAAAATAATTTTAACATAGTGTAACATCACAATACTCTTCTCAGGGGTCTTAGCTGGCAGAATTTGAGACTGAGTCACATATGGAGATATTCAGACAAGTAAAGGATTATGTAGGTTTTAAGATGCATATTAAAGGACGAGGTAGAAACTCAAGAGAGATTTAAGTGGGAAATTCTATCGCTTAGAGTCGAAAGCAGCTGAAGCTATGGGTACCAATACTAGAGGTCCCACCACACCAGGTTAAAGTCCAACAACTTTATTTGGTATGACGAGCTTTCAGAGCACTGCTCCTTTTTCAGCTGAGTCACCTGATGAAGGAGCAACGCTCCAAAAGTTCCTCATACCAAATAAACCTGCTGGACTTTAACCTGGTGTTGTGAGACTTCTTACTGTGCTTACCCCAGTTCAACACTGGGATCGCTGCACCATCAATATTGGAGCAAAGAAACTTCAGGATGTGCCAGAATTGGAGGGCTTTTCATTTTTTCACGGGATGTGGGTGTCACTGGTTAATGAACATAAGAACATAAGAACATAAGAAATAGGAGCAGGAGTAGGCCATCCAGCCCCTTGAGCCTGCCCCGCCATTCAATAAGATCATGGCTGATCTGTCGCTGCTCAGTTCCACTTTCCCGCCCTCTCCCCATAACCCTTAATCCCCTCTCTTATCAAAAACCCATCAACCCGCGTCTTAAAAATATTTAGCGAGGCAGCCTCCACCACTTCAACGGGCAGAGAATTCCAGAGATTCACCACCCTTTGAGTGAAGAAGTTCCTCCTTAACTCCGTTCTAAACCGCCCCCCTTTTATCTTGAGGCTGTGCCCCCTAGTCCTATTGTCTTTTTTGAGCGGGAAGAGTCTTTTCACCTCTATCCTATCCATCCCATTCATCATCTTATACGTCTCAATGAGATCTCCCCTCATTCTTCTAAACTCTAACGAGTACAAGCCCAGTTTATTCAGCCTCTCCTCATAGCTCAACCCCTTCAACTCCGGTATCAGCCTAGTAAACCTCCTCTGCACTCCCTCCAAGGCCAAAATATCTTTGCGCAGGTGCGGCGCCCAAAAATGCACACAGTACTCCAGTTGCGGCCTCACCAATGCCCTATACAGCTGCAGCAAGACCTCCCTACTTTTATATTCAATCCCCTTCGCTAAGAAGGCCAGCATCCCATTCGCCTTCCTGACCACCTGCTGCACCTGCAAGCTGGGTTTTTGCGACTCATGCACAAGGACCCCGAGGTCCCTCTGTACCGTCGCCTGCTGCAGTTTTTCGCCTCGTAAGTAATAGTCCTTCCTACCATTTTTCCTACCAAAGTGGACCACCTCACACTTGCCAACATTAAATTCCATTTGCCATTTCCTGGCCCATTCGCCCAGCCTATCTAGATCCTTCTGCAGACTCTCCACACCCTCCGCACAATTTGCCGTTCTCCCAATCTTGGTGTCATCAGCAAATTTCGACACTCTACACTCGGTTCCCTCCTCCAGATCATCTATATAAATGGTAAAAAGCTGAGGCCCCAGCACCGACCCCTGGGGCACTCCACTAGTCACCATCCGCCAATCCGAATAGCACCCGTTGACCCCCACTCTCTGCCTCCTATTTGACAACCAATCCTCTATCCACGCTAACACCCTACCCCCAACTCCATGTCCCTCGACCTTCTGCAATAACCTCTTGTGAGGCACTTTGTCAAACGCTTTCTGAAAATCTAGAAAGACCACATCCACCGGCTCTCCTCTATCCACCGCCCTAGACACATCCTCATAGAACTCTAGTAAATTTGTCAGACACGACTTCCCTTTAATGAAACCGTGTTGCGTCTGCTCTATCAAGCAATTCCCTTCAAGATGCCTCGCAATTTCCTCCTTAATGACAGATTCTAACATTTTACCTACCACAGATGTTAAACTAACCGGCCTATAATTCCCCGCCTTTTGAGATGGTTATTGGTTATTGGTTATGGTTATTGCCTATTCCTAAATTCATAGAATCCCTACAGTGCAGAACGAGGCCATTCGGCCCATTGAGTCTGCACTAACTCTCTGACAGAGCATCTTACCCAAGCCCACACTCCCCACCTTATCCTCGCAACCCCACATATTTACCTCACTAATTCCCCTATTGTACATACTCTGGGACAGTACGGGATAATGTAGCACTGCCAATCAGCCTAACCTACACATCTTTGGAGTGTGGGAGGAAACTGGAGCACCCAGGCACAGGGAGAATGTACAAACTCTACAGACACTGATCTGAGGCTGGAATTGAACCCAGGTTCCTGGCGCCATGAGCCAGCAGTGCTAACCACTGTGCCACTGTGCTGCCACATTGCCCTCAAGAAGGTGAGCCATTGCCTTTTATGTGGTTTAGGTGCTGTTAGGGAGGGAGTTCCAGGATTTTGACCCAGCGACAGTGGAGGAACGGCAATATATTCCAAGTCAGGATGGTGCGGGGCCCGGAGGGGAACTTGCAAGAGGTGGTGTTTCCATACATTTACCACCCTTGTCCTTCTCAGTTGTTGAGGAGGCTACAGTGATAGGAATGGGTGGGGATTTGAACTAACAGATGAGAATTTTATTGTTTAACACTTGCTGTGATGTATTTTCTACTTTTCAAACAAGGTTTGCGATACTTAATGGTGCATTCTTCTACTATTGTTATCGGAGCAAGCTTTTCTATCTCTTATCAGTACACGAGTGTTGTCTGTATGCTATTCTCACTTGTGTATTTCTATTCTTTTACAGGGAGAATCTCTACAGCAGTGCACTAGCTGAAGGAGTGGTGACCCCTCCAATGTTAATAGTATTTCACAATAAACACTCGCAATTGAACCCACTATGGCACATTCGGCACCTGGGTAAGAGTCTCCCCGTGCTCTGTCTGTTTATTTTTTTAAAGACAGGGAGATGAAATGGGCACTTTCCTGAACAGTTCAGTTAGATTTTTATCACTTTGGATATGACTTGGGAACTCTCGCTATGTAATTCAAATTGCAACAGATCAAATTACTCCCGTAGTCCCTGCAGTCGTTTTACGCGAGGCACAGTGGTTAGGACTGCTACTTCACAGCACCAGGGACCTGGGTTCGATTCCTGGTTTGGATCACAGTCTATGTGGAGTTTGCATGTTGTCTGCGTGGATTTCCTCCAAGTGCTCCAGTTTCCTCCCACATTCTGAGGCATGCTGGTTAGGTGAATTGACCCAAACAGGCACCGTACTGTGGTGACTAGGGGAATTTCACAGTAACTTCATTGCAGTGTTAACGTAAGCCTTACTTGTGACTAGTAAACTAACTTTAACTTTATAATGGGGCTGAGGTTGTCCTCGCTGTCTCGGCCAGTGGAGTGGATTGGCCACCCCTTATGCAACACACCATGGCTTTTATTCCATATCAACTGAAATTAAGTTGGGTGAGTTCTCAAAAAGTAACTTGAGCTTGTAAAGCAACTGCAGTTTGTTCCACCATACTGACCAAACAGCAAAGACAGAAATTGACCCCAATATTAATTGTTACATTCATGTAATGGATTTCCTGTTCCATCGCTTAAAAGGAGGCCATTTAGCCTGTCAACTCTGCACCAAATCTCTGACAGACCATCTTACCCAGGTCCTATCCCTGTAACCCCATGTGTTTACTCCCACTAATCCCACTACACATTCCTGGCTCACTAAGGAGCAATTTAGCATGGCCAATCCACCTAACCCGCACTTCTTTGAAAGTGCTAAAAAACAGTGCTTTAAAAATACTTGGAACAGTCTTCTGGATGAACAGGTGGAAAACATTAGTTGTTAAAAAGCAATGAAGAAAGGGAGGCATGTTAAATTAACAAGGTTTCTTTTTAAATAAAACAACATTACTAGCATGGTCAAAAGGAGAATGCAATTTGTATTCTATGCTTGGATTTTCAGAAAGCTTTTGATAAGGTTGCACATTGGCAACGGATGACAGTTAGAGATCTGGAGCAGGAAGCAAAATATAATTCCTGTGAAGAACAGGGAGCTGTGCAAAACATGACAAATGGGCTGTTTTGGGACTGTTGCTATTTTAATCTATCCGTTTCTTAGTAAAATCAAAATGACGTCAATACACGCAGACTACACTTTCTAAAAACTGTTTTGCATTCTGCCATAATTCGCTCCTTTAGAGCGCTTAGCCTGGAATTAAATAAGGTCTCCCAATCTTGACAACTTTAGAAACCCAATAAGAATTAAATACTGGATGTATTTATAGCACAAGACTTAACATTATGGTGAGAAATTAATCAAAGTCTGAGAAACACTCTCTAAAGGTTTAAAGGAGATGTACAAAGCAGATTTTTTACACAGAAAGTAGTGGGTGCCTAGAACTTGTTGCCGGGGTAACTAGTGGAAGCAGATACCATAGTGACTTTTAAGGGGCGTCTTGACAAGTACATGAATAGGATGGGAATAGAGGGATATGGTCCCCTGAAGGGTAGGGGGTTTTAGTTAAGTTGGGCAGCATGGTCGGTGCAGGCTTGGAGGGCCGAAGGGCCTGTTCCTATTTTCTTTGTTGAAGACGCGCAGCAAGAAAACTCCACAATTACCATGAATTCACCAGCAAAGTCTTGGCAGAATTAAAGTCTTGACAAACACTCACCTGCAGGACAGAACCTCAAGAACATAGACAAAGTTGAAAGTTTATTTATTAGTGTCACAAGTGGGGTAATGGTGATGCAGCACAGTGGTTAGCGCCTGTTGCCTCACAGTGCCAGGGACCTGGGTTCCATTCCTGGCTTGGGTCACTGTCCGTGTGGGTTTTGCACGTTCACTCTGTGTCTGCCCATGGTTCCTCCGGGTGCTCGGATTTCCTCCCACAGTCCAAAGATGTGCAGGTTAGTTGCATTGGCCATACTAAGTTCTCCCTTAGTGTACCCGAACAGGCGCCGGAGTGTGGCGACTAGGGGATTTCCATAGTAACTTCATTGCAGTGTTAATATAAGCCTATTTGTGATAGTAATTAAATAAGCTTTTAAGTAGGCTTAAAAGTTTGATATTAAAAAGGTGTTCTATTTGGGTTGAAGGATATAATGTACTTTGTGCCAGGAAGAGCTCTAAGGAATGCTCTGTGTAGTTAATGTAAGACATCTTGTCTTTCCCCTTAAAGTTTATAGCTATGGAATAGCTCAAATGCATTTTTCCAATTGTATTTCTTTAGGCTGGAGTCCTGATACCAGATATTCAGAACACTTCCTTTCTGAAGCTAAATTACTACATTGGAACGGAAGGTTTAAACCTTGGGATTATCCCGCTGCGCATGTGGATCTCTGGGAAATATGGTATCTTCCTGATCCAACAGGACGGTTTCGATTGGTGCGACCCAACAATTAAGAGCTCTTATCCTGTACAGAATTTTTTATTTCTTTGTCGAATTAAGTGTGCACATGGGCATGCTGCAGTTTAAGTAATCCACTCTCCATACTTCTGTTTCAGCGAATTAAATGGGAGCAGAACGTACTGCAATGGGATTGAGGTTTAACAGATTAATAAGGTAATTAAATATTCTGTATTACTCAGTGAAAATATTTTTACATCAGGAGAGAAAATGCAGTGGTGCACAATAATATTCACCACTTTCAGCAGAGGGAGTTTTTGTTACATTTTGGTATAATGTAAAAATATGACTTACCAAATTGGTTTGTATCTCCTTAACCTTTTTGAATGACTGCAAAGAAGTCTTTGTAATTGCTTTTCTGTACTTGAATGGTAAAGTTAAAAAGCAGTGTATTCTACAAATGGGAAAAAATGATTAAATCAGTTTTAAATGGTTCCTGCCTAACTTCCAGTAACGCTTAATTTAGTATATAGGATGGTATAAATCCAGAACCAGGGGAATAACCTAAAAGTTAGAGCTGGGAGTGATTGTATCAAGTTCATTCCTTCCTATCACCTCTTGAATTTCAAGAATTTTCAGGAAGTTTTCTAAGTCCTCTTCCATGAAGACAGTATTGGGAAGGTGATGGTCTAGTGGGATTGTCGCTAGACTATTAGTCCGGATACTCAGCTAATGTTCTGGGGACTCAGGTGCGAATCCTGCTGCGGCAGATGGTGAAATTTGAATTTGATTTAAAAAAAAATCTGGAATTAAGAGTCTTGATGTCCATGAAACCAGTCAATTGTCGGAAAAACCCATCTGGTTCACTGATGTCCTTTAGGAAGGGAAATCTACTGTCCTTACCTGGTCTGGCCTATACGTGACTCTCAACTGCCCTCAGGCAACTCAGGATGAGCAGTAAATGCTGGGCAGCCAGCGACGCAAATGAATAAAACAAAACACACAATACCTGTTCAAGGCTTCTGCCATTTCTTTCCATTACCAATTCCCCAGGCGCTCACTCTCTCAAATTCTTTAGTTGCTCTTCTCCAATTCAAATGCTTGTAGAAACTTTTACCATCTGTTTTTAAATTGCTTGCTAGTTTTCTCTCATTCTGCTTTTATTTTTCGTGATTCCTTGCTGGAAGGAAATGCTTCATCATATAAAATTCCTATAGTGCACGAGGAGGCCATTTGGCCCATCGAGTCTGCACCCACCCAGGCCCATCCCTGTCATCCCACATATTTACCCCGCTAATCCTTCTAACCTATGCATCCTAGGACACTAAGGGAGAATTTAGCATAGCCAGTCAACCTAACCCACACATCTTTGGACTGTGGGAAGAAACCAGAGTACCTGGAGGAAACCCACGCAGACATGGGGAGAAGGTACAAACTCACACAGACCGTGACCCAAGCTGGGAATCGAACACGGGTCCCTGGAGCTGTGAGGCAGCAGTGCTAACCACTGTGTCATCGTGCTGCCCCACATCAGCAATGCTTCCTCACCCCTCAGCCTAATATCTATCGTAGGGAGTGCTAGAATTCACTTTCAAGGTTTTGGAAAGATATTTGGATAATCACAATTTGATCAGGCAAAGCCAACATGAAAGGGAGATTTTGTTGCTGTTAGAATTTTATTTTACAAAGTAACATTGGCGGTGGAGAAGGGGGATTCAGATGTGGTGTACTTGGATTTCAAAAAGGCAATTGATAAGGTACCACATCAGAGGTTACTAAACAAGAACACATGCATTGGGGGTGGCACATTAGTTGGCTAACAGTAAGCAAAGTTAATTAGTCCTTTTTGGACTGACAAGTTGTAACTAATGGAGTGCCAAAAGGATCAGTGCTGGGTACTCCACTATTTCGTCTATATGAATAACTTGGATGAAGGGACTGTATGTATGGTACCTATATTTGTCAATGGGAGGTAAATGAATTTGCAAAGGGATATAGATGGGTTAAATGAGTGGGCAAAAACTTGGCAGATGGGAGTATAATGTGGGTAAATGTGAACTTATCCACTTTGGCAGGTAGAAAAGCTGTGAACTATTTAAGCAAAGAAATGTTGCAGAACTATACCAGAGTGATCTAGATGTTCTGGTACATGAGTCACAATGTTATGATGCAGGTACAGCAAGAGATTAGGACTGCAAATGGAATGTTGGCATTTATTGCAACGGAAATGGGATATAAAGCTAGGGAGGTTTTATGGAGCTGTACATGGGCCTTAGTGAGACCACATGGAATACTGTGTGCAATTTTGGCCTCATTTAGAAAAGAATTGCTTTAGCGGCAGTTCCACAAATATTCACACTCCACAGGGGCAGCATCTATTAGATGCACTGCAGGAACTCATCAAGGTTTCTGAGTGTAGCAGTGCAGTAAAGTGGAGATCGAGAGTTCAGATCTTAACTACGGCAAATTGTGGAGCAGAATTCAAGAAATACAATAATTCGTGGACTTGCGTCAAACAAGAACCATTAAAGCAGTTCCTGCTTTTGTCATTACAAAGCAATTTATTAAGTGTCTTTCAGGAAAGGGAATCTGCCGTATGTGAAAGTTCAATCCAGTACATGGCTGACTCTTATTATTCTGAAGAATGTCTCTGCAGAGTTCAGGAAAAGTAGCAATGGACAACATGTGCAGCCTTGCTCATGATACCCATATACTAAGATGATTTTAAAGAATCATAGTCTTTTGATGAATCTTAGTCTTAAAATGAAAAGACATTCCAAAAGAAGTGGAAAATCTTGTTTTGAAACTGCAAATGCGAAAGTAGCAACTTTTTCCTTTCAAAGTGAGTTTGTAAAAAGCTAGATGTGCCTACTCCAAATGTTGCAGCATAAATAATCTAGCTAGTAAGACAAACTGCAATATGGCTGAATTAGCGAGAAAAGTACACAACGCAAGCAACAATGGATTCACAAAAGGGTTTAGATCTGTTGGAACAAATATATGGCAAACTAAATAAATTGTTTCATAGGCCAGCATTTAGTGTCCACCCCTAATAATCCTTCAGAAGCTGGTAGTGAGCCACGAGCCTGCAGCCCATGTGGTGTAGGTGCATAGATGCTGTTCAGGAGGGAGTTCCAGGATTTTGATCCAATGATAGTGATGGAATGGCAATACATTAATTTCCAACTCAGGAATTGTGGGGCTTGGAGGGGAAATTGTATGTAGTGATGTTTCTATGCATCTGTTGCCCTATGTCATGCTAGGTGGTTGGGGTCATGTGTTTGGAAAGCGAAAATATTAAACGGATCAAAAATGAAGGACAACCAAACACACAATACAAGGAAAATAAGACATCCTTCTAATCGGCTGCAATCCATTTTTAAAAATATTAAGCTTGATATTCCCAATTACTTCCAAACTCCAAAGAAACCATGTGGGCCTTGTGTGGAAAATTAGAATTGTTATCCGAGGGTCATTTACCTTCTGCCATCCGACTGTGTAAAACCTAAGTAAACAATATAGAAAATGATCTAATTTGTGTGACAAAACAAAGTTCCTTTATTCAACTGGGTGTGAAAAACCAGCACATAAAATCAATCCCTACACAGAAAATATGAACTGTCCTATTCAGCTTGGAGACGTGCAGAAACACACCAACCTTGCAAGATCAGACTTATCCAAAAGGTATTCAAGATTCACCCAAGTGAGCATGGAACAATGTAAAATACAAACAAAAAAAGTAAAAAGTATTCGTGGTGATTTTTATTGTTTTTTTTGCCAGCTTTCAGAACCATCCCTCTCTTGCAAGAGGATTGAGCACCAAATGTATGAGTTGTAAACAGTATCATTTCAACATTTTAAAAAGTTTCCAGTAGCTGCCCATTCACTTCAAGTCAGAGTACATTTACTTGTATATATTCCCACAGGCACATTTAATGTACTAGAAAATGTGGTGTGTGTGTAACCTGAAAACACCCTGTACAACAGCTTTAAGTTACTAAAAACAGAATCTTACAAATGCTTTGTTGAAAACACTCATGCAGGTCAATTACAATAGCTTCCTTAATGAACCTTTAAGGCATTTACATAGTCCCATTTGTAAAAACTTTTACCAGGTAGCCTGGATTTTAAGCGGGGAAAGTATGGGGCTGGCAAGCTTGAAGCTTGGGCCATTTTGGACCAGATTTCTGCACAAATCCAGCATCAATGACTTCACGCTTACAGGAGCCAGGGCCAGCAACCCACTGGAATGATCCTCAGTCAGTTAGCCAAGTAATGAAGGGTTAAGAGGAGGGGATTGGGATTGGCAATCAGAAGGAAGCCCAAAGTATCCTTTGGAGACTCATTCCTGTTGCCCTGGCCAATGAGGAAACTTGTAAAATTAAAATGGTATCTTTTGCCCCAATACATCTCTGCAGCTGGTGCTCCTGATGAGGTCAGTCCTGGGCACCAGAAGTATCTACCAGAGCTAAATAACCAGATTCTGACTTTTGAATTTCAATTAGTCCCTGATCTGTCTGCTGTGAGGATCATGCTAGCAGTCAAAAGAACACCAGTTAAATTGACAAGGATTGGCCAAATAAACTGCCTCAATTCTCAAGTGTGTGAGTTAAAATCTGAGCGAATGAGCTACATTTCTCCAGATTTAAGCACAAGGGCCCACAGAAAGAATTTAATTCTCTGTATTCAATTTTGAATCAGGCTGAAAGAAAATTGTTGCACAAATTTAGCTTGAAGAGAAAAGTGCACAAATTCAGCCTGAAGGGATAAGTGCTTTGGAATGCATGAGAGCCAGAATTGTGAACGCCCCATTTAATATCCAGACAATTTTCAATTGAATCTTATACAGTTAATGCAAAAACATTAAAACCACAAACGCTGAAGGCTTGTATCGTTGCCTATTCAGATTTTTAAACATAATTAAAATATTTGCCCAAGAACCTATCCTCTGGCTTTTCTTGTGCACCATTGTCAACTTTTCAAAAGGTCTACTCCTGATAATTCAAAATTGCTTTGCGCAAAAGATAAAAGAATTGTAATTTTTACTGAGCAATATTGTTAAAATAACCATACAAATGGGGAACATACTTCTAAAATACGAACCAGAATTTAAATAAAGCAACTTTGAGTGAAGAATAGACTTACAAGTGTCAATTGTAAAACATGATTATTTATGGACAGTAAATAGTCTCACAACACCAGGTTAAAGTCTATCAGGTTTATTTGGTAACAGGAGCTTTCAGAGCATTGCCTCTTCATCAGGTAATGGGGCAATGCTCTGAAAGCTCGTGATACGAAATAAACCTGTTGGACTTTAACCTGGTGTTGTGAGACTACTTACTGTGCCTACCCCAGTCCAATACTGGCAACTCCACATCAAGATTATTCATGCTTATTGTTTTTACAACAGTGTAGCACCCTTATCCATAAATACGTAGTGAAAAAGTACAGTCAATGGAAAAAATAAGTTCATCTTCCTTAATTTAGTTTTAGTTTTCTATGGAGAAGCGATATATCACTATCCTCACCAACATTTCAAAACAGGTTTTAAGTAATGAATCGAAACTGCTCTGCTCTAGAGTTGAATTTGCATAAACAAATGGACACCTGGACCCGTATTCATTATACGATTTTTAAAAAAAAACGCACCCTTTGGTCTAATAAATTTAAAATTAAAATCGTTTGCTGAACAGGTCTGAAATTGAAACCGCTATTATTAGAACTTCAACATATCCTGAAAAATGCAAATGTTAAAATAGCTTCACATAAGCAAGACCTTAAACAGCATTGTTTCAACTCTGTTAGAAATGTTACACGATGATTGTTTCTGAACTCCCACTACTTTGACCAAGATCAATAAAGGCTACACTGCACCCAATCTATTGCTAGCAGTAACAGAAAGAATTTCTGAATGACCTAACAGCCTTACAATTTAAACATTTCAGCAGTAGAGAATCTGTACTCACTAGAAACCCCCAACTATATTACAGGAATCAAATGAGCACCTGTCCACTTAAATAAAAAACAGAAATGTTCATTTAAAACTATTTATCCTTCCAGCTATAAACATTTTGGGCAAAGTTTAATTCTAAAAGTTTAAGAATTCAGCTTTCTAACCTTTACTACATCATTACGTTTACGCACAATTCTAGACTTAAAACATTAGGGTAAAAAGGAATATTATCTCAAAATCTCTTCAGTTCAAAAACTGAGATACAGTACTTGTAAGACTGCATTAAAACTGCAGTAACATGAAGTTCTGCAAACCTGTCAATTTATTATGTACTATTTCCTTCTTCAGACTGTGTGCAATAGTTGTTGATTGAAGGAATCTGATCTGCGAACGACTGGGTCATCCACTGACCATCAGGAACTTGGCAAAACTTTGAGCCCATGTTGAATTCAGAGTTGGTGGCTGCTGCTATAAAACAAATTTAATCAAAGCAACAGTGCTATTTTGTAAAGTAAATCTGAAAATGGTTCAAAAATATAATCAATACACTATGCTTAGATAAATGTGACTGCAATCAGAAAGTGCTGAACAGAAGTTTAAAATATAAATTCAAGATGAAAGCATTTAATATTGTAATTTTACTGACTTTTGCAACTTCAACGTACAAACATTTTGAACCTATCTTCTTTCAAGACAAACACCAGGAAACCATCTTGAGTCACTATGGAATTCATTAAGTTTTGCACTACATTTACAACATAAGATTATCATAGGAATCGCTCAATGAAATGAAACCATGGGCCCTTTAACATGACTTCTGCTATTCTCCAGAGTACAACAGTGATAGAGATTAATTACTACGATTAGTCAGCAACTTATTAATTAGTCTACAATACAGAAATGACACAAGGAAAATCCCTGTGGAGGAGATTTTGGGAGCCATGGGTTGAAAATCACATTCCCAACGCAACCCCCCCCCCCCAACCACAAACATTCTGTACTTACCACATTATGTCTCAAATTATTCATATACTGTAACTCAAATATTATTTGCCAAAAAAAATCCTGCTACTCTGAATTAAATCAGCCACTCTCACCAAGGATCTGCTCTGCAGACTGCTCACTCACTAACATATAATTTTTGCAGACTTGTTTTGAATTCAACCCTCCTTCAAATACAGGATGCATTCTCTGGTTCTACTTTTATTGACAAGCTGAAATTGCTTGTTGGTCAACAATCTCTAGTCACTGCACTTCCATCTAAGGAAAACTTGCCTGACATTTTAAACAAAGCAGACTATAGTGTGAAATATATGCCACATCCAACTTCAGATCATTATATTGCATAATACATTTAATGGTGCAATGTAATCCTTTGTACATTGTTTATATTGGGGTCACTGAATTCTGTCCCCTACTATCCCCAAATATTACAAGTTGTTGCATGCAGCTGTAAACCAACTCATTTAAAAAAAAACTAAGTAGGCTAGAACACTTCCAAAACATAGGTTAGTCCAACAGTAGCAGCTTACATGTAGTAATAGCGGAGTTTTCAAAAGGACAACTGGTAATTTCCAATTTCAATCTCCAAATAACTGGTACTTCACAGGGATTACTCCTTTCAACCACAGAAAATAGGAGCGGGGTAGGCCATTCGGGTCTTACTCACACCCTTCAACTATTGTTGATTGAATGAATCAACAATATGGATTCCAGAGAAGGAGCTATATGGTTATTTATACAGAGATCTGCCAGAATCATAGTTTGTATACACAGTGTGGTTTAAGAATCACAACGAAGATTGTATCCTTTCTTCAAGGATAATTATTTAATTAAAAGAAGTGCAAATAATTGTGATGCTATGAAGAAGGTAGCACACATCCTCCATTGACTCTTGAATTATATTAGTTACAAATTAACAGCATTTGGATTAATATCGAAAGAGTTATATGACTGATAAAAATCCAGATATGATAGCTTCCTGCAGCTCACTAGACCGTTTGGCACTTAGTAAAAAGATCACATCAACAAAAGCTGTAAAATCCCAAGCCATTAGCTCACAGTGGAAATCAATTGTACATTTACCTGGTTCAGTTGTAGCAAAATGGCAGTGCCCATTGCTTTCATCAGATTTTTCTATATATGAGCCACCATAAGCAGCTTCGTAACCAGGGTCATATTTCTCCTCTTTAATTGCCATTTTCTTTGCTTCCGCTAGAGGGAGAATCAGAACATTATTAAGCTCGTTAAAAAATGATTTTTATTTAAACCAATCACAAAAACAGACTATGAATTCAGAAGTGCTTTAATTGTACTATGACAAATTGTGGATAAATCAAGAACTCATCAATTGTGACAATAAAGCCTCGGATTCCACCTGTGTCAGATTAACTGGAATCCAACATTCCAATACTATAGTGAACACTGATACTAATTGGGTATTAACATTCATTTCTACATAAACTGGGTATAAAGCTAAAATGTATACAGCAAATAAAAGTTATAGTAATTTAACTTTAACCCTCATGGCATTGTATTTTAACTGGATGTGCTCTTCCTTGTTGCGTCATTGATTAATATTTTTGTCTGACAGCAGGTCTTCCTATCCACCAATGAAATAACCACTTGTATAGATTTATTTCAGCTACGAAAATATCAGAATCAGCTTTACCTAACTAAGGCCCTTTGGGTACTGAAGGGAAAAAGTGAGTAGAATTGGGATTTTTTTGTAGTATAGTTTTGAGCTTATGATAGTTCAATAGCAGCTAAAGGTCTCTAAATATAGAGCTTCCAACCCTCAGACGATGTATCCCAGAACAACTTCCAAAAATGCATTGGGCGAACCATTCAGAAGTCCCAACGTTCTGATTATCTGGGAATTCCCCAGAAAGTGTGGACTGTTAATGGACTATTCCACTGTGTCTGGAACCCTCTGAAATTCTAAGTTAAAACTAGAGACTTTGGACAGTTCCGACTCGCTTAACAGAATAGCCACCCAGGAAAAGTTAGAAGGATTAAAACCCAGTTCAAACTCCCAGGTTCAACAGACATCCTGATTCTCCACTGGACCGCTCACACTTCATCACCCCGCTTCATCTACCCTCCCGATCACCAATCTAACTCCTCACCCTACTCCCCATCACCAGCCAACCTACCCTTTCACCTGTGACCCTACCCCCTCACTCACTTACCTTCTCTCCACAGCTTCTCAAGTGGTTTAAACTCTCTACTGGAATACAACTTTCCCTAACGATCTTGTATACTGAAAGAGAACTCCTAGGAACAGGCATGTTCTGCATTTCTCAAGAAGCCCAGTTTAAATCGGTGACTAGTGGAGTGCCACAGGGATCGGTGCTGGGGCCTCAGCTATTTACCATTTATATAGATGATCTGGAGGAGGGGGCTGAGTGTAGGGTGATGAAATTTGCTGATGACACAAAGATGAGTGGAAAAACAAATTGTGCAGAGGGTGTGGAAAGTCTGCAGAGGGATCTGGATAGGCTGAGTGAGTGGGCGAGGACCTGGCAGATGGAGTACAATGTCAGCAAGTGTGAGGTTATCCACTTTGACAGAAATAATAGTAGAAGGGATTACTATTTAAAGGGCAAAAAGCTGCAGCATGCTACGGTGCAGAGGGACCTGGGGGTCCTTGTGCATGAGTCGCAAAAACCCAGTCTGCAGATGCAGCAGGTGATCAAGAAGGTGTATGGGATGCTGGCCTTTATAGCGAGGGGGATAGAATATAAAAGCAGGGAGGTCTCGCTGCAACTGTACAGGGCACTGGTGAGGCCGCAGCTGGAGTCGTGTGCAGTTTTGGTCGCTGCACTTGCGCAAGGATATTTTGGCCTTGGAGGGAGTGCAGAGGAGGTTCACTAGGCTGACACCGGAGATGAGGGGGTTAGACTACGAAGAGAGATTAAACAGACTGGGTCTGTACTCGTTGGAGTTTAGAAGGATGAGGGGGGATCTTATAGAGACGTATAAGATAATGAAAGGGATGGATAGGGTAGAGGTGGAGAGATTCTTCCTGCTCAGAAAGGACAGCAGGACTAGAGGGCACAAGCCTCAAGATAGGCAGGGGGGGGGGGGGGGGCAGTTTAGAACGGAGTTGAGGAGGAACTTCTTCACTCAAAGGGTGGTGAATCTCTGGAATTCTCTGCCCGTTGAAGTGGTGGAGGCTACCTCGCTAAATATATTTAAGTCACGGATAGATAGGTTTTTGACAGACAAGGGAATTAAGGGTTATGGGGACAAAGCGGGAAAGTGGAACTGAGCCATTTCAGATCAGCCATGATCTTATTGAATGGCGGGGCAGGCTCGAAGGGCTAGATGGCCTACTCCTGCTCCTATTTCTTCTTAAATTCTGGGCCCAAAATGCAAAGCTCCATATTAAAGTATATAAAAAAAACCAGTGGAGTGACAATCCAACTGCTCCCAAGGTCCAGCCCATTAACTCAGTTCATGGATTTGAATAACTAATGGTTACATCAATGCAAACAAGGTTTCCAGTTATCTAAAATAGTTGACTTATTTGGAGCAATGAGTCGGCCATTCAGCCCATCAATCCTGCTCCATCATTCAATTTGATCACAACTGATCAAAGTCACTTTCCTACACCGTCCCTAGATCCTTTGATGTCATTGGCTTCCAGAAACCTACTGACTTCTGTCTTGAACATGCTCAATGATTGAGCTTCCACAGCCCTGTGTGGCAGATACTTCCAAAGATTCACCACCCTCAGTGAAAAAATCCTGTTGGCATCCGTCTGCCAGTAAATGGCATGCTGCCTCTCACCATGAGATACACACCATGGGGAGGCGAGAAATCCTCCCTCTGCAGCTCTTTCAACTCTCGAAGCTGAGTTATTTTCCCAAAGTCCTTACAAATGACATTACAGCAGTTTATTTATTGTTACATAATGCACAAATCAACTGTACTAAGTTTTGTGCTTCACATTTCTATTCAGCTGTAAATAAATATTAGATTGCACAGCAATTATGGAAATACTATCAATCCAAGCAAGTTACTCCCAGCAACAAAATTTCAGAAAGTTGGTGGATAAGGGAATATTTAAGACTAAGCCTTAAAAAAAGGGAGACGCTTGAATTGTAGCTGCAGGGTATTTACCTTGAGCTTTTTGCAAGTCAAATGAGTATTCTACTTCAGTGACTTCTGTAGCAGTTCTTATGCCCTTCAAATGATTTCGCAATTCCTTTAGCTTGATGTAATAATGTACCTTGTCCTGGGCTCGAGGAAACTGTGCACATCTTGCACTGGAAGAAGGCATGACATAAACCACCTTGAAAATAAAGACATAATTATGTATTTAGCTTTACAGGAAATCTCACCAGAGGAAGTAAGTGAAAAAGAAATGAGGCAGGGTTGCTGCAAATACCATGTTTGAAAGTGGCACTAACAGCAATGGCAAGGACAGATGAGATTAAGATACAAAAATGTAGGATGAACAACTCAAGGCAAATGAAACCCAGAGAGTACAGATCTTAAGGCAATTGGAAGAGTTGGCAAAAATTAGGTCAAATGTGAGAAGAATGCCAAGCTTGTGTTTCATAGTGACTAAATTTAAGTTTATTTAGCAGTGTCACAAGTAGGCTTACATTAACAGGCAACGAACTTATTGTGAAAAACTCCTAGGGTGGAGGATAGAACTGAGCAAGCAGATGTTAAAAGGTTTTGTTTGCGGGGGGCGGGGTAGTTGGCAAGTTGAGGGCAAAAGGAATTGAAGAGCAAAGTTTTGGGATTGAGGCCAAACAAACAATCTGGAATTCCAGAAGAGAATTGAATCAAGATTTAATATTAACCCTCTACCAGCTTGAATAGGTTTATGGGTCACCATATTGGAAACTGCTCCATCCAAAGGCAGAAATGTGATCTCAAAACAGATCACTGGGTTGTGAAATACTCGGGAACCTTTTCTTCAAACTTAAGACCAATTTCAGGTAAACTCAAGTTTCAATGAAGGGAATAAATTCTTTGAACGAGGAAGATTGGTCATGTATTGAAATGTGAATCTAGATGAATTATTAGTGAAACAAATGCTAACTTTTAGAAGCATTTCTCCCTAAGCTAATAAAGATTACAAAGGATGGTTCAAAACCAACAGATTGGAGTCATCAGAGAACACTAGATTTTTGAGAAGACCGATGAACAGCTTTCCAACAGGAGCTGAGTGTGTGTAAATAAGTAAATCCAGTGCTTACGGTTTCTCCTTCAGGGATCTTGTGTGGCTGCTGCCCAAACTCCAATTTCTTGACCTTAATGCCAAATACTTCTTTGCTAAAAATCTCATAGATGCCTGCAACAAAAGTTAAGCAAAATCAAATTCAAAAGGGCAGATTCCCCTAATCAGCTCTGAAAGCATCAATCATTTTCCCATGCAATCTCCTTCCTATTGGTTATTGTGGTGCGGAGACCAAAATTAAACACAGTACTCCAAGTGCAAATTCATACTTTTGGGGGGATCTGGGTAGCAGAGAGGTTTTTGCCCTCAGAGATCTTGTCTTAAATTATGTCCAGACTGATGGGATGAAATGACGTAGTGTTCTCTTGGATTGAGATGGAGGAAGCTTTACTCTAATTTGTTACACATAATCTGGCAATGTTTGATATGAATACTGGGTATTATTTCCCAGCACTAATACCCCAATTTGCGGCAACAAAAAAATCATTTCACATTAAGATGGTGAAAAGTTTGATTTTAGATTTTCCATATTTCTACTCACATTTTCCATTAAAAACAGCAATCCGTGGCTTAAATTTCTGCAGTTTTTGCAGAAGTATTTTGCCTCCTTCGCGAATCTCTTTACTGAAATGCAAAGAATTTTAAAATTACATTTTCTTTCTAAACAAAACCAAAAATTGGAATTTTAATTTACATTCATGAATCACCTTTTGAGGTCCTTGCTTCCCGGAGTAGTTCTCTCCACCATGTTTGTGAAACCTATTCCATACTTCTCTGGTAAAGAAGCATCATCCATATGATTTAAAGGCTTATCAATAAGACCAGACAAAAACAAGCATTTCCCTAAAGAGGAAAGAAGCACGTGTAAAAGTTTAAATATACAACAAGAATGAGACACTGAAAATACGTACCTGAACAAACTTCAAAAGATCTATAAGATTTAAGAACATCCAATTGAATTTCTCTACATACAAGACTTACAAAAATGATTTCCTGGTCCCGGGTAATGATGTCCTTTGTATGCTGCCATCAACCCTGGGTTAATTCCAATCTAAAACAAATAGCAGATTCAATTTAGACTGGAGAGGAAATTACAACCAGTTAGCTATGAAAAAATATACATCAAGCCAAAACATTTAGTAATTGTGCCTTCCTGCTGAATTTGATGACGGGCATCTTCTCTGAAACACACTCAAAGATATTGCAGTTACAGTGGTGTAGGCATCCCTGCAGAAATGTCCAATAACTCAAAAGGTCAGCCTTGATACAGAGTATTTGCAATATACTTCACCAGGAGAACAGCATCACTATTGAGTCCAATTCTGCCCTCACTAAGTATTTCCAGCAGTGGGAAGCAGGAAACCAAGCATACGTTTCTATTTTGCAATATATCGTGCACAGGGAACACATTACTTCGTTTAATGAAAAATGCAACCATATTCAAAGACTTTCTATGGAATTTTGGCCTAAAAGACTTGAATAACTTTCCAGATGTGATATATTATTCAAGACACTAACAAAAATGTCAGGAATACTCTTTCTCTGATGGCAGAATATAAGTGCCGAGATTTGGCTGAAATCTCCACTTTAAAATAGCTTTATTTTATGCACGGACAGAGCAGAATAGTTTGGATTCAGTAGCACAATATAGGAAATAATCTTGTTCCAAGAATATTTACTGCTAAGCAATAAAGCTTTCCCTCTCCATTTGGGAAATTTAGATCAGAAACCTGCAGAGATAAACCTCATTTCTTTATTGTATAAGGCTACAGATCAAGTGATGGAAAATGGGATTAGAACAGATAGGTGCTTGATGGCTAGTGCAGACAAGATAGGCCAAAAGGCCTCTTTTTGTGTTGTAGAACTCTATGATTCTATGAATAGAATCATAGAATCATTACAGTGCAAGACACCATTCAGCCCAGTGAGCTTGCACTGACAACAACAATCCCACCCAGGCCCTATCCCCTTAACTCCGCATGTTTTCTCTGCTAACCCCCTGATACTAAGAGACAATTTAGCATGGTCAATAACTAACCTGCATATTCTTGGATTCTGGGAAAAAACAGACATAGGGAGAACGTGCAAACTCCACACAGTCACCTAAAGCTGGAATTGAACCCAGATCCCTGGTGCTGTGAGACAGCTGTGCTATTAAACATATTAAGCTGTGTCTGTCTTGCTATTTCACAGCAAGAGGAATGAATCTTAGCGAGTAGCTTCAACAGAAGAACTACTGTTTAGATAGCACGGTTTCCTAAATCATCTTAGATATTTTAGTCAACAGGAAATATATTTCATTAACAATTTGATTAGACTTTAGGATTCAAAAAACACACACTGAACATGGATTTTCAAAAGATCACCAGCACCTCTAAGTGGCAATCAAGGAATCTGCAGCAACAAGTCCTAAAATGTCAGGTAAATATAGCCAAGTAAAAACATTAGCTATTTTTCCCACACTAACAGTTATTCACCCTGCAATAGCAACCAAACTAATCCCACCTTTCAACCACACTAGGCAATACAATATGCCTTGTTAACAGATTGGCTCCCTATATTAAATTAGCACTTTTGTCAGCTTAGAATTGTAATTCAGATTGCAAATAAGAAAAGCATACTTTTCCCATTATAATATTCAGAAAAGTGATGGTCTTCAGATATTTCATAGTATTATACTGTACAGAAGAAGCACGTTCAGTCCATTGTGCCAATGCAATCTTTTTGAAAGGGCTATCCAATTTGTTTCTTTCCACATTGCCCAACAAATCATTTATTTTCAGGTATTTATCTAACCATTCTTTGAACGTTACCACTGATTCTGCATCCACCAACCTTTCAGGCAGTGTGTTTTAGGTTTCAAAAAGTAAAAAAAAAGTTTTTTCAAATCATCTCTGGTTTTCTGTCAATTGTCTTAAATCCGTGTTCTCTGGTTATCAAACCATCTGCTACTGGAAACAGTTTCCCTTTACCTATGTTCTCAACATTTCACATGGCTTTCAACATCTCTATCAAATCTCCCCTTAACCTTCTCTGCATTAAAGGAGACTACTACCAGTTTCTCCACATAGTTTCGTTGATACTTAGTGCAATTCAGTAAATCTCTGCACTCTAAGGCCTTAACATACCTTCTAAAGAACAGCACCCAACATTAGCCACAATACTCCATCTTGAACTAAACTATGTTTTATAAAGAATTAGTACAACTTCCATGATTTTGTCAATGCCTCTATATAAAACCACAAACCCCAAATGCCCTTTAACAGTTTTTTTCCACTAGTCCTATCACATTCAAAGACTTGTGCTACTCTTTGCTTTTGGTAGCCATTGTTTTAAGGCCATCTCACAATTTGATCACTCTCAGGCTACAGACTCTCAAAAATGGAATGCTCTATTAAGTCACTTGATTACATGGGTAACTGCAGAATAGCACTGGCTTATATTTAATCTCATGAAAAGGAGATAATAAAAGCCATCTGAAGCTCAACTACCTTGCTGAAGCACACAAGAACACATATCTCTGCACGGTTCACATTCAAATACCCGACAGATTTTGGTTTCTAATCATGTTGCTTTCACACTAAAAATCTTGAACCTTTTTCTTTGGAGACTTAGCCATAATATTTAATAATCTTCTGCTGATTGCAATTGGACTAAATGAAACTCATAAAAATTAAGGGAAACATTAACTCACAATCACAATGTCTAAACCATAGGTCAATATATCCGGTAAGGTTTTTGTTAAAAGCTCAGCTTCAGTTGTTCCATTGAATCGATCAATTTTTCTTTTCGTAACTTTAAAAGCATTGGTGATTTTTTCTTGCTTCCCCCCTGATTTCCCTTCTGTTTTGCCTCGTTTCGTGCTTGCTCCCTCAGACTTATTTTTCTGCGACCCTGGAGGTCTTCCTCTTTTACGTTTTGGAGCTGCTGAAAGAACACAGTAACACCAAATCTTGAAACAACTTGTAGTTTTTGTGTGCAGTTTAAAGTTCCCTAGATTCTGGAAATGTCCCAATGAATTTGAAAACCATAAAACTAACACCTTTATTCAAAAGAGACAGAAAGCAGGAAATTACAGGCCAATTATCCTAACTGCCATTGGTAAAAGGGAGTAAAGCAGGGACACTTAGAAAATCATAATACAGAGTCAATATGGTTTGTAAAAGGGAAATTGTGTTTGACCAATGTACTTTGGAGATGTGACAAACAGGGAGAATAAAGGGGAACCAGCTAAAGACGTATATGTATATTTCCAAATGGCATTTGGTAAGATTCCATATAAAAAGTTACTGCACAAGGTAAGACCTCATGATGTTGGGGACAATATAGTAACATGGATAGAATATTGGCTAATTAACGGGAAACAGAAAGTCAGGAAAAATGGATCATTTTCAAGTTGGCAAATTGTAACAAATGGAGTGACAGAGGGATCAGAGCTGGAGTCTCAACTATTTACAACTTATGTTAATGAAGGGACAACGGTGTCGTAGCCATATCTGCTGATAATACAAACACAAGTAGGGAAAGCAAGTCATTGGGATGAAAGAAATTCTCAGAAGATATAAATGTAGGTTAAGTGAGTGGGCAAAAATTTGGAGTTTTGTGTGTGAAAATATCAGGTTGCCCACTTTGATAGGACAAATTGAAAAGGAGAGTTTTATTTAAATGGAGAGAAATTGCAGAGTACCATTGAAGAACGTTGGTGTCCATGTACAGAAATCACAGAAAGTCAGCCTGCAGGCACTGCAAATAGTTAGGAAGGCAAATAAAATATTGATCTTTATTCCAAGGATGATGGAGTATAAAGTAGGAGGTCTTGCTACAATTGTACAGGGTATCGGTGAGACCACACCTCGAGTACTGCGTACAATTTTGCTCTGTCAAGCAATATAATTGGAAGCAGTTCAGAGAACGTTCACTAGGTTGATTACTGGGATGAAGGGGTTCTCTCAAGAAAGATTGAACAGGTTGGGCATTTACTCATTGGTGTTTCGAAGAATGAGATGCAATCTTATTGAAACACAAGATTCTGAGAAGACTTGACAGGCTAAGCACAGAGGACATTTCCCCATGGATGAAATCAAGGTCCAAGGGCAAAAGTTATAAAATAAGGGGTCTTCCATTTAAGAGGGATGGGGAGAAACTTCTGTCAGAGGGTCATTAAACTTTGGAATTTTCTACCAAACAATAGTGGAGATTGGTTCTGTGAATATATTCAAGATTGAGTTAGACAATTTTTGATCTACAAGGAAGTCAAAGGCAGAATTAAAGCCACATTCATATGTATCACAATCATGGATGGCACAGTAGCACAGTGGTTAGCATTGCTAAGATGCTGTTTTGGAGAGTCGGTGCAGACTTAATGGGCTGAATGGCCTTCATTTGCACCATAGGGATTCTATGATTCTACCGAAAGACTGAGCAGGTTTGATGAGCCAAATGACCTACTCCTATTTCTTATGACTTGATGATCAATCACCACTGCATCAATGAAGATTTCATCCATAGCTCACTTAAGTCAGCAACTTCGATCAGTCTCATAAGCAGACACAGACCTTGAATGATACTTCAGCAAAGTTATATACTTTTAAAAGCATGTAAATAGACATCACATTTTGGCAATGAAGATACGTTTTGATAAAAAGATTTATTTACAAAATGAAAATCAATTGTAATTTTGAAGTTTTTGGCCACAAGTCTTCTTAAAACAAAGTCCATTATATGTCAGAGAGACATAAATTACATTAACAGTTTATGAGGCTGGTTGATAACCCTCTGCCCATTCAGAGCAGGAACAAAATGGTGGAACCAGTAAACAATCTATTTAGGATTAAACCTAGTAGAAAGAAAATCTTGAGGCAAATTTTCATATTGTAAGGAGGTGTTTTGTCCATATTAGTTCCAGAGTCAGAATTGCTGCTAATAGCAGGATTAAAAATGCAATCTGTAAGTCTATGTCTGTGAAACACCATGCAAAAAAAAAATTGCATGAAGATACACTGTTATCACTTCAAAATTGTGTGCACAGCATCAGGGAAGAGAATTAACTCTCCAGAGGTGAATTATTCCTCTGAAAAACCCAGGAGTTAACACGTATTGTTCTGCAATTCGTGCGATAGAAGTAAACAGAGGTCACAAATGGAGGGGGAGGGATAAGGAAAGGAATTAATTGAATTCAGTAATTTCTGATCTCTACAGTGATGCAGGCTAAACACAATGGCAACGTTTGGGGAGCACGTTATTAGATATTTGATATAAGAGGAAATTATTAATAGAGGTTGACAAGATAGAGAACTGACACATTAGTAATATACATTTTCTATCTTACAGAATATTGTTACACCCTCCCAAAAATTACTTGTTATTGTATTATAACTTTCCCTCTGCCCTACAAGATGGATTTAATATTTATTATAGTTGCATAAACTGCAATTTTAACATTTAAAACATGTCAAAATATGAAGCAATGTTAGTAATTGTTAGGGACATAATAAAATGCCAAAAATTAAGAAATCTAATGCTGTTGATTCTGTTTGTTTTGCAGCTCACACCCTGAAATCTTATGGTCAGCCCTAAACAAGCAGTATTTACATGTGCAAATACATGCACTGAAAGCAGACATTGAATTGACTACAAGGAAGTTAATAAAATTAACAAAGTACACAAAGCTGAATTAAGTGACATCTCACAACTTAAATTACTTTCAGAGTGTGAGCAATGCACCTAGGCCATTCCCAATGCTGAAGGCATCCAGAACCAAGGGTCACAATCTGAGAATATGGGGTAGAAAGATAGAGAGGAGGAGAAATTTCTTCACCAAGAGAGTGGTCAGGCTATGGAATTTGCTACCACAGAAAGTAGTTGAGGCCAAAATATTGAATGTCTTCAAGCAGTAATTAGATGTAGCACTTGAGGTGGGGGAGGGGGGAATGGAGGCAGTGGTGGCGGAAAGGCATGTTAGGCTATTGAGTTGGATGATCAGCCAAGATCACAATGAATGGCAGAGCAGGCATGAAGGGTCGAATGGCCTCCTCCTATTTCTATTTTCTATGCTCCCCTTGCCCAACCTCAAACCTATCTTGTTTCTTCCCTCATGCCCTCTGAGCTCATCTCATTCATGAGACCCAGTTTTGCCCTCTTGAACCTATTCTCATGAAACTGCCAGTGAGCCAATTTCCCTCCCAACTCTCATTTTAGCTGAACATTTTCTGAGTTCTCTCTCCTTAGGTACCGTCCCCCATCCTTCAAAATTGCTGTCATTACCCCACCTCAACAGAAAACCAACCCTGACTCCTCCAGCCCTGCAGACACTCCATCTCCAACACCCCTCCTCTCCCCCAGGTCACTGAATCTGATATTGCCTGCCCATATCTCCTACAACATCCTGAGTGACTTTGACAATAGTGAACTATCCTCGTTGTCCTCTCAACATGCTTGCAGCCTTTTGAAGGCTGACTAAATCGTCCTCATCCAGAACAGTGAGTTAGCTGAGACTACGTATGCTCGGTTTTTAATCACATCTATCTAGTCTTCGCCACGGCATCATCTTCAATGACTTTTCTTCCTGCTATTGTACCATTATCTACGGTGTTCCCAAGAATCTATCCTGGACTCCATCCTATATCTCATTTACATGCTGCCCCTCAATGACATCATGCAAAATCACAGCGCCACTTGCCATATATATACTGACTAGACAGCTTTACCATACCACCACCTCTCATCACTCGTCCACCATCTCTCAAATATCAAACTGCCTGTCCAACATTTAGCATAGACAAGACTTTAATCAGTAAGGGAATCGAGGGTTACGGGGACAAGGCAGGAAAGTGGATTTCAGGATTATCACATCAGATCATTCATAATCTCATTGAATGGTGAAGCAGAGTCAGCAGGCTGAATGGCCTACTCCGGCTCCTACATCTTCTGGTCTTCGCATTGGATGAGCTGGAATTCCTTCTAATTAAATACCAGGAAGACCAAAGCCATTGTCATCAGTCTGTACCACAAACATTAGCCACTAATGCCATTCTTCTAGGCATCTATCAGGTTAGATGGTTTGTAACCTTGATGTCATGTCTGAGCCCCATCACAAAGACCTTGTTTCCACTTTTGTAATGTCAACTATTCATCTCAGTTCACCTGATGCCAAAACCCGTTTTTGAGCCTTATCTCTAGAATTGACTACACCGACAAACTCCTGGCCAACTTCCCACTTTCTGCCTGACACAAGCTTGAGATCATCCAAAATTCTGCTTGTGATAAAAACAAGTCCTATTTACCCATTACCTCTGTGTTCACTGACCTAGGACCAATAAAAGGTTACAGTGCAGGAATAAGACATTCAGTCCATCATGTCTGCACCATTCAAAAAGAGGAAACTAACTGCTCATTTTAATCCCATGTTCTGCACCTCATCCATAGCCTTGCAGGTTATAGCACTTCACATCCAGATCTGGGCACCTTATAAATTAATTGAGATTTCTAGCCTCAACCACCAATTTAGGCAGTGAATTCAGATACCCATCACCCTCTGGGTTAAAAAGTTTTACTTCCTGTCTCCTCTAATCCTTCTACCAATCATCTTAAATCTATGTCCCCTGGTAACTGACCCCTCAGCTGGGGTAGACAAGTTTTTCCCGCCTAGGCTTCTCATAATTTTGTACACCTCCATTAGGTCCTCCCTTAGCCTCCTCAGTTCCAAGGTAAACAACCTTAGCTTATCCCAATTCTCATTATAGCTGCAATTTTCAGGACCTGGCAACAATCTATCAAAGCTCCTCCATATTCTACCCACAGCAATTACGTCTGTACTGTAATATGGTGACCAGAACTGTGCACAAAACATCAGCTGTGGCCTACCCAGAGTTCTTTACAATTCCACTGTTACATCCCTGCTTTTCAATAACTTGCCCAATAAAGGAAAACATTCTATACACTTTCTTGACTGCCCTGTCCACCTATCTTGTCATTTTTAAGGGCCTGTGGACATGCACTCCAAGGTGGCTCACTCCTTCAACCCTTCCGAATATCAGCAGATGAAGGGTCATCCAGACTTTATTCTCTCTCCACAGATGCTGTTAGACCTGCTGAGAATTGAGCATTTTCTGTTTCAGATTCTAGCATCCACAGAATTCTGCCTTTATCTCAAAATCTTCCTGTTTATTTTGAATATTTGCTTGCCTGCCTCAAATGCATTAACTCACACATTTCCAGATTGAATTCCACATGCCACTTCCCTGCCCACTCAATCAAAACCACTTACGTTGCCGATCTACCATCGGCAGCACAGTGGTTAATGCTGCTGCCTCACAGCTCCAGGGACCCAGATTCAATTCCCGGTGTGGGTCACTGCCTGTGTGGAGTCTGCATGTTCTCCCCATCTGCGTCGGTTCCCTCCTGCAATGTGAAAGACGTGCTGGTTAGGTGGACTGGCCATGGTAAATTCTTGAACAGGTGCCAGAGAGTGGCAACCAGGGGATTTTCCACAATAAATACACTGCAATGTTAATGTAAGCCTACTTACAAGTAACACTCCATTTTAAAAACAAATCTCACCCCTCCATGGCTTATAATGCTATAAAATATCTCCACTACAAAGATTTGCAGATTAGGTGGATTAGCCATACTAAATTGCCCCTTGGTGTCGGTGGGGGAATGAGCTAGAGTAAATGTATGGGAATAGGATCTGGGTGGGACTGTCATGGGTGCAGACTCGATGGACTGAATGACCTCCTTCTGCGCTGCAGGGATTCTATGATTCACTCCTACAATTTCTGGCCTCTTGAACATCCCCAATTTACCCCCCCCCCAACCTTTATTAACAGCCCTGCCTTCCGTTGCTCTCTCGCTTTCCTCCTTTAAGATCTAACTCGTTGCCCAAGTTTTTGCTCAGCTCACTTAAAGTCTCCCTACGCGGCTGAGAATAATTATTATCTTGTGCGAAGGGCCTTGGGACGTGTCATTAGGTACCAAAAGGTGTCAATCTGAGCAGAAGAGCTCCAGTTACTTGTTGTTATCGGAACCAGGTTACTTTCCCCCATCCCAACACCGAGGGCAGCCAACAAGTGGCAGAAAGAGCGATGATTTAACGCTTTATTTAAAAATCACGTTCCAGGCGGAGTTTATTGTTGTGATGTGTGTCACGATTATAAACGTTTCTGGTCAGGCCTGGAGACTCCTCTCTTACCCTGACCGGCCTCTGGCGGCGAGGCTACGGCCTCCTCCGCGTTGACGGGATGGTCTCCTACCGGTGGCTGGGCCTGAACCTGGGCCGGCTGGAGAGGTGGCGGGCCGGAGTTGTTGGACCTGAAGGTTAACACAAAGGGGGGGTTAGAGAAGGTTAGTCAGGGATCGGAGAGAAAGATTGAGGGGAGGGAAGGGGGGGGGGAACACCGCGGCGCCGGCTCGGCCCGATCCAGCTCGCTCACCAGTTGTGGAAGTATTCGGAAGGCAGCCCCGGGCCTACCATCTGCCGCTGCGCCGCCATAGCCGCCTATGAGGGGAAAAGCCGGGCAGCCCCGCCAAACAAAAGGGGCCGCCCGCCCCCTGCCGCAGGGGGCGCACGCGGGTCAGACTTCACCAAGCACTGCTGGAGAAGGGGGGTGGGAAACAAAACCCAGAGTGAGAGAGATCAAAAGAATCAAACATTCGATCGGCCCTGAAGTGATGGATAAGTTAAGTTCTATAATATATATTTCCTACTCTGTGATTGAAACTTCACTTACTGTGATGGAAGTAACAATATTCACGTTTAGTGTTTTGTGTTCCCCTCCCTTGCAATATTGGTATACCCCGGTTTGAACTGGGCTGGGGTTCCATTGCTAACAGTCGGTGTGTGTGTGAGGTGAAGCGGGAGATTCAAGAGGACAAGGGGATAGTGTGGTCAGTGCAGGGCCAGAGAGACCGGGTTAATGATTGGTCAATAACACATTCCTTTATTTTAAAGCTGGCCCTGGTCAAGGAAGGAAGCGGCACCTGGGGTTGTTTCCGGAGGGCGGAACCAATGTTGTTCGCGCAGCGCGGTGAGGGGACGTTTTGCGAGTGAAGCACATCCGCCTCCCTGCGCAGGCTGGAGGTTAAAGCACTGGAGGAGCATCGTGAGGGTGAGGGCGAGTGGGTAAACACCTTGCCTGAATGGAAGCTGTGCTTCAAGAGGAGGTAATTTAACTCCTGGAGCCTGTTCCGGCTTTTTGGTGAATGGGAATTCACGAGAAACCTGTGTACCCAGCGAGTAAGAAGTCTCACAACACCAGGTTTACCCAGAGAGTACCATTACCTTGTAAATTGAGTCTGTATCTATGTACGCACTGTTTGTGAACACAGCTCCTCACTCACCTGATGAAGGGACAGCGCTCCGAAAGCTCGTGCTACCAAATAAACCTGTCGGACTTTAACCTGGTGTTGTAAAGACTTCTTACCCAGAGTGTGATGAGCATGTGGAACTGGCTAATGGGAGTAAGGTGAATGAATGGTGGAGATAGATCAAAGGGGAGGCGAGAGCAGCATATGAGGGAAGAAGAGAGCCTGGAATCCACTGCCTGGAAGTAGGTTCCATTGAGACTTTCAAGAGGGCATTAGAGTTTAGAAGAATGAGGGGAGATCTCATTGAGACGTATAAGATGATGAATGGGATGGATAGGATAGAGGTGGAGAGACTCTTCCCGCTCAAAAAAGACAGTAGGACTAGGGGGCACAGCCTCAAGATAAAGGGGAGGCGGTTTAGAACGGAGTTGAGGAGGAACTTCTTCACTCAAAGGGTGGTGAATCTCTGGAATTCTCTGCCCGTTGAAGTGGTGGAGGCTGCCTCGCTAAATATTTTTAAGACGCGGGTTGATGGGTTTTTGATAAGCGAGGGGATTAAGGGTTATGGGGAGAGGGCGGGAATGTGGAACTGAGCCATGACAGATCAGCCATGATCTTATTGAATGGCGGGGCAGGCTCGAAGGGCTAGATGGCCTACTCCTGCTCCTATTTCTTATGTTCTTATGTAAATCAACTTTTCTAGCCCCGAACCCCCTTTGACCTCCGAAGAGCACTGAAGGAACATTCTTATTGTGAACGACTCCAGGTGCAAAAACGTACTTTACAGAAGCGATTTGATTTATTATTGTTACATGTGTTAACATGTAGTGAAGAGTATATTTCTTGTAGGCTATACAGATAAAGCATATCATTCATAGAGAAGGAGAGAGTGCAGAATATAGTGTTACAATCATAGCTAGGGTGCAGAGAAAGATCAACTTAATGCAAGATAGGTCCATCCCAAAAGCCTGACAGCAGCAGGGTACAAGTTGTTCTTGAGTTGGTTGGTACGCGACCTGAGACTTTTGTATCTCTTTCCCGACGGGAGAAGGTGGAAGAGAGAATGTCAGGGGTGTGTGCGGTCCTTAATTATGCTGGCTGCTTTGTCGAGGCAGTGGGAAGTACAGCCAGAGTCAATGGTTGGGAGGCTGGTTTGCGTGAGGGATTGGGCTACCCTCACTACCTTATGTAGTTTCTTGCAGTCTTGGGCAGAGCAGGAGCCATATCAAGTTGTGATACAACCAGAAAGAATGCTTTCTGTGGTGCATCTGTAGAAGGTTGTGAGAGTCGTAGCTGATATGTCAAATTTCCTTCGTCTTCTGGAAAGTAGAGGCATTGGTGGGCTTTCTTAAACATAGTGTTGGCATGGGGGGAGCCAGGACAGGTTATTGGTGATCTGGACATCTAAAACTTGAAACTTTTGATCATTTCTATTTTGTCCCTGTTGATGTAGACAAGGACATGTTCTCTACTATATTTCCTGAAGTTGATGACTATCTCCTTCATTTTGTTGATGTTGAGGGGGTGATTATTTTCATCGCACCAGTTCACCTGATTTTCTATCTCTTTGATGCACTCTGTCTCATTGTTTGAGATCTGACCCACAATGGTGATGTAGTTAGCAAACTTGAAAATTGAGTTGGAGGGGAATTTGGCCACACCATCATGCCTTTATAAGGAGTATAATAGGGGGATGAGAATACAGCTTTTACAGGGTACCAGTGTTGTGGATGATTGTGGAGGAGGTGTTATTGCCTATCCTTACTGATTGTGTGGTCTGTGGGTTGGGAAGTTTAGGATCCAGTCATAGAGGGAGGAACCGAGGTCCAGGCCATGGAGTTTGGAGATGAGTTTCATAGGAATAATGGTGTTGAAGGCTGAACTGTAGTCAATAAATAGGAGTCTGACATAGGTATCTTTGTTATCTAGGTGTTCCAGGGTTGAGTGCAGGGCTAGGGAGGTGGCATCTGCTGTGGACCTGTGCGGTGGTAGGTGAACTGGAGTGGATCCAGGCAATCCAGGAGGTTGGAATTGATTCATGCCATGACTAACCTTTCAAAGCACATCATGATGATGGATGTCAGAGCCACTGGACAGTAGTCATTAAGGCATGCTGCTTGGTTTTTCGTTGGTATTGGGATGATGGTCATCTTCTTGAAGCAGATAGGGACCTCAGATTGTTGTAAAGAGAGGTTGAAGATGTCTGCGAATACTCTAACCAGCTGATCCGTGCAGGATCTGAGTGCTCATCTGGGTACTCCATCCATATCTTCATCTTGTAGTCTGATGTGCGTTGCAGGCTTTGCAATCTCCAGGGGTCTGTGTGGCTAGTCTGGGACTCAGGTTTGGTCCGGTTCACCTGAGTTGACTGCCTCACACCTAGACTTCAGCAGTGGATATTCCTGTTCATCCATGGTTTTTGG
This sequence comes from Carcharhinus amblyrhynchos, assembly GCF_965287045.1. Lineage (NCBI taxonomy): Eukaryota > Metazoa > Chordata > Chondrichthyes > Carcharhiniformes > Carcharhinidae > Carcharhinus > Carcharhinus amblyrhynchos. Next base: position 119,471,428 of record NC_137329.1, read on the forward strand.
TCAGGAAACATGCAGATTCGCTTCTTTGGCACAATTTATTTCTTATCTGTATATGTTTATTTCTAATTAAAAAGTTCTCTTGTTCAAAAAGTGTACTTGGACCTTGTCTTTGTCAGTTTTAATGGGAGAGGTGTTACTGCTCCTTTGGTTCAAATGGGAAGAGAACTTCTGGATTCTCATGTTCGACACACTCCTCTCTCACGCGCCCTCTCATATCTGTATCTCACATTCTCATCTCACTCATCACTTGTACACTCTGATATGTGTGACTCTCAGTGCGAGGGACCCGAGTTTGATTTCAGCCTTGGGTGACTGTGGAGCTAGAATGTTCTCCCTGTATCTTGGTGGGCTTCCTTTGTGTCCCAGTTTCCCCCCACACTCCAAAGATCTGCGGATTAGGTGGATTGAGGTCCCGTTCTTCGTCCCTCTCCCAGTCTGATTCCCACGGTAGGCAGAGTGGTAAAATTCTGGCCTCTGCTTCCAACACCTTTCACAGAAATATGGCACAGGATGAGGCTATTTGGCCCGTCATGTCTGCCCCAGCCCTCCAAACAAGCATCAATGCTATTTTCCCACCCATTAAGGAGCTAGGCTTGGGTGAGGCCGCAGCTGGAGTACTGTGTGCAGTTTTGGTCGCCGTACTTACGCAAGGATATTTTGGCCTTGGAGGGAGTGCAGAGGAGGTTTACTAGGCTGATGCCGGAGTTGAGGGGGTTGAGCCAAGAGGAGAGGCTGAATAAATTAGGCTTGTACTCGTTAGAGTTTAGAAGAATGAGGGGAGATCTCATTGAGACGTATAAGATGATGAATGGGATGGATAGGATAGAGGTGGAGAGACTCTTCCCGCTCAGAAAGGACAGTAGGACTAGGGGGCACAGCCTCAAGATAAAGGGGGGGTGGTTTAGAATGGAGTTGAGGAGGAACTTCTTCCCTCAAAGGGTGGTGAATCTCTGGAATTCTCTGCCCGTTGAGGTGGTGGAGGCTACCCCGCTAAATATTTTTAAGACGCGGGTTGATGGGTTTTTGATAAGCGAGGGGATTAAGGGTTATGGGGAGAGGAGGGGAATGTGGAACTGAGCCACGACAGATCAGCCATGATCTTATTGAATGGCGGGGCAGGCTCGAAGGGCTGGATGGCCTAATCCTGCTCCTATTTCTTATGTTCTTAAGATACTGTCAGGAGAGTTGATGCAGACTCGATGAACCAAACCACCACCTTTTACACTGTAGGGATACTAAATACTCATATTTCAAACATACTCTTGTCTCACATTCATGTAATCTAATCCCTCACAAAAAAACAGAAAATGCTTGAAAATCTCAGCAGGTCTGACAGTAATTTGTGTAATGTCTCCACTGCAGGGGCTGGGGGAGGGCCATGTATCAATCTGGTAAATGAATGTTACATTCCCTCCAAGGCCAAATTATCCCCAGCTTCATCAGCAATTCAATTAGATGTATATAACTCAGTCTCACGGATACAATAGTTAAGGAGTTACCCTTCCCTCGCCATAGTATTCACAATATAGGGATGGATTGTTTGGTCCAATCAGTCTGTGCAGCTGTGCTCTTTTCTCTTAATAAACTGAAAACTATTGCAGTTGCTACAAACACTCAGCAGATCAAATAAACTTTGTGAAAAGGATAAGCAAGTTAACACAAAGCTAAACAAAATGCTCAGGGGGTTACAAGCAGCTAACAGTAATTAATTGACTGTGAGGTAGTTCTTGAGGAATGTGCTATGTGAATTCCAGTCCACTCGTTTATCACACCTGCCCGAATAATATAATTTTCTGTGTTCTGAATGTTTTCTCAAGTTTTATGAAAGAATCCCAAATTAACTTTTTTTTCAAAATAATCAAAAATGAAAGAAAAGCAGCTATTTCCTATCTTGTTTTTCTAATTGTAAGATTGCTTGGCATCTACCCAAAGGGGAAGTTATGCAGCTGGTTATCTAGAGAAACTTCCAGCTGTAATCTCAGTTATCCTCCTAATATATCATTCTGTCCATAGAAAACATGTGACCAAGTGTTGTCACTCGAACAAGCTGAAATAGCAGTTAAGTATAGTCATGCTTCAGACATCAGATCGCCAGTGCACAATATCCCAGGCGATCTTAAAATTTGGGAGTAGACCTGCTCCTATTTCATATGTATGACCCCTCATGTTTGATTTGATTTATTGTCACATATTAGCATACAGTGAAAAGTATTGTTTCTTGTGTGCTATACAGACAAAGCATACCAAACATAGAGAAAGAAAGGAGAGGGTGCAGAATGTAGTGTTACAGTCATTGCTAGGGTGTAGAGAAAGATCAACTTAATGCGAGGCTGGTCCATTCAAAAGTCTGATGTCAGCAGGGAAGAAGCTGTTCTTGAGTCAATTGGTACATGACCTCAGACTTTTGTATCTTTTTCCCGATGTAAGAAGCGATTATGTCCGAGGTGCATGGGTCCTTAATTATGCAGGCTGCTTTTCCGAGGCAGTGGAAAGTGTTTGCTATTCAACAATGTCACTCATGATGTGCATCTCCCACAGCTCAATTTTATTGCCCAATCTCTATATCTCTTGATTCCTTTAAGAATTCAAAATCTATCCATAAAGCCATAAATATCCAACAACTGACTCGTGAGTGGGGAATTTGAAGATTCCTTGCCATCCGAGTGAAGAGTAAAAAAAAGTATATGCTTTTATTTTGCACATATTCTGAAGTTTGTTCTGCTATGTATGTGTGTGCCCAATCCAATAGCTGCACATTTTTTTAGAAGATAAAATTACATCTGAAACAATTTTTTTTCATGCTTTCATAGGATATGAGCATCATTGGCAAGGCAACACATTTGTTGCCTATTCTTAGTTGCCCTCAAAGACATTGCCTTCTTGAACTGCTGCAGTCCTTGTGGTGCCGTACAGTGCTGTTAAGAAAAGGATGCAATTTTATAACTTAAAATGTATCATGGATATAATTCTGAGTAAAAAATCTAGTTGAGTTGTACTTCAAATAATTAGCAGATTATCTATTAAAACTTTGCAGTTGTTGCATCTTAAACTCTCACTCTGAGGATTTGTTCAGTCTAAAACATGTGTTAGAAGCTGGTTCTCATAAAGTCATGCTTAATGTACCTTAGCCAACTTTTTAAGATTAAAGATTGTTTATTAGTCACGTGTAGGCTTACATTAATACTGCAATGAAGTTACTAAAATTCCTCAGTCACCACACTCTGGTGCCTGTTCGGGTACACTGAGGGAAAATTTAGCATGGCTAATGCACCTAACTAGCATGTATTTATTTTGGACTTTGGGATGAAACTGGAGCACCCAGAGGAAAGCCATGCAGACGTGGGGAGAATGTGTAAACTCCGCGCAGACAGTGACCCAAGCTGGGAATTGAACCCAGGTCTCTGGCGCTGTGAAATCACTGTGTCACCATGCTGCCCATTTTAGAACAAACAATTGACACTTGTGGCAAAACTTACTATGTTTTGTTTCCAGCCACCAAATTGCATGCATAGCAATGCAGTTCATATGCCTTCAAGATGTGTTTAGAAAAACACTAGCAAAAAAATGAATGGAAGGATTGATAGACAGTTGAAATGAGATGGAGACTTTTGTGAGATAGACTAATTGAAGTGAGTGGCCTGTGTCTGATCTGTGCTGTAACTCAAAAAGTGCAATCTGAATCAGTTCAGCTATTTGCACAATACATTGTGGTATAGTGGAAAGTCTCAGATTCTACCAAAACTTCAATGTCATGAAATGGAGTTTGGAAATAAAAACTAATTTCAGTAGAAATCTGGAATTAGACCTGGAGTAGGAACAAGAGTGGGAATGTTTAACTTGAGAGCAATCTCTAATTATCTATAAACAAGAACATTTGCATATAGTTCATTGGAGGATTGGAGAATAGCCAATGTTGTTCCTTTGTTTAAGAAGGGTAGCAAGAATAATCCAGTTAATTACAGGCCGGTGAGTCTTACTTCAGTGGTAGGGAGATTATTGGAAAGGATTCTTCGAGACAGGATTTATTCCCACTTGGAAATAAGTAGACCTATTAATGAGAGGCAACATGGTTTTGTGAAAGGGAGATCGTGTCTCAAGAACTTGATCGAGTTTTTTGAGGAAGTGACGAAGATGATTGATGAGGGTAGGGCATTGGATGTTGTCTACATGGACTTCAGTAAGGCCTTTGACAAGGTCCCTCATAGACTGGTGCAGGAGGTGAAGCTGCCTGGGATCAGAGATGAACTGGCAAGGTGGATACAAAACTGGCTCGGTCAAAGAAGACAAAGGGTAGCAGTGGAAGGGTGCGTTTCTGAATGGAAGTCTGTGACAAGTGGTCAGTGCTGGGACTTTTCCTGTTTTTAATATAAATGATTTAGATGAAAATGTCACTGGAATGGGAATGGAGGGATACAGAAAAATGGTCTAGTTGGACCAATGAGCGGTGCAGGCTTGGGGGGCTGGAGGGCCGAAGGGTCTGTTTCCTGTGCTGTATTGTTCTTTGTTCTTTGGATTGATTAGTAAGTTTGTGGATGACACAAAGGTTGGTGGATTTGCGGATGGTGATGAGGACCATCAGAGGATACAGCAGGATATTAGATCAGTTGGAGACGTGGGCAGAGAGATGGCAGATGGAGTTTAATCCGGACAAATGTGAGGTAATGCATTTTGAAAGGTCTAATACAAATAGGAAATATACAGTAAAAGGCAGAACCCTTAGGAGTATTGATAGGCAAAGGGATCTGAGTGTACAGGTACACAGGTCACTGAAAGTGGCAATGCAGGTGGAGAAGATAGTCAAGAAGGCATACGGCATGCTTGCCTTCATCAGTCGGGGCATTGAGTTTAAAAATTGGCAAGTCATGTGGAAGCTTTATAGAACTTTAGTGAGGCCGCAATTGGAATATAGTGTTCAATTCTGGTTGCCATACCACCAAAAGGATGTGGAGGCTTTGGAGAAGGTACAGAAAAGATTTACCATGATGTTGCCTGGTATGGAGGGCATTAGCTATGAGGAGAGGTTGGAGAAACTTGGTTTGTTCTCACTGGAACGACAGAGGTTGAGAGGAGACCTGATAGAAGTCTACAAGATTGGAGAGGCATGGACAGAGTGGATAGTCAGAAGCTTTCTCCCAGGATGGAAGAGTGAAATGCTAGGGGGCATAGGTTTAAGGTGCGAGGGACAAGTTTTAAAAGAGATGTGCGAGGCAGATTTTTTACGCAGACTGGTGGGTGCCTGGAAGTCGTTGCCGGGGGAGGTAGTGGAAGCGGATACGTAGTGACTTTTAAGGGGTGTCTTGGCAAGTACATGAATGAGATGGGAATAGAGGGATATGGTCCCCAGAAGTGTTGGAGGTTTTAGTTAAGTTAGGCAGCATGGTCGGTGCAGGCTTGGAGGGCCAAAGGGCCTGTTCTTGTGCTGTAATTTTCTTTGCTCTTTATTCATTGGCTATGAAAAAGCATTCAATTGTCTTTTTCACCAAGTGCCAATGACATGTGAGATTCAATAAAAATGTGAGATTCATCCGGAGCCTGTATTGGAATCAAATAGTGAACATCAAACTGGAAGATGGTTGATCAGATATGTTTTGAGCAAAGGATGTAATACGATGAATCTGTGTCCTATTATCAAAATTATTCAACCTAAACACAGCAAGATGTACTTCCAAGACTAAAAAAACGGAGGCAAGAACCCAACAAACTTGTACGCTGACACCACTGAATCAGAAAAGGCTACACAAAATATCAGTGAACAAGTAAAATTTTGAAGTTGAGAACATGGATGGAGCATGAACACCCAAAAGACAAAACAGTGATAGAAGGAATACATTAGAAGAGATGAGAGAGTGAAGATCGAAGTGAATGGTGGCACACTGGAACAAGTCTACTTAGGATAAGTGATAACTGAAGATAGTAGATGCAATGCTGAAGTCAGAAGCAGGATTGAGAGAGCTGGAAGTAATTTTATGAAGATAAAGAAATGTGTTAACAAGAAAAAAACTCAAACGCAATATGCCACATTCTATCTACTTTCCTATATGTTTCAGAAATCTGGACAATAAATAAAGATACATGAAGAAAATAGAGGCCTTTGAAACATGGATGCTCAGACAAATGCTTAAAAGTCAATATTACAGACCATAAGATAAATAGTAAGAACAAAAAGAACTCTTAAAAAGTGATATCCAGAAGTGAAAATGTCAGTATTTCAGCTAATTGATCAGAGCTGAAAAACTACAGAGCTCCCTCCTAAAGGGCAATCATGGTATGATGGACATCATCAAAGAATGATTGCAATGGGCTGCAGTGGATAGGAGGATGATGCAAGACAAATGAGCGTGATATTCCAAGATGGCAGACCCCCCATGGTAGGGGTAACTACAGACAACAGTGAGAAGACCTTAAATGTACTTTACCATGTCCAATTTAATATCCTTTAATTAGAATATTCAATTTCTGAAATCTTGTCAGTTCACTTAACTTTTCACAATTTGTGTTGTAAACTGGTGATTCATGATTGCAGTTGTTTTCACTTAATATTTAATGATGTCCCACATTTGTTTTACAGTCAACAATACTACAAATTAGGAGACTATTTTAGCAAATAAAGATGCCAGCAGGGGTGTCCTGGTCTCGTTATCTGAAGATGCTGGGGTCAAGCGTTCTAGCAATGTTTGCGGGAGCAGAAGTAGTACACAGGTACTACAGACCAGATTTGGTGAGTGAGAAATCTTGTACATTTAGTTACCTCCCTAATCCTCACTATTGATGTCCCCTTGCTGGGAAAGGGTAGACTGGCAACATGACTTCAGATTTACGATAATATGACTCTTTTTGTCAACTACCAACACACCCTCTTTCTGAATGGGTGATTTAATTGTACTGCTTCACAAAGACACTTAAAAGCCGTGGTGGCACAGTGGCTAGCACTGCTGCCTCACAGCACTAGAGATCCGGGTTCAATTTCAGCCTTGGGTGACTGCGTGGAGTTTTTATGTTCTCCTCGTGTCTGCATGGGTTTCCTTCAAGTGCTCCCATTTTCTTCTCGTGCTCCAAAGATGTGTGGGTTAGATTGGCTATGCCAAATTAACCCTTAGTGTCAGTGGGATTAATAACTACGTGGGGCCAAGGGGATAAAGCCTGGGTGGGATTGTTGTCAATGCAGGCTAGATGGGCTGAATGGTGGCTTCCTGCATGGTAGAGATTCTATGATTCTGCATACCCTTCATGGGAACTTTCCAGGCACCTGCAGTTTTATCACCAGGATATGAAAATTGAGGGCTGATTATTGCACTGCACTTTAATCAGTGTTTGTTTTCTCCAAGCACGTAGCTGAAATGTGGCATAAAGACACGTGAGCCACGTCTCTCCGTTCTAATTAAAATATTCTTTCCACATTGACATAGAAATCAATGGAAAATGACACTGCACAAATTCAAATGTAATGCTTTTTTCCCCCGTCTTGTAAGTGTTCCTACCTCTGCCTTTCCACATCTCACATGCTAGTATTAATGCATTTTGTTTCTTTATGCATTTTAATCTTTATCATATTTATTAAAAGGTCTAGTGTGTATTTTATTTATCCATCCTATATTTTGGTTGTTACACCTTTTTTAAAACTACAATTTTTTTCACACTAGCAGTTGGTTGGTTCAAATTCTGTATTAATAAAGACTTGCCAAACACAACTGACAATGTCAATGTGGTCGATAAATCAAATAAAGGAAACAATGAAATTTCTAAGTTTTTTTTGGCCAACAGTTTTACCCAGTAAGCTGAGGATTTACTGGAAACAATACTTGTAGTATTAAGAGTTATCAAGAAAACAAGTGAACTTTTGTATACAAATACCATTTTATATAAACCATCAAGGTCTGAATCAAGTTAAAGCTTTAACTTTATCAACTTTCCTTGTGACTGAGGTACACATTTTAGTTAACAAGCTACAGTACCCCAAGGTTGAACATAACCTTGTTGATAGATGTAGATAGATTGAAGCAGTGATTACAGACGGACTTACAGTTTTTGTATCTATATTGCATTTTAGAGTTACAACAGTTGCATGAGCAAAGTAAAATCCAGCACATTCTTGACGTTGATCAGATTGGGAGGTTCTGATAAAAATCCCTGTGTTAATGCAATAAAAACAGAAAATGCTGGAAAAAAACTCAGCAGGTCTGGCACGTTAGCATTTCCAATCTGTATCACACTCAAGCTTTCATAGAATCCCTACAATGCAGAAGGAGGCCATTTGGCCCATCAAGTCTGCACCGTCAACAATCCCACATATTTACCCTGTTATTCCCTTTAACCTACCCATCCCAGTTCACTAAAGGGCAATTTAAAATAGCCAGTGCACCTAACCTGCACATTTTTGGACTGTGGGAAGAAACCAGAGGAAAAACATGCAGACGTGGGGAGAATGTGCAAACTCCATGCAGACTGTGACCCAAGCTGGGAATTGAACCCAGGTCCCTGGAGCTGTGAGGCAGCAGTGCTAACCACTGTGCTGCCCCTGTTAATGTGTCCACTTCCTTTCCTCAAGGTACGCTGAGTTGCTGTGGTAATATACACTTTCACATGCATGTTGTCTGGAGCTATGGATAGTAATGGCAGAGACGCCAAATGTCTTGCCACCAGATAGCTGACCTGGAATCTCTCCTGATTACCATTGGTATTTGTTCGATCTCAAACACACTTCCGTCGGGATGCCGATCTCCTCGTGAACCTGCTCCTGGGTCTGGCGAGACGTGCCATCAACAGGTCTAGGCAGTGGGCAATCGGGGGGGCCGTCTGTCCCGACTGTCTGCCCCTCTACCGCGGCTACGTTCGTGGCCGGGTGTCCCTGGAGAGGGAGCACGTGGTGTCCGCGGGCACAGTTGACGCCTTCTGCACCCGTTGGGCACCGCAGGGGCTGAGGTGCCTTAGACCCCGACAATCACATTTTGATCTTAAGTTTCCTTTGTACTTTTTGTTTCTGTTTGGGCTGTTCCCCCTCCTTTTGGGGAGCCGCCCCCTTTTTCTTTGTCTGAATGTAATTTGAGTTTGTTTACTTGGTTTGACCCGAAAGACTTGACTATCAATTAATTTGAGGTTATCCATTTTGGCAGTATTAAACAGAAGACAGATTATTACTTGAATGGGTGTAAATTGAGAGGGATAGATACTCAGAGACCTTTGAGTCTTTGTGCATTGGTTGCTGAAAGCACACAGGTATAGCAAGCAGCAAAGAAGGTAATTGGTACGTTTGGCCTTCATAGCAAGAGGATTTGAGTATAGGGATATTTTGTTGCAATTGTATAGGGTGTTGGTGAGGCCACACCTGGCATCCTTATCAGAGGAAGGATGTCCTTGCTATAGAGGGAGAATGGCAAAGGTTTACCAGGGTGATTCCTGGGATGGCAGGTTTGTCATGAGAGAGACTAAGTCAGTTAGGATATTCATTGAGTTTAGAAGAGTGAGAGGGGGTCTCATAGAAACTAAAAATTATAACAGGGTTAGACAAGGTAGTTTCAGAATGTTCCCAATGGTAGGGGGAGTCCAGAACTAGGGGGTCATAATTTGAGGATAAGAGGGTAAACCTTTTAAAACTGAGGAGAAACCTCTTCACTCAGTGGTAAATCGATGGAAGGCACTACCACACAATGTAGTTGAGGCCCTCTTGGGGCTAAAGCGATATTGAGGGAGGGAGAGAGAGAGAGATCAGGATATTGAATTCGATGGTCAACCATGACCAAAATGAATGGTGGAGCAGGCTCGAAGGGATGAATGGCCTACTGTTGCTTCTAGTTTCTAAGCCCTGGGGTGAGACTTGGCTCAGGAGCAGAGACTGTCAAAAGACCTCAAAGCTTGTAGCAGTGATGGGCCTTCCATTTAGTGGGCTGCAAGATTGAATGCAGGCATGTTTACTAAGTTATGGAAAATGCTTTATCATTTATATTAGAATCAACTTCAAAGAACTTCATTTTGAACTTTCCTGTTTAACTAATGGTTCCAATTTTCCCTTCTTTTAGAGTATACCAGAAATTCCACCTAAACCAGGCGAGCTTAAAACAGAACTGCTGGGTTTGAAAGACAGAGCACAGACTCATAATTCTGAACAACATTGAAGTGGAATAGAAGATTCACTTTTTCCATAAAATATATGGGTCAGCTATGATCTAACTTAATTTGCTTATAGATGACAGAATCTCACCCAGGCCCCATCTCTGTAACCCTTGTATTTATCGTAACATTCTGACACTAAGGGCAATTTAGCATGGTCAATCAATCCAACTTCAAGTTATTTTCATATTGAAATGTAACTTGGGAAAGATCTCCATTTTGGTCAGGCAAGTAATTGTGCAAAATATTACAAATAAATTGGAAGTGAATTTGAGAGTATGCTTCATTTCAGATGTTAAGTTCCATTTGTAGTCATACTTGGTTATGGCACTTAATGGACATCAGTTGTTATGATTCTTCCAAGGACTTGATCATTGAGATATTGACTATTCAGCTTGTGAAATAGCATTTTAGCAAAGCAGTTAGATCAATAAATTGACACACTGGCTGTCACCATGGTTAAGCTTTGTAGGTGCCTTGATTACTCAAATGGGTAGGTTTTGACCCTACATTTGTAGGGTCAAATAATTTAAGAAACTGCAAAGCTGGCAGCTTGCAGGATTCTAGTAAAATCAGTTTAAAATTAACATCTACTTCTGAAGACTTAGAATGCTAGAGGAAAAGTGTATTAAAGATGGACAGTAAACTACCAGCCAGTGACATCCATCAACAAAAACAATACTAGAGTAGGAATTGAGGTCCCTTTATAGCAACATCCAGAGCTAGTTTTAGATACCTAGTGCAGTGAACACTCAATGACAACAATCTTCAGGGAAGGGATTTACAAAAAACGGTGATAGCACTTTTGTCCAGTTTGTCCCAAAAAGGTAGCTAGCATACTTCAGTTGAGTGAAAACAAACATTCTGAACAATATCCTCACCCTAGCAAAGTGATTAAATCTAATCCTGTATGACTAGTAGTCAGTAGACTCCAAGAGTGGCAAGGCTGCAATTATATTCATTATGGTATGTAATAGTCAAAAGGCATTATATTTGGCCTAATGTCTGCTGGCTGAATTACACACTCCACTTAATCCCAATTTCCAGACACCATAGTCCTCAGCTGCCTTCCAGATAACATCCCAGAGCCTGTGATATCACCAATTTAGGCCTCCTACATTGACTTATACCCCTCCCATCCAGTCCATCTCTCCTCAGCCTCCTGTTCCCATGCAAACAACCCAAGCCTATTCAATCTCATTTCTGTAATTCCAGTTCTGGTAATGTCCCTGTAAATTTGTATCTTCTCACTTAAACCAAATTAGATTTCATACACCAACTATGACACAGTAGACTTGAGAAAGTTCTTAAAATGCTGTCAGGATAGTTTCCTCAAACAGTATGTTACAGAACCTGAGGGAGCAAGCTGTCTTGAATCTGGTCCTGTGTAATGAGACAGGTAAAATTAATGATCTTGAGGGATTCTCTTGGAATAAGTGATCACGATATGGTTGAATTTCTGATACAGATGGAGGGTGAGAAAGTAGGGTCTCAAACCAGTGTCCTCTGCTTGAGCCAAAGGGGAGTACAATATGATGAGGGCAGAGTTGTCTAATGTAGACTGGGAGCACAGACTAGTTAGGACAGCTGAGGAACAGTGGTGAATTTTTAATGAGATTTTTCTCAGTACTCAAAAATACATTTTTTCCCCACTGGAATACAAAAGGGATAACTAGGGAAATAAAGGAGAGTATCAAATTAAAAACCAATGTGTACAGTGGCCAAAATTAGTGGGGACCTAGAAGATTGGGAAAGCTTTAAAAATTTACTAAAAACAATAAAGATAGATTATGAAACTAAACTAGCACAAAATATAACTGAGTAAAAGTTTTTACAAATATAAACAGAAGAGTGGCTCAAAGTAAATGTTGGACCCTTAGATGAGAAGAGGGATTTAATAATGGGAAACAAGGAAATGGCCAAGACCTTAAACAAGTTTGTGTCAGTCTTCATGTTAGAAGACAAATAGCATACCAGTAATTGACAATTGTGGGACTGTAGGGGGTGAGGACCTTAAAACAATTATTACTGAAGAGGTAGTGCTTGGTAGGCTAATGGGTCTAAAAGGTAGACAAGTCCCCAGGTCTGGATGGAGTGCATCCCAGGGTACTAGAAGAAATGGCAGAATAGCAGATGCATTAGTTGTATTTTATCAAAATTTGCTGGACTCTGGGGAGGTGCCAGCTGAGTGGAAAACAGCTAAATGTAACACCACTTTAAAAAGAGGTAGACAAAAGGCAGGTAACCACAGGTTGATTAGTTTAATGTCTGTAGTTGGGAAAATGCTAGAATCCATCATTAAGAAATAGCAGGACACCTGGAAAAGAATGCTTCAATCAAGCAGACAGCATGGATTCATGAAGGGCAAGTCATGTTTGACAAATTTCCTGGATTTTTATCCAGTGTAACAAGTGGGGAACCAGTGAATGTGGTGTTCTTAGATTTCCAGGTGTTCAATAAAGGTGCCTCAAAAGGTTGCTGCGTAAGATTAAAAGAGGTACACAGCTGGGAGTAAAGTGTTAGCCAAATCTCAATCCACACTAACAGTTGGAATAAATGGGTGCTTTTCCAGTTGGCAGTTAGCAACTAGTGGCATGCTGCAGGGATCAGTGCTGGGGTCTCACCTGTTTACCAGATACACAGATGATCTGGAGGGGACTGAGTGTAGGATAACAGTTTGTGGATGACAAAGATGAGTGGGAAAGTGGATACGTTAAGTGAATGGACAAGGATCTGGTAGATAGTGTATGAAATGAATAATAGTAAAAATGGATTATTTAAATGGTGAAAAATTACAACATGCTACTGTCCAGAGGGACCTCAGGGTCCTTGTGCATGAATCACAAAAACTCAGTATGCAGGTGATTAAGAAGGCAAATGGAATGTTGGCCTTTATTGCAAGAGGGATGGAGTATAAAAGCAGGTCTTGCTGCAATTGTGCAAGGTACTGGAGAGGCTGCAACTACAGTACTGTGTGCAATTTTGGTCCCCTTATTTTTTTTAAAGGATATATTGGTTTTGGAGGGAGTGCAGAGAAGTTCCACCAGGTTGATTCCAGAGATGAAGGCATTAGCTTGAGAAGACTAGGAGAATTGGAGTTTAGAAGGCTGAGGAGAGATCTTAGAGACAAAAGATAATGAAGGGGCTAGACAGTAGAAGCAGAGAGATTATTTCCACTTAAAGGAAACAAGAACTAGAGGGCACAGCCTCAAAGTAAAGGGGAGTCAATTTAGAACAGAGTTGAGGAGGAACTTCTCCCAGAGGGTAGTGAATCTTTGGAATTCTCTGCCCATTGAAGCAGTGGACGCTACCTTGTTAAATGTGTTCAAGTTACAGGTAGATAGATTTTTGACCAATAAGGGAATTAAGAGTTTATGGGGAGCAGGCAGTTAAGTGGAACTGAATCACTATCAGATCAGCTATGATGTACTGAATGGTGGGGCAGACTTGAGGGGCTAGATGGCCTACTCCTGCACCTATTTCTTAGATAATACAAACACAAGCTTCAAGTTTGTGGAAAAGTTTTATTATGGTTTACATGACGAGTTTCACAAGAAATTGTCATTTTAAATATTACAAATTTACAGTCATTTCACTTTAAGGAATGCAAGTAACATACAAAACTCCTTTGCCCTCCCAGACCTTTAATAGGGATAAGTGAATTTTGTTCAACATCCTGTTCAATGGTTTCTTGCCCCAGTATTTTACACCTCCCCATTCAATGCAGATGGTAGTCTCCCAATTCCTTATAATTCATCCTTTACATCTGTGGATTCCTGGAAGTTGGTGGGGAAAGAAAGAGAAACTTGGTGACTCCATCTACTGAATGTGGTTCTTGAATTATAGGATACATGCAGGATTTAAATACCCACCTCAGTCTGTTTTTCTTCTGTTTCTTCATCTTCCTCAACATCTTTTGCCTCATCTTCAACCTCCTCTTCTGCAAATTCTTCATATTCGTCAACCTAAAAAAAGTTGAATTTAGTTTTTAGTCCACTTCAAATTAGCAGGACTTTCACAATACATGAAAGATGTTTTCAAAACAACCCACTTTCTAGTGGTTTTGATCTAAACTGGTTTAAATAGAACATGTAAATCCAATGATGTACCTGTGCATCAAGGTCTACGTTCATGCTTAGACGAAGCATTCTTTCAATTCTATCACCATATGCCTTTGTGTCTGGTAACTGGTAACCTGAACGTAATGTGGCAGTCTCAAACAATACCACAGCAAGGTCTGTAGCAGTCTGATCGTCCTCATTTTCCTACAAAATCAATAGCTTCATTTAGAATGCAGTTCAGGACTTAGTAAAACACTGACCAAGAATCAGACTTCCTTCCCAGAGGGAAGCTTTTCCATCACCACAATTTAGTGCTAACCCAGGAATTAAATTGTACATTTGTGACAAATGTTGAGGTGGCTCACTATTGGTAAATCTGTTTAATATTTTCATTTCTTATATCTGCTTTTCTCATTGAAAGAAGTTTAATAGCCACAGTATAAAACCTCATTGAGGTGCTCCCTGAAACAGTTTTCAAAAAATTTTACCTTAATTCGCTTCAACATTTCTTTAATCAAAGGATGTCTTGGATTAACCTCAAATGTCTTCTTTTGACCAGAATAGTAACTGTAGGAATTAATAGAATTGATTAGAATAGAATGCACCAATCCAAGCCATTCCTTCTTGTACCAACACAAACTCCACTGGCTGAACTATATTCCACAAGCTCAGTTGTGCTCAATCTGCAGTTTGTAGGTTACAGCATAACCTTTGATTTGGTGAAAAGAATGGGAGGATATTAAAAATGTGCACTGTAAAGACAAAGTACAATTCTTCACCATGCTAAGAATGTTCTAATACTTACAATATTTTAAAACTCTTACTTACTTTGTGGAAATATCTTTTCCAGTCTGGTAGGCCTGAGCCTTCATGATTCTTTCCATATTACCAGACCACCCATATTGGCTAGCCACAAGAGCACTAGGAGAATCTGTGAGTCGCTGGGACAGTATGGCCTTTTCAATCTTAAAATAAAATACAAGGTTAAAATTTTCCATCCATTTGAAAGTGGATCCAGTCTGTTCTTCCAAATAAAAGTAACATGCATAAAGGGGCTTTTGGAAGGTATTTGACAAGGTGTCTCAAGAGTTACATCATTTGTGGTGTAGGTTGAATTCTTAAGTTATCAATCCTCTATCCATATCAACCAAGAACTGGGTCATTTAAGTTAGCAAGATGTGACAAAAGGTGTGTCACAATCAGTGCTGGGCCTGAGCCATACACAATTTAACAATGACTTGGATGAAGGACCAAAAGGTATAGTTGTTAAATTTACTGACAAAGATAGGAAAATTAATTATCAGGAGATAGTGTGTCTGCAAAGGGATGAGCAAACATCTCAGATGGGATTGTGGGTAAAGGCAAACCTATTCTGTTCTTTGCCAAGAATAGAGATTGTAGAGGATCTAGATATAATGATTAAGGCGGCAAATCGAATGTCATCAAGTATATTCCATTCCCCTTGCAATAATAAAAAGCAGGGATTTTGTACAGATGCTAGTGGGATCACAGCTACAGTTGTAGTTTCCATCTCCTTAACAGTTCAGAGAAGGTTCATAAGGTTGGACCTGAATCCACTAAGAATCCTGAGGGGACTTGATAAAAGGTGGACAGTTTAAGTTATTAGAATAGGTGGGGAATGGGAGTTGAGGCCAGCAAGCTCAAGAGGGTTGACTTACATCTCCCAATTTCTAAACATCCTCATTTAAATCAATCCTGATTTAATAAATCAATCCTGATTTATTAAAATCAGGCCTTCAGTTGTTGCTTATTAGCACAGTGTTCTTTCGAAATTTGAAAAAGCTCTTCTTCCCTTTCCCAGAAGGATAAAAATATACAAACAGCAGGTTCAGGTTGACTTTAGGAATACATTAAGGGGTCATCCTTCTGACATGTATATCTACAGAAAAAAGTGAGGTTTGTTATATACTGCAAACAAATGAAGTAAGGAACTATGTTACTGCATGGATAGAAAGCAAAGTTGGCATAAATGGGTCACTGATTGGCATCTGGCTAGTGGGGTTCCACCAGGATCTATGCCAGAACCCCAACTGTTCACATAATATATTAATGATTTGGAAGAGGAACTGAATGTATTATCTCCAGATTTGCAGACAATAAAGTTGGGTGGGTGAGCTGTGAGGATGATGCAGAGATGCTTTAGTGTGATTTGGACAGGCTGTGTCTGAGCATATGCAGTAATGTCAATAAATGAGGTTATCCATTTTGGTAGCAGTAGTATGTAAATTGAGGTGGCTTCTGAGACATTGGTGTCTCCATCACTGAAAGCATGCAGATACAGCAGGCAGTAAATGGTATGTTGGTCTTCATAGCACAAGGATTCAAGTATGGGATATTTTGCTGCAATTGTATAGGGTGCTGGTGAGGCCACACTAGGAGTATTGCAGTTTTGGTTTTCCAGGCTGATTTGTGGGATGGTAGATCTGTCATACAAGGAATCAGTTGGATTATATTCATTGGTGTCAGTAGATTCAGAAACAAATATTCCAATGGTGGGGGAGCTCAAAACTAAGATTCTTAGTTTGAGGATAAAGGGTAAATTTCTTTCCCGGAGGGTGGTGATAGATGGAATTCACTACCACAAAGTAGAAGAAATAGTTCTTGGGGCTAACAGGATATGGCTGGGGGCTGAGGAGGAAAGGAGGATTAAGATCATTTATGATAAACAAAAATGGTGTAGACCAAATGGCCTACTCCTGCTTCTAGTTTCTATGTATTTCTTTGTAAACCAATCATACCTTATCTTTTAGTGCTTTGTCCTTTAGCCAGGTTAAGAGTGGCTCATATTCCTTCTCCAATGCTTCATGCTTTTCTTTAGCCTTTTCACTTTCATCAAATTTCAGCCCTTCTTTAGCAACATTCTGGAACCGCTTTCCATCAAATTCAGGCAAAGCTTGGATACAATATTCATCCACAGGCTCTGTCAGATATAACACTTCATAACCCTTCTTCAGAAGTCGTTCAACAAAGGGAGAAGATTCAGCCTGTTAAAAACAGTATCTAATTAGTTGCCACACTTCAAACCAAAATGCATAGCAACACTCCAGTTTTGTAGCATTATGCACTAGCGTCCCCCACAATTTATCATCCAAGCATAATCTGGCATCTCACCTCTCGTCTGCTTGCTCCAGCCATGAAGTAGATTTTATCTTGCTTATCCTTCATTCTTTCCAAGTACTGCTCTAAACTTGTCTGCTTAGATTCATGGTGAGAGGACTGGAAGCGCAGCAATTTGGCCAAACGTGTTCTATTGGAGTGATCCTCAATTACACCCAACTTGATGTTGGTCCCAAATTCCTTCCAGAATGTATCTTCATACTTCTCTTCTGCAATCTTTTTGATCATGTCCAGAGTTTTGCGTACTAGTTTCTTTCTAATGACCTATTTAGTGGATAATTAGAAAAATTAGAAATCCAACATAACAAACAAGTTTCAACACCAGATCTACAAGTTGGATTTTCTCTAGCTTTGCAAATGATTCAGCACTGGGGGAAGAGTCAATATCAAGCCACGTAAGGGCAGACTAAAGCTCAGAAGTCAGTTATACTTAATGAATAGTAACATTTGAATGTCTTTAAGAATTAAGGGCATTAGATATTCAGCAATACTCCAGCTTTCATAGAAAAATACAATGTACCTTTAACAGTTTATGCTGTTGTAAAGTCTCACGGGATACATTCAGTGGTAGATCATCAGAATCCACCTGCAAAAACATGTTCATGTTAAGTACTAAAATAGCTAAAGTAGCATTATGCTGAGGTTGACCTGAAAAATTCTGTTTGCTTTATTTTACATTGCCAGAATGGCTTTCAAAATTGATTTTGCTGTACATGTTTAAGATTTGAATTATTTCATATTTGGGCAATGGCAATGATTACTTTGCCTGCAAAGTGCAGGCATTGCCTACTTCCTTTGCAAGTTTGAGCTAGAAACCACGTGCAAGCAGTAAAATGCAAATCTAAAAGTGATTACTTACTACACCCTTGATGAAATTCAGATATTTTGGCATCATGTCATGGAAATCATCTGTGATGAACACTCTACGAACAAACAGCTACAACAAAAAAGCTTGGATTAATCGTTAAGTCTACTAGTTCATTAGTTAGAAATGCATTTAAAAGCAGTACAGAGATGTGCACAAGCTGGTAATCATGCAAGAAACTATATTTGTATTCAGAAAGACTTTATTCTTGCTATATAGCCATGAAATTTGAAATCAACCCCCAAGATCAAACTGGTGGTTCACAAAAGCAAGACTGAAACTTTCCTCACATGGCAGGTAGCTCAATCCAATGTTTAGTTAACATGCAGGAAACTACCTGCAAAAATGTTCCTTTCCCATTGACAAGAGGGATGCAAGTTAGGGCAATAAGCATCTAGTTCTAGTAGTAATTCTGGCATAGTTAAAGTTGCTGCATTAAGCAGTTGAAGGCAGTATTTCTATTGATTTTAAAAATCCTTAGTATACCTTAATAAAGTCAGATTTCTTTGATCCATATTCATCAAATAAACCACGGGGTGCAGTTTTAGGCACAAACAGGATGGACTTGAATGTGACTTCCCCTTCAGCAGTGAAGTGGATATGTGCTATTGGTTCATCAGAATCCTGGTAAAGAGAAGAGTCTTTTGTAAATATCAAAAAGGATGCCCAAAACACGAGGGAAACTACATTAATCATGCACCAGCATAAATATTAGTACAACATTCATTATGGTTCACTCATTCCAGAACAGTCACTAATAGGCTACAAAAGTTAAGAATCTTAAAAACTATTTTTTTTCCCAAACCTTTGAGAAGGTCTTGTAGAAAGCAGTGTATTCTTCATCTTCTATTTCTTTGGTTGGTCTCTGCCAGATTGGTTTAATGTCATTCATCAGCTCCCAATCCCAAACTGTCTTCTCAACCTGCAAGAATTGGGAATTAAAAAAAAAATCAACTCAGGAACAAGAGAGCACATCTAAATAGTTAGGCCCCCACCCACTAAACCTGATCTGGCACTCAAATTTTGGTATAGTGATTTTGCATTTACACATCCTCAGTTGCACAATTTATGACAATCTTGGCTTTCAAACAGATTTGATCCAGCCTCAGCTTCTGGGAGATAAAACTGGCTGACTGGGAAACAATGCTTTGGCATCCCTGAAAAATTAGTTCAAAGATGAGGTCCATTTTCTCTAGCATATCCTATTAGAAGAAATAGCAGCAAATGAAAATTTTTAAGCAATCTGCTGTCATTCTGGTATTCCAATCCATCCCTCCTGAAAAGGTGATTTTTTTGGACCAGTCGACTAGACTTTGATTTTTGTACTTAGACCCACAAAAAGCACTCCATTAATCTTTAATTTCTTGGCATTAGAAAATATTGTGATTATTATTATTTACAATGCTACTTAATTAGCACACTTGGACATTTAGCTTTATTTCCAAGTCATCTTATACTGAAGTCCCAAGTCCAAATTGCTGGGGGAACATCTCCAGCTTCTTAACCAGTTAACAGAAAACATTCATACCTTCTTAGTTTTGGCCTTCTTTTCTTCATCTTCCTCTTCAACTGCAGCCTCATCATCAGTTTCCTCCTTTTCCTTAGTTTCCTCTTCATCCATTGGTTCTTCTACAGTTTCTGTCTATTGAAGAGAAGTTTTTATTATATTTAGGAATTAGTTGAGTTTACTCAACTGTTCAAATTTATATATTTCACTTACCTTACTACTCCAGATATAGATGGGAAAATTAATGAATTGGGAGTATTTCTTGACTAGATTTTTGATGGTGTCCAGTTCAAGGTAGTCAGATGCCTCTTCCTTCAAGACTAACCTAAAGTAAACAGAACATAGAAAATATAGACTATTCCAAACACTTTGTAAATCAGTATTGACCTCTATAGCATTATGTAAATTACCATAACATTGTAATGATTGTTAGCCAACAACTGCAAGCTCTTTACAAATACTGCCAATCGTCCAAATGCTGCCTCCCACTGATCAAGGAGCACTGTTCTAAGCCCAAACTATTTGAATGTGCAAGCTTTAACTTACGTGATAGTAGTGCCACGTCCAAGTGTATTTCCTCGTGGATCCTCTATTATTGAAAATTCATTGGAGTCAGATTCCCAGATGTGCTGCGTGCCATTGTTGTGCTTAGATGTTACAATGACCTTATCTGCTACCAAGAAAGCAGAATAGAATCCAACACCAAACTGACCAATTAGCTCAGAGGTAGACTGGTCATCATTTTGCATTTCTGTCAGTTTATTTAAGAATTCACTTGTTCCAGATTTTGCAATTGTGCCAAGATTTTTGATCAGTTCATCCTTAGTCATGCCAATGCCTGTATCAGTGACATGTAGCATGTTCTTCTCTTTGTCAGCCTGAGGGGAAAAACAGTCAAGCATAAGCATTCCATCACCAAACCATTATTGTATTCTCATTTGTATAAACAGATAATCCAGATTTGTTTCATCATATTACAAAACCACAATGTGCACAATATCTAAATTAAATGTAGTCACTATTAGAACAAATTTAGACTTCTTTGGCAGGTGTGAACTATATTGGGGTGGGAAGATAACTGCTGGTAACGTGACAAAGTTTCAACATACAACCAAATTGGAGGGTGTTTGCAGGTATCATCCAGAAGTGGTAGAACAAAAAAACCAAATCCTGAACTGAAACTCAAATGTTATGACAGGCATCATGACATCTCAGCTAACATCAATCGCCAATCTACTGTGTATTGTGTCTAATGCCTGACAGTTCTGAATGGTCAGGAGTTAATCTAGCATCATTTTACTACATTTCAAAGACAAATGAATGAAAACAAACCTTGATCTTAATGGTCATCTCTTCTGTAGCATGTAGTGCAGTATCATTTGTTAGAGATATCAATCTGATCTTATCCAGAGCATCAGAAGCATTAGAAATCAGTTCACGCAGAAATATCTAAACAATAAACATCAAATTAACATCCTGCAGCCACACACTAGTATTTGGTGATCTTTACCTGCTACCTAACAGAACTTCAAAATGGCAGTAATCAGTGGTTCTAACACAATCAATCATGTTTTATGAAACCACCACATACAATTACCAAGTAATGCGTACAAGCCAATGGTTGGCATCACCAACAGTATTTGTGGATCAGTCTTTCCCTTGCATCCATAATAGATTATGCAGCAAGTTACTGAATGTTGAACACAATGTTTCTAAATGCTATGGTACAGCAAAAGTGCCAGATTTAGAATGTCAACAGCATCAAGGCAAGTGTCTTAGAATCAACTCCAGAAGTTGAAAAACAGTGGGGTGGAGCTTTAAAGCAACTTACCTCCTTGTTCTTGTACAGAGAATTAATGATCAACTTCATCATCCTGTTGACTTCTGCTTGGAACATAAACTTTTCAGCCTTTTCCCTGATTTCTTTAACTTGAGCAGGATTCAGTCCATCTAATTGAATAGCTTCTTCCTCCCTAACAACAAAAAGGGATGGATGTTAGGCTCAGTTATCATCAGTCGCTCAATTCTTGTAACACTAAGAGGAGAATGTTTTTCTTCCTGTTTAAAAAAAATACAGGGAGAAAAACCAGAGCTCCTGGCATTATGAGCATCCACACAACTCATTGCTGCAACCCTCTTCAATTCCACTATTTGCACCTTGGTCTATTTAGAGTTCAGCCAAGCATATTGCATACAATGCTAGCAACAAGTTTGCCAAGGTTAGAGTTCTGGATCAGCTCCAATGTCAGTCTGAATCCTAACCACAAGTGAAAAAGTCTCACTACACATGCAACTAAGGGCATTAAGTCAAATGGCACATCATTCAATATCAGGCAAAGCACTAGATATTACTGTAGGAACACAGCTCAGTCTCCTTGGGAAATTGAAGCTAACATTTCACTAACATTATGATTTATGTTATGTGCATTATTGAAGAATCTGACTTTTCCAGTCTTACCTCAATTTACTGGTAATGACAATATTATCCACACATTTTGTTCAGTCTGGGCATCACTAACCAGCATTATTACCAATCTTAGTGGCATTGAAGTCACACTGGTTCTTTCCCCTGGGGAGTAGTGAACCAGTTGGGTTTGGAAAAATCTTGCAGGTTTGATGGTCAAATGCTTTCAATTATGCAAATTCACACAATCATCAAGTTTGAAATCCACTCTCAAAAAGCAAAAGGAAGTGAAATGGGCATCCACACCCAATACCTTTTAACAACTTCATCATCAGTCCTTGATCCATCCCTACTTTTCCCAAGATCTTCCTCCACGGTTTCATCTTCAGCTTTAACAGAAGCTGGAAAATGGAAGTCAGTTTATGAATGAACAGCATCTCTTCTGGCAAACCCCTCCCACCATACTGTAAGAATTGGGGGGGGCAGGGTGGGGGGGGCGTGGTTGGGACTCCTCAGTCTGGAGAAAATCCAGATTTGTCAGCTCAAAGTCACTAGCAAGGAGGCCAGGGGTGGGCAAAGGGAGGGAGATAGCAGATTCTCCTCCCAGGCAGATGAGACTGGAAGGTTGTGATTGGATTAAATGAATGGAGGAGGAGATGGGATTAATAGTGGGCAGAAAAAATGAACAGGGAAGGGATGAGATTGGAAGGTGAAATTTGCAGCATGAATGATGGGGGAAGTGTTTATGGGTGAGTGAATGCCAGGGGAGAGAGATGGGATTCAAAAAGTTGAGTGAATGAGGAATGAAATGTTGTGGGGAGGGATTGAGTGGACAGAAAAGGTGTTAATGAGGGGTTTGGGGGGGGGGGGGGGCGGTGCTAAGAGATTTGGCAGGCTCAGAATTGAGAGGGGGCAGGTGAGTGAATAGGAGGTGATGAGGGCAAGTGAACATACATTGTAAGTTGAGGGGGAAGGTGTTGGGATTGGATCAACCTGAAATGATGATTAGGACAGCGGGTGAAGGGGGGGGGGGGGGGCGGGAAGAGAGATGAGATTGAGTGGGCAGGAAATGGGCGATTGCGGGGAGGAGGTTAGAGCTTTGAGTATAGGCAGGGTGAGTGACTGGGGGAGTGGGATGGGATTGAGTGGACAGGAAAGGTGCAGATGGGGAGAGAAAGAGAGATGAGAATAGGGGGAGTGAGTTAGCTGGCATGAAGAACGAAGAGCGAGGATGGGACTGGGCAGGGGGAGGTGATGGGAAGAGGATGGGATTGGAGGGAATGGGGCGAGAGGATTGCGGAGGAGGAAAATTGAGCAAATAAGGAGCGAATGGTTGAGGGAGGAGCGGGGAGAAGAATTACGATCCCCCTTCGCCCACTGATAACTAACCCTGACCGAGTCAATAAGGGACGGAGCCGGCGGAGGGGAACCGGGAGAGATAGAGAAACTGAGAGAAGATTCCAGAAACCGCGTGCGCTTTCCCCCCCCCACAACTCACCAACCGCCAAGAGAGCGCACGTTAGCGCCACAACGTAGGCCCGCTTCATGCTGGGGGAAGGCCCTGAGCTCCGTTTGTGTGTAAGTACTGCTGTCTCTCTCGTTCCCTGCCGTGGGGATGCCGCTCAGTCGCCGCCGCTCTCTCGGTCCCGGTGTCGCGGTTTTACCGCCGCCGCTGCTCCGGTTCCTTCAATAAAAGCGGGGGGAGGGGAAGAAGGGGCGGGGACTCAGGCGGCCAATCAGGGCCCACCACGCAAAATCCGGCCCGCCAATCAGGGGCGGCGGCCTGCGGCCCCTCCGCCAATCAGCGCCTTCCATGTACTAGCGCCTACGTCGCGAGCGTGTCTGGCTGTGATTGGTGGAGCTGGAGTCACGGGGTCAGAGGGGCGTCCAAAACATTGATTAAATTTTAAAAGGTGGCGGTGAGGAGGATGTGAGTGAGCCAGTATCACTAATCCCCACATCATCATCAAAAAAATACACACAAACCCGACTCAGGCCGCGAACGGCCCGCTGATCTGCTTCCGGGGGCACGGCCGCCCGGGTTTACCGGGTCACTCACCCTGACAACCGCGATGGGACACTTGTCACCATGGCAACTGGGAAAGCTCCAGCCCTTCAGTCAGAGGAGTGATTGAGGGAGGGAGGGAGGGAGGGAGGGAAGGATAGGTGAGGAACAGGGGAAGGAGAGAGGAAAGGAAGAACAGGTGAAGGAGGCCATTCAGCCCATTGTGCCTGAAGAAATGGCAGCACACTCGGAAGAGAGTAGGCCATTCTATTCTTAAGGTCTGCCTTTCCCATTGTGTTGTGGCAGATGTGTACTCTAGGGGAGGGAGGAAGGGAGAGGGGAGGGAGGAAGGGAGAGGGGGGGGAGGGAGGAAGGGAGAGGGGGGGGAGGGAGGAAGGGAGAGGGGAGGGAGGGAGGAAGGGAGAGGGGAGGGAGAACATAAGAAATAGGAGCAGGAGTAGGCCATCTAGCCCTTCGAGCCTGCCCCGCCATTCAATAAGATCACGGCTGATCTGTTCCACTTTCCCGCTTTCTCCCCATAACCCTTAATCCCCTCTCTTATCAAAAACCCATCAACCCGCGTCTTAAAAATATTTAGCAAGGCAGCCTCCACCACTTCAACGGGCAGAGAATTCCAGAGATTCACCACCCTTTGAGTGAAGAAGTTCCTCCTCAACTCCGTCTAAACCGCCCCCCCCCCTTTATCTTGAGGCTGTGCCCCTAGTGAAGGAAGGGGGGAGGTGAGGGAGGAAGGGGGGAGGTGAGGGGAAGGGGGGAGGTGAGGGAGGGAGGAAGGGGGAGGTGAGGAGGGAGGAAGGGGGAGGTGAGGGAGGGAGGAAGGGGGAGGTGAGGGAGAGGGGGGAGGGAGGGAGGGAGGAAGGAGGGAGGGAGGGAGGGAGGGAGGAGGGGGGAGGGAGGAGGAAGGGGGAGGTGAGGGAGGGAGGGGGGAGGGAGGGGGGAGGGAGGGAAGGGGGAGGTGAGGGGAGGGAGGAGGGGGGAGGTGAGGGAGGGAGGGAGGAAGGGGGGAGGTGAGGGAGGGAGGGAGGAAGGGGGGAGGTGAGGGAGGGAGGGAGGAAGGGGGGAGGTGAGGGAGGAAGGGGGAGGTGAGGGAGGGAGGGAGGAAGGGGGGAGGTGAGGGAGGGAGGGAGGGGGGAGGTGAGGAGGGAGGGAGGAAGGGGGGAGGTGAGGAGGGAGGAAGGGGGAGGGGAGGGAGGGAGGAAGGGGGGAGGTGAGGGAGGGAGGAAGGGGGGAGGGAGGGAGGGAGGAAGGGGGGAGGGAGGGAGGGAGGAAGGAGGGAGGTGAGGGAGGGAGGAAGGGGGGAGGTGAGGGAGGAGGAAGGGGGGAGGTGAGGGAGGGAGGAAGGGGGAGGAGGGGGAGGGAGGAAGGGGAGGGGAGGGAGGAGGGGAGGGGAGGAGGGGGGAGGTGAGGGAGGGAGGGGGAAGGGAGGGAGGAAGGGGAGGAGGAAGGGGGGAGGGAGGGGGAAGGGGGAGGGAGGGGGGAAGGGGAGGGAGGAAGGGGGGAGGTGAGGGAGGGAGGTGAGGGAGGGAGGGGGAGGGGAGGGAGGAAGGGGGGAGGGGGAGGGAGGAAGGGGGAGGTGAGGAGGGAGGGAAGGGAGGGAGGGGAGGGAGGTGAGGGAGGGAGGGGGGAAGGGGAGGGAGGAAGGGGGGAGGTGAGGGAGGAGGGGGGAAGGTGAGGGAGGGAAGGAAGGTGAGAGAGGGAGGAAGGTGAGGGAGGGAGGAAGGGAGAGGGGAGGGAGGGAGTGAGGGAGGGAGGGAGGAAGGGAGGGAGGAAGGAAGGGAGGAGGGAGGGAGGGAGGAAGGGAGAGGGGAGGGAGGGAGGAAGGGAGAGGTGAGGAGGGGAGGGAGGGAGGAAGGAGAGGTGAGGGAGGAAGGGGAGAGGTGAGGAGGGGAGGTGAGGGAGGAGAGAGGTGAGAAGGGGGGAG